>NC_045429.1:143804303-145004303 GCF_902635505.1 Sarcophilus harrisii
CACACACACACGTGCTGAATGGTAGTCATTTCTGGAAGAGGGGAGAAAAAAGAAAAAAATAAATTTACATGATAACTTCATTGTCTATTTTGAGGTGGTAGCAAGTTGTGTATTGTAGATTTGCAGTTTTGGGTGCAATTATTTCTAAAAAAATTCGATGTTATTGAAATGCTTGTTTATTTTTTACATTCAGAATAAGTAAATACTTTTTTTTTTAAAAAAGAAGCAATAGAGTAGTTACTTTTTTTAGTATGAACTTTTTATCAAAATGCAAATTTGATAACTTGAAAAAAACAATCAACCCAATTGCATAATTCCTTGGAATATTTAGAGGCAGTATGCCTGTGAATTAAAGAGTATTTTTATTTGCACATTTTGTGCTAAAAATTTAGAAAATAAATACAAAATTGACTCAGCCTCTGTCTTCAGAGGACTTTCATGCTAATAGAAGAATGGTGACCAGGGAAAGAAAGTCTGACCAGGACAATTACAAGAATGGTGAATGAAAATATAGGGTAATCCGAACAAGGAACCTTGCCTTCCTTTCCACCCTCCTACGCTCCCCCCAGGGAAGAATCCTCGTGGTTTGAGACCCAATGAAATCTGGCAAATGGATGTGACCCATTATAAATCTTTTGGTCGTCTTTTATCCACGTTGTGGTAGACACCTTTTCAGGATTCACTTATGGAATACCAGCAGCAAAAGAGACAGCCCGAGTTGTCACTGAATTCCTCATACAAGCATTAGCAATTATGGGTGTGCCACAAGAAATAAAAACAGATAATGGACCTGCATACACCTCTAAACATTTTGAACACTTTTGTGCACAGTATAAAATTTTACACACCACGGGCATACCCTTCAATCCTCAAGGTCAAGCAATCGTAGAAAGAAGAAACAGAGACATTAAGATACTCCTCCAAAAACAAAAGAAAGGGGGAGCCACGGGTAACCCTAGAGAACTTCTAAATTTAGTTCTCTATACCATTAATTTTTAAATTTTTGATAAAGATGCACTGGCTCCAGCAGACAGGTTTTATAACCCACCAGAAGAGCAGTGTCCAGTGTGAGCAGCTCCACTATCTCTAGATAATTGCCAGGTGATGTGGAGAGATCCAGAAAGTGGTGAATGGAAGGAACCAGATAGGTTAACTGCTTGGGGAAGAGGATTTGCTTGTATCTCTACAGGAAGAGAAGGAATCAGATGGGTGCCAACGAGCTGTATTTGCCTTGTCCATCAGAGAGAAAGAGAAAAAGAAAAACCTCTAAACAAAGGAGAAGATTCAAGAAACATCTGATACTGAAAGAGCATGGATGATAATGAGATTGTTAAAATAACTTTAAAATCTATTATTGGATTCTTGGCACATTAATGGACAATGGATTTCTTTAGGACTATTTCTAGGACTTATGGACAATTGTACAAATTCTCATGTTGATTCATGTTATTTGTTACATTGCTACTAGACTGTGTTATATTGATGGACAATAGTTTCTTTTGGACTATTTTTGGGACTTATGGACATGTATAATGTTGTATATGAAAAATTGTTTACCTCAAAGCTTACAGGAATCATTTGATTCCTGGCAGATGAACTAATGGACAATGTGTAAATGTGTAAATTCTCATGTTAATTCATATTGTTTGTTACATTACTACTAGCCTGTGTTATATTGCTTTGTGCTTATGTAACTGTGTGTAATGCCTCCCATAATGATGGATTTATGTACACCTTGTTTCAAGTGAGCCCCTTTAGAAACCCCTTAATCTGATTTAATTTTCTATTGGTATTTTCATCTCCCTTCCTGAGATGTCAGAGAAGACGTGATCACCTTTTTGGAGTTCTCACCTCCTTAAGAAGTCAAGGAGGTTATGACCACCTATGTTCTAAATCAAAAAAAAAGGGGAGATGTTGGAATCTTTACTAAAGTGTTAAGACATTACTTTACAAAGTGTTAAGACATTGGAGTTAATTTACTTTTAGAATTATTTTGGGCCAGAACTTGAAACAAGATACTAAGTGGAACTGATTGAACAATGCTTGTGTTCATACCTTTAAAGAGCTCATAAGTATCTAAGAACTCAATGGAGTTCACACGAGAATTCAGGGCTGGCTTAGTCTGAATTCACACCTTCCTTAGGACCAGAGAGCACTCTGGGAGATAACCCAGAATCCTTCTCCCTCCAGAAGGTAGAGTTAACCTTTGGGAGATCACATAATATAGGGAGCTTTTGAAGCTTGAAGTTACTTCTTCAGGTGGGACAGATTGGAGATTGAGAAGCCACGAGTCGGAGCTGGCTGGAAGCTGAAGAAAGCAGAGGCAGAAGCCAAGGACAAAGCTGCAAGATCTCTTGGAGCCAGGCAGAGAGATAGGCATCAACTAACCGGGCTAATTTGTAAGGAGAAATAAACGTTTGCATTTTTAGCAGCTGGCTGCGATTTTGGATTAATTATTGATTGTAACTGAGACTAAGGTTGCCTCAAAGAAAACCTTCACATTTTTGTTTCCAGAAGCACTGGTAATATTAATCTAATTATTGTAAACAAGAGGTAGAAAAGGGAGACATGAAGTAGTTTATAAACTACAATATAAAAAAAGTTATTAAAAAAAGTGACTTTGGAGCTTAAAATTCCAATGTTCAAATCCAGCTGCTGACACTTAGTTGATCTTGAACCATCTCTTCAATCCATCCCAGGCTTCTTCTTAACCACTCTGGTGTATTTCTCCCTTATTTAAAGGGAGGATTTTAGATTAGGATTAAAGAATTAGAATTGGAAAGAATCTTAGAAGTCACAGATCTAATTCTCTTCTCTTACACTCTATTCCACAGGTTTCCTTTTGGTCAGGAAAAGGGAAAAGGTTAAGACAAATTCAGTAGAGGAAAAAAAGATATTTTATTTGAGATCAAGACTCTTGGCTTCTAACCCTCCCTCCAACCTTACTAGCTTAACTGTATTACCATGGACCAAGTCAATTTGTGTGAAGGTCTCAGTTTCCTCATCTTAAAAAAATGATGATGATGACAGCTAACATTTATATAGTACTTTACTGTATGTCAGGTACTATGCTAAGTGCTATAATAATAGTAAGAATAATTTTTATCTAGCATTTACTGTGTGCCAGACACTTTACAATTATTATCTCATTTCATCCTCATCACAATCCTGGTAGGTAAGAACTATTATGACCCCTATTTTACAGGTGAGAAGACAGATTAAGTGACATATCCAAGGCACACAGTGTCTGCAACTGGATTTGAATCTGGGTCTTCCTGACTTCAGACCCAAGCACTCTATCTACTATGACACCTGGCTGTCTGGAAAGAGACTAATACTTATAATATTAAATTTATACTGGGTTGTTGTGATAGTCAATTAAGATAATGTATATGATGCATTTTGGTAACTTAGAGACTATTTCAATGTTAGCATTAAAAGAAAAAAAATGGAAATAATTTAGTATCCTGGGAATTTTGATAGTCCGTTGACAGTGAATTCTAATGATATCAACAAAGTATTAGATGGCACTCCCCTCAGGCAATTTTCTTCCTTAGCTACATATATTTATTTCTATTTCCAGAAAGCTGCCCAGCAACCAATTCAAAAATACTTAACACTGTACCTAGGTAGAGAAAGATAGTTCACCTTCATCTTCTGTCTATTTTATGGATTTGAAGCAAGTCCCATTACTTACTGTCAACCTCACAGTCCACTGTGTGTTAAATTGGATATATCATTCTATTCACATAAATTCCTTTAGTACTGACCTCTAATAGTTTAGAGGCTCTCCACTGCTTACTATGGTGACATTTTGGCTCTGGCAGTAGCTCTCAAAGAAAGGTTTAAAATCCCTAAAGACAAGATTCTAAGTGTTTAAATGGAAACAATTATTCTTCAAATATGTGAAATTGCCTATTTATTCGTAGACACACCCATATTAAGTGAGAGTTACTGTCTAAGTCATCATTGAAAATCTACCCTTGCTTCTTGGATAATTTCAAGATTAAACCATTTAAATAAATAATTTAAAGGCAAAGAAGAGTTCAATGGCCAGGAAGAAAGTCTGTTTTCTTTTCTTCATGTGGAAAAAAATTTTTCTCAAATGAAATTATCCTGATTAACTCAGTCACAGAATATGCCAAATGAAATGCTATGTTGAAAGTACAAAATTCACTCAAATTCAACAAATGGATATTTGCTATCTGCTATATCCTTGAGAAGCAGCTTAAAATTCTTTTTACTTTATGCTGTGTATTTGCTGTTTCCAATTATTGGAATGTGAAATTTCTTATTCATGCCAAAGCCAATGTTTCTTGAGTTGGATTTTTGTTTTTGTTAGAGGTTCTAATTTCCAAATGGTAGATGAAGCGGAGAGGGGAGGGAAACAGGGATTTATAAAGGAGATAATGTGGAAAAGTCCAAATATTGGGAAGCTCAGAAAAAAGTTATTAACCAAATTAACTGGCAATCTCCCACAATTTATTTGGCAAATACAAAGAATAGTATAAAACAGCAACAACAGTCATATAAAGATAGGGCCTTTAACACTCATAACAGAATAAAAAATTATTCTCTAGAGTGGTGCCAGTTTCTGAACATTAGAGAAGAAATAGAAAAGAAAGAGGGGGATCCTGATTTTTCAGGATACCCTTTTCAGAATCTACTGCTATAATTAGGTCAAATTTATGATGTCTCCCTGTGTATTCTCATTCAGCAATCCGATGGCACTAACTTGCCCCTTTATGTGTTTCTTGTATGTGTTTTATTGTTATTGATAAAACAGATGCTCCTGGTAAGGCAATTGAAGTTGTTTTCAGCTCATCAGAACAAGGATAGAAGCCAATCACTTTTGTTTTTCCTTCTTATTTTGGTAACAGTCTCATAGGTGATTTGTGGTTTAAAAAAACTAAAATAAAAATAAAATGCACCAGACATTCATGAGATTTGTCTAGAAGAACTTAACAATCTAGTTCATTTAAGAATGTCAGGGCAAAAAACATTCAACATATGGGTGCAAAAAATTAATTTCCTTTAAGATGATGTATCACTTAGCTTTCTGGCCCTCATTTCCTAAATCTC
Source organism: Sarcophilus harrisii (assembly GCF_902635505.1). Lineage (NCBI taxonomy): Eukaryota > Metazoa > Chordata > Mammalia > Dasyuromorphia > Dasyuridae > Sarcophilus > Sarcophilus harrisii. The sequence goes on from NC_045429.1 coordinate 143,809,386, forward strand.
AATACCCTTTCATTAGTTTATCTTTTAAGATTATTTCTAATTTATCCTGTCTATATCTTGTTTATACATAGTTGTTGATATATTATCTCTTTTATTGAGAACAGGGAATATTGGGTGTGTATTTTTCTGAATTTCCAGCACTTAGCATAGTGCCTAGTACATAATAGGCATTTAATAAATGCTTTTTGATGTGACTAAGATGTAAGATGAGGGGTTTGGACTAAATGAATTCTCAGATTCCGGTCTACATCCATCACCCTATGATAGCTAGCCTTCAGAAAGAAATCCTAATAGTCCCTTTCGGTTCCCAGGTCTTCTTTCTTTTTCTCAATTCTTTTCCTTCCAACCTTTAGTGTTATCTCCAATTCTATTTCCTTTTCCCACCTGCTGCTGCCTTTTGGATACTGCTTATCTTGGAAATCCTGTAGAATTCAAATTTCTTTGTTTCAGCTCCTTTTAGAAATATAGAGACCTCTAACAATGACTACAGTAACTCATGCTACTCTGCATTTATTATTTTTATAGCTCTTCCATATCTATTATCTCATTTTACTTACTGTTGGCTTGATGAGGTTTCCATACTTCCAGAAAAGAAAATGTCGAAAGAGCAGATGCAAGCAGTAAAACACATTGATAGGGCTTACACATTGTTTTTTAAGGAAACTTAATATGGATAGGAAATGTGTGTTGACTTCACATTAGCTCTAAGCTGTTATTCTAGTTATCAGCTATGCCAATGAACTGCTGAAAATAAAGTGGTGAATGGGAAACAGAAAAAATATGAGAGAAATTATAAATATTGATAGACAAGGGTGACTTCTCTAGGGCTTTGGAATGGGAAATGGAGTAAAGCCCAGAAGAGATGGTCAAATTGATGGGACTGAGGCAGAGGGATTGAAATGACAGGTGTTGAACAACAATATACCAAAGTATTGCTTTTGGGCAAATGCTATGGGACAAATTTCATCTAATTTCTCCTCATTCTTTTAGGGCACCTTTCACCAAAGGATGAAGAGTAAGAGTCTTGTGCACAGAAAACCGATAATCATGAGGGAATTAAAAAAAACAAAAACAAGACAATACAAGGTCAATGATTAGGTATGAGTTTGCAAGGTTATCATTCAATAGGTTGTTGTTTCCCAGGTACACTGCTTGTAGCCTAAGCATATTGCCATGAAGTGATTGAGAGTACTTTGGTAATAGGTTCATATTCTGTATTTAAAAGTGTGGTGAATTGTGCATTTTTTCAATGCAAATTGCATTTTCTTTTTTAAACTAAAATTTATTTTTATTTAATGAAAATTTGCCTTTTCTTTTTCACTGAGAAAGAAGCAAAAAAAAACAAAACAAAACAAAAAACAAAACACCCTTGTTGCCAACATGTATAGTCAAGTGAAACAAATTCCTGCATTGGACATGTTTAAAAAATGCCTTGGTCTTACAATGTCTTTTTAAAAATCATAAACTGTTCCCTGAAACAAAAAAAGCCATCCTGTACACACAGATGGTCTTTAGAAATAACCTATGACTATGAAACTTTGAACATCACAATCCCCAACAAATGAAAATTGTGGGTGAACTAAAGAGTAATGGTAAGCCAGACAGTAGGTTTGAATTGTCCTATAGCCTCAGGATATCTGCCAGTGAAAACCTATAGATAATAGAGGGCATAAAGGATCTCTTCCAAGAATTATATCATTAGGTAGGTGTATCATATAAGAGTGGGGGATTACAAAAGGATAACTCATATGTGGAGGAAGGGTTTCAGTCCATTAGATAGATCCTTTATGGAGGATTTTTGGGTTAACTATCTGGATAAAATTGTATAGCATGAGGAAGAATGAACAGTTTTCTATTTGCATCAATACAGAAAATGTCCAACAATTCATCTGATTACATCTTCATTGAATTATTCAAGTGGTTAATTGAGAGAGAATTATGATGACTATACATATAGCACTTAATGAGAATCATTAAATAATAATATCAACTGGTTTATATAATAATATCGACTGAATAAGGAATTGTCATTGAGGAAAATCCTTCTATAAGAATCTATTAGCAACTATTCAACAACCTATAGCTATAAAGTAATGCATAAGATACTGAGAAGTTAAGCTACTTGTCCAGGGTTATGTGAAAGTGTTATTGGGTGTCAGTAACTATTCTGTGACAGTAATGGAACTTGAACGCAGGGCAGGTCTTCATGATTTTGAATTGGCTATTGACTGCAGCATTTTGTCTCTCACCAAGTATCGGTGTTACCTTATTGAGAAAAATTATATCATGAAGAAAGATTTTTTAAAATGCCTAGGTACAATTTGGCATGCTGCTCACTAACTTTTTAACCTATTTTCCCTATCTGATCTATGTCCTCTTCCAGGTCCAAGAAGAAGTTTGCTTTAAACTTATCCTGAATGTCTTAAAGCCAAAACTTTCCTGAAGCTGCCAATGGCTTCCTTCCACTATAGTCACAAAATCTATTTAGCCTGCTTGGCTAGCACCCTTTTAAAAAGAACAATCTTTCTTTGGCTTCTCAGCTCTCCCTTATTTGACTTCATGTTAAAACTCTTTGGCATTTTTATGGCTTGGCTTAGGGTTTTACTGAGTGTAAAAGGCTATGTCCTACACAGCTAAATCCTATTTATGACTGTTTTCTGTTCCTTCCAGGTTACCTTCTCAGTATCTCTATCAGTTCTTTGATCAATTAACTCTATGAACTTTTTATTTCTATATAGGAATGGGTGAAAAAGACCACAGGCATTTATTTCTAAGCAGCATGAGCCCACATAACTTTCTTTTTGTTAATTTGAAACAATTTCCCCCCTCCTAAATTCAATTCTTACTTCTTTGATTTTCTGAATGCAAATTGTAAAGCATTCTAATTTATATCCTACTGTAGGATTATTCTGTTGCTGGTACAGACTTTCCTTTTTGTAAAGAGAAGAACCATGAACAGGGGACACAGTAAACTAGGATACTAGTTCTAGTTTGGGTCATCTGGAACAAGGTAAATTTCTGAGGCTAAGTTTTTCACATAGTCATTAAACTACATGATTTCTAAGGGAGCTTCTAGCTACAAAAACGCTTGACTATGGCCAGGAAATATATCCATTTGCTTATACATATGAAGGAACAAGGGGAGGAAATAGTTGTGAAATGTTTTTTAAGCTGGGATTGAAGAGAATCATAATTTTATAGATTATCTGTTGCAATTTTAAAATATTTAAGAGGTTGAATTTTTGCTTGTTTTTCCCTCCAGAGAACAATTTTTTTATCTGGATGTTTGTTTCCAGACACAAAACAACTCTGTCCTCTGGAATCTTTATATGCACTAGTGCATTTTTTTTTAGTAGTTCATGAAGCACACAGTTTCTATTAACCCCAGGACCTAGATCTTTTGACATCTATGGATCACTCAGGATACATTGGTTTTTATAGATGCTAGGGGCCTGTGGGGCATTTCTTTTCACTATATCCTGTCTTATGTTGCTCTTCCCAGATGCTGCACTTTTACACACTGGCAAGCAAATATATATTTGAATTAGAAAAAAGTCTCACATACCAGTTGCCTTCAGTCAGCATGTATATTTTATGTCATGGGCACTGCAGAGAGTAAGAGTAGTAACTCAGCAATTAGCTTGAGTGAGGAAGTGGGAAACTGGCAATTAATAGAGGGTTTGTTTTGTTTTTATTTTTTAAAAATGGATATCTTTGTTTTGTTTTTTTCTCTTTGATGCTGAATTCTTTCCCCATCCCATTCATACTAAATACCTGGAATCAATAATGAACAGAGGGCATCTTGCTGACTCTCTAAAGCCAATTGAAAGTCTAATAAATCTGGCATAAATATGGTGAGCTCCCAGAAGTGGAAGGCTACTTGTTTGCTAAGGAAGGGTGAAACAAGCCAAGACAGAAAGGTGAAGCAGGTTTTAGCTTGGGAGCTGATTAGGGTTGGGATCAGGACCTTAAATGGGTGCTATACTTTCAGTCTGGGTAAGTTATAGTAGTCTTAAGTTCAAAAACCAAAAACAAATGGCTCCTGTGCTATAATACTATTATAGTCAATGGTCATATAGTCACTGATTGAAGATCTCCAGATGTAGGGAAGTCATTATCCACTGAGGGAGCCTAGTCAATTTTCTTAGTTGTTCTATTGATAAAATTTATCCATCTAACTGCTCAAGCATTACATATCTGCTATGTGCCAGGTACTGTGTCAAGTACTGGTAATACAAAGACAAAAGTGAAATAGTTCCTATTCTCAAGAAATCTGAAGTCTAACAGGAAAGCTAATTTGTAGACAGATAAATATAGATGATAAATAAATGCAAAGTAGTTTGTGGATATAGTATCAGGTGAAAGTAGAAGAATAAGCTTTATATGGAAGATGGTGCTTAAGTTGAGTTGGAAATAAACCATGCTTATAAAATATCCAGTCTGAAATTTCCAGTAGGCACTTAGTGACATAGTACTAGTGAGTGCACTCACGCTCTCTGTGTACACATACATACATAAATGCACACATATGTAGATATATATCTTTCTATTTGTATATTATATATGTGTGTATCCCAAAACTATCTATGTAATGGTGATAATTGAACTTATGAGTATGAGATCACATGAAAGATGTTAGAGAAAAATAATTTGGTGCTCTTAGGTAGGATAAACCAGTACAATAAAAATAACAATACCACCAAAATTAATTTGCTTATTCAATGACATACCTGTCAAATTTCCAAAGGATTATTTTACAGATTTTTAAAAAAAGAAATTCATATGGAGAAAAAGAAGGTCAAGAATCTCAAGAGAAATAATGAAAAGAAAAAGGGCCAGGTTTCAAATCATAGTACCACTGAAAGAGAAATAAGGAAAAAGTTATCTATCAGTCTATGAACAAGAGAAAAGTACATGAATGTACACGGAATAGTGAAGATCACAGGAGATAAAATGGATAATTTTAATTGCATGAGGTTAAAAGGCTCTTGCACAAACACATTTAATAAAGCTAAGATGAAAAGGGAAACATTTAATGGGAAAAAAATCCTTGAAGCAAGTTTTTCTGATAAATATTTCATTTCTAAGATGTAAAGAACTGATGCAAACTTATAAGAACAGCAGCCATTTCCTAATTCATAATTGGGAAATTTGGATATGAATTGGTAGTTCCCAAGGGGAGAAATCCAGGCTATTTATAGGGATATCAAACTGTGCTGCAATTTGCTACTAATTAAAGAAATACAAATTAAAGCAATTCCAGATTCTACTTCATACCTATCAGAGAGGCAAAGATGACAAAAAGAAAAAAAAGGAAAATAATAAATGGTGGAGTGACTATAGAAAAATATGTATACTGATGCATTGTTTTTGGACTTGTGAGTACAATCATTATGGAAAGCAATTTGAAATTATACACAGAAAAATTATCAAACACTCTATGCTCTTTTTACCTATCACTGCTAGAGCTATATTCAAAAAATATCAAAGAAGGGGGAAAAGGTCTTTTATGACAAAAATACTTATAGATATATAAATATAATCTGTCTACATATATAGAGATAAATAGATTTATATGCAGTAATTAAAGGAATGTGTTTTGCTGTGTGAAGATTGCGTATTTTAAATCAGCAGGAGTCAGGAATTCAGGTTAGGGGAAAATCGTCTATCTTTATTCTCAGTGAAGAAGGATCGGAGGAGGAAGAGAATCGACGATAGCAATGTGTGCAGCTGAGTCAAGAAGCTAGCTAGACCAGCAGCCACACAACCAGCAGCTAGGAGTATGGAACCCAGGCCCAATCTCTCCCAGCTTCTCTTCCTGTCTCTCTGTCTCTACCCACCAAAATCGTCATTTCCTATACAACACATCAGGACTTGCATGGAGAGTGGGCGGGGGCCATTCTTTATCCAATCATGTATATTAATAGAGTATAGCCCAATTACTATTTAGCCTCACATACTTGGGACCTTAGTGCATCAACTCAAACCTCAGCCCATTACATTTCATTGTAGTGGGAGAGAGAGAAAATAGATCTGTTATTTTTTTATAGAGAAATGTGATAGTTATTACAGGTATGAAATATTGGATGCATTTTCAGCACTGTATTATAAGTTAACTATCTCACCTTAAAACAAAACACACCAATCAAATTTTTAAAAGAAAAAAGAAAGAAGACAGAGCACAGAGACCAGAGGTACATCCTAAGTATTGAGCATGGCAAAACTGATGATCCTTTAAAAGTGACCAAGAGGAGTAGGAGATACCAAGAGAGATCAATGTCATGAAAATTCAGAGAAAAGAGAGTATCCAGAACAAGACACTGTCAACAGTGTCATATCTTGCAAAGAGGATTATGAAAGATAAAAATTAAGATCACTGGTAATTTTGGAGAGAATAATTTCAGTTACACTTCAGTTACTTTCTTGGCAAAACAGGGACAGACGAGACCTTGTATTATTGACTAAAGTTTTTATTCAAAGGGTATCTCAGAGACATAAAAAATAGGTAAGGAAGGAATTCCAGAAAGGGGTGGAGAGCCACATATTATAAAGTCCTATGTGATCATCTGAGTTATGGAATCACAAAGAAATCCCAGAAAACAATTATAACGTGAAGGATAGGTTGTATTGTCACAGGACTGGTTATCAGAATACAAGGATCATGCAAGCAGATTTTAATCATAGGCTAATTCCTGACACAAACACTATTCAGTTGCGGGATTTTGAATGTGAACTCTCTGACTCAATAATCATCACTTCTGTGGTCCCCAGTATTGACGTATCCCAGTCAGTTTATTACATATTCTGAAATCTCTCAAAAATATCCTTAATGTTTTCTTTTCTTTTCTTTTTAATTATACCTTTTTATTTACAAGTTATAAGCATGGGTAATTTTATAGCATTGACAATTGCCAAACCTTTTGTTCTAATTTTTCCCTTTTTTCTCCCCATCCCTTCCCCCTGATGGCAGGTTGACCAATACATGTTAAATATGTTAAAGTATAAATTAAATACAATATAAGTATACATGTCCTAACAGTTATTCTGCTGTACAAAAATAATCGGACTTTGAAATAGTGTACTATTAGCCTATGAAGGAAATAAAAAATGTAGGCGGATAAAAATATAGGGATCGGGAATTCTATGTAATGGTTCATAATCATCTCCCAGAGTTCTTTTGCTGGGTGTCCTTAATGTTTTCTGATACTTTTGGCTAGCCTTAATATTTAACCATTTTTATCAGTAAATTATACAGGTGGTAGTTGGTCATTATTGTGGCAAGAGAGACTACTACATCTGGTAGTACTACTATATACACTCTACTCTATTCTACTATATACTACTATAACTACTAAAGTTATGAGAAACACCACTAGTCATGGGGATAATTCTAGGTAAAACTGCAAAATAGGTAAAATGGCATCAGCTTAGTGACAGAAAATAAAGGACTACTTTGGCACTAGTTAAACAGGGCACATCTAGTAAGGAGGATATCCTGCTAGTATAAAGAATTTAGGTTAAACAAATAATGAAATACAAGTTTCCTTGACAGATTGTGAACAAATTAGCAGAATGAAATAGTGTAGTTGATAAGTACAGAGTAACTAGGTGATACTGAGCTTGGAATCAGGAAAACTCATATTCTTTAGTTGAATTCTGGCTTCTGACACTATCTTTGTGATCCCAGGCAAGTCTTTTCAACCTGTTTGTTTCTGTTTCCTCATCTGTAAAATGAATAGGAGAAGAAAAAGGCAAACCACCCTAGTATCTTTGCAAAGAAAATTGAATAACAATAAAAAAAGCTAATGAAGAAAACTTGATTTGAAGTCTAGAAAAACCAGAATTCTAATCCTGACTGACTTGTATAAGCTTAGAGAAGTCATTTCCCTTCCTTAGGCCTCTGTTTCATCATCTTTCATGTGAGGCAATTTGATCATAAAATATCTAAGATTCCATCCAGCTCTAGATCTTTTGATTATTAACCTATGATAGGTACTGAAAGAGTTTAAGGAATGGGAAGATAGCATATGTTCTAGAATAGGAGAGTGATGTGATAAAAGGAATATTTATTGAGTATCAATATGACAGCAATGTTCAGAGTAGATAAAAAGGGAGAAACCCGGAATCCGGGAAATCTATTAGGATACTATTGTAATAACCTAGCAGTGAAATGAGGAGGACATTCAGACCTTACAGCAGGGGCAACTGAAGATGAAGGGATGAATCTGAGAATCACTCCAAAGAAATGGACAAAATTAGTAAGTAACAGCATTTAAAAGAAGCAAGGGAAGAAGAAAAACTGATCCCAATTTCTTTTCCCCTTATTTGAAAAATGATTAATTGATTATACAAAAATGCAAAAAATTTGGGAATTAATTCTTCACCTTGTCAGGTGACTTTTTAGATAAGTCCTCTAGAGCTATCTGAGACATGAAATTGTTCAGAATCATACATTCAGTAAGTTTTGGACACAGAATTTTCTAACTTTACACATGGTGTTCAATGTTCCATTTCAAATTGCCTCTATATACAAAACTCAAGAAAAAAAACTTGGGAATAGAGAGAGCCTCATTTGGAATAATGTTATAAATGTTCAGAGAGTTAAGAATTAATAGAATTGAGGTTGAAATTTTAGCCTTAGTGAAATAGCCAACATGGATCCTTGTGGTAAACAGACTAGAAGAAGAAGTCATATGAACAATATTTATTTGTATAGAAGAGTATAAGCATCATAAAATAATTGAACTAGAAATTATTGAAAAGAAAATTCATAATTTAACATGGGTTTGTATTAAAGATTAGCTAGATGAATGGGACACTCTCCCCAAATACAAAATTAAAATCTCAGACATAGATCAAATAAAACATTTAAAATGGTATCTTCTACTGTCATAAGAGTTCCTCAAATTAAGGGGAAAAAAAACCAACAACACAGACCAGTTGCCTGAAATTCTTGGTGACCAGGTTGAGAGTACAAGTAAGGATGGCAGGATGTGGGTATGTCCCTTTGAAGTTTACCCCTGATAATTCTTAAGTGTTGAACTTCAAAGAGAAACATGATCCTGACCCAACCTCTCAGTCAACATTTCTTTGAAACATCTTGGAATATTTGCTTTTAAGCTTATATTTAAATAGCCAACTTGGAAAGTTTATATGCTTCAAGTTCAGTTCTTAGTCAAAGTTTTTTGCCTTTGTAAAATAATGATCTTACACATTCAAACTTAGAACTGGCTCACTTCAAAAGTTTTTCCAAGTTCCTCTGTATTACTTCTTCAGAACATCAGAACTTCAAAGAACTTCACAATAGAGGTGGGTGGGGTGGAGAGGGGTGTGTGTTTGGATATTTGGAATGTTAGTGTCAAAGGTGAACCAGTTAACACCAGGATGAATATTCCATAGGAACTTTACATTTTGAGTTGTAGTTCTAATTAAAAGCAACATAAGATGGGCAACTTTCATTCTGTTAAAGAGAAGTTAAGCTAAAGAAGGAAAGTGGGGACAAAAAAGGGAAATAGTCATAAAGGATTTAAATCTGAAATATTTAAACATTTGAATGTTATCTCAGCCCTCTTTGAGCTGTCATACTGGACTTCCAGTTTTCTTGACACTCTCCTCTTCCTTTCCCCCTCCCCCCCAGTAAAACTGAATGCTAAACCACTTGATATCTATTAGAATTTGTTAAATTCTGGGCACTGTGGAAGTGGTTGCTAGGAAATTCAGGACAGCAGGAGCAAAACTAAACTATCATCCTGTCTGGAACTGCAACAAAAATGACATCCCACCCAATATATGCCAAAATTCAATATTGTCATTAGGTCTGTTTTGCATGTGCAGGGTAAATGGTAAATTTATTCAGCTATTAGACTGTGTAGTCTCTCTTTAGTTTTGTAAGATTGATCTAAATTGATCTTTGAAGTCTAGTTCTTATAGTTTATATTTTCTATTCATTTTTATAATCTTGACATAATAGCAAAAAATTTGGACAATTGAATGCTTCTTTTTTCCCCCACTGTAGTTGCTTTTCTTCTACAGTTTTCTATATAGAATTTGGAAATCAAATAAGCTATTTTTGAAAATTAGCAAGAAACACCAGGGAGATCGTGAGGCCTTTTGAAATGGCTAGAGAACTCAAATTATACACAGTATGAAAATATTTTAGAACAACTTTGTTCATGACCATTACTTGGCTTACTTTTTCCTGGTTTGGGGGTGGGAGGAAAGAAATACCTGAATTTAATCTATGTATTAATATTCATATAATATATATCTACATGTATATATAAATGTGTGCATATATACAATATGTACATACATATACATATGTATGTATGTACATGTAATACATATTTTACATATTATATATATGTATATATATATATACACACACACATACATATGGCTGTGTGTCTGTATGTGTCTACTCACATATCCTCAAGCATATATCTTTAAAACCACAACCAAAGTAACCATTCCACATTCAGTATCTGAAACTCCTAAGGAGTCACATGATCTTTAAGTTTAATCAACAGGAATTTACAACATTCAGTATAGATCTGGGCAATTGCAAGGAATTCAAATACTGTTGAATGATAGGTATTGAGTGCTACTGTTAGGCGGACATTTTATGAGGTGCTCTGATAGTATAAAAGAAATGCCAAATACAGTTATTGTCACCAGAAAAACTATAACATAGCCATGCCAGATAATAAAATAATCTTATCAATAAGTAAAAATATAGAATATTTATTGAGTACAAAAGTACATATTGAAAAATATTTTTTAAAAGAATTATCACCAGTTAAAGGTAAAATTCTTAGCATGCAATTCACTTAATGCCATTTTACCTCATATTAATAAGTGGTTTCAGAGCAAATATTTAGATAACAACAACAAATGTTTATTAAGTAGCTGAGATACCAAGTTTAGATGAGATGTAATTCCTACCCTCAAGAGATTTGACATTTAATTGTAACCCATAACATTGTTATGTAAAGTACAAAAGAGAGGTACAAAATAAGAATGACAAGAGAGATTCATGAATAGTGTTATCAACAAATGGAGACAAAGAATATTTTATAGAAAGAAAGGAACATTTGAATTAGGCAAATAGTAGCATATGGAGCAGACATAGGGAGAGTCTGAATAAAAGATTAAAAAAAAAAAGATAGGAAAGTGCCGAGTAGAGAGAGAGTTGTAAGTATTCAAGGAGAAAATAGGAAATAAGGCTGAGGTAGCATTGGGTAGAGAAGGTCTTGAAACTCAGTCCTTTCCAGGAATTTTAACTTTATTGGGAGGGCAGGAAAAGGAATCCATTAAAGATTTTAGGGAGCCTAGTGATATTATGAGATATCTATATAAGAAAGATAATTCTAGCACTATATGAAATATATATTGAGTTGGTCAGAGATGAAATATAACTATGATATATTAGTATTATGTATTAACACAATATTACTGTGTTAAACAGTGATATACAGAGTAATACAATAATATGGTATTATTTTTGATACAATAATTGATACAATAGTAGCAATACAATTAGTATCAATACAATAGTTCAAGAAGGTAGTAAGAAAGGCCTGTATTAGGGTGGTGTCAGTGGGCATAAAAAAGAGGGGTGAATTCAAGAGGGATGTGATGGAGATGGATTAGATAGCACCTAATAACTGACTGAGGTTACTGACCTGAGATCGAAGGAATCAGCTATCTTTGAGGTTACAAACATAGAAAGCTAAAAGAATGATAGTGCCCCTGACTGAAATGGTATAATTGGAAGATAAAGTAGGTGAGAGGAAAGGAGAAGGAACTGAGTTTTGAATTTGTGGAGCTTCAGATGTCAATGGGACATTCAGGTAGAGGTGTGTTAAGGACAGTTGGCGATATGAGAAATTGGGGGCTAGAGATAAGAGATCATTCTGCAGTTAGCAAATCATTTTATAATAACTTTTTCCTTTATCTTTTATTGCTTATAAGTTTCTTTAAAAGAAAAGTTTAGCTCCTCACACACACACAGTTGATGTTACAGTCTAAAGAAGGATTTTAATTTGAAAATTAAAAATTAAATTTTTTTAAAGTCATGCCAAAGTGGAAAAAAAGATTCATTTTTTTTTCATCATCAAAAGTAAAATCAAGTGACAGGTTTGTTTTCTTACAAAGACAAAAATACTATAGAAACATAAGTATTTGACTTAACAGAGATAATTTATTTTCAAAGGAAAATCATGATAAATTCAATTAAGAGTTCCAATATCATAAAGTAAAATCTAAAGGAATTTGCTGTTGGCCCTTTCCCTCTTTTTAGGCTATGAATTCAGAGAGGCTTTCATTAAAAGTATTTTAGTTCAACTCTAAAAACTTACATAGATTTAGAACCTGAGAATGAGTTGTTTTTGTTGTTTAATCATGTCCAATTCTTCAGGATCCCATTTGAGGTTTTCCTGGCAAAGACACTGGGATAGTTTTTGTCATTTTCTTCTCCAGATCATTTTAAAATGGGGAAACTGAATCAAACAGGGTTAAGTGACTTGCCCAGGGTCACACACACACCTAGTTAAGTAGCTGAGACCAGATTTGAATTCATGAAGATGAGGCTTCCTGACTCCAACTCTAGTTTTTTTAATCCTCTGTACCACTTAGATGCTCTGTGAATGAGTAGGCCATCCCTAAAGGGAAATACGGTTGTTAGATTCAGTCAGGCTATAAGGTTAAAAAAAAGTCTTGAATTAGAGAGGATACTAGATAGATAGATACTATTATTCTTGAAGATTCTTCCAAGATTGTGACTGCAGGCATAGACACATGCATAGATGATGCTGAGGGTGCCTAGGTATACCTAAATGTCTCAAAGTAATTGGTATTTTTAAATTTTAAAATATTTTTTAAAGTTCAGCTGTTAGTCAAGTCAACAAATAAGCACTTATTAAGTGTTTACAATATCAGGTACTGTGGTATGGGATACAAAGAAAGGCAAAAGATAGTCTCTGTTCTGAAGGAGCTCATATTCTAATGAGTAAGATGAGAGGAAAATAATTATGTACAAGACATATATATATATATATACAGAAGGAAGGCATTGGCATTAGACTATTAATTTAAGACAATTGAATTTTAATTTCTTTAATTTGTTTGATGAATAAAAATAATGTACTTTATGCTCAAGTATCCAATAAGTGCTCATTTAAAGGGAAAAAAACCCAAGCAAATAAAATCTCCTCAATGTACTTTAATAAAATCCCCACTTTAATGAAAATGTACTGTGGAACCCATGGCTACAAATCAGTCATTTTCACCTTGTCAACAAGGACTGTGGTCAATATTTATCCTTCAAAAAACCATTGTGGTTACTAGCTAATAATTTGATGGACTGTTCCAGTATCTTCACTGATATTGGAATTGAATGATTAATTTCCATTATTGGAATATTAATGACTAATTATACAAGATAGAGAAAGCATTGAAATCTGAAATTCCAGAGCCTGATTTCTAACTCTTCCAAATTTCTGGCCATGTGAATGTGAACAAGTGTCTTAATTTGTGGCTAAATCTATACATTAGATGAGAATATTAATATTTACTCTACTTATCTGACAAAGATGTTGTGAGGAAAGTGCTTTGTAAATTGCCAAGTTGTACATCAATATAAACAAGCATTAAACTGACCTCTCAACGGCATTTCATGCAACTGTGTTGACTTACGTCCCAAACCTGACATGTTTCTTCCTGTGTAAGATCATCTAGTAGAATTGGGTATCCTAGGTATGTTATAAGACACAGTTCCTCCTACCTATTACCATTTAAAATATGGGCACATTAACACCTGAAACATGAACCATCCTTCTGGAACATGGCCATTCACACAGATTGTTCCTAATACTTCTCAATAGTTGTATTCTTTTACGTCTTTTCATACTACTCCCAAGTAAAGAATTTTATTCTCATTCTTAGATTTTAGTCAAAAGAGAACAAGATTGCAGTAGCAAAGTCTTTAAGACATTTTGAAAAAAGCAAATATTTCCCCCCAATTATAGATTCTCTTATTTAAATGACGATTATTCTTAAAATGCTATTTCATGTTAATATTGATATTTCATAAGTACTAGCATTTAGAATCCAAACTGGGCTCCCAATAAATCATTTAAATGTTTAGACACATTTTTTCCATTTAGTTTTATATGGAGTAAAATATCTTTGTAAAGCAACTTCTAGGCATGTATAGAGATCATTCAGATTTTGAAAACTCTTACGCTGTTTGCAAAAAACAGGGATAGAAGAGAAATATTACAAATCTCAAAATCTATATAGGGCAGTGTTTTAGGTTTCTTATACTGTTTATAGTATGTGAGAATCTAAATTCTCAACCAATCAAACAAGCAAGCAAGCACTTGTTAATTACCTACTGTTTATTGGGCAGTATGACAATTTCTTTATTTTCTTTGTATTCCCATCAACTAATACAATGACTAGTCACATAATAAATGTTTAATAAATATTTGTTGATTGATTGGAAATATAGAGACAGAAGTAAAATGGTTCCTTCTTTCCAGAAATTTACATTTTCTTGGAAGAGAACTATAAATCAAAATATAATATATGTAAAATAAACAAAAAAGGGTCATTTTTGGGGTGGGGATGCACTAGCTACTGGGAGGATGAGAAAAGGACTCAAGTTGCATTTGGTCGTTCAGCTGAGATTTGAGGGGAGTTATAGATTGTATGAGACAGTAAATAAGTGAGGAGGTGTGGGAGACAGCCTACAAATCACCCAAGAAATGTTGAGTGTAAGGAACAGTTAGTAGAACATTTTGACTGGACCATACAGTGCAGGAAAGGGAATGATGTTCAGTCATTCTGGGGAGAGACACTGGATCCAGACTGTGATGGACTTTAAATGCCAAACAGAGGAGTTTATATTTTATTGCAGAGAGAATAGAAATTCACCAAAGCTAATTGAGCAGAAAATGTGGTCACATCAATGCTTTAAGAATGTTGCTTTGCTAAATGTGGGGAGTATGTACTGGAAATGGAAAGAAGGAAGGAAGAAAGGGAGGAAAGAAGGAAGAAAAAGAAAGAAAAATGAAAAGAAAGAAGGAAGGAACTAAGGAAGGAAAGGAAGAAGAAAGGTAAGAAGAAAGAAGGAAGGTAGGAAGAAAAAAGAAAGATAAAAAAGGGAGGAAGGAAAGGAAAAAAGGCAAAAAGAAAAAGAAAAAAAGTAGATAGAAAGAATGAAGAAGCAAGGAAGGAAAGAAAGGTAAGAAGAAAGAAGGAAGGAAGAAACAAAGAAAAAGGAAAGAAAGAGAAAAAGAAAGAAGAAGGAAGGAAGGAAAAATGTTAGGAAGAAAAAATAAAATAGAAAGAAGGAAGGAAGCAAGGAAAGAAAGAAAAAAAGGAAATAAATAAAGGTAAGAAGAAAGAAAAGACAGAAGAAAGGAAGGCTGGATGGAAAAGAGGCCTAGCTATGTCATATAGCCTAATTCCTCCTGCCCCTTTCAAAATACAGGCATATTAGTCTCTTCTGGAACATGGCCATTCATACCAAGTGAGAGTAATATCCTGAGATTCCAGAGAAAAGAGAATCCAAGAAGAGAGAGTAATCAACAATTCAAATCTTACAGAGGGGCTATGAATGACAAGGATTTAGGAAAGTGTATCTGATCAGTCAATTAAAAGAACAGTGTCAGCTATGTTGTGAGAGTAACAGTCCAGAACACAAGGGTGAAAATGAAAGATGTTATAGAAGCAAAGAAAGTACAACTTTTTTTTTTTTTTTTTTTTTTCAAGGCGTCTGGCACTAAAAGGCCAGATAGTTGTACAATTAATGCCTTTAGTAGTAGGGTCTAGTGAATTTTATTTTACTATTTATCTATCTATTTAATATGAATTTTATTTTTAAGATAAGTGAAACTTGAGAATGTTTGTAGACAAAAAGAAAGATTCCAGGAAGATATTGGAGATTGGGGGGGAAGGATTGTGGAGGCAATCTGTCAGAGAAGATAGGGATACAAAGTATGAGTAGAGGGATGGGCTTGGGTGAGAGGAACATTCTATTAGCCTCAAGCAAAAAAGGAGAAAATGGGTGAGATTAATAGATATTGAGACGTGGAGTATAAGTGAAGACAAAATTTTTGGTGAATCCCTTCCACCTCTTTTCCAATAAAGTATGAAGGAGCTCCTGCTGAGAGGATAGGGAAAGAGAGTAGTGTGATGATTTGAAAAGAAAAGAGATTTGGAACAACTTCTGTAAGGAAATAACATAGAGAGTCTATTAAGGAAAAGGAGTAAAATTCTATTTTTTTTTTTTTTTTTTGTCTTGAGGTAGGGAGAGACCTTTTGATGTGAAACAACGTCTATTGTTAAAGAGAGCTAAATCTGCATCCTATCTTTGTAAGATAGTAATGTACTTTAATATCATAAGCATCTTTTTCAGAAGACCAAAAATAATCCTCAAGGTAATTCTTTTATTTATCTGAGTATTCATAGACCTATAGTCCAAGGCAGTGATACTTAAAGATAGTGCTTAAATTTATACTATAAAATTATTGTTTCATTCCTGTATAGTACAGATTACCCAAGTACTTGTCAGTCAACATGTATAAATAGTGAACACTATTTAGCAGAACTATAGTTCTATATAGAACTATAGTTCACTATTAGCACATTAAAATACTAATATTTAAGGAAGACACAATATCAAAATTTCCTAATAATACAGTGAAACCTACTTTTGTGGGGCAGCAAACAGAGATAGGCTGGTACCATGTCTAAGATAAATGTATCTTAGAGAGCTACCTAGAGTGGTAGTATTAAAGTCAAATAGAAATGGGAGTTGGGCACTAAATTGTACATAAGGATCCCTATAATACATCTATTGACTTAGAAATTCACATATTAATATTATCTATTTTATTTTAATTTATTTTTAGGGTTTTTCTTTGGTACATTTTCATCTTATATGGGCAGCACTTAGGAATGTTGTGGACTGCACTCAGCCAAGGTTCATGTGTTTGCCACCTTTGGTGAGTTGATGGGGCTTGTTCAAATTCACACAGCTAGTATGTGTCAAAGAAAAGATGGGAACCTGGGTCTTTTTGGCTTTGGGGATGGTTCTCTATTCCCTAGACTGTGTCACCTCTATTTTGGTTAAAAGATATTTAAATGATTCAGATCACTTCTCTTCCAATCATGAAAATTAATGTAATTGCTGTTATAATCAGGAGACATATTTTTTCTCCAAAAGACAATGGAATAGAATGACACATTGGTATTTCTGAGCAGATATGAGACTAGAAGGCCATCTGAATTAAAAAAAGAACTTTCCATGTAAACATGCAAAGTGGAGATTTCTGTGGAAATTAGAAAAATGTGAGCAGCAACCACACAACAGTGTGAATGGAGAGCTGCTGGGATAAGGCAAGACAGCTGCAGACTCTTAAGCTAGTTAGATTATCAGAGAAAGGGAGGGGATAAACTCAATAGCTGAGTTCAGCTGACAGGTGGCTAGATGCACCTGGCTCAGATTTGGATATGATGATTGATGCTACTAATAGGACCTTCTAGTAGGAACTTGTAGAAGGAAAACCTGACTATTCAGTCCACAGTAGAAGTATTGTTTCCTTTCCATGGTGACAGCTCAAAAATTGCCTATGACTCATTTTCTCAAGTTCTTGGCTCTAGCCAAACTGAGCTATTCCCAGTCCATTCCCCTACTAATCTGTTTTTCTGTGATTTTGCTTACAGCATTACCCCTTTTTAAAAAGCCTTTCCCCATCTCATCTCAGCTTATACAAATCCTTGTTGAGTCATGTTTGACTCTGTGACTTGATACATCATATTGTTCATGGGGTAAAGGCAAAGATATTGAAGTTTGCCATTTCCTTCTCTAGTAGATTAAGGCAACTACAAGTTAACTAAATTGTACAAATTCATACAGCTAATAAGTATCTTAGACCAGTCTTGAACTCAGGTCTTTCTGACTTTAGACTCAGCGCTTTACTTTCTGGGCACTAGATACCACATCCTACAAATACTAATCATCCTTAAAGACCTAGGTCTAAGCCTTCTGAATTTATTCTTTTCTAAAACAAGCTCTACCTTTTCATAAACACTTTTGCTGTTGAGTCATTTCAATTGTGTGATTTTTCATGACCCTATTTGAAATTTTCTTGGCAAAACTACTAGACTAATTTGCCAAATTTTTTCCAGTTTATTTTACAGATGAGGAAACTAAGACAACCAGTGTTAAATGACTTGATGAAGGTCATACAGCAACTAAGAGTCTGAGACCAGATTTGAACTCAGGAAGATGAATTTGTCTGATTCTAAACCTAGCACTCTATCCACTATGTTACTTAATTACCTTTCATAACAACCATTTTGCCTATTTTGCAGAGAAGGGAATTAAGATTTAGAAAAGTTAAGTTACTTGCCCAAAACCAGGCAACTATGTCAAAATCAAAATTTAACTCATGTCTTTCTGTTTCCAGGTCCTGGACTCTAGTCATACCCTAGCACACTATACCATCTCTTGGTATCTTCTTATTGTATTTATATTTAGCTTTCTTTTTCTTTTCGTTTTTAGTCTATATTGTCATTGAGCACTTTGTGATCACTAGCATTGCAATCCAGAAATATTCTCTTTACTTATAGGTAAATGTGAAGTTTCAAAATGGTATACTTTAGACAGGAGTCTAGGAATTGGTAGAGTAGGAAGTAGTTTATCTCAGTTGTTTTATCCAACATCCAACTGCCTCAGCAAGCCCAACAGTAGTAGGATTTAACTCTGTCTGACCCTTGACAGTATACATAATCTAAGGTGATCCATGAGGAATTTCCACTTTCTAAAACATAGGTTCAGGAAAGACTTTCTCTAGACAGTGACAATGTCTCCTAATAAGGGGTAACACACACAACTCAAGATGTTGGTGCTTGATGAGGTGAATGGATAGAGACTTGGATATAAATTTTACCTCACACTTAAAAGCTCACTGAATTTTTTCCAGGCCTCAGTTTCCTCCTCTTTCAAATAGATGTTTGGATTAATAGTCCCTAAGGTCAGTTCCAGCTTTAAATTTATGATCCTATGAGAACCAGAAAACCAATTGTTACAGGAGCTGGGTTCTTCAATTTCTTACACTTGCTGGCTCTCAGTATCCTGAGATACTGTGAAGTCAGTTTGAAAGGCAGTAATCAATGATGGGTTAGGTTCCCTTCTTGACTTTTATGTACAGGTATCTTTTGGAAAAGTCAGAGATCTTACTTCTATCCTACACAATATTCAACAGAAATAGTTTAACTGCAGATAGAATTTTCTCTCCAACTATATATAAGTAGGTATTTAATGCTCATAGTACCATGGTCAGCAGCTAAATTTTGTTTAGTCAGTTCCATGATTAGAACTATAATCTTACAGCTAAAAAAAACTTAGAAAATTCAGTCCAATCCCTTCATCTTAATATAAAAGTAAAGTAGGGCACAGAGAGAATGATAGTAGCCATTCGTAAAATTGTATCTTCAAAGTATCATGAAAGAGGAGAAACCAATTGATCTAGAAAAAACTGTGATGATGGCTGCCAAGACAGAGAGTTCAAACTATCTCTTTCATATGCCTCAGCATTTTATAATGAACAATGTATAATGAACTAGGTTCCTTTAGTGGTTGGGTCTCCCCGATATCTCAACCTAGTTTGCCAAAATTGTTTTTGCTCAACCTTGATCCTGATGCAACACACATGTTTGAAAAAGGAAAAAAAAAATCTGAATTAATATAAGGTGGGAGCAGCATGACTAAACTTGTAAGAAAAAAAAATGATCTTATGATGAAGGGGGGAATAATTTAGTTGACTCTACTTTCAATGCAAGTCATCAATGTGACACTACAATCAAGAAAACCCAATGTAATTTTGAATTGCTTTGAGAGAGAGACATAGTTCCTTTTTGATCTGATTTTTTTTTTTTTTGTGCAGAATGATGATTGTGGAAATATGATTAGAAGAATTACACATGTTTAACATACATTGGATTACTTGCTGTCTAGGGAAGGGATGGGAGGAAGGGAGAGAGAAAAAATTTGGAACACAAGGTTTTGCAAGCATGAATGTTGAAAACTATCTTTGCATGTATTTAGAAAATAAAAAAAAGCTATTATTAAAGAAGAGAGGAGAGGGGGGGGGGAGGAGAGAGAGAGAAGGGGGGGGAGAGAAAAAGAGAGAGAGAGAGAGAGAGAGAGAGAGTGTGTGTGTGTATGTGTGTGTGAGAGAGAGAGAGAGAGAGAAAAGAGAGAGAGAGAGAGAGAGAGAGAGAGAGAGAGAGAGAGAGAGAGAGAAGCTTCCAAAACGAAATGCTGAAAGTCCAACTGTACTCTGCCCCAGTCACAATATATTGGGAGTATTGTATTCAGTTCTGTATACCATAATTTAGGTAGAATACAGATAAGGCAAGAGAAGCGGCATATCATAGAGGATAGAAAACTCTCCTCAAACCAGAAACAGCTGAGTTCAGACCCTATTTCTGACATATATTGGTAGGATGTTCCTGGATTGGTCACTTAATCACAAAATGCCCTGCAGGATTTTAAATTGCAGAGAGGGTACTGAATTGCCCTTGGCAGAAGATATTTTTTTATCTTACTGTTGTTGAATTATTTTAGTCATGTCCAACTCTCCGTGACCCCACTTTGGGGAGTTCCCTCTATCAATGACACAGATTTAGTCCCTTTCTCCTCTTTAGAAGATAAAAAGCTTCCAGGGTAGTATAACTTTCACATAGTGAGATGTCTTGATATACCATAGGAGAACACTTGACAGAATATGGTATGATATCTGTCTTTCAGTATTCTAAGTACAGAAAGAATTAGCCTTTTACATACTTGACCTCAGAGCACAGAACTTGTAGTAATTATAGAAGTTTGAGAAAGGCAGATTTCATCTTGATGAGATTAAAAAAACTCAGAAAGAAACAAAATAACAACAAATTAGTCCTGGACAATTAGAACTATCCAAAGGTAAAATGGATTATCTCAGGAAGACATACATGGTTCCTCTGTTACTGAAACAGAAATTAGATGATTGCTTCTTAGAGCTATCAAAGGAGGGATTTCTGTTCATGTCTAGGGTATATTAGTATCCTTGGAAGCCTTTATAATTGGGAAGACTGAGGATACTCCAAAGAATGGAAACCATTTTTTGTTATTTATCATATTATCATTTCACTTTGCATACTTGAATAACTCACATGTTTCTTTCTGAAATGGTCTTCTGGTGGACTAGCTCCTTATCTGCCTGGATCATAACTTCCAGGATATTCTATGAGGATACTTGTAAACTGATAGTGGATCAAAGATTCATAGACTCACAGATAGAAATTACCTAATTT
This sequence comes from Sarcophilus harrisii, assembly GCF_902635505.1. Lineage (NCBI taxonomy): Eukaryota > Metazoa > Chordata > Mammalia > Dasyuromorphia > Dasyuridae > Sarcophilus > Sarcophilus harrisii. The sequence continues at coordinate 143,830,752 of NC_045429.1, forward strand.
AGTCTAACCTGCTAATTGGTTATAAAATAGAAACCCAAAGAAGTTAATTGCCCACCCATAGTCATACTGATAGTAAATAGCAGAGTGAAATTCTTTCAGGTCTTTTGACTTGCTTTATGATTTTCCATAGTACTGTGCAGAATTTCTTCTATATACTATTTGACATATTCCCAAAAGCATCCAAATAATAAATATTTATTATGTACTTACTGTGTCCTATGTGCCATGTGACTTTCTAGAGACCCAAAGACAAGAAATGAAATAATTCCTACTTTTAAAGAACTTACATTTTATCAGTGAAGACATGTCTATCTGTCTATATGTATACATATGACTCTTAGTGAAATGATCTGAATAAAAATGTAGTCTCCTACTCCAAAGTCCCAAGATGTTACCATCTGAAGCAATTTGATTTATGAAATAAATTGAAACTGATCCCTTTAGGCTTCCTATTGACTTAGAAAATCACAAATTAACATAATTCTCTATGTTGTATTATATTTTTTCTTATTTTACTAAAAATATTTCAACTACATTTTAATCTGGTTTGAGCTGAACTAGGGGACCTAATGATCTGAAGTCTGAAACCTTTTAATTGCTTTAATAAAAATCTATTTAATACTTCTATATTATTATGATTATCATGCAATTAATTACCATTTCTTTTGTGATATTAATATCACCAGAGATAGTATCTAATTAGCAGGGATTATATGTTTCTGTTATAGAAGAATTTGTTTTCATCATCTTTCATCAGAGGGCCTCAAGTTGCTCTAAAAATGTGGTTATTCGCTTAGTAATTCTGACATTAGTTGATAGAAAATACCTCATCTTTCAGGTAACTCAATGACATCTAAGCAAAGCCAGAGGAAAACAGCTCTGGGGGGGGGGGGTCTTCTTGCTCAAGGTCATTAATCTATGACGTGACTTTTTTCCCAAACGGAGATAGATTGAGGCACCCTATGCCTTTGAACTGCCTCTGAGTCAACAGTCAATGACACTTCACCAATCCCCATTAGAGGAAGGGATTTTTTTGTTTCCTTTTTCTCACTTTTTCTCTTATTCTTCCATTCTATTTCTCCCTTCTTCCTGTTTCCAGGGGCACCCAGTGATACTCAGAGACATTGTTTTATCCTGAAAATGGTAAATAGAGCTAAAGGGGTTATTGATCCTCATTTTACCTACACTTTATTTCACTAGGCATTTTAAGCACATTTCATAGTGGCTGAGTGCATTTTTTTTTTTTTTTAAATTTTCTGAGCTCCCATATTGCTTGCGTAAGCAAATTTGAGCACTTGGAGGCATTATCTTTGATGATACCTTCTCTGTTACTTGAAGAGTGAATGTGTGTTTCCTTGTATTAGGCTTCAATTCAGGGCCTGGGTTAGTTTGGTTTCTCAAGTAAATAGACACAGGACATATGCCAAAAAGCATGGATCAAAACTTTTCTCTGGCTGTTAAACTGCTAGGCTCACAGAGAAAACTGATTTCCTCAGGTCCATACCCCCATGGGAATGGGGTCTAATTATGCAACTTGAGATCTTAACAAACTGGAGCCTAGTGGTTTAGTGCTCTCCCCTTCATGTCTTAGCCAGCACTAAAATATCACCCCCATTTGCCCAGCAAGTGAGAGTGACTGACTGGTGAGAAGCTTGACTTTTGCAAAAAAAAAAGTAGTTAGCCTGGGACAAGCCTGTTCCCTGGCAGAGTAACAGTGGAAAGGAGTTCCCTGCACCTGTAAGTACAATGCCAACTTAGAAGGAGGCACCAAGCCCTTCTTTAAGGGCTTTTGTAAACAGACATTTACTAAAATACTTAAAAGCCTACTATTCCAATATTTTTTTCTTGTTTAGTGGCAGTTATTATTATTTTTGGGAAGAGAGGTTCCCAAAATCTGAGGCATCTTCATTCACAAGAAGATCTTAGTTGGTTGAGACAGAATGGAAATTTCCACACATAGTATTTGGTATGTAAAATTCCAGAACCAGAGGGCTTTAAGAGTTCAGGGCTTTGAGGCTGATTAAAATGCATGGCTTTCTGAAAACTCTTGTACATTTTTGGCTAATTTTCACTTTTTCTCTATGACCCAACTGGGTCAACATGATTCACTGGGTTCCTTAGAAATTAGAGAGCTATAAATTACAATTTTTTTCCTTTTAATATTCATTAAACTTCACATTTTATGGCTAAACTGTGGATCATGGAAGAAATTTTCCTGTTGGGTGATTTTCTTTCCCACTTTCCCTCTTTTTTTCATTAGTAAACATGGGGATAACACTTCATAGGAATGCCCAAGATTAAGCAGCTTCTTGAAATTCTCTGAAAATGTAAAGTATTGAGCATTGTCTAGCTTATTATCCCACCTTCATGTTTCTAAGGTAAACTTTGGGGAAGTTAATAAGAATAGCCCACATTTAAAAATATAAAGGGCAAACAGGAAAGCTATTTCTGGGAAGTTTGGTTAGAAAGTTTTAGGTGTCATTTGGGGCAATATTACCTGCTGGTGACATGACAAGATCTGCGTAAGATCAATAAAAACAGAGATGGATAAACACTAAGGCTGCATAATTTGTAGTTGACTACACTTTTAATATGTCAATAGTGTGACATGGTGGCCAGCATGACAATCCCTTCATGTAGTGCAATGAGCCAGGCAAGTGTATTTAGTTTCCATTTTACCTTCAAAAACAAATGGCTCTGATTATAATGGTAAGAAAAAAAGGAAGGCAACATCTTTGTGATGATAAAATGTGTTCTCTTTCACATAAGGCTGCCTAAAATAATTGAAGCTCCTTGAAATCAGGGACCAATCCAATTTTAGTCTTAGTATAATAAGTGGCTAGCACAGTGCCTGGCATATAGTAAGTGATTGATGAATGCTTGTTGATTGAAACAAAGTAAAGAATGACTTGAAGGTCTTGCCTGCTGAAATTTAATCTTTACCTGATTCTTATATGACAAGATATCAAGTCCTTTCATCATCCTGGTTGTTCTCCCATTAACAGTCTCTAATTTGTCATTAAGGGACAGGATCTAGAACTCTGATTTCATTGGGATAGGGGATGCCCGTGACATCTTTTATATTCTAAAGCAGGCATTTTAGTGGAGAAATATTCAACTTAAACTATAATACACTGTATGATCATACCCAACTCAGATTGGCTTCCTATAAGGATTATGGAATCTGTATCTTTAGAATCATATCTTACATAGTTGTTTTGCAATTACCATTTCCCAGATGAGAAAACTCCCTATACTAATATAGGTTTTCAACATAAAAGTCTAAAAGTATTGATTAAAGCACTGAGAGACTTATTCATACAACCAATATGTATTGGAGATAAGACAAATCTAATTCTTTCTGATTTGGAAGAGAATTATTGGTTCACTACAATATGTTGCTTCTCTCCCCCTTATCAATGTTGTACCTAAATTGTGATACCTAGAACTGAACACAATACTCTAGACATGTTATGATGAAGGCAAAGTACAGCTAGACTATTAGCATCTTGTTCCTGGAAATGATGACACTCTCTTAATGCAGTTCAAGATCACACAGGTAAATTTTTTTGGCTACCATGTCACACTATTGACATATTAAAAGTGTAGTCAACTACAAGTTATGCAGCCTTAGTGTTTATCTGTCTCTGTTTTTATTGATCTTACGTATATCCTGTCAGTCATTTAATCTCTTCAGATAGCTTTTTCCCCCTCATTTATAAAATGAAAGATTTGGGCCAAATCATCCTTAAGATTGTTTCTAGTAACTGCCCTAAAAATCAAGATCTATCTGAGTTCTTCCTGCTTCATACATTGACATTGACATTGATTGACATTGGTCAAATCACTTAACCTACCAATACTTTCTTATATTTTGGGTAATTCTCTCTTCCTCATAGGAGTCTCCTATACCAATGAAATCACAGATATAGTTCCAATCTCCTATGAAAAAAAAAACCCAACAATAAAAATCTATGATTCTTTGACTTTAAATAATTTTTCTTTAGAATTTCAGGTTCACAATAACAAGACATTTCTTTATCAAGATAGGACTTGGAGAAGACTTCCCCTCTCAGCTGTATGCTAAACAGTTTCATTTTAGGCTCAGCACCAGCAGCAAGACAAGTTTCATTTTGGCGATTAGCTAAAATAAATGTGTAGGGAGCTTGGGCATTGGTCTAAACTACTCAATTAGTTTATGAAGTACAAGTCATACAAACATATCCATCCATATGTACCATATGTTGTAACATAGTTATTCAAAGTATGATTCTCAAGACACAGTTTCACTAAGCCCATAGGAAGCCAGCTTGAGGAAGTTACAGTTATACTCTGTATCATGGTTTAAGTTGAACATTTCTCCCCTAAGAAAGCCTGGCTTAGTGTACAATGGATGTTGCTGGCAGCTGTCTTATATCCTACTGAGAAGCAAACAACCATCCTCTTTTCTGTCAAGCAACTGACCACCCAGGCTTGCCAAAGAGAGAACAAGAGCTGAAAGAGGACAATTTTATTTTCAAGCATTTAATAGTTCTGGAGAGAAGAAAGTAAAATTCAGAGCTATTTTCCAAAAGAGCAGTTCACTATCTCCTTTTTAAATAAACAAGTCCCTCTTTGAATAATAAAAATGAGTTGCCAACAAAGTCAAGCATGGCCAAAAAATTGTGAAATAGGCAAAGTTTATCTTTAGAAAACCTTTAGTATCTTTTCCATTATCCAAATCTGTCCCTAACCAGGTGTCCATGGTTCCCAAGGTGATTTTCTTTCCCCCAGGAAACTGATCTGATAAATCTATTCATATCACATAAGGAACTGATTTTATTTTCCCATTTGGGATTAAAATATTTTCACTTTAAAAATAAGAACCTGGAGGCAACAATGCTCAATTCAAAGGAATGACTCTTTAATGATGAAAACTTTGGTACTATTAGTATAGGAAATAGTACTAGGTATTAATTGTATAGGAAAAGAATCTTCCTGTGCCTTTCAAATGACATTACATAGAAAGGTGATTCTCTCACTTTTCAATATATAGTATTGGATCTTCATTTTTTTCTTTTAAAAATGTAATTAATTTGGTTTTTTAAATTACCAAATATCTTTTTCTCCTACCATCATTATTAAGGGGAAAAATTCATTAGTACATATATGTCTTCTCGGGGTTCTCTATTTTCTTAAAACACAATAGTATTCCATTACATCCATACACTAGAACTTATTCAGCCATTTCTCAATTGATGGACACCCTCTCTGGCATAAAACTTCTAAAATTTTACTGGTTTCTGAACACATAGGTATGATTTTTTTCTCATAATTTTTATGTCTATGTGAATATGCCACTGGTCATGTTAAATGAAATAACATGAAAAAAATCTAATTAAATCAATCCTTCTCTAATCTTTGGTTTCTATTCACATTTAAATAAATTATCATTTATAAGATTTATAACCCAGTCTTTAGTTTTCATATAGCTAGTATTGTGGACTTACTCAAATTTCACATCACACAATGGTTTAAATCAGAAATTTATCAAAAACCTTTGATTAAGGAAAACCTTATGAAAAATTGAATGCATTGAAAGTTTTTTAAAAATATGTATGTGTGTGTATTTAACTCACAGTCTCAAATGTATAAAAAACTGACTTTTTCAAAGAGAAGTTATGTTGTTCATTATTTGCTATAAAAACAGAAGAGAATAAAGTTGAATATCCAACTATGAATGTACTATAGATTTAGTGAAACTTATTAGGATACTAATCCTTTTTAAAAAATGCTGTAGAAAAATTCAATCTCTTCTTTCTTTTAGACACATTTCACTTTATTTTAGCCTAAGTTGAGAATAATTTAGTAGGAGTATTGCTACCTTGAAACTGTGCAGATATAAGGTTGTCATGCTACTTCTTTTACTAACTAGCTTGTGTCTTTGGGCAAGTCATTTAACTTTCTCACATTACATAATTCTGATCTTACTACAGAATCACTGAACCACAAAATCTGAGAAATGGACAAATTCTCAACGGCCATCTTGTCCAACTCATAGACAAAAGACTATACCTCTCTATCCCAGGAAGATGTTGTGAGAATGAATTGTGTATGAAAGTATTAAGAAAAGTATAAAATGTTATACCAATTTCAATTGTTGTTTAAATTACTTTAAGTCTGGTACAAATAGTAAATGAAAATATTTCATTTAAGGCCTGGAGAGACTAACATGAACTGATGCTGAGTGAAATGAGCAGGACCAGGAGATCATTATATACTGCAACAACAATACTATATGATGACCAGTTCTGATGGACCAGGCCATCCTCAGCAACGAGATCAACCAAATCATTTCCAATGGAGCAGTAATGAACTGAACCAGCTATGCCCAGAAAAAGAACTCTGGGAGATGACTAAAAACCATTACATTGAATTCCCAATCCCTATATTTATGCACACCTGCATTTTTGATTTCCTTCACAAGCTAATTGTACAATATCTCAGAGTCTGATTCTTTTTGTACAGCAAAATAACATTTTGGTCATGTATACTTATTGTGTATCTAATTTATATTTTAATATATTTAACATCTACTGGTCATCCTGCCATCTAGGGGAGGGGGTGGGGGGATAAGAGGTAAAAAATTGGAACAAGAGGTTTGGCAATTGTTAATGCTGTAAAGTTACCCATGCATATATCCTGTAAATAAAAGGCTATTAAATAAATTTTTAAAAAAAGATAATCTAGATGGGCATGTGGCTTTCCTTTGATAAATATTAAATTTTGAAATAAAGGTTTTCATTTTAGAAGTCAAAAAAAAAGAAAATATTTCATTTAAAATAATGTTATTTTGCCATAGAAAGATGATCCATCCTACTAACTTACAATCAATATGACATATGATTTATCCATTTTTCTAGCAATGATGGTGGATTTGGATTAATAGAGCTGTCATTTGATTTTCCTTTTAACCAACAAGCAGGAAGGATCTAAGGACTCCTGGCCAAACATAGGAGTGAAATACTGATCTTTGACCTGTAACATTGGTCTCTTGGTAGCATTATCTTCTAATCAACTGAACTAACAGTTTCAGTGTCATTGTGCTTATAACAATAAATTCTAGGAGGATAATATGCCTTTCCATTTCATTTCTTTGTTTTTAGTCATTTTTTAGTTGTATACAACTCTCCATGATCCCATTTTGGGGATTTCTTGGCAAAGATACTGGATTGGTTTGTTATTTCCTTCTTTCAGCTATTTCATTTCTATTAATAGCTAATTTTAAGATATCCAACCAGTTTTCTCTCTTTTGATTAATGTGTTTTTGTAAAGATTAAAGACAAATTTTAGAAATAAATACAACCTGTATGGTACAGCTCTGTGTAAAGTTTACATCAAAGCAAATCCTTAGATTCTTGAGTCATAGGAAGAAATCCTGTACCAGGAATTCTTATACTGATTTATGTCCTCTTCTGAAACTAAAGATTATCCTGAAGACAAACCAAGGAAAAAATAAAGCAAAAGTAAAACCAGTCAATAATATCTATCACTTACTAAGTACTTTTAACATGGAGAAGCAGTTTGAGAAACTAGAATATGAACTAGACTAGCAGAGTTCTGACTATGTCAATTGGGCAAGTTATTAAGAGTATGAGCTAACATTTGCTCATCTATAAATTGGGGAAGATAAGACTTGAACTTTCTGCCTCACAAAGTTATCGATAGATAAATGTGAGTTGAAGCTGTTGTTGTTTCAACATTGTTACTCGTTATAACAGAAAGAGAGAATATGGTCTTTATCCTCAATAAGAGAGTTTATGAAATTTTTTGTGTAAAGGCACTTACTAGGTATCGTTCTTCCTGTCTCATGCTTGGTGTGCGGATCATGTGGTTCTGTTCCCCTCTCCAGTCACCGAATCGACGGAAAAAGTAGTTTGATAAAAAGCGATTGACAGGATCTCTAATAATGTTGATGTACACGGGTTGGTCTCCTCCAAATCTAACAGAAAAAATACAAGGATTTCACAAGAAGTTACAATCACTTTAATGAAAGAAATGAAATACAATTTTTGAAAGTGTTTGTCTTTTAGAGTTTGACTTATTGCTATAAGATTTTCTAGCCTGTTACTGTCCCAATGGTTGTTAAAAAAAAGAGAGAGAGAGAGAGAGAGAGAGAGAGAGAGAGAGAGAGAGAGAGAGAGAAAGAAATAATAATGAGATTTATATCACTGGGTAGGGGAGGTAGCCTACAGTGCCTTGCATATCCAGAGTCTGGTCAACTTTACAACAAAGTATTATTTTATTTCTAAGGTGAGTGTGTCGTACCCACCAATGAAATTATAATTTCATTTATAATCTCAGTGGAGGAATAAAAACAATTATGGGCATGAAAAATATAGCACATTTTTCTACAATGAATTTCATTTCATTTCATTGTATTTCAGAAGAAAAAAAAAGAGATTAAGAAACTTAATCTTGGCTCCCTGACAGTACTATAATAAAGTTCAAATGAAATAATGATTATGAAGTTATCTGAAAAACATTTATTAATATGAATTAAGGTATGTCTTGAGAACTCTTGACCTTTGTTGTCTTTTTTCTTTTTAGGGAAGTAACATTCATTAAGCCCCAGGCATGCTCCAATCTATGCTTAGGAGAAAACTGTCACAGATTAATCACTAATACTTCAATGGATTTTAGTTTGATGTGCAATATCTAGCAATAGTCTTATTTTTCAAAAGTATCATAAAAATTATGAATTTCTAACATTGGTCCTCCAAATAGGAGGTATTTACTTAACAGAAATGATATTCTATTTTAAGGGCTGAACTGGATCAATGTTGAAAATCTTTCAATCAAACCAGACAAAAAAGGAAGTTGAAGTTTTTTAGAAAGATAGTTTACAAGTTCTCTTTGGATAAGCAAAAAAAGGGAAGGTTGGAAGACACTGAAAATAACTATAGTTTATGCATCAACATCAGCTATACAGGATGAACAAGTAGAAAAGTTGTTTGAAGAACTTGATGAGATTAAAAAAAACCCAGTTAATATATACTTTGATGTTCAATGATTTCAATGTGAAAGCAGGACTAGGAAAGATAGTGAAAGAAATAATAAGATTTCTTAGAAGCTTTATCGTGTATATCATGAATGTATTCTTCAAAAAAAGAATCAGAAGGAGCTAAGCATTACAAGCACTGAAAAACATGGCAAAATGATTTTTAGATTAATTTGTGTTAAGACTATTGTTTAACAGACACAATAAGACTGATGTGAGAACTGAATAAGAGTAAGCTGAATGTATAATCAGACCACTAATAAGTCTGAGTAAAGATAAAAATAAACATAAAAAGAAAGGATTGACAAAAGGCAACTGTAAAACACTTCAGTTGCCTTAATCTGATGTATTAAAATGGTGATTAAAAAAGAGAAATTCAAAGAAGCAAAAAAAATGACCTTTATTATTCTCATTTTTTATAAAATTCAATTGACATAATGAGAAGACCAGAAAAATCTCAATATTTCTTTTCCATATAGAGAGATGGTAGATGACAGCAACTCTGATTTAAAATGCAAAGTCATTTGTCAAATAACTCAGAGGAAAATTACTACAGCATTGCTTTAAAAATGGAAAAAAAGGAGATTAAAAACAAGTATACAAAATTTTTGTTATGAAATGAAACCAAGTCAGAGCATTCAGAGATGAAGGAGGAAATGAACAGGCAAAATGAAACAGATTCATTTGCATTTCTACAACTATTTTTTTATCACCACAGAGAAGTTCTAGTGCATCTAGAGTGTTACCATAAAGGAGTAGAAATGGCACGTAGAAAATAGAATCAGAAAGATCTGAAGGCAACCTAATTGTGAAAGCATTAAGGTATAGTTATAAAAGGTATTTCAGGGAAGATGAAATACTAAAAATTCCTTTAAATTACGATCATCTATGACCACTTTCTAATTTTCACAGAAATCTTCATGAAAAATAGAGAAGAGAAAGAAGTTCAGAAGGGCACATAGATGAGTAGAGCAATTTTGGCACTACTGTGTCAAATTTAACGTATCCCTAAAAAACACAAATTTATAATAATATTCATTTTTAATATACATTCCTCTTTTTTATTCTTTCTACGTGAAAATATTTCTGTTTATTGATGTTTATCAAGTTCACAACAAAGAAAAGGGGGGAAAAGTCAGTCACTCACACTTATTTTTCAAAGATATCATAAAAAATGATGAATTCCTAATTTCCCACTCCATGCTAATAATCTACTTATTTTGTATTTCTTAAGTGTATTATTGATGAAAGTTTATTATTAAGGACAAATTAAATCCTCATAAGAATAATATATGTGCATATTGGGAGTATACTTATGGAAAATATGCTGAATGAACAGGAAGTCTCTTGAAAATGATTTCTAGAGCAGACCCTTTCCTTATCTTCACAAAATTGATTGATTAGTGCAGGGAATGGAAAATATGGCTGTGTTTACTGTTTGTTGATTGAAAAAAAATTTGACTCATTGAAACAAATTGTAGTTTTTCAGACTCTCCTCTCATAAGATGACTTCTATAAAGTGAATTTGATCTGTTTTTTTGAGTAACACACAATTTTATTCTCAACATGCAGTGAGGCTTGAAAGAAGAAGAGGAATATTTTTTTGCCCAAGATTTTCTCCATTGTCTTGAAAAATATACTGTGTGAGATCCAAATGGAAGAGAAAGTTTATAAAAATGGTGAGGTACTTTAAAGATTCTTTTTTCGTGAATGATATTTTACTGATCATAGCAAATCCCAGGATAGGATAAGACCTTTTCAGAGAAGCCATAATTACTAAAAAGAGTTTTCCTTACAGGAAAACTAGATGCCTATTTATCCTAACTGAAATACATTAGGAAGTCTGGTTTATCAAGTTAGTATGTATTCCTAGAGCAGGTATCACAGATGGATAATTATTTGAGCCCAGAAATGAAAAGAAGGAAAACAGGCTAGATGGCATTTGGGAAAGTGTGAAGTGCTTTGGATAATTTCAAGTTGTTCTGCACAAAGCTGGCTCTTTTTAACACACACACACACATATATGTGTATATATATATATATATATATACACATATATGTGTATATATTATATAGGCAGGAGGTGAGGGGGAGATATATGTTATAAATGTTAAAACACACCAAACCTAATCAAAATGATGCATGAGCCAAATATAATATAAAGATTTATAGTGGACTCAAGCGTAGTCTATTTTCACTGATAATTTATGCCCAATAAATGGCATATGGGATACCATCTAGGAAATATATGATCTGAAAAGAAAGTATACCAACATATAATGAGATCAGGTTATAATAGAATCCAGTCCGAATATTTTGCTAGTATCTTTTAAATATGAAAAAATATTTAAAAGAAGCCATATTAAACATTGGGTCCATTCTCCATGGGGTATCTATGGAAAAGTATTGGCAAGAATTACACAGGATGAAAATACATTTATTGGATTTAACTCAACAAACATCTGTTAAGAGACTACCATGTGTAAAAGACTGGCAAGTTAATACAATATGAGATAATTTTAAGGAGAGAACATTAAAAAATGGGAAAATTAGACAAGTATCACAAAGGAGGCAGCTGATCCAAGTCTTGAAGGAAAAGAATTCTGACAAGAGATATGAGCAAGAGCATTCTATATTTGTGTGACTACGCAGAGCAGGAGATGGAAAATTATGTTTGGGGAAGAATTGGTAGCCCAGTTTGGTTGAGACATAGTACCTGTGAAAGGAAGTAAAGTGAAACAAGACTGGAAGAATACATAGCATTCAGAATATGGAGAGTTTTAAATTCCAGGTGCTAAATTTGTATTCTATCCCAGAAGCAATGGGATGCCATTGATTTCTTTTTAAAAATTTTTAGCCTTTTTATTTAAAGTTTTGATTCTAAATTCTGTCTCTCTCTTTTGGCTCCCTCCATTCAACAGATGTAAGTAATCAAATATAGCCAATACATGTACAACTGTATGAAACATTTCCACATTAGTCATTTTGTAGAAGAAGATTTGAATAAAAGAAAAAAAAAGAAAGAAAAAGAAAAAAAGTAGCATGCTTTGGTCTGTATTCAGTCACTATCAGTTCTTTCTCTGCAGGCAGACAGTATGCTTCATCATTAGTCCTTTGGAACTGTCTTGGATCATTATATTGCTGAGAATAGCTAAGTCATTCACAATTCTTTGTCAAATAATATTGCTATTACTGTGTACAACCTTTCCTGGCTCTGTTCACTTCACTACATATACAAATCTTTCCAAGTTTTTTGAAACCTGCTTTTCATCCTGATTTTCTTTTCTTATAGCACAATAATATTCCATTACATATACCACAGCTTACTTAGCCATTCCCCAACTGGTCATGTCTTTGATTTCCAGTTCTTAGCCATAAAAAGCCATAAAAAGAGCTGCTATAAATATTTTTGTACAAATAGGTCCTCCCCCATTTTTTCATGCCTTTGGGATATAGAACTAGTAGTAGTATTGATAGATAAGAGAATATGCGTAGTTTCATATTTCTTTGGGCATAGTTTCAAATTGCTCTCCAGAATGGTTGGATTAGTTCACAACTCTACCAACAGTCCATTAGTGTCCCAGTTTTCCCACCTGTCCTCTTTTACTTTTTTGTCTTATTAGTCATTCTGCTAGGTATGAGGTGATATCTTAAGAGTTGTTTTAATTTGCATTTCTCTGATTGATAGGGACTTAAAGCACTTTTCCATATGACTAAAGATAGTTTTGATTTCTTTGTCTGAAGACTATTCATATCATGCCTGTTCATATCATTTGACCATTTATCAATTAAGGAATGATTCATGATTTTATAAATTTGACTTAATTCTCCACATATTTGAGAAATAGAATCTTTATCAGAGATAATTGTTGCAAATTCTCCTCCCCCTCCCTCAGTTTTCTGCTTTCCTTATATTTTTGGTTATATTGGTTTGGTTTGTACAATTTTTTAAAATTTTATATAAACAAATTTATCTATTTATATTTTGTAATGCTCTCTATATCTTCTTTGGTCCTAAATTCTTCCCTAATCTATAAGTCTGACATTTCCACTGCTCTCTTAATTTGCTTATGGTATCACTCTTTATATGTAAATAATAAACCCATTTTAACCTTATTTTGGTATATGGTATGAAGTTTTGCTCTATACCTAGTTTGTGTGACATTGTTTTATAATTTTCCCAGCAGTTTTTGTTAAATGATTATTTTTTGTTCCAAAAGATTGGATATTTGAGTTTATTATATATTGGGTTATTATAGCTATTTATTTGAATGTAATTTGTACTTAATCTATTCCATTGATTTACCACTCTATTTCTTAGCCAGTACCAGATTGTTCTGATAATTATCATTTTATAAATAAGTTTGAGATCTGGTTTGGCTAGACCACCTTTCACATTTTTTTTTATTGATTCCCTTGATATTCTTCATCTTTTATTCTTACAGATGAATATTTTTATTATTTTTTCTGGCCTTACCAAATAATTATTAATAGTTTGATTGGGTTGGCACTGAATAAATAGATTTTTATTTTATTGGCTCTATGTATCTGTGAGCAATGAATATTTTTCCATTGTTTAGATCTGACATTATTTGTGTAAATAGTGATTTATAGTTGTGTAGTCCTACAGTTCCTGGGTTTGTCTAAGCAGATGGACTCCCAAGTATTTTATATTGGTTACAAATATTCTAAATGTGATTTTTCTTTCTATCTTTTGCTGTTGAGCTTTGTTGGTAATATATAGAAATGCTGATGATTTATGTGGGTTCATTTTATACCCCATAACTTTGCTGAAGTTGTTAATAATTTCAAGTTGTTTTTAGTTGATTCTGTAGTAACATCATCAATCATCTGCAAAGAATGGTAGCTTTGTTTCCTCATTGCCTATTCTAATGCCTTTAATTGCTTTTTCTTCTTTTTTTGGTAGAGATAATATTTCTAGTACAGTCTCAAATAACAGAGGTGATAATCAGCATCCTTGATTCACCCCAGTTGTATTAGGAAGGATTCTAGCTTATTTTCATTATAGAGAATGATTGTTGATGATTTTAGATAAATATTACTTATCATTTTAAGGCAAGCTCCATTTATTCCTATGCTTTCTAGCATTTTTTTTTTTTTGTAAAAAGGCTTTTTTCAGGATCTATTGAGATAATCATAAGTTTTATATTGATTTTTTTATTCATATGGTCCATTATGCTGATGGTTTTTCTAATATTGAAGCAGCCCTGCATTCCTGGTATAAATTCCACTTGGTCACAGTGTATAATCCTTATAATATACTGCTGTAATCTCTTTTCTAGTATTTTATTTAAAACTTTGGAATCAATATTTATTAGGGAAATTAGACTATAATTTTCTTTCTGTTTTGGCTCTTCTTGGTATGAATATCAGCACAAACTTCAGGTTTGTGCTGTAAAATGAATTTTGTAGGATTCCTTCAAACATTTCCCCAAATAGTCTATTTAGTCTTGGGATTAATTATTCTTTAAATATTTGGTAGAATTAATTTGCAGATTCATCTAGTCCTGAGGATTTTTTCTTTTTATTAATGACTTGTTTGATTTCTTTTTCTGAGATTCAGTTTTTTAAGCATTTTATTTCTTCTTTTGTTAATCTGGTTAATTTATATTTTGTAGATATTCAGAAATTTCATTTAAATTGATAAATTTATTGGCATATAACTGGTCAAAATAACTTCTAATAATTATCTCAATTTCCTCTTCACTGGTGGTAAATTCACCCTTTGATTTTAGATACTAGTAATTTGGTTTTCTTCTTTCTTTTTTTAATCAAATTAACTAATGATTTATATATTTTATTGGGGTTATTTTCCCATAAAATTCTAGAGGTCCTAAGTTTTATTAGGACTTTTTTATTTTAGTTTTTTAAAAAATTCTTTATTAGGAATAATAAGTTTTATTTATTAAATGGCATTCATACTTTCAATTTTATTAATCTCTTCTTTGCCTTTGAGGATTTCTAATGTTTAAATGAATATTCTACATTTGTTCTTTTTCTAAATTTTTTTAGTTGCATGCTTATTTCATTGATCTGCTTCTTCTGTATTTTACTGATGCAAACAATTAGAGATATGAAATGTCCTCTAAATACTATTTTGGATGTATCCCCCAAATTTTTCTATCTTGTCTCATTGTCATTTTCTTTAGTGAAATTATCAACTGTTTCTACAATTTGCAGTTTGACCCATTGATTTTTTAGGATTATATTATTTAATGTTCAATTAGCAACGGGGTTAAGGCCCAGTTGGTGAGTGGGGTAGCTGGGATGAAGTCTTGCTGTGCACAGACTGCTCGCATGCTTGACGGTTGCTAAATTAAAGGAGGAAGGAGTACCATTAGTGCATAGCCCTAAACTTGAAGTCTTAGGCAGGTCTTCTGCTATAAGACTAGCTGCAGCTTCTGGTCTTGCCCTGACTCCCCTTCCTCCCCAATGAGACAGCTGTGCTTTTAAACTGCTTCCCTATTCCTAGATTAATTCTGAGGTGGTTTTCTAGTTGTTTGGAGGGGAATTTAGGAGGGTTTCTGAGGGTCCCTGCCTCACTCTGCCATCTTGGCACTGGAAATCCACCACTGATGATTTTTGAACATAAAGTGTACCTTACAGAGATTGTTTTTTTTTCTTTTCTTTTACACACAGTAGAACAGAAGATGGATTGGAGAAAGGAAAAACTGGAAACAGGGAGTTACAAGCTGTACCAAAAGAGGAAATGCTTCCATTGACAAGATCACAGATTCATATAGCACTGTAACATGACAATTTAGTATGGGAGATATTTTGGTTTTTAAAGGCACCATTCCAATCACTCCATATAGATAACTCTCTTGACAATTTATCTTACTAAGGATTTTGCTGATGCCTACATGTATGGGGCAGTTAGGAAGTGCAATGGATTGAGCACTGGGCCTGGAGATGGGAAGATCTGCCTTTAAATTGGGTCTCAGACATTTGCTAGTTGTGTGATTCTGGGCAAGTCACTTAGATCTGTTTGCCTCAGTTTTCTCATCTGTAAAATGAGATGGAGAAGGAATTGGCCAATTACCCTAGTATATTTATCTAGAACATGCCAAAAGGGATCATAAAGAATAGATCATAATTGAAATGACTGAACAACAATGACAACCATATGCATATGATTAACAATAAACTTGAAATCAGTTCTATGAGACACCAAGAACAGAGATATGCATTATTCATTCAATTAAATTATGTTTCAAATTTCATGGCATACAACTATATCTACAAATTTAGGTAAATCAGAATTCAGAGCACCTAACCTTAATATGAATTGAAATAGTAAAGCAAATATGCTAAAATATTGCATTTGTAGACTTCATATGAATAGTGATTACTAAGTTAATTGCAGACTCATCTCAAAAATCTTTGGAGATTAAAATAAAGTGAAATATGGCCAAGGAATCAATGAGCCAGATCCTATTATCAGTGATCACCCTTGGCCTTGCCATGAGTTTATCACTATAGAAGGTAAAGCCAATTAAGTATCATAAGACTAGATATGGATGATTCACTCATGTATATGCATTACAAGAAAATGGATTAGTCACCCAAGAGTTTAGATATAATCTTTCAACCTAGGGATCTGGGGAGGTATTTAAAAACTTTTACAGGATCAGAAAACAGCCAAAACTGTATTCTTTCTCTAGAAATATCTAAATGGCAAGAGAACTACTTGACCATTTTGCTGGCAGGAATGGATAATATTCAAATAAGGAGTAACATTTAAATAGTGCTTTAAAGTTTTCAAAGCACTTCACCCATATTATCTCTTTTGAACCTCACAAGAATCTTATGAAGTGAATGCTGTTATTAGCTCCCATTTAAAAGATAATAAAACTGAGTCCGAATGAGGTTAAATGATTTGCCCAGGATAGCACACAGTTGATAAGTATCTAAGGCAGAATTTGGACTCAGGCCTCCCTGATTCCAAGGCCAACATTCTTATCCACTATGCCACTTAGTTGTATCAAACAATTTTCTGCTAACCTGAAAAACAAAATCCAAAAACTTCTGAAATAACCTGAAATAAGGCAAATTTCATATTTAATTTTGTTACTAATTTAACTCCCAGTTTCATTAACATAAAAAATGTTTTTACAACATTCTTATTCTTGTAGCTGTCCTTTCAGCACTTGCCAAAATGATCATATTTTTCTCAAATTTTGCTTTTTTTTCTTTTAATTCATTTTCCTTTGGGTGAGTCACTCTTCTTAAAAAGTCTAATGTGGTTTTATTTTCATCACACTTATGTACTATACTTAGGTGTTCTGACACCATTATTGGTTTTCCTGTGTTGAATGTTCTTTAATTATTTCTCCATACTCCTGACTTAGAATTGAATAATATTACCCACTAGTTAAATTAATACATACCATTTATCTTGAATTCATTATATTCTGAAAAACAGAACTATGGAGAAGTATTTTGAGTGTGATCCCAAATATACAATATAGGATTGGGGAAAGGACATTGGGTTTGGTGTCAGGGGCTTGGACTTGAAAGTAGTTCAGATATATAAAATGTATGCCACTATGGACAAAATATTTTATTTCCCTGGGTTTTGGATTTATTTTTTGTAGTATGAGGGAATTAAGTTATATGACTTCCAAAATTCTTTTAGAAAAGCTATACCTGTCTTTGCTTAATAAAAATGTAATTGTATTTCCCAACTTCCAAATGGATGATATTCAAAAAATAATTTGTAAACTGATTGTCTGGAAATTGAAATACATTTACTAATATAAACAATGTTATAAATGGTTATTCAGTCTCTCACCTAACCTACAAAACTCATTTAATTCACAATGTAGCCAAAACAATAATAATAAAACTTGTGACACATGATGTGAGCTTGTTTGAGACTTAACCCCCCTAAGCCTAGATCCCCCTTGAGAATAAAGAGTTCCAGTAACTGTGGCTATTCACACACACACACACACACACACACACACACACACACACACACACACACTGTTTTCATAAATCATAGACAATCTTACAGGGATATTTTAACCAATGGCACATATGCTTTTTTGTTTGTTTTGTATTACTCTATTCTGTTGATAAAAGTTAATAATCTGTTTCAGGAGTTTAACAATTATAAGGAAAAATGTCTTTCAGTTTGTAGGTGCCTTATACTTGTTTCTTGCTTTGCACTGAACTGAATTGCAATTTTGTTGTTCAGTCATTTACAGTTGTGTCTGATTCTCCATAACCCCATTAAGGGTTTTCCTGGTAAAGATCCTAGAGTGGATCCTAGAGTTTGCCATTCTTTATCTCACTTTACATAATGAGGAACCTGAGGCAAATAGGATTAAGGGGTCCCACAGCTAGTAAGTATCTGAGGCCAGGTTTGAACTCAGGAAGATGAATCTTCTTGACTTCAAGCCAGGTATTCTCTCCTCTGTATAAGGAAATTTATAGAAAAGACCCAAATTAAGATTCATGACTATGTAAATTATGGGGAAATGAAAGGTTATTATGTGAATTGTGAAAGGGGAAAAGGAAAAAGAGTTTGGATAGCTACAGTCCCTAGGGTTATGAATTTTGTTTGAGATCACAAGGGAATCACAATGTCAAAAGGGTAATTGCCCAAGGAATGACCCAGCAAGGTATGGAGTTAGCAGCTGTGGTCAGCAAAGGTAAATCTTCCACATCTTCTTAATATCTTTATCCTTTACCCAGACTTAAAATTTTGGCTGTGTAAATCTGTTGCATTCTGTCGGAATTCAAAGGTTAGAAGTATCCAAAGAATGACAAGACATAGTACTGTCCTATGTTAAAAAATATATCTTAGGAGACTACTAGTACTTAACACAATGCCTGACATAGGTACTTAATAAGTGCTTATTATTGGAAGTGTGTGTGTGTGTGTGTTTGTGTGTACGCACATGCGTGTATGATAGCTATTCTATGAGATTTAGCTTTAGTAGAAGAATTTTACTCAAATTCTGAAGTTGTCCAGTTTATTCACATCATTAAAGACTACTTGTGATAGGCGTGATATATATTCAAATGTAATAATATGAGAATAATACTTTTTTGTATAATATAGCATTTTAAGACTTACCAAGTGCTTTACTAACAATAGCCCTCTGGTTCAATTTAGTGTAAGCACAATTATCCAAGTTTTATAGGTGAGAAAACTGAAGCTCAGAAAGATTACCTGACATATATCAGGTATATGGAGCTATAGTCAGCAAACATCAAAGTCACAATCTTTTCCCGTGTGACCTTTAGCATTTCACTCCATGATGTTAGTAATCAATTATTTTCCATATTATGAGGAGTTTAATATCAACCAATTTTACAGGCTTATTGGGAAGAGCAGCTAATAAAAACATGATTGCAAAGAGCTTTGAAAATTAAGTGCTATTCACCTGCATTTTTGATTTCCTCCACAAGCTAATTGTACAATATTTCAGAGT
This sequence comes from Sarcophilus harrisii, assembly GCF_902635505.1. NCBI lineage: Eukaryota > Metazoa > Chordata > Mammalia > Dasyuromorphia > Dasyuridae > Sarcophilus > Sarcophilus harrisii. Next base: position 143,850,258 of record NC_045429.1, read on the forward strand.
CTGATTCTTTTTGTACAGCAAAATAACGTTTTGGTCATGTATACTTATTGTGTATCTAATTTATATTTTAATATATTTAACATCTACTGGTCATCCTGCCATCTAGGGGAGGGGGTAGGGGGGTAAGAGGTGAAAAATTGGAACAAGAGGTTTGGCAATTGTTAATGCTGTAAAGTTACCCATGCATATATCCTGTAAATAAAAGGCTATTGAATAAAAAAAAATTAAGTGCTATTTATATTTAGCATATATTGGATCACTTGCCAGTTAGGGATGGGGGGAGAAGGAAAGGAGGGGAAAAAATTAGAACACAAGGTTTGTAAAAGAGTGAATATTGAAAATTATCCATGTATATATTTTGAAAATAATTATTATCAGTAATCATCCTTGGCCTTGTCATGGTTTATCACAATAGAGGTTAAAGCTTCTTAAGTATCTGCAAGACTAGATATGGATGATTTGAAATTAAAAAAAAAATAAAGTTCTATAGAAATACTTAGATTATAGAACACCAAATTTAATGTATAATAAAATAGTTCAGCTTCCAGAAAACTTCAGGATCTAGGAAAGGAGTTGCATATTGTGTATTCAAAATCTAGAGAGTTCAGGGCTCCGTTCAATTTTTTTAAAGGAAGAAATGAGAAGAGCTCAGTGTATAGCTGGGAACTTCCTAGTTTTTTATTTTAGTTTCAGGTAACTCATCTGCAAAATGGGAGTGGGGTAGCATAGGTAATATTTAAGATCTTTTATTGTTCTTACATTCTATTAACAGGTGATTCCTAAGGGGAAATTTCAAAAGGCAACATCAAAGCCATTCTTGATTCAAAGACCAGAAACACATGCAGCATATAATCATAAAGCATATAATAAATGCTCACTTTGCCTTCTATGCTTCTTGGCTTTGTTAGGTCACAAAGAAGTATAAAAATAGAGCAGGGGTCCTCAAACTTTTTAAATAGGGGGCCAGTTCACTGTCCCTCAAACTGTTGGAGGGCTGGACTATAGTAAAAACAAAAACTTTGTTTTGTGGGCCTTTAAATAAAGAAACTTCATAGCCCTGGGTGAGGGGGATAATCGTTCTCAGCTGCCGCATCTGGCCTATGGGCAGTAGTTTGAGGACCCCTGAAATAGAGTCTCACAGAGATTATACTCTACATATAGAGAGAAGATAAACATAAAAAATGAACAAGCTCTAAAGCATAAGAAAGCTACTTGGTATATAAGTACAAGAGTTCAGAGAAAAGAGAGAATAGGTGGAGCTGAAATACAGAAGCTTTCTTGAAGGAGAAAAGACTTATGGTAGGTTTTGAGGGAGGGTCTGCAATAGGCAAAGGGGCATTTGAATGTGACATGGCTATACTGTAAGCAAAACCAAAGTCATGGCAGGAAGGAATGTAGCATGTACAGGGAAAATAAGATTGACTAAACTAGAACAGAAAGTAGAGATTGCTGAATCTTTGGTGTTTATAATGGGTATGTTCTTAAGAATATGAATAATGAATCAGAAAAATAAAGAGATGAATAGATAGATGATAGATAGACCATTTATGAAAGCATTTTCAATGGGCCACACATTGTCTAAGGACTGGTTATACAAGCAAAAGACAGTTGCTGCCCTCAAGAAGCTTATATTCTAACGTGAACAAGACATAATGAGCTGGAAAGTGGGTCTAGGGAAAGAGTATCTTAGAGAAAAGCAGCTGTAGGAGAGATGCATAAAGAAACTAGAAAATGAGGCAAAGTATGGTAGAGGCCCTTCCTGAAATACTCTTTATACTTTACATACTCCAATCTTATTATAAACCTTCCAAATGTTTACAACTAGTCTTACTTCTCTTATGATCACACCCACTCACTCAACTTTGCCACCATCATTCAGGTAGAGACTATAATAACAGGCCAGGATATATCACCTTTAAGAAATCGACTAAGACTTGATCTTAGTCCTTCTACTTACTCTTTTTCTCTGGATAGGGTTTGGGGAGAAGGGTGGGACTTTTGATGGTAGCCAGGAGGAACAGCTACCCTGGATAGTTGGAAAATAAAGGTTGGGCAACAGTATTTCCGTGCGGACCCCTGCACTGTGTCACTGTTTTCCAGGGAACATTCTGTTTGCACTTCAGTAGGGGTGGGGCATTCTCTCTTATTTTCCCAGAGCAAAGGAGGGAGGATAAGAACTTAGAATAAGAGAATTTTGGCATTCTGTAGGTCTGGGAGTTAGTCTTGGTTGAGGCCACTGGAAAGCAGGATGTTGAATTAATAAAACAACAAACCATGGTTCAGTGGACAATAAGGTCCTATGATTATATAAAACAAATGTAAACAGAAGCCCAAATTGTGGTGGGCCTTAAAATGCAGGCAGGGGAGTTTGGACTTGATACAAAAGGGCAATAGATAATCATTTTAGCTTCTTGAACAAGGGGGTGCCTTGATAAAAAAAAAAAAGGTATGTATAAGTGGCAGTAAATATTATGAATTGGAGTGGGGCAGCCTGGAATATGCCAGAATACTTAAATGTTGTTTTAAATTGAATTTTTGAGCTATATAGCTAAAGTATTCTAGGGCTCTCTGTGGTTTTTGAAGCTTTTGTCAGCATCATGAAACTGTGAATGACATGGAATAAGAACAGATTACTTTGCTAATGAAAACTAAAACAAAGACAACATTTGGAAATGAAACATGGAAACCAAATTGAATTATGGAATTAGCAAAATTGAATTAATTTATATAATATTTCCATCAGAGGGCAGGCTTTGTTCACATCAACAATTAAGAACAGAGTACAGAGAAGGGAACATGTCCAACATCCTTAACCTGACTGTATTTTGCAGCACTTGCTCCTTTGGATGATTGATTTGTCTTTTAAAAGAGTTGAAGCCACTGTCTCAGAAAACTGAAGAAGTAAAGGAGGAAACAAAGAAGGGTGAAGGGGTCATGAAAGCAAGAGGAAAAATAAAATGAAAACTAAATGCCAAGAGGAAAAATGGTGGCTGCAACTATTTAAAGAATTCTTTTCCCATGTAATTTACTTGAGCTTTTCTTTGCTGGTATTTTGATAGGCACGGGAAACTGAAATAAGATTCAGTAATGTTTTCACTGGAAACAGAAATTGAGAAAAATATGTGGAATGGAAAAAAGAATTACAAAAAACTGAGGAACCAGAAAAAGGGAAACCAATAATATGGCATTTAAACAATCCAAATGTGAGCAAAATGGAATCATCCTTTATTCCCTAGCTGCCAGTGAATATCAATTAAAAGACAGCTCTTTTCCTCCACTGACACTGATAAAATAGTAAGAAAAGATCCTTTAATCCTTCTAACAATGGGTATTTGTTCATATGGGCTTGGAAGACACATTTAAGTGCAGTCTATAACTCTTCTTTTGCAGTCAACTCTATTGCAGAAAAAAATGCTCATATAAAGGCCACTGTTGTTGGTATGTTCAACCTTTTTGTTTTGTTTGAAAGTAATCTTTTATGTCAGTAAAAGCAATACTTTTTAACATCTGGGAAATGTTAAATATGAGCCAATCCATACAAGTCTTAAATATTGTATATTACAAAAAAGGAAGCAACTTTAATTTATTAATACTAATAGATTGCCTAAATTATATGTCTATTAGGAGAGGAAACATTTCTTTAACTTGATCTGTATAGATAATGACCACTGCTATAATAGCAACAATATTACTACTACTACTGTTACCACTACACTAGCTTTTATATGGTGCTTTTAGGTTTTCAAATGATTTACACATTTTATCTTATTTGATCCCCATGGCTCCCCCATTTTACAGATAGCAAAATTGAAACCAAGAGATTAGATGATTTGTCCAGAGTCACAAAACTAGTAAGTATGTGAAGCTAATGTCCGATTTGAACTCTAGTTTTCCTGACTGCAATCTTAGAATTTTATCTATTATGTCACTTATATGTCTGTAATTCAAAGTGATCTGTTAGTGAGCAGTTCAACCACAAATATCTTACTTAGTAAATAGACTCTTTTATTAGTTTTACTGGGCAATAAGGACAAGTGTACTTAATGTGAGAGACTGTGTAAAGAAAGAGCACTCCTTTGCCTTAAAGTCCAAAGATCTGAGTTAAAATCCTGAATCCATTCCTTATTTAAAACCTACCCATGTGTCTTTCAATTAGTCTTTTTATCTTTTCCCCTGTGTGCCTCAGTTGTGAGGTGAAAGGTTGGACTAGATGCTCTCTTTTTAGCTATAATCTTGTAAAACCAATCACAAACCCTGAAGTTTATGTTTGGCTATCCATTTTGATCTCGAATCCACACTTTTTGAGGTCCAATAGCAATTTATAGTTGACTGATTTGAATTTTTCTTATCATTTATTTCCCTTTTGGTGCTTGTAATAGTGAAGACTGAAATAGTCAAAGGAAAATAAGAAGGAGGAACTAAAGATAAGAGTTTGAAGAAATATGAATTTTAAAAATCAGTTCCTGAATAACTGAGAGTTGAATGCATATTTTACAACACTTATTTGATGCCTTTCTAAAGCCTGTTTTTCAAAAGAAAAATTCTATATTCCATGTTTTAAAAAATAATTGAATTAGGCTTAATGTGATGCCAGATGCTTTAAAGATTTGAAAGTAGAGAAAACTTTAAACATAAAAGAGTAGATGTGTAGAATGTAGATAAACATTCATTTTCAAATATTACTTTATCACAAAATATACTTCAGCATACTACTAAAATGAGGGAAGACTGGAGATTAGACTACTAAAATATATTGGTATAAAGAATTTCTTCATTCTGAGTGTTAATATGATGTCAGGTATGGACCTCAGATCTTCTTGATTTCCAGACCAGCTCTTTATTTATTATACCATACTACCTCTATAATAAACCATTTACCTCTCTTAGACTTGTGATTTCCTTAGTATTAAGCATTCCTAGTGAGTGCAAATCTCTAACTGCCTAGCAATTCATAGTATCAGAATTCCATGAAGTCAATGAGAAATTAAGCAACTTACCCAGAATCACAAAACTAGGATATATTAGACATGGGACTAAAACACAGCTCTTTCTGACTCAGAGTTAGCTCTTATCTACTATACCATGCTGTATTATCTTAGACTTCATGAATGGCCCCAAATGGGTCAATTTCTAATTCTTGAACTCTTGTCATAACAAAATGAGAATTCTCACCTCAGAAGCAATGACAAAAGGACCATCAATGAACAAGAATTCATTTAGTGCTTGCAATGTGCCCTGTCCTGTACTAAGCATTGGGAATATGAGCAAAATGAAAGACAATCACTACCCTAAAGAATCTGTTATGTTCTAATGATACCTTTTTATTTTCAAAAAAAATGCAAAGATAGTTTTCAGCATTCATCCTTGCAAAACCTTGTATTCCATACTTTTCTCCTTCTCCCTCCTCTAGACATCACAGGAACACCATATAAGTTAAACATGTGCAATTCTTCTGAACATATGAATCTTACAGTCTAATTGAAGAAGGCAACACATAAAAGGAAGGTGAAAAGGTGGAGCTAGTACCCTACATGGGAAATGGCCTGGGTATCCACTGTAAATAAAGGTCTTGGGATGAGCCATTCAATCAGAGGCAGAAGCAAAGCAAAACCCACAATTTGAAGGTGTAAATTCCTGGGCTGATATGATTCCCTAGGAATCTTTTCTAGGGAATAAGAAATGAAAACTGCTGAGTCATGTAGTTTATTGAGCATAAGGCTCAATTACGTCTCAGGTATACATTATATTGTTCTCCTCTCTATGGCTCATCTGTTTCTACTTCATATTAGAACATATTCAGCTCTTAATCATTGAGAAGAGGCAGGGATAACACAAAGAACATAAACATTGTTTCTTTGCTTCAGAATATAGCCAGAAATACTTCTACATTCACTTGATGCCCAATTAATTTTTGTTATTTGTGTTCTGAGATTTAACCTGAGCAGTAACTCTGATTATTGCAGTGAATTTATAAATTTGGTAAATTAATATTTGAAATATTCCAGAGGCTCAGGTGATAGAAGTTGAGGAAGTTGATTTGCACAAGACAACTAGGGGGACTTGTTAGTAAAGATAAAATAAGCAGGATGAATTAATCATGATAGCATGAGAAGAGAAGGTGATAACTCTAAATAGATAACTCTAAAGCAGGAATTCTTAATTCTTTTGTGTTATGGATCACTTTTCTGCTGATATCTATGGACCCTTCTTCAGAATAATATTTGTAAATGTATAAAGTAAAATAGCCAGGATTATGAAGGGAATAAATTATATTTTAAAAATTTATTTTCTGATTCATAAAGCAATGTGTAATAAAAATTAATAAACTTACTACAATTTAAATGTGTATTTTCCCATTTATATTCAAGAAGGTTCTGAAATCTATGCACTAACCCCTTAGGAGTACATGGACCCTAGATTAAGAATCCCTGTTTTATAGGATATGTAAATTGATAAAAAAAATAATGATTTACTGTGCACTTACTATTTTTATTATTAAGTACTTCCTAGGTGACAAGTACAATATTGGGCAATGAGAAAAGAGAAAAATGGAAGACTCCCCTCTTGAAGAATTTATAATCTACCAGGGGTTTCACATATATAGGTACAATGTTGGGCAATGAGAAAAGAGAAAAATGGAAGACTCCCCTCTTGAATTTATAATCTACCAGGAGTTTCACATATATAGGTACAATGTTGGGCAATGAGAAAAAAGAAAAATGGAAATCTCCCCTCTTGGGGAATTTATAATCTGACAAAGGATTCACATATATCTGCAACATATACTCTATAACACATAAAATGAAGCTGAAAAAGGGATGAGATTGGGACCTGTGTGGGAAATGAAAAGTTGATTGATCTGGATGTCTACTGTATATGTGTGTATGCATTTCTCTTTTCCCTCATTCAGTCATCAACTTGGTTTGGGCTTTCATTATCTCTTTTCTGGATTCTTCCAAGAGCTTTTCCTCTATGTTCCTTCTCCTTCTCTTGCCTCCAATCAGTTGCCAAAGTAATATTTTTTCAAAGTACATTTCTAAATGTGTCACTCTGATGCTTATTGAGCTCCAGTAGATCCCTCTCACTTTTAGGATACAATTTAATATCCTCTTACAATTAGAGCTCTTTATAATCTGTCTCCTTTCCTACTTTTTCTAGCCTTTTTACATCTTACTCCCCTCTACATACTCTGTTGTTCAGTTATGTCTGATTTCATGATCCTGTTTGGGTTTTTTTTTGGCAAAGATCCTGGAGTCATTTCCCATTTCTCTCTCCAGCTCATTTTACAGATAAGGAAACTGAAGCAAACACGGTTAAGTGACTTGCCCAGGATCACACAGCTGGGTGAGTGTCAGGTTCTCCTGATACCAAAGCCAGTATTCTATCCATTATTCCACCTCATTGCTTGCCACGGCTCCCCCATCCACCACAGCCTCCACAATCCAGCTATATTGGACTATTTTCAATTCTTTGAACAAGATTCTCCATCTCTCATCTCAATAACTAGCTGTTCCCCATGCTTGGAGTACTCTGCTTCCTGGCTTCCTTAAAGACTCGGCTGAAATCCCATCTTTTGTAAGAGGCCTTTCCTAGTTACCTTCATGCCTTTACTGTGACTACCTTCCCCATTCAGATAACCATTATCTCCTCTGTGTCTTACATGTATCTAGTTATATACAGGCTGTGTCCTCCATTAGAATGTACACTCTATACAGCACAGATTGTGTTTTTTCCTTTCTTTGCACCTCCAATACTTAGCACATTGCCTGCTATATTTCCAAGCAGTTAATAAATGTTTATTGACTAAATTATATACACATGTAAATACATACAAAACAAAAATAAAATAAATATAACATAATTAAAGGAAGTGTGGGCAACTAGGTGAATAGTGGATAAGGATTGGACCTGGAGGCAGAAAGACTCATCTTCCCCAGTTCAAATCCAGCCACAGACATTTACTAGCTATGTGATCTCAAGCAAGTACTTAATCCTATTAACCTCAGCTTCCCCATGTGGAAAATGAGTTGGAGAAGGAAATGACAAATAACTCTAGTATCTTTGCCAAGAAATCCCTAAATCGTGTCATGAAGAATCAAACATGACTGAAAAACAAGAAGTTGAGAGAGTTTGGGGTTTAGGAAAACCTTTATGTTGACTATGTTGTTTCTAAAGAGTCTTGAAGGATCCTATGAAGTGGAGAAGAGGAAGTTCGAGGCATGGGAAGACAGTCAATGAAAGTACAGGATTACGAGTGTAAAAACCAGCAAGAAAGCCAATTTGGCAAGACTATATTCTGCAGGAAGATAAGTAATGTTTAATAGGATTGGAGAAGTTGGTTGGGGACTAGTTTTGAAGGGCTTAAAAAGCCAAACAAAGGAGTTCTTATTTTATAAGAAGCAATAGGAGACATTGGAGTTTATTTAGTTGGGAGTGATATCTTTAGACCTGTGCTTAAGGGAAATCATTTTGGTTGAAAATGTGGATGATGTATTAGAATAGGGATGGATTTGTGGCAAAGAGACTAATAAAGGGGTAATTGCCTCTATAGGAGAAAGAGGTAAAGATTTCATGACAGTTGATGACTGTGGGGAAAAGGCAAAGGAAATTTTGAGGTTCATTAGCTATAACACCAGACCTTGTTGGGAGATAGTTATATATGAGCACATTTCATAATTATGAATATGGAATCCAATAAACAAACAGTCAAGAGTAAGACATAAGGCATGACTTAGAAGAACCAAGAGACATTTGAAGCTAGTAGCTAGACCAAGTATAAGTGTGTAGTCTTTGATGAGCCTAGTTATGTCTGCCATCTAAACTCTGTTAATGAGCTGAAAGCCAAGGATAGAGTCCTAAGATACAAAAAGTCAGAATCATGCAAAAATAGAATTTGCAGAGATTTTGTGCTGAGAATAGCACAGGGATGCCAGACTTGGAGACAGGTTATGGAAGCCTCACCTCCAGGTACTGGTCATATAGTCTCCAAGTCCACATGCTAATTTGAGTCAGGAGGAAGAGAATGTAGATTCACCAGGAGGGAGTGAAGCTGTTAAAATAATAACCAGGAAGTTTGATTAAGCAGACAAAGACAGAGAGGACAGGTCTATTTAAGAAGAGAAAGGGAACCTGAGGTGAATGGTTGGAGGTGTGGAAAGGCTGAGGATATATTTGGTTACTTTCCAAATATGACAGTTAAACCCAGGAAGAAAGATCTTAGGTGGTCAGATTGGGAAGGTGGCCCCTCATTTAGGAGACAAAAACTTCACTACTCTGCATATAGCACTACCCCGAAGTCATGAGGACCTGAGTTCAAGTCTAGCCTCAGATACTTAACATTTCCTGATTGTGACCCGGGTAAGTCACTTAACCCCAATTGCCTCAGCAACAAAACAAAAACAAAGAACTTCACCATCCAAGATCCTGACTACTGAGTCAAGGATGATGGGAAGCATTAGAATTCCTTGCAAGCAAGAAATCTAGGAAGATTGATAGTGTCGTAATTAGTTTTCTACTTGCTAAAGGGTCAGCTCTCTCTTACTTTTTCTCAGGGTCACATCAACAGAGTCTGGAAGGACTGAGCTATATAACAACCTGGCCAAATTGAATTTATTAGCTAGAAATCCAGCTTTGACAACAGGGCTGAACTGACTCAGAGAAGAAACCAGGAAGAAGAAATGCCAGTCAGGCAAGAGAGGGAGCATTGAAGATGAATGCCGGGTTTCTGGCACATTTTGCATGTAGGATCAGGATTAACTGATGAGAACTTTTTAACTTGGAAATTTTCCCTTTCTTGGTTATTTTAATCCCTTGAATGTTTCCTTATAGTGCTTAGTAATAAGACCTTTAAAAAAAATCTAAAGAAGTATTGTGAGTTGTTTCCAGGGAACAGAACAAGGAAGAAAGGAAAAGGCCTACACCCTTTCCAACAAGGTTACCTTGGGTAGCTAAACTTAGTGTTGAAAAGTAAAGTAGGGGTCACTGGTGGCATAAGGCCTCAGGCATGGGTGGAAAAAGCAGGGTTTTGGAAGATAGTAGATCCCTGGTTGTCACATTTGTGATATATCAATGATTTTAAGAAATGTATCTATAAAGTCTAGCCTAATGGATGGCCAATTAGAAGCTAAAGTCAATTTGTTTACAGCCAATTATAATTCAGAATTATATCTTGGAGAGAAAGTATCTTTTTTATTGTAGTAAATTTATTTATTTTTTAATACATACTGCTTTATGAATCGTGTTGGGAGAGAAAAATCAGAGCAAAAGGGAAAAGCCATGGGAGAGAGGAAAAAAAAAAAACAGAAAAAAAAAAGTGAACAGAAAATGTGTTGATATTCAGTCTCCTTAGTTCTTTCTCTGGATGCAGATGGCATTTTCTGTCCAAACTCTATTGGGATTGCTTTGTTGGAGAGAGAGTATGATCACAAAGGCTTAAAAAGAAGGGATAGAGTTTGAAGTTCAAGCCTTTTGGAGAACTATTTCCTTTCTGAGGGGACAGCATCATGAGCTATAGAGTGCCATTCCTAGGGAATCTCTATTCATCTCTGAGAAAACCTTTTGTCTTTGTTTTTCATCACAATAAAAAGAGAAGAGGCAAAAAAACAGATCATGACAAGGCCAAGTAGTCCCATGATGTCTAGGGAACTTCCCCCAGTAGTCAAATTCTGCTCTGTCTCACCATTACTCAGAAGAAGATTATCTTTGACCAATATTATTTTCAAATTACTTAATAGTGCTGAGAGCATTGTAGCTGAATTTCTGCTTTGTTGATATAAAGCATCTTGGTAGCAAAGTCCTTTGAATCTCAAATGGTAATAGCTTCTCTGCTCCAGGAAAATGAAAACTATTCTTCCCCATTAGACTATTCTATGAGGGTAGGGAATGGCTTGCTCTTTCTGTATCCCCAGAACTTATCACAGTGTCTGGCATATAGTAAGAACTTATTTATGTTTGTTGATTGATTGATTGAATTCTTAGCAGCATAATATGATGCATGTGAAAGTGTTTTAAATATTTTTTTTTACATTTAAAGCATTACACAAATGTAGAACATTATGATTTTATTACATCTGAGTTACATAATCAGAATTTTAGAGTTTGATGTAAATTATACCTAACTCCTCTATGATGCTTAAATTACCTCTCCAAAATATCCTGTCAATGATTAACATAATATTAGCTAGTTATTTATATAGTACTTTTAATTTTGTGAAGCAATGTTGTATCATTTAATCTTCACAATACCATTATTAATTACATTCATTTCACAGATGAAGAAACTGAGGCAGGGAGGCTAAGCATCTTGTTCAAGTTTTGTTGCTAATATTCAGTCATTCAGTCATATCCTACTCTTTGTGACCTTGTAGACCATAGCATGCCCTATATATAGCTATTTCCTTTATTCTTTTTTTTTTCCTGAGGCAATTGAGGTTAAGAAAATGCCCCCGGTCACATAGCTAGAAAATATTAAGTGTCTGAGGCCAGATTTGAACTCAGATTCTCCTGACTTAAGGGCCAGTGCTTTACTCACTGCCCCAAATAGCTGTCCACACTAGATATTATATGTGGCAATATTATATTCTTGGCAAAGATACTGAAGACTGATTTGATTTTCCAGTGGATTAAAGCAACAAATTAAGTGACTTCTATATAGCTATTAAGTATGTGAGGCAAGGCTTTAACCCAGATCTTCTGACTTCAGGTCTAGAAAAGAACATATAACATAGAAACATAGAACATAGAACACAGAACACAGAAAAGGAATGAGAGGAATAACAAGGATCATTTCCTCCAACCCAATCAGTCTATGAATGAGGAAACTAAGACTTGGAGAGTTCCAACTCTGAAGATCTCTTTAGAGCTAGCGATCCATCCATGTCCATTTATCTTAAAACATATATTAACTATAAATGGGTAACAAAAAGTGAACTTTTAAAAAAGAAAAACAAGTGAAAATTGCTAAGAACTATTGTAGCTCAAATCAAAAGGGACTACTTTAAGAATCAAAACTAACAAAATAAAACACTGAAGCAAAACAAAATTCCTATTTGTTTTCCAATATGAATTCTATCCTTATATTTTACCTGAAATGGAGAGTACAATTTGGAAATGATCTTCATGTTTCTGCTAACAAAGAAAAAGAATATTGAGCAACATGGCTATTTTAGAAGACAATTGAACATATTTTTGGGAGGTGTTTTAAGAAGTAGGCTGCTGCTCAGATTTGTTAAATGAAATCACTGCAGGTTCCCCCTCTTCTTTTCTCCTACTTTACTTTCACTGGGGCAGGAAAAAGAGGGAAATTCTGCTGCAATGGTTACCAAGACTAACCATCTAAAATCTCTGTCAGCAAATGGAATATTCTTTGTACAGCTTTAAAGTTGTTGCTTCCAGGATCCTGGTCATGCTGTTCTAGGATATTTGTTTTTCAGACATTTCAGTTATATCTGACCATTCTTGACCCCATTTGGAATTTTCTTGGCAGAAATACTGGAATCTGTCATTTCCTTCTCCAGCTCATTTTACAGATGTGGAAATTGAAGCAAATATGGTAAATTGACTTTCCCAGAGTCACACATATAGTAATCATCTAAGGCTGGATTTGAACTCTGTCTCCAAACCCAGCACTCTGTCTACTGTACCACCTAGAAGTTCAGATTCTTAAGGTCATAAATTTAGACATGGAAAGGCCCTTAGAGACAATGTAATCCAACCTCATCATTTAACAGATAAGGAAATTGTTGGCAGAAAAAGGTTAAATCCAAGGTCAGGATGGAATTTGAGTGACAGAGGCAGGATCTGAACCCAAATACTTAGATTTCTGATCAGTACACCTGCCCACCAAATTGTATAAAATTACAAAATATAAATTCAATGCCAAACTATTCGATCATCTGGGAATACCAACCTATATTGACCCTAGATCTCATTATTTGTTCTAGTATTACAGTGAATTGTTTATCATATAGAATTATCTTTAAAAGAGAAATAAAAAACACCTTACAAATGAAGATTGATTTAAAAATAATTGTTCATAAGCTATAAACCCGGAAATGCCAAAAAAGAAATAAGAGAAAAACTAAACTAGGAAATATCTTACCTGGAGAAGTTGAGAAAATGAACATGACGAGTGAATAAATAGGGCTGTTCCGCGGTACTTATGTTTTTAATCAATTCCATCTGAAAAAAAAGAAAAAAAAGATATTAAATAAAATGAAATAACAAAGCCAAAGGGCGTTATTTGCTTGGCACCCTTTATGCATACTCTTACCTCTCAGACCAAGTCAGCAGATTTACAATTTTAGAAACATTAGCAAATTTGAAATAAGCTTGCTACAGTATTTCGCATATTATCCCAAGAGTTTATGATCCTGTGTCTAATTCAGTCAATTGCTACCATGCAAACAATGTGACAGATTAATTGATTGGAATGAGCTAATAAACATGTTGTACTGAAACGTAAGTGAAGACAGAACCTTGATCTCTCAGTTAAACCTAAATCTAGACAAGATGTTAATCACAATTTTATTTTCCTATAAAATCAAGTTATTGAAATTTGCAAGAACATTTGAAGGCAGTTATCTGTGGATTTTTAAAATATGCAAATAAAATGATGTTATTCTTTGTGATTTTCTATTTGGGCTCTAACCATTTATAGAGAAAATATTTTATGAAGTACATACAAACTCCCAAACCTCTTGAGGTTAACCAGGCTGTTTCTTATCTGGTCTGCTCTAAATCATAAATCATGCTGGTCTTAGTGGGTGGCCACTGAGTTATTTAAACTTTATTCTTCATAACAGCAAATAACAAAGTGGAAAGGTATTTCATGAGAGTGGAAATCTCTAACTTTTCTAGTCTTCTGAAACACGTCAAGGATCCAGAAAATGTTAAGCAAAATCTGTAAAAAATTCCAGGCATTCTTTTTGTTCTCTGATTTCCTGATTTCTCTTTCCTTGTATTTTCTAATTGACCTCATCAAAAACATACAAACTAGATAGTTTTTTTTTTTAAAGCAATTTGTCACTATGACATTTGAAGAATAATAGAATTACATTAATGTTTTTTCAATGTTTAATACATTTGGGGCACCATAGATTTATAAAGAAATTATAAAATATACAGGAAAATATGAAGAAGCTATATCATCTAAGTTTTCCTTAATCATTATATTCAACTTTTTAAGCAATAGCCATTTGTTGCAGATCCACTAACTCACATAGTACTGACTCTATCATTTTATATTTGTTTGAGTTAATAATGGTCGTTTAAATAAATATTTATAATAGGGGGCCAGTTAGGATCTCCTAACTCCACTTGCCCCTTAGGAAGGGACAAGAACATGTAGGAAACAGGAAGATTCAGGATATTTAAGGTCAACCCTGTCACCCCTGTTGGCTAAAACTATGATGAATAGCATCTGTTAATCCCTTGTCACAAATGTAAATTACACAGAATTTTCATCAAAAATCATTAGTGATGTGCCTCTCTTAACTTAGAGTCAGTCATAGGCATACTAATTTTCTTAATTATGTAATATATATGGAATCACAGAAAAATTAAAACTATTTCTTGCTTTGTTCTTCATACTTCCTGTATCCTTTAACTATAATTTATATTTTTAAAGCTTTGGTTTTACCTTTTCTTTTTCTTGGGGACTGACAGAATCCTCATAAAAGAAAAAAGATAATCTGGAGGTATGATGGGTTTGAGATTGGGGTTCTGATGTTTAAGTACATTGGAGTAAGTAGTCCCAGGTACTTATTGGTAACTGTTCTGCAACTTAAGAATTTGAGATGTTGAAAATGGAGAGAGCTATTTCTAATGATTATGTTTATTTCATTATTTCAAGGGAATTTGAAATTTATTTTGTATTTTGATGAACAGTCTGACAGGGTCAGTATATATCAGCAGCTGAATTCAGGTCTTCTTTATTCCATTCAGTATGCCACACTGCCTCTTAAAAGTGTGTTTATATACAATTTATCTTTAAGAATTTCAACATTGAAAATTAGCCCTTTTTTTTTGCAGAGGGATATATGTGTGTGGGCCTCTAATAGATTCTAAATTTTTCTTATCCAAAATGTCTGTTATCTACATATTAGTCAAATATTAGAAAGCTTTCCATATCTGAGCTTTAGATGTAGTTGACAGATTAGAAAAGTCAAAAGGAAAAATGCTAGAAGCATGTAGGAGATTGAAGTGAAAAAAAAAAAAAAGAAAACCCAGAAGAAAAATGATTTCTTTGATCATTTTCAACATCATTTACTATCTTCTCCAAACAAATGTCACAGTACAAAGCTTGTTGGAAGAACAGTAGTGGTTGGATTTGTAGAGTAGTGTCATAATGTTCATAAAGCTGTCTTCTTCCAAAGAGAAATGGATTCGAGTTGGCAACGTGCAGCTCTCACCAGCTGCATCTCTAAATTGAGTACAAAGGAGAGACCTATTTCTAATGCCCGTTTTTATTGCAGCATTTCAGAAGAATGAAAGAATTTTAGGCATCATGTATTTTGACTCTGACATATCAAATGCACTTTACTACTGCGCCATTAAATAATAACATCTTTATGGTGCTGATTGAATTGAAAATGGCCATACACAGGGTTTAGCGCACCATATTCTGAATATCATTTCATTTTTCTTCAGGCTCACTCTGCCAGGCTGTCACTGTCTTTAGACTATGTCTCTGAGCTCCAGATGCCACTCACCTAAGTTACTTCTTCTATTCTTTTCCCTAGTTTTAGTTACTTTTAGCCTGACTTGATTCTACCATAAATAGAAGGTAACCACAGTAATGGCTACAAATCACAGAGAAACCACCACTGGTCCCACCCTTGTGCCTTCAGAGATTAAACATAGTTCTCTCCTCCCATCCCCTGGGGTTTACTGTATAGTCATTTAATTAACATTTTTTTTTTTTTTTTTGGTATTCTAGTATAAAATATGAACTGTAAATAGAAAATGACAATCATCTAGAGAATAAAATATTTTTGAATGTCTTAATCTTTAGGTTGGATTTGAACTGGGTCTTCCTGAGTTTCAAGTTCAGCCCTCTTTTTAATTATGCCTTCTGGCTGTAGTTCAGAACATTGCACATATAATTAAAACATCAAAATTCAAATTCCAGCTCTGCTTGTGACTTTTGGGGTGTTCATTTCCTTCTCCTATAAAATGAGAATAATATCTGGACTACTCACCTTAATAGCACTGTGGTAAGAATCAAATGAGATAATATGTGTAATTTGTAAAGTTAAAAAATGATTTTATAAATCATTACCGTAAATATAAATGAGGTTGTCACACACCATTAGCCCAGGTGAAAAATCAAAGCAGAGAAAGGAGGAAATTAACCATAGAATTTAAGATTTTCTCCAACAGCTCTTTTCCCTGAAATATTCTGATAATTGAGTCCATCGTGATCACTTGAAACTTGAATTTCCTAAATAATAATGCTAACTCTTTTTGTAATTTTGCTGGCAGAACCAAACTTATTTGGTTTGGATAAGAATAATGTAGGATCTATGAGAGGCCCACACATATCCCTCTGCAAAAAGGGGCTCTTTTTCTATGTTAAAATTCTTTTTTTTTTTGTTAGCTTTTTCTTTTGCTTTTATTACAAGCGTATAATGTTAATTGGCAAAACACTGAATACAGGCTTCACTATCATAAAATCAAAACATTAAATAATATTCCAAAAAGAGTTTTAGACAGAAACTAGTCACCAAGAGTACAAAAACTACACAGCAACACAAAGCATGAAAAATGTAATATGTTGAAATTCTTAAAGACAAACACAATGTGACACAGTGAATGGAATCTGGAAGACCTGGATTCAAATATCCCCGGGTTTCATAAAGGAGCCATCATCTCACTTTTATAGTCTCTAGGAATGTATGTTTTTTTGGATGGTAGTGGTGGTGGATGATTTTGTTTTTTTTATCATTTCCATGAACTATTAGTTTTGTTTTTACTTATTAATTAGTAAGTTATAAAGTTTTCAAAAACTATCTTTCATAGTTTTTCTATTTTATTAGTTCATCTATTTCATAATCTAATTATTATGAAAAGTTTGAAACTAAGTTTTATCTAGTTTCAAACTTTTCATAATAATTAGATTCTGAAAAAATGGAGGTTATAACAGAAAGAAAATAAAGGTTATAATTAATAGATCTGAGAGTTGAAATCATTATAATATGGTTGTATATCACCTATACTATTTAATTTATATTAGCAATAGTCAATAAACATTTAGTAAGTATCTACTAAGTGCCAGATATTATTCTAAATATTGGGAATGAAAGTATGAAAAAAACATCGTCCCTGTCCTCAAGCAGTCTACAATCTATTTGGGGAAAACAACACAGAAAAAAAAAAGAAGCCGAAAAGGAGAAGAGGGCAATGATGGGTAGGAACTAGGCCTGTGATTTCTTTGCTATAGGAAACTTCCTAATGAGGCAATTTCCTCAATCAATGTGGGCTGACATCTTTTCTGTATCTAGAGTTTTCTAGAGTGATGGAAGATTAAATGATTTACTTAGAGATGCTGCTGGTATATGACAAAGATGAGGTACGCATACTAATTTTTCTGACTCTGAGGACATCTTTCTATACATTATATCAAACTGCCACTCATGTAGTTTATAATAGTTTTTTTTAAAGCCATAATGTAGCTAAAACAGAGAAGGAAATAGGCAGAAGGAAAAAAAAATCTTAATGAAAAACCTCTTCAGAGCAATAGGGCATTTCAAAGAAAATCTTAAGAAACTTCTGAACGCTCCATGAAAGAGACAGGATGGTGCAATTTAGTTGAAGAAAGATGTCAAAAAACAAGAACATCTGAAATTGATCTTTTAAAGGGGAAAGAAAAAAGGAATAAAAGCAAATAAGACTTTACAATGAAAAGAAAAAATAACTTCAGTGTGTATTCTCATCAAGTGTTTTATACCTTTATCTCATGATTTCATAGCTGCATTAGTCCAAAAACCCTTTGGAATGTTCTGTGTCCCCTGCATTTCCCAGGGAAGACTATTTTAGGATTGCTCCTAGCAATAATGATAACTATCCTACTCTAGTCTGAATTCCTGTCCCATATACAGAAACTTGATACCCTTTAATTTTGCAAAACAGCTTAGATGAAAGGAATTTTTAAAAATCACCAAAGCTGAGAAAAGAACAACTTACAGGAGAGCTCAACGTTGTCCCTTAACTTCAGGAAGGGTAGAGGTAGCTCAGGTAGAGGAAAGATAGTAGCAAACAGCTCAGAAGCTTTGAATTTGGGCTCTATCGCTTACTCATTATAGGTCTGACCTACACCAATTCTCAGAGCCTTCATCTATGAAATTGTGTTGAAATTAAGAAAAAAAAAGATGAGGGAAAAGCATATGATAAAGATTATCATAAAAAAGATTAAAATATACATTATAATATAAATATATATCATATATAAAATTACATGCATAATATACAAAATATAAAATATTATGCAGTTATTCCCATCCAATATATTCAAAGCACACACTCCAGGAGAACAAAACTGTTGTATTTATTTCAGTCACAGCAAAAAGGTCAATTCTTAGTTATCAAGAATGAACCACTAGGTGGCGGAGTGAATTGGGTAAAGTCTTGAGGTTTTCAGATTGGAACAAACTTTTGAATCAAGAGAATCACTTTCATAGTGATGATCAGAAGAAATAAAAGTTTCATTCTTTCATGCTCTGTTAATTTTTCCATCTTTCCTTCTATTCAAACCACCAATCACAGAATCAAAGAACCTTGGAATTGAAAGAGACCTCACTACCACTTAGTTCAGGACATGCCTGAACAACCATTTCCTTTACAACATCTATACTTTTCTTGAAGACCTCCAGTGAAGCAGAACCCACTTCCTCTCACAGCATCCTATTCTACTTTGCAAAAGTCCTATGAATAGAACAAGAGAGTCTTAGCTCTGTCATTCTCTAACTGCATGATCATGGCAAGTCATTAACTTCTTTGGACTACAATTATTCATCTATAAAAGGAAGGCATCCAGTTACTTCCCAGGTCTAAAATGATGTTGATTTCATGCCTAAATTTGTCTCTTTATCCATTGCTGTTAGTTTCTAAGATCTGTACTCTACTTCCTACAGCAGACAGATGTACTGAAGGTGTTTTTCTGACATAATAGTTCATACTAATTTATTCATACCCTCTTGCCTAGTTATTTGTGATCAAGAATATGAATTATTAACTAGTAGCATGGTCCTGCACATAAAAAAGCCTATCTCTCAGGGCTGTTGTGAGTGCTCTGTAAATTTTAAGGCATATATGAATTTGAGTTATTATGAATATCATTATTATTATTAAAATGAACTGGTTCATAAGAATGGAATCTGGCACTTCATTAACATGGTAAACCAATCAGTTGAACTAACTATAATGTCTCACAGGTACAATTCAATTTCATTAGAACAATAAGTCCTTTTTATGTTTTATTAAAAGCATGTTTTAAAGTCATAAAATCATAGATCTGGAACTAGCAGTTTCCTCAGAGGCTATCTTGTTCAACACTTTCATTTTATTGATTAGGAAACCGATGCTTAAGCTACTTGCCTAAAACACAAACATAATAAGCATTTTGAAATAAGTAACTTAATTCTGCTCTCTGAGACCAAATACAAATCTAATCCCCACCTTCCCCCTTTTTCTGTTAAAGTCCTTAATCCTTGATAACCACTAGAGTTTTCCTCCAATGTTTTTTCTTTTCTAGATTAAATACAACCAATTCCTTATATGGCATGATTTTAAGCCTCTTCACCATCCTGATTGCTATCAAATAGGTGTTTTGCATTTGATGATTTATGGTCCATGTTTGGGAGTTTTAGGGTTCTAAAAACAATAAGAAGAAATGTAGAAACCACGATAAAATTTCCTTTCCTTTTCTGGCTCTACTTTATCTAGTATCAAGCTCTCTCTTTAGGAATGTTGAAACAAAACTAAAAAATGTTGACTTGTTTATTGCATTTTAAGTTTTAATGAATATGCTACTTATCTTTGAGCCTTTGGAACAAAGCTCAGTCAGACATGTTCAAATATCTGATTTCTTCTAGACCCTTTGGCAACTTATTCTACTATTGTCTTATTGTTATCATATCCCACTTTGAATACCTTTTCTACTTCTCCATAAGTAATCAAATTATAGGCATTTTTCAAGATGGTGATAAGGATAAAGTTCTTCTATAAAGTATTACAGCTGTCTAGATCCCTGAGATCTATAATAACTTACATGAATTAATTTCTCAATAACTAACATAATTCCACATTGCCATACCCACCCTTCCCAGTGATTTTAAAACTCCTATTGTCACTGTACAAATCCAGTTCTCTTATCTCCATTGTTATTCCTATCTCCCTTTACCCAACCCTCTCAATGACCCATTTTCAACCTACCCACTCCTTCCACTATGTTCTTTGAAATGCCTACTTGTTAGTTAATAATCTGCTTTTATCCTAAATTTTTTGATTTCTTACTCCTTTCATCTTGCACTGAAACCTGGCTCCTTCCTTATGACACAGCTCCCCCCATTACTCTTTCTATATGTGGTTTCACTTTTAATTCATACACTGGGTATAGTGGATGGATATAGCAGAATATTTCTTGCTTTCTATTGCTACTTTCATATTCTATCATATTTCATATTCAGTAAGCTTTACTCCTTTGAAATTCATTCAATACAGATTTATCACCCAATTAAGATGCTGGCAGATGATTTTTGGTGCCATCCAGAATCAACTCCTTTCTTGCTCAATGAATTCAATACCTTGCGCAAAGTATTTGTTTCTTCTCCAACTCATAGTACAGGACTTCATAAACAATGATATGTCCCCAAACAATCCTAATATTCCACTTCAACCTAACCATTTACCATGATATACAGAGAGAGATGATCTTGCCATCATCCACAATGCTCCATTTCTATGTTCATGAACTCAGAAACTTATCTGATCACAATATGCTTGCACTCTACCTTTCTCTATGACTTACAGTCCTTAATCTTGTTCTCATTATGACCACCAATCCATCTATCTCACAGTTATTTATCAGACCATTGATAGATCAGAGTTAATATCTAGCGAGTCATTTGATCTCCATTTCCTCTGCTGTAAAATAGGAATAATAATGATAGTATGTACTTTCCATAATATTTGTTCAATCCGTAGCACATTACCTGGAATTTAGTAACTTTTTGTTTAACTCCTTTCCTTTTTTTCCTACCTGCCTTTCTTTCCATTTTTGAACACTTAGTGAACCAGATCAATTTTATAATAATCTATACTCTTAATCCTCATACCTTCCTTACTCTTGTCCTGGCAACCTTAGTCCTGGACAGCTCCCAACATTTGCTTCCTTTCCTGCTATTCATGTGCTGCTGAACTGAACTGGGAAAAAAAAAAAATCACAAAGCTGGGGTGACTGGGTCTACTATAAGTTTATGTTACATAATCTCAATTAGACTTTCACTCTAACAAAGTAATCCTTTTATACATCCCTAAGTGATTCATTATCTCACTTTTCAAGGCACCCTTCTCTAAACCTTTTCATCCCTCCTCAAATATCTTAGAGGTTCTCCCTCTTCTCTCTTTCTTAGCTGAGAATCTTGCCTCATTTTTCACTGAAAAAAAAGACACCATTCATTAAAAATCCCCTTTCTCCACTGCTTCTCATCTCACATCACTCAAAAGTTTTCCTTCACCCTTTTGTCATATAGAGGTGGCCCTTCTCTTTTCCTAAGCAATCCTCCTCTTCCTGTACAAGTAATCTTATCAGACTCTATCTCCTCTATCATCCCCATTCTTTCAATAATCTTTTGTTTCTCTCTTACTACTGGTTACTTCCTTACTGCCTATAAAAACACATTCATGTCTCTTCTGTCCTTAAAAAAACTCACTTGACTTATCCATCTCTGCTAGACATTGTCTTATATCTCTCTTTTCATTTTTGGCTAAACTCATTAAGAAGATATTCTAAAATCCTTGCCTTCACTAGTTTTCTCTGTCCTCTGAGCTGAGGCTCAAAAACTGCTGAAAAGCAGCTGAGTTCCTGATCTCATCATTTAATTGAAATTCTCTACAAAGTTACTAATAATTGTCACAGCTAATAGATTTCTCTCAGTTCTAATCCTTCTTGACCAGTCTTGAACTTTTGACACTGTCAACTACTCTCTTTTCCTTGATATTTTCTTCTCTTTAAAATTTTGTGACACTATTTCTCCTGCTTTTCCTTCTACTTCTTTTTCAGTACTGTTTACTAGATCTTCATCCAAATTATACTTGCTAAATATGAGTGTTTCCCAAGCTTCTATTCAAGAATCTCTTCTCTTCTTTTCTCTTCTCTTCTCTTCTCTTCTCTTCTCTTCTCTTCTCTTCTTTCTTCTTCCCTTTGTTCCTCTCCCCTCCTCTTTCTCCCTCTCTTCTCTTTTAATCTTTTCTTTTCTCTCTCTATACTATTTTGTTTAGTGGTCTCATCAACTTCCATGGGTTTAAGAATCATATTTAAAGAGATGATTCTCACATTTATTTATCTGGCACTAACTTTTCTTCTGACCCCTAGTCTCATTTCTTGAACCAATTATTGGACATCTCAAACTGATTTTCTATAGATAACTTACATTCAACATGCCCAAAAGTGAATTCATTTTCTCTTCCCCAAAACTATCTTCTGAAGTTCCCTTTTAAATCATTATCTTCCCAGTCATGTAGGCTTATCATATAGGTGTCATCCCCGACTCCTTACTCTTTCACATACCCCATAGTGTATATATATGTAAAATGTCCACATGGATATGTATATATACATATACACACATGCATATGTATAATAAACAGAAAAATATATTATATATTGTTTATTTCCTATCCCATTAGACCAGGTGCTTCTTAAAAAGAAGAACAATTTTGTTTTATTTTATTTGCCTTTCTTAGCAGAACATCTGGCACACAGAGGCATTTAATAAATGCCTGTTGAGTGACTATTGGCTGTAGATGAGAAAGAATCCCAACTCCCCCCAAAAGGGAGGATATGGAAAATTTTCTGTTTATCTTCCTGGTCACAAGAAGTCTAATGCAATAAAAAATAAAAACTGAATCAAATAAGAAACAGAAAGCTTGAATTATATCAACATAATGAACAACAAAATACCTATATCATTGGAAATGACTGACAATATAATTCTCTGCACAATCGGAAAGCAACATGACCAGATAAGATCCACAATTATTGGCTCAAATACTTCTCAGTAGTGTATAAGGCACTTTACCCACTGACTTTCAAATACATTTTATCCCCTTTTTGTTAATAGGAGACTTTGCATATCTATTACATATTTATAGACACTTGGTAAATGCTTGCTGATTTGGTTTCACCTCTCTAACTTGATGAGAACTCCCCATTTTCTTATCTTCTATAGCACTTACTGCTTGTATAATTGGCAATTGGACATACACCGACAATAATGTCTCCTAGTTTCTTGATATGTTATTTCTTGTACTGTTATTTAGCTTTCCTGATTTCCTAAAGAGCAATCCCAAAGAGGGAAGGGACAATATCTTTTACTCCTTGAATGGAACTTATAGTGTTTCAAAAGTACTTAACCAATATTTGCTCACTTCCTAAGAGTACTCTCTGAAGGCTGAAAGATGGACTACATGCCTACTGGGTTCCATCCTCACCTTCATTATAAGTTTTCTATATAGGTTAAAAGATTTTGAAACAAGCAAATCAAGGTTAAAAGTTCTGGATCATTTATCTAATTGATTTTCTTGTTTATATATAAGCACCAATTCATGAAAAAGTAATCCATTGGCTTGAAGTCAGTCCAAGTAATATTCAGTGTTTAAGAAAATTCACTGATTTTTTTCTGCCATGAACCCACTGCTAAATGAAATATAAATAAAAATATTCTCTTTTAAAATATTTTCCTATATTATCAGATTAGTAAAGGAGACATTGCCAGGTAGATAAGACTCATCTAACATTGATTCCACTCTATTCCAATAGACCAATTTTATAAGGTCAGAGTGGATTACACATTAAAAAAATAAAGATTGGAAACATTTCTAATATCTATATCTTTTTACTGTATTTATTTTTCTCTCTTCCCATACTCGTGATGTCTCTAACAAAATTATTTTTTCTTGAAGACCATGTATTACATTTTCTTTTTAGCATATGACCTGAAACTAGACATTCTTGAATCACATTTAACTCATAATATTTAGATAGAGAGATGGGGGAAAGAATCAAGACATGTAACCTCTAGTGACCACATAATTTCAGTATATCTAGACCCAAATAGGTAAACCCAGGTAGGTGGTTTGAAGTAAGGACTCCCAAGCTTTCCAGTTTTTATATTTAGTTGTCAGTCTAATAAATTTGGAAAACAGAATGAAAGAAATTCTGGACTGACCAAATTCATTTCTTTTTAATGATTGAGAGTATGATTTACAAAACCAAATCAAAAACCATCTGAAAAGTTGAACTATAAAATTTACTACAAGAATGTAAAGCATACAAGTCAAACTACATTTTGGAATGCTACAAATTTTTTATCATAGATGGAGAAAGAAGAGCACATAGCTACAAATATATTCACACAAGGTAAATGGTGGTGAACTACCAATGAACATAGACCATGCCAAAGACAAAAGAAGAACTCACAGAAACAAATGTGAGTTTCTTATAGCAGGAGCTTGAATACCTAAGTTCCACAGATAAAATTTCAAGGATGTAGGCAGAAGGAAGTATTCATTTTCCTATGAACTGGCTCAAAAATACAAAAGAAAACATAGAGCAGATAGACTGTAAACTGTTTGAAGAAAGGAACATCTTATTTATGCTTTTGTAGGACCTCACTGAAATGCAATGAAATCTCTACTTCATATGGTTCATTCACCTCACATGTATATGATTCAAGAAATAGTTGTTAAATGAACTGTCTACTTTATGCAGAACTGCTCTGCTAAGCAGTGATTAAATGAGGTCAAATCTCAACAAAGCTAATTTAATAGATTTAAAATATAAACAAATTTAATTTACAAATTAAAAATAAACAAAGATTAAATAACATATGGACTTAGCCTTCTTGAAGTCCATCATCAAGTAGAGGAAATAAAGCAAATATAAAGATGACTAGGAAAGCAAACAAAATGTGCTAAATGCTATATAGAACCTCTTAGCTCCTTAGAACTAATATTAAATCAGAGATTAAGCTTATTTTCAAAATTGAGCAATCACCCCCAAATTAAATTATTTAACCTAAGGAATTAGCTTGTTCACTTAATTGGGAAACTATGTTAATGCAATATAGATTATATCAATTCAACTATTAAGATTTAAATGCCCTGATTTTCTTTCCTCCACTTTCTCTCCTGCTGTTATTTATTGCCTCCTAAATTTTTTTCTGAAATATTTTAAATTAAACCATTTTTTCCCTCAAAGGCAATGAAACTCAGTAATGAATCCAAATAATAATAGTTCACATTATTATAGCACTTTAAAAATTTACAAAGTGTTTTCTTTGTAACAACTCTGTGAGGTCGGTAATGTAAGTATTATGATCCCCTTTTTATAGATGTCTACGGTTGCCAAGAAACAATGAAGACTCAGCTAAAGTTATGCACCATAAATTTATAGTAGATGAAATCAACATGATTTCACCAGTGAAAGTCGTCCAAAAGCAGAGGAGGAATTAGATGGTTGGGATTATCCAGGGTTCATAGGATCATAGGATCCAGATATAGAGGTGGAAAAGACTTTAGAGGGTATCTAGACCAACCTTCTCATTTTACAGCTGAGGAAAGTGAACCCCAGAGAAATTATGTGACTTGCCTAAAGTCACACAGCTAATAATTGATAAAGTCAGGATTTGAACAGACATCCCCGGCTAAAAATTCAGTATTCTTTTTCTTTCTGTCATATTGTTTGAGCCTTATGAGATCAGGAATGGCAGAAGGTTGGGGTATTATTAAGAGCTTTCAGGGTTGGAATTGAGCATAGGAGTCAAGATGGGAAATGGAGGGATGGAATGCTAAAATGGAGATAAGAAAAGAAAACAGAGGCCACAGTGAGGATGAAGAGGAGTTTATATGAGGTGATGAATTTGAAGGAGAAGTGGAAGTACTACAGGGCGTAATTTTAAAATAGAACTAGGGAATTCAATATATTGGAGGTAGAACAATTCTGTCATACTGATTCTGGGATTGGAGTAAAAATCTACCAAAATGACGTTAATTGCAGTTTTTAGTTAAGGATGAGGTAATATCATTGGCAGAGACTTAAAAGAAATATCCATTCTTCTGTGGAAATAGTCCAGATTAATTTGTTAGATTTATTAAAAAGTTATATGCACATTGATAATCATATCCATTTTGCCACCATTCATTCCATTTACTTCCCATCTTCAATTTCTCTTTATCCACTGACTTCTTTTTAGTTCCTGATAGACTCAGATCTCTTATATACATATATATGTATCTATATCTATAGACATATAAACATCTGTATGTCTATAGATATACAAGTATAAGTACACATATGTACATATATACACATATAGTAACACATATACTAGCTCTAAGGATTTGTCTCTGAAGAGAAGAGAAATTGGAAAAAGAAATTGGTAAATATACAAATGTGTGTGTGTGTTGTGTGTGTGTGTGTGTGTGTATTTCTTAAAATCTATTTCACAATCCCATTATATTAAACTTCTATCTCTTTGTTTCAAGAGTTACCAATAACCTCTTAACTGCTCTTACTACTGCTTATTCTCTTCTTGTATATACTCTCCTCCCTGGGATTTCACAACTCTGTTTCCTTTTTGTTTTTCTCCTACCTATCTTTCTAGTCTTTTTATTCTCCTTTTCTGGATCATCACCAATCCCCTGCTCATTAACTATGAGTATGCAACAAGGCTTTATCCTGGACCTTCTTTTCTTTTCTCTACACACTCACTCTCTTGAAAATCTCATTATTCCTGTAAGTTCAATTATCATCTTTACTCAAAGTACTCCCATATCTGTATTTCCAGTCTTATTTTCTATCCTGAATTTGCATCCTGTATTGTCAGTTACCTGCTAGATATAGTCACATAGATAATCCACTGGCACTTTAAACTGCACATGTCCAAAATAACTCAAAATAATTCATGGCAGAAGGTTGAGGTATTAAGGGCTTTTAATATTAGAATTGCACCTGAGAGTCAAGATGGAAGTGGAGGGATGAAATGCTAAAAATCTTAAGTCTACCCCTCATCCAAACCTTCCTGTTTTTTTCTCAAGGGTACTACCTTTTCCCTAGTTATCCAAGTTTACAACCTCATCATTATCTTTGACTCTTCTCTGCTTCATTCCACTGTATTAATTTTATCAGACATTTCTTTCCATATATATGACAATATTTCCAGTTCAACATGAATTACCTCTTATTTGGATGATTTTAATTAACTGCTTCATAATTGGTCTTTTGCTTCCATTTTCTCTTCTTTATAATTTAACTTCTATACAGTTGCAAAATTAATATTTTAAATAATATTTTAAGATTGACCATATCACTCCTCTGCTTCCTATCTTCCTTCACAATCAAAAAAATTACAACTCTGGCATTTAAAATCTAATAATATATCTCACATTTACCTTTCTAAATATTTCATGTTACTCCCCATCCACAAATTCTCTATTCCAATCAAACTTGTCTACTAATTGGAATTCAGTAATCTACCACTCATCTGGAATTATATAACTTCTTCACCTTATGGTTATGCTGATGACATTCTAGATTTTATCACCATGTCTTATTGGCAGTCCATCACAGTCTATAGCCTTCCCTCCCTGAAACATTTCTCTGCTATATTATATTATATCTCTTATTGGTGAGTTCCTCCTATGTGCTCTATTTTGTGGAGAGGCCCAAGTCATCCAAAACTTCATTCACCTCCAGGTTGTGATTGTAACTTTTTATACTATAACATCATGCCTCTATTCATACTTGCTCCCTTTTGTGCATTGACTTCCCCTATTAGATTACAAACTGTTAGAGAACAAGGATTGTTTTTTTATATGTATTTATATTCCTAACGTTCAAGTACAGTATCTGACACATAATAAACACTTAATAAATGTTTTTAGTCTTACCCTACCTTGCCTCTATTTGGTCTTAAAGTATACTTTACTACTAAAGGTCTATAGTGGTTACTTCCTATATTTCCAGTCTTCTTATAACTTGCTACTCTCCATATATTCCAGTGACACTGGTTTTCCTTGATGTTTCTCACATGTTATATGCCATCTTTCAATTAGTGCCCTTTCCCTAGCTGTCCCCATGCCTGCAATTCTCTTCCTCCATGTTTTTAAGCTGTTGTTGTTTTATCAAATCCCCAGTGCTTAGCACAATAAATGACACACTATAAATGTTTAACAAATATCACTGTCAGGAATATGATAAAAAAGAGTTTCTGCATTGTTGATGTTCTTAGGATAGAATATTAGGGGATTTCAAGAAAGTGATCTTAGAGATGATTTAGTCCAATTTTCTTGTTTTTTAGCTGAAGAAACTAAAAGTCAGAGTGAGGAAGCAGCTTATCTAAGGTCCCAAAGATAGTCAGTAATAGAACTAGAGTTCAAATCCAGTTATCTGCCTACAAATCAAGCATTTCCCTTATATCGCACTGCCTCAAGTGAACTTTCAAGTTCTTCCTAATCCAACATTTTATGGTGTGGATGTATATGCCTGATCAATTTTTTTTTTTTATCAAAGTATTTTTTTAAATGTGGCCATGTGTCATAGACATAGTCTTACTCCATTGTAGTGCAGAACATTAGAGAAATATTGAAAAAAATCTAATTTTTGGATCATTGGAAAACTACTTCAACATAGAATTTATGTTAAAAGAAACACAACTCCTTACCTTTTGAATAATTTATATAATTTTGATAGCTTAAACAGTTGAATTATAGCAGAACTAAATTAAATTGTCTAGTGGAACTATATCTTGAATGCTTCAACAAAAGGTGAGTTTAGTTTAAGATCCCTACTCATATGAGTATGGAGAAAAAGTCATTTAGTCATTGAGAGTTTAGCTTAAATAACTGCTTCTAGAAATGAAATACCTAAAATATACTTCATGTCATTTCACCTTTATTATATTTATAGAATTACTTTGAAATTTATTTTTTTTCAATCAGCAAAAAATTCTCTTTCTCTCCCTCCTACAGTAATTGCTTAACCCTAACTGAAAATGCAAGAAAAAACAAAAACCCTGTTATGAACATGCATAGCCAAGCAAAACAAAATTTCTGCATTGGCCTTATCCAAAAAGCTTCATTCTTCACTTTGTCAGGATTTCAGGTAGCATGTTTCATCATTAGTTCTCTGGAATTGTGGTTGGGCATACAGGATTCCAGGTAGCATGTTTCATCATTAGTTCTCTGGAATT
This sequence comes from Sarcophilus harrisii, assembly GCF_902635505.1. Classification (NCBI taxonomy): domain Eukaryota; kingdom Metazoa; phylum Chordata; class Mammalia; order Dasyuromorphia; family Dasyuridae; genus Sarcophilus; species Sarcophilus harrisii. Next base: position 143,879,726 of record NC_045429.1, read on the forward strand.
GTGGTTGGGCATACAGGATTCCTTTGAAAGGAATGTTTTATGTATCTTTTTGTTTACCAGGAATTATATCTTGAAAAAGGTCCATATGTTTTCCTAGGATCCTAGATCTACACCTAGAAGGAGATTCTCAGGCTACTCAGTAAAAGTTCAGCATTTTAGAGATAAGGAAACTGAGACCAAAGAAGGTTAACTAACTTGTATAAAATGAGATGTTATCTCAGGTGTTCTGACTTTAAAGAGTGTTCTTTCCAGTGTTTTAAATTTCCTCAAACTCATCAAAATCTATTTCCTGAAGGTTGTTAAATTAAATTCTCATATTCAAGTGATGTCATCATGAACTCTGCTATTATTGAATTTTCATTCCATGCAGTTCAGGTCTATGGCTTGGCCAGGAATAGCCCATATTGCTCTGCTAATGCAGTTTTCCCCAAACTGAATTCTAAAGGTTATTTCTGTTCCTATAGGGTCAGCAGTAATGGAATTTTACCATCCTGCTAACATCTTATCTCTTTTACTCCTGCCTCCCATTTTAATGATCATTTCAGTATATTGTTCCATTAAATATGTTTTAAAAATGAAACACCATTTTCCTATCAATGCTTGTTCCTGTCAGTGAGTAATGAAGGACTGGACTTGATATTGACTTAATGAAGAACCTAAATGATATCACATTTTGAAAGTGTTAATTCATTCACTCAAAAAATTTAAGGGAGAAAATTTGCCAACAATTATGGAGGAACTTGGGCTGTGCCACTTGTAACATCCTCCTTCACACCCCCCTCCAAATAAATACATCTTAATCATTCAATAAATGAGCAGGAACAATGTATACTTCTTTAATTTCTTCTGGTCACTTAAGGTCAAATTGCATTTCTTTTCCTTGTTTTTGTCTTGATTTTAAAAATAAATACATGGCCAAGAAGATCTCTACTAAGATCATGTGATAATTTAGAATTTCATTTGGCTTCTTGTCACCTTCTCCAACTCTCTCCATCCTCTTCAGCCATTTAGGAACATTTATCCTTATCTTTCTGTTTTTCAGTTGATCTTTCGTACTTATATTTTCTACCTTATTGTTAACTCCTACAGTTTTTATAACCTGTCTTGAAATTTATTGGGGTTTTAGGATATCTAAGAAAATATATGCCAAATTATATTGACAACAAAAATTAGCCATTTGAGTTACATAGTACCTATGTGTATACATCTATATCCAGCTATAGCTCTATATCTATATAGCTGTCTCTGTATATGTACACATACATCCACATATATAGGTATATGTTTCTATAGCTATATCTATATAGCTTTACTGCATGTATACCTATATATATATATATATATATATATATATATATATACACATACACAAATATGGGTATATGTATCTCTATATCTATAATTGTCTCACAGAATCACAGGATTACAAAAAAACCTTAAGAAAATATTTCATCTAGTTTCCTAAACACTAGATAGACAACACCTAAAACATCTCAAACAGATGGAATCCAAACTACTTTTTTTTTTTTTTTTTTTTTAAGAAAAACCACCTTCTTATCCCTGTCTAGTATTTAATAACCCTCCTGGCTTTAAGTTAATCTTCCTATCCAAGCTAAGTCTCTCATACTGTCAATTTAATTTATTTTTATTTCCCCTCCTTTGGTCCTTAGAGGAAATGGAGAACAGCTGGACATCAGTGTCTATATGGAAAAAAAACAAACAAACAACCACACAAAACCATGATATACTTGGAAATTGTTATTTGTTTTCCCTCAGCTTTCTCTGTTCCAGACCTTTAACTTTTCTTGGACATCTCATTTTCTAAGCCTTTAATTACCTTTGCTGCTCTCTCCATGTTCTTGACATCTCTTTTTGGCTTTGGAGGCAATAACTAGACACTGTTTTACAAAGGGTCAGACTAGTGCAAAAAGTAAGGAATTGCTCTGCAATTTCTGAATATTGTTGAGTTTAAAGCATGGCTATTAAACAAACCTCAAGCTTTAGAACCAAATCATAATGATTTGGCAACAATAAAAAATTATGATGACATATGTTTCATATTGGTAATAATTTTAATCTAAACTATTAAAATGGATTTATCAGGATAAGGTTATTATCCCTCATCTATTGGGTCAAATTATCAAAGAGAACCTGATCTCTGTATAAAAAGATTTATTTTAGAAATAAATGTTTCTTAAAAATCAACGAAAATATTTTTCTTTTTGTTTCAGGTTCTAATATATAAACATGGCACTTAAATAGGGATATCATATCATGTGCAAAATTCTCTGTGAATGTTTTCAAAGGCATTTTGATCATTAAGTTTGGGAAGAGACAAAATGCAATAATTTATAGCAAATTCTCTTGATGGCTATTTTCTCAAGGATGAATTCACCTGGCTGCACTCAGAAATGTACCAAATGACTTTTGTCCAGAGAATAGTTACCAAGTAACAATGAATACAAAATTCATTGTTCTGATCTGGATCTCAAATGTGCCTTGCTGATCAAAACACAAACCATATGATTCAAGTATGACTCTGATGTTAATTAGCCAGCCATGTGGTACAGTGAATATAGCACCGGATTTGGGATCAGGAAGATTCCTCTTCATGAGTTGAATTCCAAACTCAAACACTTTCTAGTTGTGTGATTCTGGGCAAGTCATGCAACCCTATGTGCCTCAGGTCCTCATCTATAATATGATCTGGAAAAGGAAATGGCAAACTATTCTAGCATCTTTGCCAAGAAAACCCTGGTTGGGATCACAAAGAGTAGTAAAGGACTGAAACAACTAAACAATAAGCAAAATATTCTAGGAGAAAGGAATATCAGATCTAGGGCTGAGTTTGAAAATGTAATCCTATAAAATATAATTATGTCATAGTGTCTGTCTGTTTCTATCTTTTTCATCTTTAAAACACCTAGCTTAATATTCTGTACACAGTAAGAACTCAAGAAAGGTGACTAACAGATTGAATCCACAAACTCATGGAAAGCTCAATTGTCCACAGTACATGATCCTCTAATTGGTTATAGCTCTAATGTGCTTTCTTAGCTATACCCTCCTGATGGTGTGATTGGCTTGGCCAGATAAATATCAGAATGGAAGTTGTAGTCAGGGGTGCTCAAAGGGCCAATTTAAAAAAAAATTAATGACCTTTCTCTCCTGATAGCCTTGTAACACAACACAAGAGGAATAAACTTATTGTTCTTTTTATCTGGGTATTTGTCTGACCAAAGGAAAGAACAAGAATAATGGGGAAAAGAGGTTTCTCTTGTCATCATACCTATAGAGATAGGGCAAATTAGTAAGACACAATCAGTGTAGAATATTAGAATAAAGTGTCACAGGACTGGTGTAATCATGTTATATCATATATATAATAAATATTACAATCTTTTCTTATTTATGAACACTGCCTGACACAGAATAAGCACTTAATAAATGCTTGTTGATTGACTCATTGACTGCTCATTTTTCATGTTAATAATATCAAACATTTTTATCCATTTGTATGGTTACTAAAACACTTTATAATGAGCTTTGTTTTCTGATTTCCACAACAACCCTATAAACTAAATGTTGTTAGTATTATTATCTTTATTTTGTAGATTAGAAATTGGAAACCAAAGACAATTCTAGTAGACTTGGGAAAATTACATCAGCATGCAGAGTGAGAACTTTGGAGACTGAATGTGGATTGAAGTGTATTATTTTCATCTTTATTTTTGTGTGCCTTCTCTTTCTCTCATGTTTTTTTTTTCTTTTTGTTCTGTTTTTTTCACATAATGAATATGGAAATGTTTAAAATAGTTGTATAACCTATAATGAATATGGAAATATGTTTAAAATAATTGTATAACCTATATCAGATTGTTTGCTCTTTTAAGGAGGAAGGAGGTAAGGGAGACAGGGAAAAAATTAGGAACTCAAAATGTTACAAAAATGAATGTGGAAAACTATCTTTACAAGTAATTCAAAAATAAAATACTATTGAGGGACAAAATAAGAAATTGAGAATCAGAAAATTTAAGAGATTTTCCTGAGATTACAAATAAAGCAAACGTCAGAGACAAGACTGGAACACAGGTCTTCTAAATCAAGATTTTGTCATGTCCCATAGGGCCTTTTCATGGTGCCCTAAATCAGAACCTAAAGGAGGAAACCTGCAATAAAAACTCCCTCTTTTTTTTTTTTTTAAACAGAAGTCTACAGAATTCTTTACTTCTATTTCCTTATGTACCTTGGGAAAAAACCCAGGATCAAATTAGAATTCTTCCATAGATGTCTGATCAACTATCTGTAAATATGCATGTCAATTACACAAATGAAACAAATACATTTTAATAACTTACTTGCTCATTTTTGGTCAGTCTGGTTTTGTTATGAATGTCTGATGTAACCAAATTGAATCCATGTTTCTCTGACAAGATTCTCAAAAGTAAGACTACAGTACGACTCCCACACTTTCCAACTCTATTATATACCACTTGGCTGGGAAAAGGAAGTACCTGGGAAGAGAAAAAGAAAGGAATTAATATAGTCACTAGAACTGATAATATATTTTGTATTTTCATCAATTCATAGTAACAGTGTTTGTAAGCCAGAAGGCAAAAGTTATGAACCCATATATATTAGCTCAGAAAAATGTTACAAAGCTTAAAAATGTATGTGAGTATATTACTTTTCTTTTCTACTCATAGGCATATATATGTACAAACATATATATATATATGTATGTATAAACATGCACTTGTCACAAACATACATATATTCAAATGCATATCCTCTTTACAAAAAAAGTATGTGGACACATATTATATATATTTATTAGACTGGTAAATTTTTACTCAAATTTTTTGTTGGTCATAAAATTCTTTGTGAGTTATTCAGTAAAGAAGGATTCAATATAAAAATGCATGATTTAGTGATTATGATTTTGGTAGGCCAAGAAATTATATTGGAAAGTGTTCATTACCAGACTTAAATCTTTCCATACCTTTCATAAAACTCTGCCTGTCCCCTAACTTCCATTCAGCAATAAATAATCTATTTCAATGCTAAGAGCTCAGGATGGAGGAAATTTTGTAGAAAGAAGCGGCTGGCTAACTTTAATGGAAAGGATCACTCTTCCTCTCTATTCATTCTGCTCCAATTTCATAATGTCTCTCATTATACCTCCCTTGACCACTATGATGGCCTTATAACAGTTCTTCCTGCTTTCATTTTCTTCCTCCCCCAATTTGTCTTCTGTACTGCCATCAGAATAATTTTTCTTCAGCAAGTATTTGGCCATGGAAAATGTTTGGACTTTTCTCCTTCCTTCTTTTATCCACTGAATTACTAATCATTCTTTAAAGTACAGATTAAAGGTTGTTTCCACAAAATCTTCCACAATAACATTCTCTCTTCAATTTCTTACAAAACTATTTTTTGGGGGTAATTTTCCAATAGATTTACCATGTAATATTATACATCATCATATTTAGTGTTTATGCCATATCCCCCTTCTAAACAATAAGCCTCTTGAGGTCAAGGTCTATGTTTTATAGGTGGGTGGTATGGTAAAGAGAGAACTAGACCTGGAGTCAGTAAAGCCTGACAAATCTAATCCCAGGCATTCAGTAGCTCTGTGATTCTGGGCAAGTCACAATCTTGTTTGTCTCAGTTTTCTTATCTGTTAAAGAGGGATAATAATAGCACCTATCTCCCACAATTGTTGTAAGGATCAAATGAGATAATATTTGTAAAGTTCTTGGCACACAATGCACACTAAATAAATGTTTCCTTCTTTATCTAAATGTTATAATCTCCTTCACTTTTTAAGTATTTTGCTATGTAGAATGTATACATTATGTATGAATATAACAGATACTTAATGGCAATTGAATAAATGACTAACTGAATTTATAATGAATGAACTTGGGATTTAGAGTGGTATCTTAAGAATTGTGCAGGATTTTGAATGAGTAGCTTTGAATTGTATTCTGCCAACTGCATGACACTGGGAAAATTACAAAAACACTCTGGAATTCAGTTTCCCCATCCATAAAATCTTTAAAATCACTTTTAGCCCTGAACCCATGATTTGATCCTATCTCCACTGAAATGCCAAAGGCAATATGGAAAACATAGATATTTACATATTGAAAGGTCAATGAACAAAATTTGCTTTTCTCAGAATGCTTAAAGATATTTCACCTTTTATCTATATTGCTATGACTAAAACGTACATTTCACAACTGGTTGGTACAAAAAAATTGCTTGATTCTTTATGATGTTTGTAACAAACTTGACTATATTACGTGGTGATTATCAATACTATCATCTTTGCATGCAAGCTCTGGAGTAATACAGGACCACCTTAATATCATTCATATCTACTCAAAAGACACAACTCCACAAAGGAAAAAGCAAATGGAAAAACAATATGTTTTGCCCAGATTATGACATGAAATTAATTAGAAGGGAAAAGAAAGGAAAGGAAAAAAAAAATTATTAACCTTTTATTATGTGCCAATCATTGTTCTGAATGCTTTGCAAATATGATCTCTTTTAATCCTCACAACAACTCTAAAAGATAGGTACTATTAGCCTTCCTTCCTTCCCATTTTTTAGTTGAGGAAATTGAGGCATACAGAGATTAAGGAATTTGCCCAGGATCACACAGTTACTAAATTTCTGAGTCTGGATTTGAACTCAGGTCTTCCTGACTCTAGCACCATGCTCTATGTACTGTGCTCTCCAGGTGTCTTTAGGCATCAGAATGCAAATATAAATATATATAAAAGCACATAGGTGTATATATACACACATATACATATGTATACATATAAGCACATATATACATATATATAATTACACACATGGCAGCAAGTCATTGTGATGATATAATGAGCTGAGCTCAAAATTGAAAAGAATGAAAAGAACATTGAGTTATTTCAGTCTTAGAAAAGTGCATGCATATTTATTGCCCATGGTCTAAAACAGGCAAAGCAATGATCACCTTCCAAGTGTGGTGACATATGATTGCTCATTGATTGAGCAGCCACTACTAATACAATGCTTGTAAACCTAAGAAAACTTAAATCTTTTCTTTGAATGGATCACTTATACATATAAACTGAATCAACTTTTTCAACTTTGAATTAGCAATCAATACAAATAAGGACTTGATTAAATCTTTATCTATTAAACCAATTATAGAGCTACTACTTGCATGAACACTTATTCTTAGATATTAGGTGTCCATTTATATATCGAAATGAATAATTGAGACTCTTAGAAAGTATAGATTTAAAAACTTAATTTCTTCTAAATTAACAGAGTAATTCTTGCAGTACCAAAATTTAATCCTTAATTATTTAGATAATTGCTTCAAATCTCTATATTCTTTTGCCAATGAACAGAGTTGTTACTGACCATTTAATAATCTTTTCTTAATTTAAAAGAGATGCTAATTATAAAACACTTTCAAGTGTTTCTTATTTAATTAAAATAGGAATTTAGTATCAAGTAGTTATTATGAACATTTGCTCCTTAAATTTAATATACTCCTAAGTGCACAAATTCCTTTTTCATTCCTTTTTTGTTGTACTTAGATCTACAAAATTATAGCTATAAAGTAGGAAAGACACCATAACATAAGGAGAAAACTAATTACAAATTATGTGTCATTAATACAAGTACACTGAACTTTGCATAAAAGGACCTTGGTTTGCCTCATGATTTCAAGCAATATGAACTTGGGCATTTCCCTTGATCTCCCTGGGCTTTGTGGGATAATAATTTTTGCATCATTTAAGGTTTGCAGGTTGTGAAGACCAAATTAGGTAATATATACAAAGGTCATTATATCCATAAATGTTAGCTGTTATTAATATGACTAGTAAACCTTTTCAAAGTAGTAGGACAGATTTAGAGTTAGAAGGCTATTTTGGAGGTCATTTAATCCAACTTCAATTTACGGATGAGAAAACCAGCCAATTATGTCACAGAGGTCTCAAAAGCAGGTCACCTGATTATGAATTAAACTCTCTTTTGGGGTTTCAGTCTTTTCCCCAGTAGATCCTGACATAATTTAAAACCTATTTTCATTCAAATACTAATATAGTCTCAGGTCATTTGTCTAAACAAAAAACTTAAAGCCTAAACTGCAATACACATATATGACATGACTATAAAAAAATGTGACTAATTTTCATGTATAGTTGTAGAGACTAATTTTTTTACTTCATAGTCACCCCGCATCCTTTGCCATGAATACCAGTACACAAATAAGTCTTCTACATATTCCTAATCTAACATTCTGATTTTGCCAAAAGGACCCATTTAATGAGCAAAAAAAAAAAAAAAAAAAAACCCAGCAAATTATTCAAATTGCATGTATGTGTCCAGTTTTGAATAAATTAAGTAGCCATCTCTAGGATAGGGCCAAGAGGGAAAGGGGAAAGAAAAAAGAAAAAATAAAGAAATGATCATTTTATTATATGTTTAAAAGGAATAGCAAGTTGTATATTATAGATTTGCAGTTTCATGTGCAGTCAGTGCCCCCATCCCATTTTAGTCTTTTTTAATTTTAGTGCTTTTTTAATTTCTTAAGTTCTATTTAAAATAAATTTAAAAACAGTTATTTTATAGCTAGAAGGGATATATGGTCCCTCTTTAGGTAGAACATATATTATTTTTTCTTTAGAATCTTTGCTTTTTAATCTTCATCTTCCAATTGATATTGCCTTCTTGACTAAAAGGCAAAAACTCATAGGGATTCTCCTTCCTAATTCTGGTTGTTTATTCCATTCTTGGATTTGAAATCAATGACTTATTCCTGTTTACTGCTAATATGTTTTTGAATTCCCCATGCCTTTTTTTTTTAACTTGTATCTTCAATAAATGATAAAACATTTTTAATTTTCTTATATAGAGAGGAATTAATTAATCCAATCATTTTTCTTCTTTGTTGAACTAATGAAGCCACACTAAATGCCTGAATTGAATTAGATCAACTCTTAACCAGCCTGCTCATAGAGTTTATCTTTTATTTTTCCATTATTGAGAATTCCACAATGAGAAATATCCTGGCTAAGCATGTTACAAAAAAAGCCCTACTCTCTCCCTGCTATGAAATAATGTTCTCATTTATAACACTTGCAGTATTTCAGGATAACTTCTTGCTTGCTCTTTTTATTTAAAGGAAAGAAAAATATTCTTTTTGCCATTTGCCTACTTTTCTCTATGGACAGCTTTCTTGGGAATTATTTTAAACTTCTCTGACTGTAATAGAAATTTAAAGGAGAGAAAGCTGATTGTTGCAAAATTTGTATAAAATCCTAAATGTGCTTCAAATTTCTGTTAAAGTTATAGGGCACATCTTCAATGTTTCTGAAAAGATGAAATACTTCCCAAGGTCAGGCTTGAAATTCTCTTCTTTCTTATCCATCACTTGGCAAAGGTAGCCAGAAACTCCAACTCCAGAATTCCAATCATGTTTAGCTTACAGTCTCCTGATGTTCATTCACTATTGACTATTACTAATTGTCAATTTTCTCCCATCCATCCTCTAGAGAAATACACACATATTCCATCCAAATAAAAATATTCTTGGCAACTATAACTGAGTATCCTATCAGTGGTTTTCATTTTATGGATAATTTGTAAAATCCAAGCAGTCTTTGAAGTATATGAACTACATTTTTTTATGTTAGCTGACTTGTAATTCCTACATATGTCATAATCCCCTGGAAGCTTAAGATTTACATCTCTAGTGTGTGCCAACTAAATTGAAGACTTTACAAACACATGGCAACTAAAAAAATACAAGTAGACATTATCTCCATTTCAGTGGGCTCCTCCTAGTTTGAAAGGTATAAATTTCTCAAGAGTTTCCTAAAGAAAATTTCCCTAATGTATGACTTTAACTTTTTCTTGGAATGGATAAAAATGAAGGATTTGACTACTTTTAAGTGTCTAAAAATGATTTTTAATATTATTCTGTATGTCACTAAAGGACTCAAACATTTTATATAGAATAGTCGTTTGCCTAAAGCCTTAAAATTGATGAGGGAACTGGGGTGGGAAAGAAGGGAAGAAAAATGGAAATGAGAGAGAATAGTGCTTGTTAGTAATCATACTAATATCTTTCTTACAGTTAACTGCTTTAAAGGATTAACAAATGTGATAACAACAATATGAATATGAAACATATATTTGTTGTTAAAACCAGACTAGCTAAAATTGAATTTTACTCAATAGCACTTTCTTGACTTTGGGCAAGTCATCTAACTCATTTGGGCCTTGGGTTGTTTAATATGTAAAAAAAGTGATCTCTAAGGTCTCTTTTAAATGCAAAAAATGATGCTGAGATCTCAGGAATGCTTTATTTGATGATTCTGAAAGAATTTCTTGGTGATGAAGAGTATATCTCTTGTCATCATTATAAAAATCAATAGTAGAATGAAATGGAAAAAAAAAAACACTGGGCTATGGATAAAAAAAAAATCTCAATTCTAGGGTTAGTTGTATCATTATTTGCTTTATGAACTTGGCCAAGATGCTTAATCCTTTTATATCAGTTTCCCCATTGATAAACTATAGGTTAGAAGGTTAGATACCATATAGCTACTTCTAATTGTGGTTAGTATTTTGTATTTTTCATTCTCCATTAATTTTTGAGATATATTTGAATCTTTTATGTTTCTTGAGAGAGAGGGTAATTGAGAGGAAAGAGCCTGGAAATAACTGTATGAGGTGAATGAGGAATGGGGAGAGAGGAGATCTATGTTCTAATATGAACTCTGTCAGTGTGATTGTGGGCAAGTCACTTCATCTTATAGGGTTTTTTCCCCCTGTAAAAAAATTGGGGAAGTGAACTATACTGCAAAGGACTCTTATTGCCCTCAAAATCTGTGATTCTAAGATGAGGCTGTAAGACATTTGCAGATTTTAAATTGGTTACTTTTGTGATACCTTGCACCTTTACTTAATTTCATTTCATTCTAGGAAATCTGAATATCCATATTTTCATAATGGGAGGCAACTTTATTATGCTATTGATAGAGAAGTAATAACCAGAATAGAGAATTATAACAGGATCTGTATTCAAAGAATCTATTTTTACAATAAGCCAGAAATAATTTTGATGTTTTGATAAACTATAAACTTATAAGCTAGAACTTAGAAGTCTGGAACTTCTAAGACAATCAATGGAAAATAATTTCTAAATTCATTTAAAATTAAATTCCCAGATGACCTTGGGTGAAGATTATAGAAAAAAAAAGATGTGTTCTTCAAAACTTCCTATTTAATTAAATGAAAAAGAAAAAAAAATCATGCAAACTGAAGAATGATAGCCTAATTTTCCATTCAGGAATTCTCTAAAGAGAGTTTCAGAAAGTTTCTGAATTGGAAGTTGCCTCATTATTTTTTACAATCCATACGGAAATTTGTAATTTTTAAAGTGAGACACCAAACAAAGTAAATCCCCACACATTTATTCATCAAACAGCTTATAAAATGCCTACTATGTATGAAACACTTGCTAGGTGCTGAGGATATAGGAATAAAAAAAAAAGACAGCGCATGCCCTCAAGAAGGTTGCATTCTCCCCAAAGAGACAAATATTTCCTACAGAAATGCAGGCCGAAGTTAAATTTTCAAAATGAGTTTCGTGCCTAGAATGTCAAATGTGACACACTTTCGAGTCAGAAGAACTTGATTCATGGACTGCATGTGTCAAACATATACTTAACACAAGCAGAAACTGAAGTTGGAGATGTTTGACCATCCCAAAGGACTACTTCAAAGTTTTTGTGCATGACTTCTCCTAATCTAGCAACCAAATACTGAACATATGCCTGGCAAGCTGTAGCAGACCTACTGGAAGCCCTTTTAACCTTCTATATTGCTTTTACAAAAAAGACATAAATGGAGAAAGCTTGTTATGGGTTTGGCACTGTCAGTCTCTGCTACTAAATCCTAGGGTCAGATCTCAGATGCAGCACTAATGACAATTTAAATCTCTAAATAATAAAAAAAATTGCATTCTTCAGGGAAGTGTGGATATCTTATATTAAAATTCTGGTGCTTCTTTATGAAGAGTGATTTTTGAATCCATTTAATTTCTTCTTTGATCCTAAAACTGCAGATACTATAGCAAAGAGAAGAATCAAGAATTCTTAACAAATTCAGTCAATAAGCATTTATTAATACTACTAAATGCCAGGATGCTAAATGCTAGGGATATAAAGGTAGGTTTAAAAAACCAGCCTCTGCTCTCAAGGAGCTCACATTCTAAAGGGAAAGTTGAATAAACAAATGTGTACAACAATATGATAAATATGAAAATGTTTAAAAGGGTTGCACATATTTAACTTATACTCATTTGCTTGCTATCTTGAGAAGCTATAGAAGGAAAGAAAAAAATTTGAAACATAAAGGTTTATAAAAATGAATGTTGAAAACTATTTCTCCATGTATTTTGAAAAAATAAAATAACTATTCAGGAAAGAAAAACAAATATGTTCAAACAAATTATCAGGTATAAATTGAAGACGATGAACAGAGGGAAGCCATGGAAATTAAGGGACATTAAAAGGAAAATCTTTCAGTAGAATTCAATCAATAAACATTTATTAATCACATACTATGTGCCAGGTATTGCTCATAACAAATCTATGAGGTAGGTGTCATTATGATTCCCATTTTACAATTGGGGAAATTTCTCAGGGTCACACAGTTGGCAAGAAGCTGAGTTCATATTTGAACTCGGGTCTTCCTGATTCCAGGCTCTATTCACTGAGCCACCTAATTGCCTCACAGGGAGAATTTTTGATGGGACTTGAAGGAAACATTTTCACTTAATTCTAGGTTTGAGGCAGTAATGTTTATTCAGCCAATCAATGTAACTAGTCAGTGTAAATAGGATCTATAATTAGCAATTTTGATAATTCCTAACAGGAAATATTTTCTATTAGGATTTAGGAGATTCCAGGTAGGGTAGTATAAATATAAGTTTTCATTAAGGAAACTCTAGTCTCAGTAGAAAGAACATTTTCCTTCCATGCAGACTGTTAACAAATCAGTATCTTATAATCTCAAAGAATGTTTTTTGAGGCTTTGAGGGATTAAATGGCTTCTCCAAGGTTATACATTTAGTACATTTTCATAGCCGGACTCAAACTCAAGACCTTCTGACTTAAGGCCACATAGACGTAGACATGCCCTTGTCCTTTATCTATAAAGCCTTTCCACCCGGCTCCTGGATTCAGATTTTCTCCTTACCTGGAGCTATAATTTCTTAAAACTCTAATGAGGAGGACTAAAATTAAATTTGGTCAGTCAGATGGCCTGGTGGATAGAATTTGGGGCCTGGAGTCAGGAAGACTGCCCTTGCTAAGTCTAAATCCAGCCTCAGATATTTATGAGAGTGACCTTGAACAAGTAATTTAACCCTGCTTGTTTCAGTTTCCTTATTGTATCTTTATCTGTTATCCTTATCCTTATTAAGTTCCTTAATAAGTTATTCTTATTAAGCTGGAAAAGGAAATGGCAAATCACTCTAGAATATTTGTCAAGAAAACCACAAATGGGATCATAAAGAGTCAAACACAATTAAAATGACTGAATAACAACAACAACAAAAATTAAATGTGCCTGGACTTCTATTTTGGGCAATTTTTCTTTTTAAGTCTGTTTTAGAAGTGAAGAGTTTTAAGTCAGTGTTGCCTCTCTAAAGGTCTATGCAAGAATTTATGTTCCTTCAACACAGTCCAAAGTAGATTTGTTATAATACTAATGGAGGATAAGTGTTGATTATTGATTGGTATTTTCATAATTTAGAGAGGTTAACATAAGCCTAGGCAGCCTATTCATGGCTTCCATTATTCCTTCAGAACCATTTCTTTTACAACTACTGCTGCATTATAGCTGGCTGTTGTTTATTTTTAAGATATCAATTGACTCCATTACCTGTATTATAACAACAGCCTTCTTTCCTAATAACTATCAAGGCACATTTCCTAGGCTATACAAATGATATGCAGCCAAATCTGCAGTTCAATTTATTTCTTTCCACTCTCCTACAGTCATACAGTACCGTGGATGTGAGAAAAGCCAGGGTTGGAAGGGAGGAGGGAACAAGCATTGTTGAAGTGCATATTATATAACTGGCACCTTGCTAAGCACTTTCCCAGTATGTGATCCAGTGATCACCTCATATAACCCTTAAACTTATAGATGAGGAAATAAAAGAAATAAAGAAGAGGAGTAAATGATTTTTTATGTCACACAGTTAGAAGGAAAAGAGCCATGGTGAATATAGTTATGCTCATACTAAGTCTAGTGGTTTTGACATTGTACCAGATTATCACCTTGATCTCCCCAAACGTTTTGATTTGAGTTAACCAGGAGCTTAACCCTCTATTCTTCTTTCCCTACACAGACAAAGCTTTATAAAATATGAGATATTCTGTCTTTGGATTGTCAATTTGTTTGCAATGTGCTGGGTGAGGGATGTAGAGTCATCCCTACCAAATAAAATATTTCTTTGGGCTGGGTTTCAGATGCCTAGGGCTATATTAGGCATATGGTATATTTTCCATAAATATTTGTCGAATGGTGAATAAATATTGGAATGAGTTGCCTCTTCATGAATGAGAGGATACTAAGTGAAGGGGAAACAAAAAGGCTTCCAGTATTCTGTCCCAAGTGGTTGCAGGAAATGACCTGAGCTTTCTTACAGCCTTAGTCTTACCTATGATAAAAGTTGATAGAAGTTCTAGGAGCATGTCTTTAAGTACTTTTCATCACTACCTATCTATCCATCCATTTGAACTTCCAGGATGAAAGATGAATGGTCCAAGGATAAACCAAGTGAACACAAAGGAGAGAAGGAGGAGTATGTGGTAGAGTAAAAGGGGGAGAAAGAATGCACTTACTGTACATTGAGTTAGAAATATAAATGACAAGATGCCCATAGATAGGAAGATATACTTTATTAAAGCAGTTTATATTCCTAAGTGATTTTAATCAGAAGTGCTAAGTGTGCATGGTAGAAATAAAGTGGTGTATGTATATACATGATATATGTATATTGAATTTTGAGATGAAAAATATGGTATAGAAATATATGTATATATATATATATATATATATATATATATATATATGTAAATCTTCCCAGATATGACACTTTCTTTTTGGTGCACAATCTAGGTCCCACCCATAAACGCATATATTCTGAGTGCACATGTGTGCACACACACACACAGAAATACACACACACACTTTTTTTTTCTCTATCACACATGCAGGATCCATCTTTGGCTTTGTTTTTATTAATTGATTAGTGCTGGACAAATAATTTATTTTATTTTTCTATTGTATCCTCACTAAGATATAATGAGGATCCAATTTCTTGTATGGAACTATTATCACATTCAGATCATTTTTATTTCTAATCTCATTTTAATCATTATGATTAGCAAAATCATTTGTTGTCAAAGAAAGACTGAGTCAATAGACTAGATGATCTCTAAGCACTAAAGATCTATTTATAATTGACAACATGCTCAGTACTTTCTAATCTGTAGAGGATAACTCTTGAGGAGTTCATAATCTGATAGATAAAGGGGATAAACATGCAGATGTTAGTGTGCATTCAGGAACTCAATATTCTAAGATCTCTTCCATCTCCCAAAGTCAGTGACTATTATTCTACAATTATATTCAGCTTTGGGAGCACCTGCTTTGTCTTAATGAGAAGAACACATTTAAAGAAGCTGAAAAAAAAAACATTCAAAATGTCTTTTTTCATTCGTAGCACTGTAATTCTCCAAAAGGGTGGAGACAACTTAAAAGCTTGATTTGAGCCAGTAAGAAGATTTATATCTGGAAACTACCACTCAGGATGGCATAAACATGACCCCAAGAACTGGAAATTCATGTGGAAAAAATGGTACTTTTTTTTCAAGTCTATCTGCACAGTTTTAATCTTAACTATCTTATCTTACTCTGTTTTGATTTTTAAGTGCAAACTTTTAGGAAAGTGAGTAGAATGCAAAATACATATGTATTCCATGCTGCATCTGGCCAGCAGCCATAGTTTGAGGACCCCTGGACTCTAGTTGATGGATTAGGAGAAACATTTAAAAAATCTAGTTGTAATCTGTTCAAAATAGCAGCTTTCTAAACAGTCCTTCATTCTCCTGTATTTTGCCTTTCATTAGCTTCAGTGTTTGTTGCATAATTGCATTTATCTATGCAATGATGTGACTGATAAACAATTTTGTCCTAGTTTTAGAAAATACCCTTAAGGTTAAATTGTATTCCCTTATCAAGAATGCTAAGTGACCACATCCAGAGAGGAAAACTTGTGATCATGGAGAGAAATATACTTTTATTTCTGAACATAGAAACAATTTCTTTGAAACTTTTATAGACTGATGCTTAGCAACTCTTACATAAATGATTCAGGATAGTACCTTGGAAATCACCTCTTTACTGCTGAAGAGATTTACAATCCAGTTATTTTTCTGACAAATCTTGTGGAAATACTATTGTAAACTATAACAATGTTTTTATTGTGGAGAGTGAAAAATCATTGCCAATTATAAGTACCTCATTTATCTAGTTGGATATAGCTTCCAGAAAACTTAAGGGCCAAGTTTATTACTCCTCTGTTGTAATCTGCTCAAATTGGATGCCTGAGATCATCTACAATCAATCAAAAAATAAGTAAAGTTAGAATTTGAACCTGGGTTTTCTGATTTTTGTGCATTAATAGTAAGACTTCTAGAATGAACTTTTTTTATCCTAGGTGTAGTAATCTTCTCAATATACCTATTAACTACAAATATCCCTCAAATGTCCTGGGATCCCTTTTTTCCCCCCCATATTATATAATCTGGACTTGGTAATCTTTCCTGTGGATGCAATTAACATGTCTATGTAGTTACCTAATGACTAATTCCCAAATCAAAAATTCTATCCCTAATTTCTTTCTTCGGTAGTCAAACAATAACAATTGCATTTTAGACATCTGAAACTGGATATCCTGGTCCTGTAGACATCTCAAACTCAACATTCCCTAAACAGAACTCATTATTGTTCCTCTAAACACTTCCATTCCAAATTTCCCTATTACTATAGAGAAAGCCAACATTTTCCTTGTCACCAAGGCTCACAACTTCTATGTTATCCTAAACTCTTCATTCTTTCTTACTTCACATACTTAAATGCTCTTTCAAATAGTGGAATTTTGCCTTCATAACACCTCTTTTATAGATCCTTTTTGTTTACTCATACGACCAAAAATATTGTTCAGGTCCTCATAGCCCTTGGATTATTCTTGTTTAGTTATTTCTTGTTCTATATTCTATATTCTTGTTCAGTCTTTGTGACCCCATTTAGGGTTTTCTTTGGTAAAGATTGTTTGCTATTTCTTTGTCCAACTCATTTTACAGATAAGGAAACTGAGGCAAAAAGGGTCAAGTGATTTTCTCAGAGTCATGGAGCTAATAAGTATCTGAGGCCAGATTTGAACTCATGAAGATGGTTATTCCTGTCTGTAGGTTTATCACTAACTACACAGCAAGCCATATTGCCTGGACTATCATAGCCTCTGTTTCAAAACTCTCTACTCTGATCCATCTTCCAATAATAACAAGTTAATTTTTCTAAAGAACCATTCTGACCATGATTATATATTCTTTCCCCCCAACTGACTCAAAAGATATATTGCTTTTTCTCAGTTCACAATGAATTTTCCTCCTATGAGTTTCTATTTCTGCCATATGTGTTAGCATTTAACTGAGATCTAATTGTTTCATGTATGTTAATTTTGTCTTCCCTATTAGACCACAAGATTATAGAAGGCAGGAACCATATTTATCACACATATTGTGCTGGCGCCATAGAATACTTGTTAGTTTATCGATTTGAGCAATGTCAACATTCTGACATTGTTCATAGAAACTATTTGGTCTCAAATCATTCCCTGCTTCTGCTTTTATACCTAATAAGTGATTGTTTCTGAGTAAGATAGCAAATAACAACAAAGGACCACATCATAGTATCTGACACCCATCTATTTTAACATCCCTGAGGAAAGCTAGAAAATATACTGAGCTAGAGGAACATCATCAACCTTGCCTGTTTATTCACTTGATTTTGAACCTTCCTAACAATTAGTGCTATCTCCAGGTGATATGAGCTGCTGTAGGAGAGTCTCCTTTTGTGGAAGTTTTCAAGCAAAGGACAGGTGGCAATTTATTAGATATATTGCAGGAGACAATCTTGCTAGGTTGCTAGGAGACAGATAAGAGCTGGACTTAGAGACAGAGTTCGGCTGAGCCACCAGTGTGAATCTAGGCAAATTAGGGATAGAACCTTCTATAGAAAGTTCCTGCCTTCTATAATCTTGTGGTCTAATAAGGAAGACAAAATTAACATACATGAAACAATTAGATCTCAGTTAAATGCTAATCTCTCCCTACCTCAGTTTCTTCCTCTGTAAATGAGGATAATAATAGAACCAAAATTCACAGGATAGTTTAAGGGATCCAGTGAAATAGCATATGTTAAATATTTTTCAAATCTTAAAGCACCATGTTGTTGTTGGAATTAGTTGTGCAGACAGTCCCTTCTTACTCCCATGGGAACTGCATATTTCCTCTGGCTTGCGAGGAAATAAAAAGTGCATTAGGGAAAGGTTGAAACCCTTAGCCCTTCCAGCTTCACTGATTACTCCTTAGCATTGGGACTTCCATGGAGTCATTTACCTCAATATAAGACTATATTTGGGAGAATCATAATCAAAACTTTGAGTAGCATCTATCTATCCATCTATTTATCTTACTTTCTTTTTCTTCCTTCCTTCCTTTTTATTCATTCACGTATGTATCTATAACTTCCTTCTTTCAATTGTTTATATATCTATTTATTTATTTTTGTTTTACAAAAATAATGCTAAGAAAAGCAGCATGAACAATGTGCGAACAATACTCTCCCTGGGCAGAGAGTCCAGGACCAGTGGGACCAGTGAAGTCATTTTATCATGGGAGTTGGAGGTGGAAGAATTTCTAAGGGGAACAGTACAACAACAGAGAATCAAGAGATCTCTGCCATTTGGTGGCTTTCTATTTTAACTTATTTTTATTGTCTATTCTGCACATGCATTTGTTCCTACAAAGCTGAATAAGTATAAATATTGTCAAGATATGAATTTAAGCACCTTAGGACAAACCTCCAACTATTCTATCCTAAAAATAGATATCTCCAAATCTACCACTTGGAATAATAAAAATTTTAGAACCAGAGAGAATCTTATTTTATCTCATTTTACATATGAGGAAATAGAAATCCATGGGGTGAAATCACTTATCCAAGGTCATACCCCTAGTCAATAGCAAAGTTGGAATTAAAACTTGGGTCCCTTGACTTTTAGTGTATTGCTCTTTCCATTAGATTAATGCTGCTTATTTAATTGCTTTTATATAAACATTGTCTCTGATATGTTGTTTCAATGATGACAAAGATTTACATTTTTTAAATTCAATGACCTAAACTTGCTGTTGATCACTGTCACATTCTTAATAGTTAGCCTATTTTCAAATTTTCTTTGAACTCTCATATGTGGTATGTCACATATTTTATGAGCACCCCAATACACCACAGTCCAACTTGAAAGTCTGGCCAGTTACCATCTGTTTCAATAAAACTGAAAACTGCAGATTGTGCTAATGAGAAAGACAGAGCCTGAGACAAAACCAGAGAGAAACAGAGAGAGACAATGAGATAGAAAAAGAGAAAGAGAGACAGATGTTTAATGAAGATACAGACTGGAAGAGGAGACAGACAGTGAAGGGTGGGAGAGTAAAGAAAAGGATAAGAAAGAGAGACATAGTAAGATAGATTTCAAAAGTTTAATGAATATTGAGAGCAAGCTGATAATGGCTTCAATGTGTACACTAAATATGAGTTCAATTACTAAGATAAAAAACTTCCACATCTTTAATTGATTGATATTTTCTTATATTGAACTAAATGTGTGAGAAGACTCTTTCAAAATAAATATGAAAATAATGTGATGATGAGGCTGGGACAGCTTTGAAGTAGATCCATTTGTAAATCATTGTAAAACCAGCTGAACTGAATGGTAAATCTTGAAGAAATTCTAAGTCATTTAAAATCACCACTTCTTCACTGCATGAATGTGGACAAGTCATTTACCTCTATTGCTTTATAAAAGTAAGAATAATAATTGGTATCCCTACTTAGCAGAGTTTTGAGGAGAGGGCAGTTAAATGTGAAAATGTATGTGAAATTATTTTGTTATCCTGATTTCTGGGGCAAGATGGCAATTATCCAGAATTTCTTCTTGTGTAGGAAGCATGGTAGATAGAGTCAAAGGAATCAAGATAGCTAACTACTGGAAGTCTTTTCTTTTGAAGACACAACAGGGACTTGTAGACCTGTATAAGAGGAAGCATGATGGTGGCCAATGATAATAACTATTATTTATAGTTCCTTAAAGTTACAAAGCACTTTAAAGCCTTTATTTTCCTTGAGTCTTATAATAACCCCATAAAAGATTCAACAGTTATTATTATTCACTTTTTATAGTAGAGCAAATGAAGACTCAAAAAGCTTAAATGATTTATGATCACACAGCTAGTGAGTAGAAATGGAAGGATTTGAACTCATATCTCCCTGTTTCCTAGTCTTTATCCATTTATGTTAAGACCCAAGAAGATTTTAATAAGCATTCTGTTGGGATAGAATGAGCTAAGGTCCAAGGAAATATTGGGTGATATGACTTCTAACATGCAATATGGAACTTAGCACAGAGCTAAAATGTGAATTATATCTATTGAATCATATTTGAAGAAAGAGATAAAATGCTAGGGGGAATACTATAAGCAGCAAACATTTAGTGAAAAATAAACAACCAAGTCCAGAGGGAGGGAGCTGTTGGTCCATCTGAGACAGATCATCTGTGCTGTTCATCTGCCGGAGTGTAAATTTTGTCTTCAAGAATCAAATGAGGGGCAGCTAGGTGGTGTGTTGAATAGAGCACCACCCTGAAGTCAGGAGGACCTGAGTTCAAATCTGGCCTCAGACACTTAACACTTCCTAGCTGGGTGACCCTGGGCAAGTCACTTAACTCCAATTGCCTCAGCAAAAAAAAAAAAAAAAAAAAAGAAAGAAAGAAAGAAAGAAAAGAAAGAAAAGAATCAATTGACCCCTTTGCAGGTACATGAATCCACAGCTGCATACATTTACTGCATTTGTTATTATAAAGCACAAAGAGAGTGAAAATGCAAGCTTTTAATCTACTTTATGTAATAGTTAAGAGCTAATAAATGAAAATTTAAGAACAGTCCTAGATGAAAGTGGTTCAGAAAACTTTTTAAAAAATCTTTATATCATTTATAAGGTACACATTTTACATACTTTAACTCTTTTTTGGAAGGAGAATCAGGATCTATAATTTTTCATCAACATAGGGAAATTCTGACATAGAGATACCCTCCAACATAATAGATCAGTAATTTCTCTATTACTTAGATTCTTGAAGAGGCAGTGACAAATTAAATGCCTTGCCCATGGTCATACAATCTATATGAATCAAGACAGAACTTAAACCAGGACTTCTTGACTCTCAAGTGCAGTTTGTAGTCCCTTTTATGGAATACTACATGTGAGAACAATTAACACTTTAATTAACAGGTCCCATTGAGAGTTTAGGGAACAAATAATGGAAAGCCTATGTATCCATCAACATTCTAAAGAAACTAGGAATGACAAGTGAGCTAGTTTACCCATGGGTAGAAGGCACTAAAAAATAACATCTCAGGAAGAATTGGGATGAACACAATTAGACAGGACATAGCTGGACAGTTCTTGAAAGGAACTGGTCCTACAAAGCTAAGAAGATTTCCTTCTAGCAGAGAGGCAATATGTCATGTCAGTTAGAAAGCTGGTATTGAACCCAGAATTCAAATCCTGCCTATCACACATAGTAGATGTGTGAACCTAGGTAAGTCATTTATTCTCTTAGCACTCTAGGCAACTTTTTTTTCTTTAAAAAAATCAACTAATCAATCAATTAATTAATTTTTTATAATGATAGTTTTTCATTTTTCAAAATACATGCAAGGATAGTTTTCAACAGCCACCCTTGCAAAACCTTGTGTTCCAAATTTTTCTCTCTTCCTTCCCCTCTCCCCCCACCCCTAGACAGCAAATGATTCAATATAAGTTATACATGTGCAATTCTTATAAACATATTTCCACATTTATCATGCTACAGAAGAAAAATCAGATCAAAAGGGAAAAAAAATGAGAAAGAAAAAAAGCAAACAACAATAGTAACAAAGGCAAAAAAAAACTATATTGTGATCCACATTCAATCTCCATAGTTCTCTCTCTGGATATGAGTGGCTCTTTTTATTACAAGTCTATTGGAATGAATCACCTTGTGGAAAATCACCAAGTGCATCACAGTTGATCATCACATAATCTTCTTCCTGCTGTATATAATGTTCTCTTGGTTCTGCTCACTTCATTAGCATCTGTTTCTGTAAGGCTTTCCAGGATTTTCTGAAATCACTCTAGGCAACTTTCTAAGTCTATAAGGTGATATTCACTGGTTGAGGCAGTCTTCTAATGTGAGTAACCTCCACTAGGAAAATGGAACGTTCATTCCCTCTCCCTATTCTGCCCAAGTGGATAAAATTATGAGAGATATGAAAGTTAGTAATGGGGCAACTTAAATCAGTTCTGCTCTATCTGCCTACCTGGATCAAAGTAATTTGAGCAATAAGAAAGTTAGAATTGGAGCAACTTAGATAAATTCAGGGCAAAAATGAACTTTGTTGAGAACTTTTTTCTTTTTTTTTTATTTTAAGATCAGTAACTTTTTTTTTTTTAGAATGATCAATAAAATTTCTGAGACATTTGTCAAAATAATTGGTGAAAATGAGGAAATTTTTGTGCAAATGTCAAATTTTGTGTAAAATAAGGTATTTCAGATCATATTTCTATAATTCCTATACATAAAGAAGAGTACTCTGCAGGCAGGTACCTTAATATAGTAGTAAGATGCATGTTTGTCTGTAAAGGTCCTCGATGTTGTCACAAGAAACATTAGAGTGAAAAAAACATAGGATTGGGAGGCAGGAGATGTATGTGGCTTCCTGCCCTGGCTCTGTTAATAATTAGTTTGTTATGTCACTTACCCTCTTTGGCCCTCAATGTCTTTAGCAGTTTAATAAAAAAGAAAGAAAGGAGCTTGGACTATTTTCTTCCTAAAGTTCTTCTCTCTCTCTCTCTCTCTCTCTCTCTCTCTGGATGAGGCAATTGGGATTAAGTGACTTGCCCAGTGTCACACAACTAGGAAGGGTTAAATGTCTGAGACCAGATTTGAACTCAGTTCCTCCTCACTTCAGGGCTGGTACTCTATCCACTACACCACCTAGATGCCCCTCAAAATTCTTCTATTGCTAAGAGTCAGTGATTCTATAAGAAAAAAATCTTTCTTATATATTGTGAGCTTAATCTTTGTAGATTTTATAAGCCCCCAAACTAAAGACTGATAGCTTTCTGACTAGGGATAAAATGATTAGAAAAGATCTGTATATTGACTGTAACATCCATGCTTATAGATGTTAGAAAAAGTTGTTTCTTTCCCTGCTTACCTCAAAAGCTCATGTTATAGAATACTTGGATTGTATTGGAATCTGCAGGAAGTAACTTGCCTACTCTTGACCATGTGATCTTGAAATCCATAAAGGAGATAAGATTGAAAGGCAGAAATGTAAGTGATGATAGTTCAATTGTGCCATTTGGCTGGATTATAGCATGTAGGATACTGGTTTGTAGAAGCTATTGTAAAAATTCTAAAGACCAGCAGTTGAAATGTGTTATCCTAGCCTGTTTGTGACTCCTATAAGATGATTCTTTATTTGCATCCCTAGAACACAAACATGTGCTTAATAAATAAGCACTTAATAAATGCTTGTTGACTGACTAACTGTTAAGTTATTCATTTACATGATACAGTATCTGAATTTTCCAATTTCTTGGTTATATAAGATTCTTTCATTTTCCTCAATAAGTGAAATCATCATCACTAATATCTTACATAATGTTCCCTTTATGCCTGTGTTGTATGTATGCGCATGTGTGTATGGTCTATGTATAGTTGGGAAAAATCATGTGCTGTTGGCTATGCTGTGAAATATTTGAAGGCTTAACCACAAGCAGCACATTAAAGATACTGACAAAAATACACAGACATATTTGTCATCACAGTTCTGTGATCATTATGCCCTTTTTTACAGATGAGGAAACTTTAAGGGTCATAAGATCCAGAGCTACAAGGGAGGTCACCTAGTCCAACCCCTTCCATTTTTACAAGAGAGAAAACTGAGGAAAGACCCAGGGATCTTGTAAATTGTCCAGGATCATGCAGGAAGCAAGAATCAGAGATGTAATGTGAACCCAGGTTGAACTGATTAGGAAGTCAGTGCTCTTTCTACTGTCCCATGAATGACTTCCTAAGTTCACCCCAATATATGTTTTATTCTGCCTGAAATTATCCCTATTCTTCAAAAATAAATGTGAAAATAAAAAGCTTTAATTTTCAGAAATCTATAAAACATTTAAAAATGAAAAAGCACTAGAAAAAGCAGAAGCTGTCAATTATTCATATTAGAAAATGAGACTGATGAGAAAAAGTTCTTCATGTTATCAAAATTAGGAAGGCAGATTGGTAATAGTGTTAACAAAGTCACCCATCTTTCTACTACTCTGAAGTTGGTCTGCTTCCTGAAAAGGAGAAGTCAGGGGTTTATACAGCTAGGTAACACAGTGGATAGAGTACTGGACTTGGGAGGAGGAAAATCTGAGTTCAAATGCTATCTCAGACACTGGTTTTGACCTTGGACAAATCATTTAACCTTTCTCAGTTTATTTTCTTAGTTATAAAATGGGAATAATAATAATAGTCCCTGCCTCATAGATATATTGTGAGAGCAAATAGGATAAAATATATAAAGCAGTTTGCAAACTTCAATGTGCTATATAAATGCTAACTCATTATTTAGGCTGATCCACTATATTGTGGCAATAGAATTGTATATTTGAGGAGAGGAGAGAGAACTAAAGAATGAGATGAAACATTTACATTAAAGAGTAATGAAATTGTAGCATATCTGATTATCTGGCTGACTTCCCCTCTGTTTCTATCTTGTCTTGTGATATATTGTATTTTATTGTATTGTGCTATATATGTAAAAGTTAAGTCCACTGGCCTTTGCCACAAGAGGTTTAAAATCTTGGGCCCAAGAACTATAGTAATTTTCTGGTTAATCGATGACATTGCATCACCAGATCAGGGATAGCCACATCCTTCATACTCAACTTTCTCTATTCTCTTGGGTTATGCCTATGGGATCCTAAAACTAAGGATATTCAGCAAGGCATTTTTTCTTCTTTCTTCCCTTTGTCTCTTTTTTTTTTTTTTTTTTTTTTTTTTTTTTTTTTTTTTTTGTAAAATGAGGTTTCCTGTATTCATTGGATGTTGTGGAGGGGAGGACTAGTTTATGAAAATAATAATACTTTATATTCTACTACAGTGTTGTTAGATTCTTTGGCTCCTTATAGTTGTGGAGCTTATATTCAATATAACTGACATTTCTACATCACTGCATCCTTGCTTGCTGTGTTGTTTTCATGGTATGGATGCAAGTTATAACATTTTTGGAACTCAATTTTCTCTCCATCAAAATGAGAAGGTTGGTGGTAATGATGCCCAAGATCCCTTAAGCTCTAAACCACTTCCACAACCCACTGAGAATTTAGCTAAAAATGACATTGCAAATAATGAGGAATTAACCCTGTGGAATTTTTTAATATGATATACTTATATACTTTAAAAAATGTTTGAAGCACATAATATACATTGTTCCATTTTGTTCTCACAATAATACTGTGAGAGGGTACCAAAGGGGCTATTGTTCCCATTCTGAAGATGAAAAAACTGAGACTAAGACAAGTTAAATGATTTGAGCACTGCCAATAAGGCTCCAAAGGCCAGATGCACTTTTAGATCTTTCCTGATTCCAGGTCTAATACTATTGATACTGTACCATGCTACCCCTCAGTGAGGTATATACTGTATTTGTAACGCAGTCTGTTGAGTTAACAGTCTAGAGACAACATAATCATGCCCAGAGCATCCTACCCCAAACAGAACTCTCTTCTAACTAACTTTCTGCCAGTGGGATTCTCATTAGCCACCCACTGCCATCATGGATGGCTGCAGCCATGGATTTTCT
This sequence comes from Sarcophilus harrisii, assembly GCF_902635505.1. NCBI lineage: Eukaryota > Metazoa > Chordata > Mammalia > Dasyuromorphia > Dasyuridae > Sarcophilus > Sarcophilus harrisii. The sequence continues at coordinate 143,906,068 of NC_045429.1, forward strand.
GCCAAAAATTGTGTCTCCAGGATTAATGGCCTTTTTTCCTCTCTTCTTTAGTACTTTCAACACTTCCTATTTCAACATACAGAGTCTGTTCTAATGAGTCAACCATTTTTACAATAGTGTAAAGGAACCTCAAAGTAAACAGAAGGGTTGTAATTTGGAGCTGGAAGGAAATTGAGTAATCTTCTTATTTAAGGGCTCTCCTTAAATCGATCATTTTGTTGATCATTTCCTGTCTGTTCTATATGTGCCTTGTTTGTACATAGAGTTGTTTCCATTAGACTATGAGCTCTTTGAAAGTAGTGACTGTCTTTTGCCTTTTTTTTTTTTTTGTATCTCTAGTGCTTAGCATAGAGGCTAGAATGTATGGAATATATACATGTAGGCATGTATCTAATAAATGTTTAATGTCTGACTGACTAGTGATACATAGCTAGTTAGCCGCACTCTCAGGATTCGAATACAGATTTGTTTGACTTCAGATCCTATCCTCTTTCTACTATCCCCTCCTGCCTCTACAATTTCATAGACATTAGACAAACTATGAGTGTACAGTCTTATATTAATGTATGATATCTTTGCTTCACTATTAGGTTATGTTTTTTTTAAACTCTTTCAAATTTCTGGTCAGTAAGCATTCTCTGAGGTTAGTGACTTTTTTTTTTGGGGGGGGGGCTGCTTCTCTTTTTTATTACTCTATGACTGAATCATTTCTTTTTCTTAATTCCCTAGATTTCTAGAGAAGAGTCTTTTCCCTCTCCATATTCCAGGTCTACTCCCTTGACTCAAAAATAGTCTCTTTACTTGAACCCTCATCAAGACTGATATTTTCTGGTTCTTTCTCCCTGAAATTTCCTACCAGCCTTTCCTTTGTTCTGGACTTATTCATTCTTCTCTGTTCCCCTCACATTTTAGAAAAGAAAAACAACAAAACATTTTAATCAATCAATTATCCAGGGCTTTCTAAATGTCAAGTAGGGATACTGTGTTTTTTTTTTTTGTTTTAAGTTCAGTTTCAGGAAACATACATTCCATGGGGGAGCATGAAAGGTAACCAGTACCGATGTGACTACATACATACATAACAAATACAAACAAAATAAATGGAATGCAATTTAGTACAAAGTCTTCAGGAACAGAAGGCACCACCAGTTATTGGGGGATGGGGAGTACAAGAAATATGGAATTCTAGAGGTCAAGTAATGATGTGGAATTCTGGTGGTCTTTGAGCTACTTCTTGAAGGAAGAAAAATATTGTGTGAGGTGGAAGTGTATTCACTAAGGAAAGGAGAAGGAAGATGGAGAGTCAGGTGAAGAAATGTATGTGAAAATTTTGACCCACTTTTATACCTTAGCCATGAGAATTTTGGTATTTAAATAACATATGGGGCAGAGCAGTTGGGGAGGGAGGTGGAAATGGGCAGAAAGCAGTTCAATTTGACTGGATTGAAGAGTGCAGAAAGGATCTAATGTATAATAAGGTTAGGAAGCTGGCTAAGGTCCAATCAAAAATGGGTTTTAAAAGCCAACAAAGGAGTTTATATGTAGAAGCAACAGGGAACAACTGATATCTACTAAGTAAAGGGGTGTCATTTTTGAGATTTCTGTTTAGGAAAAATAGTATTGTATTGAATGATTTTATTTATATATATGTATACACACACACACACACACACACACACACATATATATATTCATATATGTGTTTAATTGTAGCCATCTCTAGCTTGAAACAAAAGGGAGAAACAAAAAAAAAAAAAAGAAAAAATTATTATACATTTTAAAGGGAGACCAAATTGTACATAACTGATTTGCACTTTTATGTATAACCATTCTTAATTATATTATGTTATAGAAATGTTCATTTTATTTCATAATTTAAAAGAAAATAAAAACAAAAAGAAAAAAATAATTTGAATTCTGCGTGGAAGGTGGACTGGAGCAGGAAGTAGTTGCGAAATAGAGATAGTTTCTGAATATATATGTGCTTTGGGAAGTCCCTTTCTTTACATCATCATCCCCAATATTCCCGACATGATCACCCTAAACATGGTTTTTGACCAGGTACATTAACATATTTCAAATATTAATTCAGTTCACATCCTCTCTTATTGATTATCTTTCCTCTCATATTCTTAAAACTCTAAATTTTACTTGCTATTCATTTATTATCCCAATTTACTATACTCTCTTAGTCCTCTGATCTCGAGGGGGAAAAAGTGTGGAATATTGTGTTAATGTGTCACATTAGGTTATAAAGGTATTCATTAAATTGCTATTACTACTTAAACATTTTTTTTTTAATTTCATTAATCTCATTTTCCTTAGTCTCACAAGGGGATCAAATGACTCATTCTACTGTGGTCAAGATAGGGTTGATAAATTGACAAATTATGCATTCCAGAAATTTGTTTATAAATCAGACTAAACTTTGAGCAATAGAGCTTTTCCAAACTACAGGATGAATATTTGTGAAGGGATTCTCTTGAATGTATCAAAGCTTCAGCTGTATAGCAGATAGCACATCAATAAGCATGATTTCTATTTAATAGTTTATTTTTTACACATGAATTTTAACTAAAGTTTATGAGGAAAGCTTATGGAAAAGTAAATATAATTTATTTAGGAATAATTCTAAAAATTAGGAAATATATAAGAAATTCTGAAGAATTTAGCTCTAAAAGAAGCTTCAACATCTTAGCAACAGAAAGAAGGGCCAAAGGCAGATATTGCTGCAATTATAAAGATTTAGCTTGATATTGTAAGTTTCATTTGTTTCAGGGACCTTAGTATAAAAGAAGTGTTTAGATATGACTACTGGTTGAACTATAATCCATATTATTTTATATTTCTCTGCAAGTATAAGTAACTTTTATCATGAATTACATACAAAGATACTGTCATAAATTAAACTTTCTTTCTTTAGACATCAGTGGCAGACATCTGTGAGTTCCAGGTAGGAGAGTTATTCAGATATACGGGCTATTTGTAATTTAAGTAATCATAAATTGGGGGCTAGCTGTAATATAGGATTGTGGTCCTAATAGGAGCCTCCCATCTCACAGATGCCAGTATAAGCTCACATTGATTCTTCCAGTAAAAAAAAAAAAAAAAAAGACTCCCATAGTAGTCTAAATATTTAGATGCTTTATTCAGAGGCATCGTGACTTTAGCACTTTTCATAACAGTGCAATCATAGGGGAAAAACAGGTAAGTCAAATTAATATTTAATTTGCTGTCTTTTAAATGTTTTATTACGTGGCTTTACTTTTAGAGCTCTATTAGATATGGCGAGAAATTTTCTGAGTCTCATTGTATAGCATTCTTTGTAAACATAATACCAAATATATATTTCTTGTGAGACTAATAATGATATGAAAGAAAGCAAAAAGAGGAAAAGATTGAAAGGCATTTCGTATGAGTAAGTAAACATCTGAAGATGATGTTAAAGAATTTTTATACATAGCATCTTGGAAGACTAATTTCTTTTTTAAAATAGTAAAATAAATATGTATTATACATACATGCTTAAATAAGAGACATAAATATATATAGATAGATGAATATACACATTACAGCTATATCTAAGTACACACTGAAGAAAATGGTAAATGATTGGGGCCTAGCAAAAATGGATATTTAAGAATTATTATAAAAAATAGAAATGCATAAACGACCTCTATCTTCAATAATACATGTAGATTAGGGAAGGTGAAAGGAACAAGCACTTATTAAATGTCTACTATGTACCAGGCACAGTGCTAAGCACTTTACAAATATTGTTTCATTTGATCCTTACATCAATTCTAGAAGGTAGATACTTTTGTTCACCCCATTTTAAAGATGAGGAAACTAAGCAAACAGAAGTTGCATTGATTTGTTTAGGATCATATAGCATGAGGCTGGATTTGCACTCAGGTGTTCCTGACTCCAGGTCCAGTGCTAGATCTACTGCTTACCTACTAGGATTGTTTTATTGTCATATTCTTTAATCTTAAATGAAGATTTGTAAAATATGCATATGTAATTGGTATTTCACAAACACTTAAGGATATTAAGTGAAAATCTCAAATGAGAAACCAAAGTATAAATGGCTTAGGACTAAGCAGTTTTGTTTTGCTTTTCTAAAGCAATAGACAATGAGTCCAATTTCTCCCTTCTATAAGAAAGAAGACTGTAAGATTCTAGATCTCTGAAATAACCCCAAACAAAGCTTATTTTGCAAATCACAGGGCATGATGTGTGTGACTCTGGGATTCATAGAAATCTATTACTGCTTTTGTAATTAATAAATTCAAAGTCCATCATGGCTTTCTTTCCTGATTGATTATATATGGCTTACCTTAATTCACTCTCTGCTTTGGCCAAACTCATCTACCCTCTGTTTTTCATATTGTTCCATCTAATACAGAACTTGGAACATAGTGAGATGCTTAATAAATTATATTAATTGATTCAATGACAAAATCTTCATATAAGTTTCACATTCTGCATGTTTCCTTTAAAGACCACGTGACAACGCTTGCATTTTTGATTTCCTTTACAGGTTAATAGTACACTATTTCAAAGTCTGATTCTTTCTGTACAGCAAAATAACTGTATGGACATGTATACTTATATTGCATTTAATTTATACTTTAACATTTTTAACATGTATTGGTCAACCTGCCATTGGTGGGAGGGAATAGGGGGAAAGAGAGGAAAAAGTGGAAGAAAAGGTTTGGCAAATGTCAATGCTGTAAAATTACCCATGCATATAACTTGTAAATAAAAAGCTATTGAAAAAAAAAGACCATGTGACAAGTCCTAGAATCCTAGGATTTGTTAATTCTCCTAAGGGACAAGTGCCAAATATTATCAGAGGCTTGTTAGACTTTGTAAAATACTGAATGTGTACATGGTAGTCTCTTTCTATGATAAGTTATATAATAAAACAGCTCATTATTATGCCAGACACCCAAATAAATGGGACCTTTAAAAAAGGTTTGACCTGATTAACAGAATCAAATCATTTCCCAAAGCAATTGCAATCATTAAAATTCATTTTACTCATTACAAAGTGATTTCATTTAATGTATTTGTAAAACTCAAGGCAGCATAACACTATGTGCGGGAAGCTATCTTCCAGGAAAGATCAAATTCTATTTCTTTCTAAAACTAAGTGACCCTGCCCAAGTCATTTATCCACTCAGGGTCAAGTGCTTAAAATAAAATTGAAGAGAAAGTGATGATCTTCACTGGTACAGGAAGTTTCTCTTATTGGAAGTTTCTAAGAAAAAGAGAATCATAGGCTCACTCAGGAAAAAAAATGGAAAAAGAGAAAAATAAATAAATTAGAAATGAACTTCCACCCATGATAATTCTTTATTTTCATTTCTTGTCAAACAGACTGTTGACAGGCTCTGACATTTGTTTTTTCTTGTTTTTTTTTTTTTTTTAATTTCCTCTTGGAATATAGATAACAGAATCTGCTGCAATTAAAATAAATATAGGAACATAGACTTAATTTTCCTAATCCCTCTCATAGGAATATCGGGTCTGGAAGTAACCTCAGAATCAATCTAGTTCAACCTTTTCATTGTACAGCAACTCAAAGGAAGGGACCAAGTTAGTGGGTTTGTTTATGTATTCTTGGCTTTTCTTTGTATCCCAGCTCTTAGCACAGTGCCTCATACATGGTAAATACTTAACAAATGCTTACCAAATGATGGAGAGATGAGGAAACTAAGAGCAGGGAAGGGAAGAGGAGGTAGGTGGCATCACAGGTATGGCCTGGAGTACAGAAGACATCTTGCTGAGTTCAAATCTGTCCTTAGACACTTACTACCTGGATAAGTCATTTAACTCTGTTTCTCTCAATTTACTCAATTGTAAAATGAGCTGTAGAAGGAAATGGCACTATTCCAGCATCTTTACCAAAACAAACAAACAAAACCCAAATAGAGTCATGAAGAATCAGACACAACTGAAAAAAAAAAAAGACCAAGAGAGATAAAGTGATGTGTTCATGGCCACTTAGGTGATAAGTAGCAGTGCTGGGATTTGGATTTAGAGCCCTTTTTTTAAAAGTAAGTAGCAGGACTAAGATTCAGAATCCAAGGACTCCTGATTCCTTATCCATTCATTCCACCATACCATGCTGCTTTCACAACTTTGTTTTCATCATAAACAATTTGTGTAGTTATTGACCATGAGGAAATGGGGGAAAAATTAGATGATGGTAATTAATGATAGATAAAAGGAGATGATCTAGTAACATTCAATTTTCTCTTTTCTTATTTATATTGACAACTGTGTAATAGATATCCTTGGAAATTTTTTGGATGGTGTGAGAGGGGGAAGGGAAGAAAGACATCTCATTTAAATGAAACAAAACAACCTCTAACTATGGAAAATTTCATTAAGACATTTTCAATTTGTTTCTAAGTATTGAATTAGACTCCACAGGGAGCATAATACAAAAAGCATTTCGAGTCTACCATAGAGAACACATTTGGCCTGTGCCTTCAGGAATCTTATACAGAGGTGTAGGAGTAACATATAATAAACATAAATAAACCTATAAAATATATAGGAACATCTCAACCATTTGTAGGTAAATAGAGTAAGTTGCTAAGAGGAGGCTGGGCTTGTGTTCTAGGTTACTGAGGACAATACTTAGAAAAGATATAAACCTGGGGCTTTCATGTCCCAGGTAAAGAATGTAATGTGATAGATTGTTACAGGGTGATTGCTTCAGGAAGTGTCACAGTGGATAGAGTGTTGGACCTGGAGTTAGAAAGACCTGAGTTCAAATTCAGCCTCAGGTACTTACCAGTTATGTGACACTGGGCAATTTTAAAAAATCATTGTCTGTTTCAGTTTCCTCATCTGTAAAATGGGGATAATAATAGTAACCTACTCCCAATATTAAGGATAAAATGAGATGATATTTATAAAGTGATTTATAAACCTCAAAATGGTGTATAAATGCTAGAATTTATTATTATTAATTTAATATTGGGAAGGGATAATTCCAACAATGCCTAGAAGGAAAGGAAGGAATTGATGGAGGAAACACACATAGGCAGACTAGGTCCAGACAGAAGAGTCATTTTCCACCTTAGAATCTTACTGCCCCATCTATTAAATGATAGAGTAGTTGGACTAAATAATCTTCCAGACCAAAACTATAATCCCTTGAAAGCAATTCTAATTCTAATTTTAAATACGATATACCTCTTATATTAGAGTAAAATATAGTCTATGAACCATTAATAATATTGAATTTCCAAACTAAATTAAATTCAGTCAAGAAGCCAAAAGGCTAGCAGATATTGTACTCTTTCTTGATCCAAATAAATCTGTTATTTATTTCCACATTGGTTTATCCAGTGAAATGAATAATTTTTTAAAATAATGAACACTCCTTGATGTGTGAAAAAGAAACTCCCCAATTTAATCATCCTAACACACAGACATCTAGAATCAATTTTGATTTTAAAAATGTTTGATAAATGACAATCTTGAAAATATTTATCTTTATATCAAACACTGTAGCCATAGCAAACTAATTACTTGGGCTGCAGGAATTAATAAAGACCAGAGGCTATTTTCTGAATGGGAAGTGGCAGTGATATATAAACACATATCAAAATTTCAAAACACCAGAAGTTCTCATGAACTTCATTGGTAAACAATATGAAGTAAATTAGATTCCTAGAAAAGTGATAAATTACCAGGGGAAGAAAACATGTCACTGAAAATTTATATAACATATTTGAAATTATAAACTGGAATATAAATAGGGAATACTAAGAATAAGATCAAAATATTCTCAAAATATAAAATAACAAGTAGAGTTATTAAAAGTTAAATACAAATCATTCTTGTGTAATGGTAATGCAACTATTCTTTATTGATCAGACTAGTACAAAAGTAGGTAGCATTGAGTGGTCTTGTAGACAATTGTCTTTGTCATATGTGGAGTGGATTCAAAATCCAATGCTGCTATTTATTATCTAACATTAATTTTTATCTCCTAAGCTTTGGTATCTTTATCTGTAAAATGATGAAGGAGCAATCAGATGATAGATAAGATGCACTCTATCTTGAAATTTTATGACTCAGAATTATAATTATTACAAAAATTGATCTAGAAACTGGGGAAGGCATATTCCTATTTGTGCTGATAGCAACTTTTAGTACTTAATAGAAAAGACAAACACAAAATAGCAGGTAATCTTAATATATAAATCATAGGATAATAGATTTAAAGTTGGAAAAATTTAAATTCTGTTTGTTAGCAAGATATATTTTGGAGAATAAAGTTGCATAACAATTATTTTATTTTAAAATATGTGAATGATCAAATAGCATCATAGATTATGAGTTTATAAATAAAGAGCATAAATGCTATTCAATAATTAACACTTCACAATAATATAGTAGTAACTCTGGGTTTCTTCTTTTGTAGGTTATATAAATAGAGTTCAAGATTTAACAGATCCTATTTTTTCCTTCTTTCAGAGGAACCAGCACAGGAAAGAGTAAGTATATGCAAGATAAACACAAAGTAAATTGGTCTAGGAAGTCACTAGCAACTAGGACAGGGATTAGGTAAAGAAAAATCTAATGGAGGATAGCACTTGATGTGACATTTGAAAGACACTAGGAATTCTATGAGGAGAGATGAGGGTAGTAAACTATGTGTCCGCTCTCTAAGGATAAACCTAGCTAAAGATGGTGAGAAAGATTAAAAGAAATTTGGCCATTGAGTTGATTTTTTTTAACCTATGTGAGAATCAGAAATATAAAATATAAAATAACTCTTAGTCCTCTGTTGCCACCTTTCATTTCTGAAGAGAATAGAGTGCTACAAATAAAATAGTTCTTTTATCGTATATAAATATTAATTTAATCATTGTTGTACTTAAACTCTAGTCTCTATTTAGCAAACAGTTGACGTCATCAGAAGAAGTGAAATACTATTACCTAATCATACTATAAATGAAATAAGACATGAAGATATTGCAGTTAATTGGAAGTCAGCACATAAGTTCTAGAATTTGAAGTGATCTTCTAGGCCATCTAGTCTAATTCTTTTATATTACAGCAAAAAAACAGAGGCACATGAAGAAAATGAACTTGTCCGGGTTACAAAGATAATAAAATCACTAAGTAACAGAAACAGAATTTGAATCAAGATTCTCCAGCTCCAAGTCCAGCACTTTTCTACCACACATGATTATTTCTGTTTTGAACATATTAAGTTTGAGGCAGTGGTGTTGGGAAGGTGACCTTCAGATGAATTTGTCTTGTATACAATAGAAATGTGGGACTGAAACTAAAGGAAGCCCTAGGATCCAAAGATATAAATTTAGGTATCATGCTCACAGAGGCAGTATTTGAAAATACAGGAGTGGATAAGATTATCAGAGGAGGAATTATGAAGAGAAAAGGCCAAAGATATAGAGACTTAAAGAATGCTCACTATTGTGGGTCATGGAGAGGAAGATCTATTAATAAAGGAAAGCAACAAAAAGTGGTCAGAGATAATATGAGAACCAAGAAACAGTAATATCATAAACCAAGGGAGGAGCAGTTATCTAGGAGGAGGGGACTATCCCAAAAATCTCCAAGACGATAAGGAAAAGTCATTAGATTTGATAATTATGAGATCACTGAAAATCTTGACAATTTCAATAAAATAGTAAAGGAGACCATATTGCAAGGGACTTGAGAAGTGAGTAATAGAGATAAACTAGCAGTATGGTAACAAAAAGGAAAATAAAAGCTTGAGGGGGTAGCATGAAAAACAAAGAAGGGTCCTATGATTGTTCATTATCATTGTTTAGTTATATTTCACTATGTCTGACCCTTATGACTCCTTTGGGAGTTTTCCTGGCAGACATAATAGAGTGGTTTACCGTTTTCTTTTCTAGATCCTTTTACAGATGAGGAATCTAAGGCAAGCAGGATTAAGTGACTTGCCTAGGATCATACAGCTAGTGACTGAAGCTAGAGGCTAACTCAGGAAAAGGAATCTTCCTGACTTCAGGTCTGGCATTCTATCCATTCCATTCAATATCTAGCTGTACTTTTACAATCATATAGATCAGAGTATATAAGGAAAGGAGGAAACTAAAGAGATACTAAAGTAAGAGTGATCACTGGGGTAAAGTCTCAAAAAAATGAAAAGGGATCAAATTGAGGAGCCCAATAAAGTGATCAATAAGTTTCACTAAAAAGTAGAGTCATCTATTCCTTTTTGACTGGAAGAGAACAATAAAGGCACTTAGAGTTTTGGGGAGGTAGACATTTTTTCATTAATGAAGTTATTGAAATTACATGCAGAAAGGAGAAAACTCTGATATCCTTTTTCCCCAGCTGGGGCCAGTCTGCTCTTCACTAGTCATACTGGCATGATTCCCCTCCCATGTCTCACATGCCTAAAGACCCACTATACTAATGCCTGACAGTGAAGTTACTTGAGTCTTGTTTTAAAAATATATGGTTTCTTTCTATACTCTCTGGTTATCTTGTTTCTTATTTTGTTGTTGATGTTGTTGTTGTTGGGTAGTTTCAGTCATGTTGTGCTTTTCATGACTCAATTTGGGGTTTTCTTGACAAAGATGCTAGAGCATTCTGTATTTCATTCTCCAGCTTATTTTATGGATGATGAACTGCAGGAAACAGAGCTAAGTAACTTGCCCAGGTTCACACAGCTGGTAAGAGTCCAAAGCTGGATTTGAACTTGGGTCTTCCTGACTCCAGGCATAGCATTCTATCCATTGTATCACCTAACTTGCCCATTTCTAATTTACCTAGATAATTAACCCCGTTATAGAAAGCTTTGAAGGTTCTACTTTAGCTTTCCCAAAGGACATTCTTAGGATCTGATCACCTTCCCTCTACCATCATCGTGAATATTTATCTGCATTATTTGCAACAGGCCATAAGCCCAGACAAAAATGGTAATAGACTAGGAAGTTCCTTCCTCATGGAACCCTTTCCAATGTAAATCATCTTTTACATTCCCAAATTAAATTTTACTTATTTTAAAGTTGTTCCATGATTTAAAATCTCTTCTCTTTTCATGGTCAAAGAAGGATTAACAAGAGGCAAATATAAAATACAAATCACATACCCATTCCTTTCTCCCCTTCTTTCTGGGATTATTTTCAAACAAGTTGCCTTCTTTCATTACATTAAAACAATAACTCCATCAATCTTCAAGGGGAAAATGATTCAAGCTTAATTTACCCCTAAATCTTTTACAGAATTTAATTCTTATTTTTCCTTAAAATAAATTGTACAGAGTAGTAATACCCCCCAAACTCACCATATGTTAAGCTTCTACTAATCAAATAGGATACAGAAGGGAAGGAGGGGTGTATCCTGGAATTACTCAAAATCCTAAGACTTCTCTCCTGAAATCTTAAAATGGTAGCTCTACAGTCCTCAATTTCCAAAATCTACTAAGATTTTTAAAAACACTGCTACAAAAACCAGAAAAATGTTTTCCTTTCTTTGATTATCTGATTCAATTTTTATTATCCCAACATGGCTGTGACTGAAATTATAGAAAGTCTATTGCAATTTTCTTTTCTTTTTCATCTAATCTCCCATTGAAAGCCTAAAGTGGGAATTAGTCCTGTTTACTGGTACAGAGAATTTAGATCCCTGTTTCAAGCATGAAGCTATAAAACTTTATTAATCTTCCCTAACATACTAAATCTTTGGTTCCAGCTTTTCAGCAGTTTTGCTTGCTGGATGTATTTTTCCTTCAAATCTCTCAAAGAAGCAGATTGTGCAAATACCAAATACAACACAAGACAAATAATTTTCAAAACAAACAAACAAATCCACAAAACAAAATTATGAAACAAAGGGAGGGGGTGGGGGAAGGAAGGGATAAAAAAATTGGAACACAAGATTTAACTTATATTTTGAATATAAAAAAGCTATTAATTTATAAAAAGAAAAAAATTATGAGACAAACACAAAGCAACATATTTAGAAGCATGAGGTAGAGAAGCCACAGTGGCTGAGAAATAGGTGTCACATCAGGATAAAGAGACTGAAGAGAAGTAGGAAAGACCAAAAATAAAGAAGAAATCTCTTTAGGAGCAGGTTGGCAGAACTTGCAAAATCAAAAGTTCATCTGATCAAAATAAGATTCTTTAATTTCTTTATTTTTTTCCCCAGTTTTCAATAATGGAAAGAGCCAAACTGAGGCCATACAAATTATTAGCTGAATTTCTTGCAGGTTTATGCCAGATGCCATCTTATTCAATTGAGCACTGTTAAGTAATTTCTGGTAGTATATGGAGCAACCCGAGGTCTGTTCAAAGAATTACCCCAACACTGCTATTTGCTAGTATAAGAACCCATAATCCTTTTCTACTCCTGGGGGGAAAACCTAATCCTAAACTTAAAAGCTTTATATAATAGGATTAATTGTTTAGATAATTTAGAAACAAAGTTAACAAAGAATATTAGAAAAAAAAAATGAATTTGTAAAGAATTCATTAATTCGGGGCTCTAAAATTTAAAGCTTGAGTACCAAGTTGCCCTGGAAAATTGAAATTTTGATTTTGTAGCCGTAAATTCAGATTTGAGATGGTTGAGATTTTTCCTTCAAACAAAAGCTTTAAAAATTCAGGGAAACTTGAGTTATACTCTAGTCTCAGAAATGTATTTATTGGCTATGTGATGTTAAGCAAATGATCTCTCTTTGCCTTGGTTTCCTGATATAAAAAGAAGAAAGTAATGTTTCCTAACTCATAGGGTTGTTGTGACAATCAAAATGATATAGTGATTGTGAAGTGCTTAACACGGTGACTGGCAATTGATAAGCACTTTATAAATTTTGATCATCATTATTATTATTTCTCTAATTGGATGCAATTATTCTATACTTGATAATTCTATACTGGTTTTAGATGTGATTAGTATAAAATGCCAAAGATAATGAGAATAATGATTTTCTATGTAAGATAATTTGGAAATGTATTCAGTGAAATTAATGTTCTTTGACTGGTAATAATTGTTTCATGTTTATATATATGATATTATGTATGCTGTTATTATATTTATAGATCCTCTTATATTGTAAAATTTGGGAGAACTGTTAGAAAAACATCTTTTTATCTGAATAGTGTTAGATTATGATTGAGCTTTTAAAAGAATGTAATGATTAAAAAATAGATATTTGAAAACTACTAAAAATTTAATAGGGTATTTTTAAACACAATAATACTGTTTACTATAATAAATAGTAAGTTTTCATTTGAAAATTTTTGACTATCACTTATAAATATTATGAAAATGTAAAGGGTGATTTAAAGGTGTAACTTCAATGAATCAACAATAAGTTATCCTCTATATATCTGAAACCCCACAATGTGGTTAGTTTTAATTCATAAGAATAAATAATATGTGATTAAGGAAACTTAAGAAATTAATAATATTTGAGCCCTAAGCTGTAAAAAGTGAAGTTTTGCTATTTGAGATAAAAAATTTTAGGACTATAATTAACTATCATTTTGAGTTTTGATTTCAAAATTGAATTATAGATTTTATTAAAAAACTTGAATGGTCATGAAGCCAATAGTTTAAAAAAAAAAAGGCATGCACTGTGTTCTGAGAACTGGTACAAGATGTATCTCCCTTGGAAAAGTTGAGAGGATGGTATTGGCATAGCCTAAGGTATAAGTCTTTTTAGTCACTTTTTCTCCATTTTGTTATTTCCTTTCTGAATAGGAAATTTCCCCATCTGATTAATCCTTAACCTGATTTTGATACCCAGTAATTACAGTAGATGTCAGATATGGCATATGTCTAGAATCAGAGCAAAGGGGTTTTCCTCCCTGATATGGTATCTATCAAATCAGCCTCTAACTCTGAGTGGCTGAATCTTGATATTGTTATAACTATGTCCCTCTTTTTTCCTTTCATAGCAAATTTCTATAATCAGAGCAAATGAGCATAAGTTTTGTTAGCAAAATTCTAAATTACTTATTAATAAATTGATAGCAGAACATCTCTGAGATACTATAATAGGATACAAGTATGAAAAAACCTTAATATTTTAATCTTTATTTGTGATGAAATTATAATATAGATATGACTTCCTCTAAAAGGAGAAAATTAAATACAGTAATAAGACAAAGACGTAAAAATTTCTAATTAAATGGAATAATAAATTTTGGGAAAGCAACTGGATTAGACTGTTTTCTCTAAGAACTGTATACACATGTATATGTTGACCTTCAAATGTTTCTTTTAAGGATATTAAGACTCTGAACATGTTTTTGTAATAAGTTCTCAAAATTGGATTAAAAATTTTCACATAATATTGCATTGGCAATTGTAAAGAAAATGAAATTATTTTTTCCATTTTTAAAGTATCTTAAATTTTAAAATACAGAAGGATACATTTTTATAAGTTAGACCCTTATTAATTTTGTTTCTGAAATTTTTCCATTAGATACAGTGTTTAGATAAAGAAAGAAATTAGTGAATTATAACAATTGAAATTCTTGAAGTTTTAGGTGAGGTATAAGAAGAACATTTTAATTTGATGTTCTTCTTATAGCTCTGTTTTTAATAGGATTAATTCCATAAAATTTGAACTAGTTTTTTTAACCACTTGAATTAGTTATTGGAAAACCAAATATAAGAAACTATACTAAATTGCATTAAGTCTTGCAATTGGCAGATTTTTGCAGAATTACCAAGAATCTTTACAAATTATTTGGAACCAGAGAAGGAAAGACCTTTTCAGATCTGCCCTGATAATGATGCCCATTCCAGAATATCTAAGAAAAGATATTTTCAAGGATAAAACAACTACATGGGACATTTATGACTCATGACAAAATTTGCTTATTAAGTGGGCATTGGGAGTGGGTTACTAGGATACAAGAAGACTTTATATTATTTAATATTTATGGTCATCATGATATTGCTTTGAATTTTTGTTTCATGGTGTTTATGTTGAGTTTTCTTGGTTACCTTGGTGACAAGTAAATCTTTCTCAAAATTACTCCATTGTGAGTCTTCTAAGAATTTTGATTTGTATCTGGACTTACATAATTCTGATTGTAAATATATAGAAAACTTTATAGATTTGTCTTGCAGATAAGTGATGGGGGGAGAAGGGAAGGGGCTGGCCCTCCCCCATAAATCAAAAGGGGGAATTTGAAGAAATTAAAACAGCAAGTAGAAGTGGGAATTGAGTGAACCATACTGACTCTGCCTTCTGACTCAATTTTGGAACTAGTTCAGTTCCCTTCCTATTCACGAATCTAGTCCAATTTCCGTCTTGTGAGAAAATTTTATTCAATTGTGGGGACAGTGAAAAAACTTGACTACATTGTTGAACTTAGCCCTTCATGACTGGGAACTGTACCACTTCTACTTGCTACCAAGAAACTCTTAACTAAGGACTCTTAACTAAATTATGCTAATTAGAAACCCAGTCAGATCCAAAAGCTGATGTAAAATTTTTTTACAGTTATATGGCTCAAGTAATCTGTACATCTCATCTGAAAACTGGCCCCATACTTATTAATCAAGTATTGTTTCTGTTCTTTTGAACATGAAACATGTCTGAAAACAGACAGGTGTGGGGAATGGGACACTCTTTTTTTCTGATTTCATGGAACTGCTCCTGTATACTCTCCCTCTCCAATTTGAAAAGTTCCTAATCTTTTCTCCAATTAGGAATCAGATAACCTAATTCTGTATCTGGTTAATTGTTTTCTTTTAATTAATTGGTCTTACTGGATTAATTGTTTTTAAAATCTAAAAATCTGCCTCTTTATATTTGGGGGTCATTACCAAAGCTGAGGAAGCCTCGTCCTGATTTGTTTTGCAATTGCCATTCATTGTTTAACAAATCAATGGGAAGCTCAAGCCTTTGTTTCCTCAGTGATTTCATCTCTCAATCCCACATGTATAAGCATGTTTCCCATTTCTGCCTTAACCTTAGAATTTCATCATTCTGGAGAAACCCAGATTGATTTGGGTTTACATTCTGAGTTGGACTCTCTCCCTCTTTCAACCACTTGTATGATAGAGAAGGTTCCCTTAAGGTTGGAAAGCAGAGATTTATACCTTGATGACTTTAATGAAAAAGTGGACACTGGGTAAGGAGGAGGTGATGAAGCCTCTCAAAAAAAAAAAAACAAAAAACCAACTTCAATATTAATAAATGAAAGAAGGCAAGGGTTTTAATAGACTATTTAGGAGACTAGTCCCCAGAAAGCACTAGATGTAGTAAGCCATCTTACGATGTCATATAAAGTCATATAAACATAGAAATGACTATATCTTAACAGACAGGAAGCAATTGATAATGGAGGAGACAGACATCCTACAGTCAGTTTTCTGTACATAATCACATCATTGACCAGTTAGAAAAATGCCAGAGTAAATGTGAAAATAGAAAGAATAAAGATGGGAAGATACTGAATGCAATTACAACAGTTTCAATTTAGCCACAAGCTGTCAATTGTACAAAGAAGGAAATGAACAAATTAAAGACAATACTTCTGTCATCATTTCTTAGAGAAATTTAATCAATGAAGAAAGGTTGCTACAAAGATCAAGACTAAAAAAAATACAAGTCAGTTCAGCCAGAAAATGCTTGATTTCCTTGCCAAGCAGAGAAATGGAATATGAGGGCAATGTTTATAATGCACACATTTTTGCAAAATATTATAGAGGATAACAGATGACTTTAAATCCCCATCTAGGCTTTTCTAGGTCTATCATTCCCATATGCCATATCAATAAAGCCACTTGGGGCATCACTTTTTAAAATACTTCAAAGAAAAGAAGTTTGAAAAAAATTACCCAAAAATATGGAATGAAAAAGATTACAGATGACATCCTTCCTACACTGTAAGGCAACTGAGAAGCTAGTGTTTATCTATATTTCTGCTTTTTTCAACCCTATAATATTTTTATGAAAATGATCCATAAGTAAATCAAGAGAATCCTTTATAGAAACACAAGAAAGAATATACGTGCCATTATAGGCATCCAGTATATGGGAGATTGTCTGTACAAAGGCATGAAGATAGGAAATGGAGATGGACTGTCATATACACAGAACACAATTTAATTTTAATAGAGCTTGCATGAATGAGATTAATATTAAATAAGAATGAAAATGTAGATGGGGTCATTTTGTATAGGGTTTTAATTGCCAGACTGAGGATTGTTGACCTTGGGGAGTGATAAAGTATTACAAAAGGCTATCTCTTTAAGCTCAGTATTTTCAAGATAGTTATATATAGTCATAAAGCTCTAAGGGTCAACAAAAGAAACATGAAAAAAAAAAAAAAAAACAAGGAGGTAACCAAATAACAGAAAAGATATTCATTACAATGCTTTTTCTCTGTTAATTATTTCCTATTTATCCTGTACATAACTTGTTTTGCAATGCATTTGCTAGCATGCTGTGTTCTTCATTAGGTTGTAAATTCCTTGAGCGAAGGGACTGTTTGTATCCTCAAAACTTAGCACAGTATTTGGCACATTTGGAGTACTAGTTAAATGTTCAGTGGCAGCTAGGTGGTGCAGTGGATAGAGCACAGAGCCTGAAGTCAGGAAGGTTTGAGTTCAAATTTGACCTCAGACACTTAGTAACTATATGATCCTGAGCAAGTCACTTAATCCTGTTTACCTCAGTTTCCTCATATCTAAAGTGAACCGAAGCAGGAAATGGCAAACCTCTCCAATATTTTTTTCAAGAAAACCCCAAATGCAATCATGAAAAGTCCTATGTCACACTTAGGATTTATGGAAAGATATGAATGAGAATTAGCATGAAAAAGCTTAGAGATCTTTTGGCTTGCATTAAGGGCCATACTAAATACCAAAAATGAAATCATATATCTATCAGACTGTCAATGTCTCACCCTCTGATTTAAATTTGGAGGAATAGCAAGATATAATGGAAAGAATGCTAGGTTAGAGTAAAAAGATCTGGATTCTAATCCTGTCTAGAATATTTACCAACCATGACTTCTGTGATACTCAGCTTCCTTATCTATAAAATGGGATTAAGAATTTGTTCTCTTAGTTGTGAAATGATTCAGCCATTATGTAGTGAAATTTGGAACCATGCTAAAAGGGCAATCAAACTGTGCCTGCCCTTTGATCCAGCAGTGTCATTATTGGGCCTATATCACAAAGAAATCATAAAAGGTGGAAAAAGACCCACATGTGCCAAAAAAAAGTTTAAAGCAACTCTTTTTATGGTGGCAAGGAATTAGAAATTGAGTGGATGCCCATAAAGTGGGAAATGACTGAATAAGTTATAGTATATGAACATAATGGAATATAATTGTTCTATAAGCAATAATGAGCAGCTTGATTTCAGAAAAGCCTGGAAAGACTTATATAAACTGATACTGAGTGAACTAAGCAGAATCAGTAGAGCACTATACAAAGTAACAACAAGATTATGTGATGATGATTATATGATAGACATGGCTCTTGTTGGCAATACATTGATCCAAGGCAATTCAAAAAGCCTTGGGGTGGAAAATGCTATCTGCACTGAGAAAGAGAACTACAAAGATTGAATGCAGATCAAAGCATACTATTTTCATCTTTTTATCTGCTTTTTCTTTCTTGTAGTTTTCCCCTTTTGTTCTGATTGTTCTCCACAATATGACTAATGTGGAAATATGTTTAAAATTAGTATGTAAATAGCCTATATCAGATTATTTTCTATCTTGGGGAGGAGGGAAATGAGGGAAGGAGGAAAAAAAATTGGAACTCAAAATCTTACAAAAATGAATGTTGAAAACTATCTTTATATGTGATTGGAAAAACAAAATGATTTGTCCTCTTCCCACTTCACAAAATTGCTGTGAAGACTTTAAGAGTTAAGCATTAGACAGTACTCTGTAACCTACAAACTAATACATAGATATAAAAGAGTAGTAGTATGATTTCTAATAATATAATACTTGAAGCACCATATTCACATAACTCTTCAAGAAATTTTATAAGTAGTAATAATCCTTAAGTTTTGAAGAATAGCTAACTCTTTACTATAGGAGCATCCAATGATCATCCTACCACAATTCCAACTATCATAAATTTCCAGGTCATTTGGGAACCATTTATGAGATGTTTGTTGACGAGATTAATGAGGTTTTAAAAGTGAATATGTATGAATGAGCTGCTGTAAGTCATTCCAGCTTTTAAATATATCACAGAAGTGAAAAATCCAGGCTTTTACAGATGTATTTTTGTGTATAGTTGTAGAAAGACTGTTTTCTTTGTTCAAACTACTTCACTATAAATTTGAAAATCATCTGGAATCTGAAAAGGCAGGAAAACTTGTATTACTTTTCCATTATAAGAAGAGGAAGGAAAGATGTATTTCCTAAATATTGCCACATTTTACATTTCTCATGCTTGTATATGAATTTGTTTTTCTTTTAGAAAGATATTTTATGTTTATAGCTAAAATAAACAAATTCCCATATTTGTATTAACATGTCTGTTTATCATTGAAAAATGTTTAGAATAACTGAACTTATGGGTTTAGCTAAATAGAAGAATTTTGACATTTTGTTTTGGATAGTGAATGTTTCACTTTTTAACATCATAGCAAAAAAAAAAAAATTCCAAAAATACCTATGATTGGGTATCAGAAATGGTTGCTCTCCCAATGAAAGCTCAAGGATTTGCTTCAATTATCATCATTGTGAAAAAGAAAAATTCCCAAGCCAGAAAAATAATTGAACAATGTAATATGTTTAAGAAATTAATCTGAAGCTATCAAAATAAATTGCTGCTGAAAACGTATAGCTCATGCTTTTAAGAATGAAACCTATTCTTAATTCTGGCTTAACATTATGAAAAAAAATTGAATTTATGTTTTTACTTATTAAATGAACTTTTTTGACTAGCAATTTAGATCATAATTAAAACTGACTTTATAAATCAATCCTATTCATGATATAAAATATATACATTAAATTAAAATTTTCATGTTGAAGGATCTATGTCGGCAATAGTGCCCCTTCCTATCATAGACCTAACCACTGCCATTTGAATAATCTTTAGCTTTAGTTCTATAGAGAGTCTAGCACTCAGTATCTTACACCTACAAACCATCACTAAAAGAATGGAGTTTTCAAAAGGGAGTTTCAGGGAGTGGCTTAAAATCATTAGAAGAACTTTTCACTTTCCAAAAGGCAAGCCAACTACTCTCCTCATTTACCTAAATCACAATGGAGTGGTGTATGGCAGACCCGAGCAAACCGATACACTTTACAAGGGATTAAGAAAGGGAGATGATGATAGTTATGCCGTCAAAGGAATGTTATAAAATAAGAAAATTATTAAATGGCAAATGTTAAATGACCAAAGGATATTCTCTATGCTACATATCTCTGGATATCAGGAAAATCCAATGAAAGCCTCCAAGCATCATGGTTTGGCCCCTTGGAGAACATGAACAAAAATCATATTCTCATTGATAATTTGCATATTTGACTAGTCATGTGGATATTCAGTTATTCAACATTTATTAACTGCTTCTTATGTTCTGGGCATTACATTAAGTACCAAGGATACAAACAAAGGTAAAAGATAGTCCCTGCTCTCAAGGAGCTGACAATCCAATAGAAAAGACAACATGCAAACAGCTATGTATGAATAAGCTAATTAATATATTAATTTGAATACAACTTGTTGAATACAATATACCCTGCTTAATGCCAATAATATGCATCCTTGTCACCTATTTAAGTTAAGAACCTCCACACTAAGACTTTGTGCACATTTTTCATCCACTTGATTCTTCCCATATAGATATATCAGCTATTTCAGAAATAACTGTGTAATACTGTGGTTGCACATCTATTATCCACAATTTTATGAGTAGACTAATCCATCTACCTTTTTAAGAATAAGTATCTTTGATGATACCTTTTACAATCCATTTAGATGTAATATATCATTATTAATCTAGTATGCAGAAGCCTACTTTCACCCTTCACTTGTCTTTCTAATGTACTTTTTATCTCCTATAAATTTTGATCCATCTGTGATTATGGCATTGCATGATTCATAGTCTATAATATTACTGGAGATAATTAAATTAGCTTACTGAATCAAAAATATTGCTATTAATTCTGCTTTTTTAAGCCTCAGTGATTTCAACAAATTATAATAAAGGATATCCAAATTAGTGAAGAACTAAGTTACAGAATATTTGAAGTAGATGAAATTTAATTATTTTCTAGAATATACATATATGTAAATACATACATACATATAATATGGTAACAGATAGTTGGCTAATAAAGAGTTGGTTGGTTATTGAAAATTCCCTAACAGCCCAGGATTTATAAATAAATAAGAATGTTTTATGTTGAGCATATATCTATTATTTATTATTTATGCTCCTGAAACCCTTGAATATACCAGAAAAATAATGTTTTCTTAAGTAGTATGAAGTTTGACCATTGCTAGATACTACTTCTCAGAAATTATGCCATGTCTGACCATTGACTGACCAACCTGTCGACTGGGAAGTTCCTATACATCCAATAGTGTTTTGGTCAGCTGCATTTAGGCAAGTAAAACAATGATTATAATGAGTTTAGCAAACTTCATTTAATGCACCATACAAGTTAGCAAACTTTGTTCCCCCTTGTCCCTTAGAATTTGTACCACAACAGCAATCAGTTTTAAGGTCAGAAACCCAGAGATCTGGGCTTTTGATCTAGGTACAGATCCCCACCATATTTCTATGCCAAAATCTGTGCTTGCCTATGGGACTGTGGAGGTGGGGAACTACTTGCTTTCCTGTAAGTAATAAACTCCCAGACATTTGATATTTTGAGCACATATTTTTTCTCAGTACCTCAGTCATGATCTTCTCACAAGTAGTTTAAGCATTCCCCTATAATGTCATTCATATTATTCATTTGCTTGGCAAACCACTTCTTGTAAAGGGTAAAGGTAAATGTCAGATCACATACTGCCTGTATTTAAATTTTTTTTTTTATAATATCAGGTCTCTGTAAATTGCCCAGGCTGGCAGTGTAGGAGGCTATTTACTCTTCCAATCCTGCTTTTATTGGCATAAGAGCTCTGAGCTGCTCCATTTCTGAAATGGGCTCTCATGCTCCTCTTTGGGTAACCTGTTAACCATGCTGAATTTAGTACAGAGATATAAGGACTTGGCCCACTGAAATCCAGAACTCTTGAGCTTAAAAGATCCTTCAGCCTCCACCTCCCTAGTTACAGGGATTATAAGCATGCTCTATAATACCAGGTGGGCCTGGAGTTTCATGAATTCTAAATCAATAGAATTTGAATGAAATGTTTAATCATATATTCTTCCCATTTTTAGGTGTCCACATAATCTAAGCTCTTTAAAGTAAGAGGCTATGCTTGATATGTTTATCTTTTGGTGAGTTGTGGGTAACACATATTAGGATTTAACATATGTTACTAATAGAAGTAACTGACATTTATGTAGTTCTTTACAATTTACAATATGATTTTCATTCATTATCTATCTGATTATCACAATAACTCCCATGAAGTGGGTAATTAAGGTATTTTTCCTCATTGTAATAATATTGCAGTAATATAGTCATTTCAATTGTGACTAGCTCTGTGATTTCATTTTGGGATTTTCTTGTCAAAAGTAATGGAGAGGTTTATAATTTCCTTCTCCAGCTCATTTTATAGATGGTGAAACTGAGGCACACAGGATAAAGTGACTTGCCCAGAGTCATGCAGTTAGTAAGTGTCTGTGATTTGAACTTAAGTACTCCTGACTCCAGCTATCCACTGTACCACCTAGCTGGTCATATTGTAATAATAACATTTGTAATAATAATTCACATTAAAGATTTTCAATACACTATTTCATTTGATGTTTATCACAACCCTATGAGAGAGGTATTATCTCCTTTTGTAAATGAGAAAGCTGAAGCTCAGAGAAGTTAAATGGTTGCCCAGGATCATGAAGCCAGGAGAATCTATGGTGGGATTTAAATCCAACCTTTCTTGACTTCAAGTCTAGTGCTTTATTTATCCCACTCTGTTATTTTCTTTTTTAAAAAATGAGAAAACTGATAAAGTGGAATGAAATTGGTTTTTAAATGTCCCACAGTCAAAGAGTTTGACAGCCAGGTTTTTGAATCATCTATTCTTTCCAAATAAATATAATGGTTTTTATTATACTTTAGCTGTGTGCAACGTTAATACTAGCAATTCTGTGATTTAGTGTCATGGCTGAACTTCTTCTTCAAAATTCATCTCTTTTACCAAATGTGAGGCAAGAAGGGTTCCTAAAATTGACATTTTTATGACACTGATTGAGACTTTGTTATCCTAAACTTCATTTTTAAAAAGTGTCATTTTTAGCTCCACTAGAGTGATCATGGTTTAATACCATTTTACAAATTACTTTAATTTGGCGGGTGTCCACCGTGAATGCCAGAACAAATATAATTAACAAATGCTTAGAGCTTGGAGGGTTTTTGGCACCACATCTAAAATTCATCTCATATTAAAAACAAATTCTATTTGTACTTCAATTAAATATACTCATTAGCTATCAGTTTAATTCAGTCTATTGCCAATTCACCAAGAATCACTAATTATGGAAAAACATTGTAGAGTACAGATTTCTGAAGGCAAAGAAAACCTAAATTCTTTTGACTTTTAAAATGCTCCTTTCTGTAATATATTTTTCCCTATTTTGATTAGATTAAAATATAACATGAAATTAGCACATTAATTTATATGATGCCAAGGTCCCTATTTTCTTCAAGTAGCTACTAAGATTCTACTATATTCCCAGTACTTTCAATTAAGGGGTTGTAAGATGGTGATTTCGCCTTTCCAACTCAATTCAAATGGATGAATTGTATAAGCCACAACATAAAATGGGATTTCATTCTTGAATATTTCAAGAATCTGTAATTTCAATGATACTACCTCTGCCAACTTATGGCAATTTCTCTATGCCTTAGGAAATGCCTTAGTGTTTGGGAGTTGGTGTGGCTGAAAATTTTAATTGTTAAGTGGCCTCCTCATTTTGAGGACTAAGTTATATTATCTATCTGATATAGTTCCAAAGTTCTTTGTGCCTATATAGAAAACATAACATTATTTAATGTTTTTTTTAACTATTAAAAACTCTTTCCCAACCTTGTGATGATCAATTATAATTGACCTACCACATCTAAGCAACACAATGATCTAAGACAAGTACAAAGACAAAGTACAAAGCACCCATGAAGGAAAATGTTAGACCTAACCAGATAAAGAACTGGTTGACTTGGAATACAAATTGAAATACATTTTTTCTCATTTACTTTAATCTTTCTCATTTTTTATTTATTTTTTCTTTCACAATCATGACTACTATGGAAATATGTATTACATGATAGCACACATATAAACTACATCAAACTGCCTCTCATTTTTGCAAGAGAGGAGGGAAGGAAGGAGAAAAGACAAAGATTTGAAATTCAAAATCTTGTAAAAATGAATGTTAAAATTTTCCTTGACATGTAATTGGGGGAAAACAAAATACAATTTTAAAAACCCTCTTTCTATCCACATGTATAAAAATGTTTGTGGCAGTGATTTTTGTAGTGGCAAGAAACTGGAAACAGTAGATGCCCACCAGTTGGAGAATGGCTGAATAAGTTATGTTATGTGAATATTATGGAATATTATGTTCTATAAGAACAGCAGAATGATTTCCAAGAAGCTTTGAGAGACTTACATGAATTGATGCTAAGTGAAATGAACAGAACCAAGAGATCATTGTACATGGCAACAACAAGATTATACAATGATCAATTCTGATGCATATGGTTCTTTTCAACGAGATGATTCAGGCCAGTTCCAATGATCTTGTGATGAAGAGAACCATCTACACCCAGAGAAAGGACTGTGGGAACTGAATATGGATCATAACATATAATTTTCACTCTTTTTGTTGTTGTTTGCTTGCATTTTATTTTCTTTTTCATTTTTTTCCTTTTTGATTTGATTTTTCTTATGCAGCAAGATAATTGTATACATATATATGCATACATTGGATTTAACATATATTCTTGTTAAGAATGTTTAACATATTTTGTATTATGTTACATATGTTTAACATATATTGTATTATTTGTTGGATTATATTACCATATGTTGCTGTTGGATATTATTGGATTATATTGCTGTCTAGGGGAGAGGGTGAGGAGAAGAGGAGGAAATCATAACACAAAGTTTTGCAAGTATTAATGCTGAAAAATTATCCATGCATATGTTTTGAAAATAAAAAGCTTTAATTAAAAAAAAGAAAGAAGAAAAACCCTCTTTCTTTTGATAGTAGAAAAATGCAAAATGCTTTATAATAAATATATAGTTATCCGAAATGGTTGGATCAGCTCACAATTCCACCAACAGTGAATTTTTGTCCCAATTTTTCCACATCCAACATGTCATTTTTCCTTTCTATAATTTTATCCAACTTATAAAATTAACTATAAAGACATGTGAAGAAAGACACTATCTTTATCCAGAGAAAGAACTAATAAGCAGAAATATGCAAAGAATAATTTTACATACCTATACCTAGCTATCTCTAGGATGAAGGGGGAGTAGGGAAGGAAGAAATAAAAGAAATTTATACAATAATTTTGTTGTATATTTGAAAAGAACATTAAGTTGTACATGCTAGATTTATAGTTTTATATTCAATCATATTTTATTGTACTATGTTATACCAATGCTTGTTTTAGTTTATAAATTAAAAATAAAAATTTTAAAATATAGTTCTTTCATTTTAAGTATAAATTTTCATGTACAAAATGTACATATTTTAATGTACAAAAATTTGTCTTAATAAAATTGATAGAAATAATTAGTATTACACAACTGAAAGTTCCATACTAATAGAATTTTCAGTTCTGTTACTTAGAAATATTTAATGCCATAAATGGAGAAGAGGGCAGCAAAGTCCTAAAAACTGTGAGCATAGGATTTGGATTTCCACATACATAAACATTTTTGTATTCTAATCATGAAATCAGAAAAACATTGCAAAGTGAAAGCCAGCTGCTAAATGAGGATTAACTAGTGCAAGTTCAGGCTCTTATTGCCCTTACCTGCACTATTGTAATAGTCTCAAAATTGGTTTTCCTTCATCCAGTTTTTCCTTCACTTGAAACAACCCTCTACACACATGCCAGATTGATATTCTTAAAGCTCTGGTGTGACCATATCATGTCCCCATTCAAAAAGTCTTAATGGCTCCTCCTTGTCTTCAGGATAACACAAATACTCTCTGGTTAGGCATTTAAAGTCCTTCATAGGCTTAGTTGTGATAGTTAATTAGATACTGTTCTCCCTCATACTCTCTTTGTTTCATCCAAACTGAGCTATTTGCTGCTTCCTTTGAATGAGTATTCCTTCTCTCCTATCTCTATGCCTTTGCTCAGGTCATTCCTTATCCCTACAATGCTCTCATTCTTCACTTCTATCTCTTGAAGATAAGAGGGGAGCTTCTTTAAAGACTCAGCTCATATTCTACATCTTTCTATTTCTTTTTCTATTTCCTTCTCTTATTTTTTTTAAACCCTATTCTCTATCACTATGTAATTATTTGGTATATATGATAAATTTGTCTATGAACATAAATCTACTTAGTGAAATATAGGGTTTTAAAGATCAGAAGCCCTTATTTTTTTCTTTATACCCCTGATACTTCTGTTTTCCTTAATCCACTAGAGAAGCAAATGACAAACTATTGCAGTATCTTGCCAAGTCATGAAGACCTGGACATGACTGAACAACAACTTGGCTTACAACTGAAGTTTTAAGACTTGTTCCCATTTTCCCCCAACATCCAGTCCATGTTCAAGTGAAGAAGGGGTCAAGAAGAAATACAGCTTTAATCCCTGAACAATAACAGTTACTCAGAAGGAGCCTAAGGGATTAGTAGGTGCCAGTGAAGCAATATAGACTATAATAGGCTTCCATTTAAAATATGGCTTTACTTCTTCACATATGGAATAGAAAAAAAGTAAGGGAAATACTGACCACAAT
The DNA here is from genome assembly GCF_902635505.1 of Sarcophilus harrisii. Taxonomy (NCBI): domain Eukaryota; kingdom Metazoa; phylum Chordata; class Mammalia; order Dasyuromorphia; family Dasyuridae; genus Sarcophilus; species Sarcophilus harrisii. The sequence goes on from NC_045429.1 coordinate 143,933,161, forward strand.
AATTATTAAAGACTCAGATTGTAAAGACAGGAGTCTAAAACACAAATGCATTTAGAAAACAAGAGAAACCTAGGACCACTTTGTTCTTTTTCTCTTGGGTTCTTCCTGTGTGCTTGTGGCAAACATCCTACTCCTGAGCAGCTAAGACTTGTGGAATGTGAAACTCGTAGATTCCTTTTAGCAACATTTAAAAATTGGCCTGCAAACTTGTATATATTTTCTGGGTTCAGAGACCTTATTTTATCTAAATTACAGCCTTTTCTGTCTTGGCATTGGGAGTACTTTCTAAGTGCTAAACAAATATGAAAAATATGGGTCTGAAATAACCATTGCTTTATTCTGCCAGGTTGAGGGTTCATTCTAGAGGCCAGACATGTGTAAGTCTTTTTCCTCTGGATGCCACAGTGCTTCTGGATAAGGAAAGGGACCATATACCCGAAAAACATTAAAACCACCTTCTGGCACAGATACAGAAGGGTTCTTTCTCTACCTTAATGAAGACTCTGCTGGGATTTATCATGTCCACAAAAGTAATAAGAATGGAGAGGAAGAGGTGATCAGCTGATATTATCAATCTTTTCATCATATTACACTTATTCTACTGGCCAATGTTAGGAAGATAGAGATGTAGTGTCTTTTTCGTTTTTATGTAACATAAATAGAAATTGAAATAGTGGGGATATCTTTACTACCTCAGATTCTGTTGCTTTAAAGGGAATCATATTTCATAATGCTTTAACACAGAAGGGTATTTTCTAGATATATTCATTATGAAAGTGACCAATCTTAACCCAAGACAATTTATGGTTCATTCTTGAGTACTTCTAGAACTTTCCCCCCCATTATCTTTTGTCCACTATTTGCATTTTGGTGAGGGATAGTTCTTGAAGATGTATATTAGGATATTAATACATTAGACTATCAACTAGATAACTGGTATTTTAAAAAGTTGTATATTGCTATCTTTTTGGTTTTACCTCCTCTACATTTCCTTGGTTATTCCTCCTTCTGTTTCTTAGAGAGTTATCTCATTCATCAAAAGAGAAAGAATAGGGGAAAATATCATCAAAACTAATCAACACATCAAAAGAAATTTGGTGCTATATGCACTATTAAATAACCATGGACAACCCTTTCTCCACTTCTGTAAAGGAGTGTAGTAGAGATATCTTCTCTTCCCTGGGACCAAGCTTACTTATTCAATTTCAGGTTTTTTTGTCATTGTTTTTTCCATTCATTTCAATTTATTTTTCTGAGCTTCAATCCCATATCAATAATGGGCACTGGACAACTCACACCATATATCCTATTAGATTTTAAACTTAACATATAAGAAATTTAACTCAATATCATTCCCCAACCCACAAGTCCACTCATAAACTTTTCTATGAATACTGAGGGTACCACCATTTACCCAGTAACTCAGGCTCCTCACTTTTGTGTAAATTAAATTCCTAGTTCTCACTTATCCATCTTTATCCAGTCTATTGCCAAATCTTTCCATTTCTATTTTCACAATCAATCTCTGATGCATCCCTATCTCTATTAGCACAGTCACTACTCTCTCATCAGCCTCTCATTACTTCTTGCTTACTTCTTGCTTACACTATTACTATAGTCTTCAAATTGTTCTTCCTGACTCAAATCTCTTCCTCTTCCAATATATCCTCCACTCAGCTTCTAAAGTAATTTTCCAAATGTACAAATCTTTCTATGTCATTCATTTCTATAATTCCCTTCTTTTCCCTGACTCCCTAAACTGCAATAGTTCCCTATTACCCAAAGGATCAAATATCAAGTCTTCTGGCATTTCAAACTCTTCATGATACATATGCCATAGTCCACTATATTGACTGACTTGCTTCTTTCATCACCATGCTTTTGCACTGTTGCCATTTACTGAAATTCTCTCTTTCTTTATTGCTACTTCTTAGTTGCCTTCCTTCCTCTTAAGATTCAGTTAATATTTCACCTTCTATAGTAGGTATCTCCCAACCCAGCTGCTTCTAGACTATATAAGAATAAGAATACCATCTTCTCTGTGTATATTTTATACCCTTATGATTATTCTTGTATTATCCTCTCCATTTAAATGTCAGAATCTGGAAGGCAGGATTGTATTTGTTTTCATAGCCTTAGTATCTAGTATAGTGCCTAGCATTGGAGACATTGCAGTTACAATTTAGAATCAAGTCAGGTCATAAATTAACAGCCTTAACAAACTCAGACACAGAAATACAAAACAATACTTATAAGTTATCATGAAGGAAAAATGATCTATATGGAGTAAAAGATAGAATTAGACACTATACTCATACATTGCGGGTTTTTTATAGGAGATGGTAAGAAGATACTTTTCATAATATGCTTACAATTACTACCTGACCAATTGTAGTTAAAATTAAATGTTGATGTTATGGGAATTTGAACTCTAAGTATTTCTATGAGAAGTAAATTTCAGTTTACAAAAGGACTAGGAAGGTCAAGCAAAAGCCAGGAGCAGAATCAAAAATGGAATATCATTCACTTCCTTTCTCCCAGAAAATTAAGTGGTGGGAAAATCTGTGAAAATTGATGCAGTGTCTGCCCAGAGACTATAATATTTCTTCAATCTCCTCTCTTCCCTAGGGCAAATAAATAAGAGGATAGAAAGTTCATAGTAAAGCAAAATAAAAACTGTGATCTTCACTAAAATAAGAGATCCACTGAAAGAAAAATTATTTGCAAAGACTTTTAATGTCAAATTTGTCAGAAATACTAAAACTTTGACAGGATGGAAAGGTGTATGAAAGATATAAAATCCTATGCTTGGATTTAAAATATCAAGAGTATAAATCCATGATGAGAACAATATGAGTAGATAACAGTTTGTGTGAAAAATATCAAGATTTCAATGGAAAGCAAACTCAGTATGAGTGTGCAGTATGATGTGGCAACTAATGATGATGATGCTGGTGATGGTAGTAGTATTTATAAGTGATAGTAATGATAATACCTTTTCATTAACAGAATTTTGGAGTTAGGGAGAAGATAATGCCATTCACCATCAGATTGATCTCAAATACAATATTTCTGAGCACTAGAAGACATTGTAAAAGAGGCACTAACAAATTCTTGGTTATTACTTTAAGATAAGATAGTCAAGCATTGAGTCAAAGGTAGGTATGGATCTTTTATAAAAGCATTATTTCATTTAAAATAATAAAATGTATTAGGGCTCTACTTGACAACCCACTAAGGAAATAGGATCAAACAGTGAAAGTAATGGTAAGAAGTGAAAAATAATGGAGGAGGAAATGAGGAAGTAGTGTTTCTTCATTAAAGCCATGGCCTTCCTTCCCCCAAATATAGAAGCTCCACATGATACATGTCCTCATACTTAAAGGACCTGTGAAAAACCCATTGCCCTATAGCTAGGCTGGCAATGCATCTTTGACTTACGACTCCTCTCTTTAAAAGAGCTGATAATCAGATATGAAGAAAAAAAATCTATAAAGCCTGGTTTATGGAAATAGAGAGCAGAGCAACGGGTACAGCAGAGGACAAAGCCTTTTCACCTGTTTCCACAACTTAATTAAGTTCCTAAAGTCCCCATATTATTTATGAATGTAATTTCAAGGCATGTTCTTCCTCCCTTTAGCAAAATAACATCTTTCTTAATGTAAAGAATCATATAAATCTCATAATTATACACACTGGTTATATAGCTAGACATAAATTTCATATAGCTAAGCCTAGATGGCCCCAAGGCAGTGCCAAAGCTCATCCAATCATTCACTCTAGATCATCAACCTCTCCCCTTATACATAGCTACACTGTTCTAAAACTGTATCAAAACCCCATGATTTTGTCCATTGATTAGCCAACCTTAGCCATAAATAATCAGACTGAGGCTGACTTGCTATGGGAGGCCTACTTGCCTCTGCCTAAAGGAAGTCACAGTCCTTTGTAAGAATGGACAACTCCAATCAAACAGCTTCCATGGGCCTTGTCCAACACCATACATAGATATTTACACCTGTTTACAATAAATATAGTGTATTGTGCCTCACTCCTGACTAGAACTGAGGAATTCATGACATAGACACTTCATGTAAAATTTTAACACAGTAGAATCTAGCCAGGAAGATAAGAGCATTTAAAGTGATACCATATGAATATTGGATGATTACCTTGGAGAAGAAAGACCTTGGCAGGGGGAATATATACTTTAAATATTTAAAAAACTCCACTAAAATCTCATGCTGACCTCTCTCCTTCATGTTATGGGAGTGACCCATGCAAGATCTATACCATCATAATGCAAGCTCCAGCAGTTCCTGCCAAGGTGGAGAGATTCTTCTGAGTATAAGTTTGTCAACAGAACTCATTCCTATCATCTAAGGATCAGTTTCACTAAGCTCAGAGATGCATTTCTAGGCTGGCTATAGGACAATGAATTTTTTTCACAAGTCCTTTAACTACTAAAACATACAGCATGTAGAAGAATTGAATTATTATACCTCAGAGGGAAGACCTAAATAGTACTCAAGGGAGACAGATTTTGATCTGATGTCAGAAAAAACTTTCTAATAGTTAGATCCATCCCTCGTGGTTGGAGGGGTTTCAATGACCATTTGCTGCAATCCATGCTTTATATAGAGATTAAATGAGATGACTTCTGATGTCCCTTCCAATTATACAATCCAATAAATGCCATGTCAGTCTAATTCTTTAATTAACGGCTAAAGGTGATTCCTCTTGTGAATAAGAGACTAGAATAGATAACTTTTAAATTCCTTTCCAACCTAAACGCATAAATTTAATGAAAATATTAGAATCAGAATAAGTAAAAAATAGTTCATTCTATCTGATTTTTGTTATCTTCATCTTGGTAGATGGAATTTCATTATCTAGAGACTCCCCATAGCAATGAAATCATAAAGCCATATTTATAATATTGATTATAACATAAATTACTCTTCTGGTTCCACTTTCTTCATTGTAGATAAGTTCATATACTTTTTTTTTTATAACTCTTTGAAATCATTTCATCATTCCTTACAGCACAATAGTATTTCTGTTATATTTATATACCATAATTTAAAATTGCTATTCTCCCCTTCAATTCCATTCTTTCCCCCATGACACAGGAATGTTTTCATTGTTTTGATACAATTTGTTTTGTTATTTCATTATTTAAAACTATTGTAATGCCAAAGTGCACTTTTAATGGGGTGACCAGTTCCTCCATTTGTCCTATTTCACAATTCTGCCTTAAGGTCATGACCGTCCCCTCTTAATGGTTGAGATAAAGGTGTTATAGACATTCCTTAATGTCATTAGAATATCAGTAACCTCCATCTATGAGGCTATCCCTACCTAGGTCTCTGCATTATGTTATTGTTCTTGTTATTCCATAAAAGGCTTACTGTCCCGATATTCGGTACTAGACTCTTTGAGATGATAGTCTCGTCTAGCCCTGGGATCCATTGGTCCCAGTATTTCTCTCCATTTAATAAACTACTGAATTGGTCTCTAATTTCTCTCTTGCTCAGTTTCTTTTGGCATTACACTATCATCTTGGGGCAGCTAGGTGGCACAGTGGATAGAGCACCAGCCCTTAAGTCAGGAGGAATTGGGTTCAAATGTGGTCTCAGACACTTAACACTTCTTAGCTATGTGATCCTGGGCAAGCCACTTAACCCCAATTGTCTCAGCAAAACAGAAACAAAAACTATCATCTTTTAGATAGAGCATCTGATACTAGCATTGAATATATACACAAACCAAGGAAAGTCAAAACTATAAGCCACTATTCCTAATAAAAATCAATGCAAAAATGGTTAAATAAAATATTAGCAGAGAGGCTTATAAAATGTATCTCAAAGTTCATATACCATAGCTAGGTTGAATTTATGCTAGTCATTGATGGTCTTTCCTAAATATATGAAGAATTAAATGAATAGAACCAGATATGTCAGTACATAAAAATAAGTAAATAAATTTTTAAATGCTTATTTTATTTTTAATTTATGAAATAAACAAGCATTCCATAGTAGAATTAAAAATGAAAAGATGAAACTTCAATTCAATTATGCACAACTTTCTATTCCTTTAAAATAAATGATAAAGTTATCAGGTAACTCTCCCCCACCCACAATGGCTACCATTAAATAAGCAATTGCTCTGTGCTAGGCACTGGGCTAACCACTGAGGATATAAAGAGAGGCAAAACTTACTCACTGCCATCAATGAGCTCACAATTTATTGAGGAACTGAAAATCTAATAATTGTTCCAAAAAAATGTTCAACTAGATAAGAGAAAGAACTCTGAAAACTGTAAAACCTATGATAAATATAATGACCACTCATGTTTCCAAATGACTGATGATGAGGCATACTCTCTACCTTCTGATAGGGAATACAGGATTCAGAGGATAGAATAAGACTAATACATACATACATACATATTTAACTTGGCAAATCAGGGAATTTATTTTGCTTGTCTCTTCATATTTTAATAAATATGAAATTTGTTTTCTGTAGTTGGTAGGTAGGAGAGAAAATAGATTTTTGTTAATTTAAACAAATAATATCTCCCCAATAAAATGTAAATTTTTTGAGATCAGGGACGATTTTCCTTTGTTTTGTTTGTTTGTTTGTTTTTAAAATGCCAAGCATTGTGCTTTACACATGATAGCTACTTAATCAATGCTTAAGTACTAAATAACATGTTCATCTAATGGGCAAATTATTAAGTAGATTTTTTTTTTTATGGGATGGAGGTAAAGGAAACAGAGTCTACAAGGGAATGGGAAGAGGACAAGTAAAATAGCTATTGTATCACCTTATGACACTTAAAGTTCCCTGGTTATGATGTTGCTTACTTAGACATTTAACATTGTTACTTATATATTTGGAGGAAGGAGGGCTGTGGCTTTAAGGGAGAAACACTATCTTCTCATTTCCTTCTCCATTATTTTTCACTTCTTCCCATTATTGTCACTGTTTGATATTCTTTCCTTATTGGGTTGTCAAATTTATTTTAAATAAGGTAATGCTTTTATAAAAGATCCACACCTATCATTGACTCAGTATTTGACTATCTTAAGGACAGCCTTATTTATTTTTTATAATGAACATAAATCTATTCCTACGTCTACTTTTAACTCTTTTTAAAAACTTTACAACATATTCTAAAATAAATGGATTGCACATACTAAAATCATTTTAAATTCTTAACAGTAAATAGTTCTCTAATGTCTTTTAATACTATGATACTTCCAATTATTTAATTTAGAGTTAGTAAGAATGTTGCAGTTTATACTCATAAATAAGAAACTCCCTAAGGCTCCTTGTATGCTTTTATTCCTAATAGGCTCCAGATACTACAAAGATAATATATTCTAGAAAATTGGTGTAATTATGCTAAAGTCATAAGTCATTTAATTTTTCAACATATTTTTGTCATTATCCATCATCATTATGAATTTAAATATCCCTCTATTTGCCTCCATAATTCCATTTTTAAAGTCTTCATAAGTCAAAATTCTATTTTAGGGGGAAAATGAAGCCATGTACCACATACCATAGATAAAGTAATGTTGATTTTCTTGCCTATGGATAATACAATATTTGATACTTTCAACATTCTTTTCCTTTCAAAATTCACACTATCATATCTCTCTTTCCTGATCTCCTCAGATACTTGTGTCTCTCCCATCCAATTACCTTCTATTTATTTTATTTATATAAAAGATATCCACCGCTGCTCAACATGAAGCTTGACATGGTAGATAGAGAGCTGGTTTAGAAGCCAGGAAAAACTGGTTTTAAGTCTTATTCCTAACACATACTGCCTATGTGATCCTGGACAAATCATGCAACCCTTCAGTGTTACAAATAAAACCCTAAGGCTTTAACTTGTGGAAAAGATACTGATTTAAACTGGTAGGAGTTTCCTTATTTCCTTATTTGGCTATATTTTTTTTGTAGCTGTTTCTGCATTTGCTTAGCAGCTATGTTATTGAGTATTGAGAGGGCTGAGGAAGCACATGCTTCATTTCAGGTGATATATCAATTGGAAAATGGTACCAGTGATGTTGGCAACAAGAAAAATATATAATTATGTGACTATAGTAATAAAAAAAATTAAAATTAATCCCTTCTTCCATCATCCTCTTTGTTCTCTTCCAGGTGTTCAGTGCTGCCATGATATTTTCCCCCAAATTCTCCCTGTAGATTAAAAACTACTTAAATTATATTTTAATATAAATTAGTTTCAGAGCTGATTCTGAGTTAGCTTAGTAGACTAGAGTCCTAGGATCTGTTTGGAATAAAGATATATATTTTCAACGTTCTGGGTCATGAGATTATTGTAGCTACTAGTCCCAGTACCTGCCCCAGAAGAACTCTTTTCCAGGGGTTAATTTCTTCTTTTCCTTTTCAGCTAGCTTCACTTCCTTCTTACTCTCAGTTATAAATAAACCAGAATTCATTCTTATTATGCCTTCTCCTATCTAGAATACTATTGCTTAGGTCTCCCTCTACTCAAAGCATAGTTGTAGTGGGTTGAAGATTTTATAATTCTGAAATTTAGCTACAGTGTTTCTTGGAATTTTCATTTTGGAGTCTCTTTCAAGAGGTGAGTGGTGAATTCTTTCAATGGCTATTTTATCCTCTGGTTCTAGGACATCCAGGCAGTTTTCCTTGATGATTTCCTGAAACATCGTTCTAGGCTCTTTTTTTCATCCTGGTGTTCAGGAAGTCTGATAATTCTTAAATAGTCTCTCTTGGATCTATTTTCCAGGTCAGTTGTTTTTCCAATGAAATATTTTACATTTTCTTCTATTTTTTCATTTTTTTTGTTTTGATTGACTGATTCTTGAAGTCTCATTTATTCATTCATTTCCATTTGTTCAATTCTAATTTTTCATGAATTAGTTTCTTCAGTTAGCTTTTTTTAATCTTCTTTTGCATTTGGCCAATTGACCTTTTATATGAAGTGTTTTGCTCATTGAACTTTTCCCCCCCTGTTTTTCAATGAATTTTTTATATGTATTTTGTAAGGAGTTATATGTTTTTTCCATTTCATCAAGTCTACTTTTTAAGGAGTTTTCTTCAGATAATTTCTAGTTTTCCTTTTTCATAGCCTCTTGCAAAAAACCCATTTGCTTTCCCCAATTTCCTTATAACTCTTTTAAGATCCTTTTTGAATTCTTCCAACAGAGCCTTGTGAAATAGAGACCAGCTCATATCACCCTCTGGGGCTTCATCTGGTGTTGATTCGCCTTTAGGATCCTCAGGGTTTCAGGTTTGTTCTTCTCTTTCTCTATAAAAGCTATCTATGGTCAGAGTTCTTTTTGCTTTTTTGCTCATTTTTTAAAAATATTGAGGTCTGTTCTTAAGATAAAGGGGCAACAGTTGCTTTAGTTTGCCCTGGGGTAGTTCTGCAACTTCTGGGGCTGGGTAAGCGAGACCAATCCTGGTTCTTCCAGGACTCAGTGGCTTACATTTTGCCTTTTGTATTTGCTTTTGGATGTCATACAGCAAATCTGCTTAACCATCAGCTTGCAACAAGGACAAAGTAGCCAAAAAGCCTCGGAGTAGATTCTCCAGGGGATAACCATAATGCCCAGGCTCCCTGAGCTTCATTCTGGGCTCAGCAGCCTCTCTCCCTGTCCAACACACCTTTCTTGAAATTCTTTCAAAGTATCTTCTGGAAATTTGTTGTACTCAAAATATTTGTGAGTTCCATCATTCCCAAACCAGTTTAGAGGCTTAATCTGCTGTTAATCTGAGGGAAGCTCAGAGGAGGTCACAGAGAGCCTCATCTACTCTCACAATTTTGGCTCTACTGTGGTTGAAGATTTAAGCATAGAACCTTTGTCTTTTAAAGGTAGAGTATTTTTGACAAGCAAAACAAAGGAAACTGGTTAACCTTGTCATTGTTTATAGATACTACAATGCTAACAAAAGAAAGAGAAAATGGAAACCTGTTTTATTTATATCAAAGTAATATTATTTATAAGAATTTGTATGAATATCTCATTATTACTTTCTAATTACTTTGAAGCACAGAAACTGTTATGAATAATCTTAAACATGCTTTGAGATAATTTTTGTAAATTTCTTTGAACAGCCATATTGAGATATTACATTTTCATATCATAGCTTTTATTAGGAATCCTTATGTGTATAGCTATCTTTCTACTAAAATATAAACTTCAAGAGCTCAAAGACTATTTAAAATTAGTATTTTCCTGTGACCTCCATTAGATCCTCAATGCTGCTTGATGCCATATCTCATTCCCACAAATACTGTTACAAAGCTCATTTTCATAACCTATAAAAATTCTGTTGCTTCTAAAGACAAGCATCTGATGATGCCTTCAATTCCCTACCTCCATTCCTTAAAACCTTTCAGGATCATCATATTTTTCTTCCATTCTGTTTCAGACAAAGAATTATCCTCTCCCCTCTGTAAAGCTAATTCCTCTATGCACAGTGGATAGAGTATTGAGTGGGGATTCAAGGAAATCTGCCTCCAAATCTTGATTCAGTATCTTGTTATTTATGTGACTCTTATGCCACTTAATCTCTCTGAGTTTCAGTTTCCTCATTAGTAAAGGGGGATCTTAAAAAATTCTCCTAACTCATATGGTTATTTTTTTTTTTAGAATTGACTTAATTAACATGCCAAACACTTTGGAAATCTTAAAACATTATATGGATGATAGGTGTTATCATCACCATCATCATCAGTATTAATAATTGTAGTAACAGTAATATCTCTTTCTATTTCTCCCAAGATCTTGTTTCAGCAATTATTGACTTTCTCTGGGGCCTCTTAAAGTTTTCCTCCTATCTTAGATACTTCCGATACTCTTCTAGACCTATTCAAATATCTAATATCTTAATGAAGCATTCCCTTGAAAAATCTCTTCTAATAGTCTTGTTTTCCTTTTCTTTTCTTCATAGTTAGATTTGTAGGAAAGAAGATTTATTTTTGAAGCTTTAATCATTTACCATCTCCTCTTTTCTCATTCCCTCATATCCCCAGCACTTCTGAAAATGTTCACACAAAAGTTTACTTAAGATTTTCTTAATGACAAATTCAATGGTATCTTCTCAGTCCCCATCCTAACTCTGAAAGTAAATGTTCCTCAATGCCCTGTTTTTCTTTCTCTCTTAATGTTCCTGTACATTTCCTATACTGACACTCTCATTACCCTGACTATGGCCATAATCTCCACAAATGATTCCTAAATCTCTTAATCCAAGTGCTGATCAAATATTTGATCTGAGACACATATTTCCAATGGACTATAGGACATCTCCACCTGAACAGATTACCAACATTAAAGTTAACCTTTCTCTCCAAACCTGTTTCTTCATATTCTGGCTTCACCACCACTTTTATTACTGTTAAACCATTCATCTTGTCTCCCATCTTTGAAATTTTGTGATTATATTCTATTTTGCCATTTTTCACATTGCTAAAATATTCCATCACTTTCTAAATTCTGTGGATTGCATGATCATTACATCTCTTCATCGTTTCTCTTCTGTCTACTGTAATAACATCATGGTCTATTTCTCATATATTTATTATATATACTTATTCTCATATATTCATTATATACATACATTTACATAAACACTTCATATAATTGAATTATTCTGTAGCAGTCATAACTTACTGCACTGGAAGCTCTATGAGTTCTATGTAAACTTTTAAGCACTATATAAATATTTTTATTATTGTTTTACTGTTATTATTACTTGACAATTGCTGTCTAAAAATGGAAAGGCAATAGTGCTGCTTATAATCTGGCCTAATCTAAATGAGAATATTCACTTCATTCCAATTTTAAGGTTGCGTATAAGTAATATATAAAAGCAAGGAGAACCCAAGTATCTGAGCCAATCTTCCTAAACCGAATTATATTTTGCTTGTAGAGAGGCAGTGATGTAAAGGATAGACGGCTAATCTTACAACCAAGAAGACCTGGGTTCAGTTTTAGCCTCTGATAATAAGGTTAATGAATGATGGTAAATCATTTAAACACTCTAGGCACCTCTCTAAGGTTATAAGTTGCAGAGATAATGTGAATCTGAATGGGTTTTCTCATCTGGGAATCCTCATACCAATGAGATCACTTATAGCACCTATACCACAGGTTTAGTTCCTATCTCCTATTATGGCTATAAAGTTAAGTATGCTGATAGGAGAGAGAGAGAGGGAAAAAATAACAGGTAAAACTTGATTGTGGCAGAGTAGTACAGTTATTAGGTGTCTGGTTACCTGGGTAAACTTCCCCGCATATCTATTTTTATTTTCTCATGTGTTTGGTTTATCCCTAGGGAAAGTGTTTATGTGTGCTGTATGCTCCTTGCTGTCTTAAGCAATGAAAACATTAAAGGGTTGGGCAATGATGATTTTTTTCATAAGGTCAGCTTTAAAAAATACAATCAAAATCTATCTCTATATTCTCTGACATGTTGGTGTCAGAAATTGTGGGACTCTGACAGATATCTATTATCTTGTACCTCCTCCAGCTCTTTTCATGGTGTCCTTCACAGAACATGTATTTAATGATTTTTGTAAAATTGAATCCCAACACTGAACTGCTCATATACGTTGGTCTTTATAGTTTGTTGCTCACATAGCACAGACATCAATTTACACGGTTTAAAAATTTAGAGGAAAGAATCATAGTGATATTGATCCGGTCCAAAAGATTGATTCTGGCATACCGAATAAATAAATGGAATTACACCCTTGTTCAACACAAAGGTAAAACAAAAGCAGAGCCTTATAAATGGAAAAGAAGCAGTGAGATTACAAGTTAGCTTATAAGAAGCCATAAAACATACCCAATCAGTGTAGCATTCTCAATCTGCAACTTAAAACCCCTTTTTTTCCCAATTTATTATTATGATTACCAGATAAGTGTTTATTTCCTCAAAATGACAATAAACAAAAGATAATCAAAAGAATAATTTTCTACCCTTAACTTTTGTTCTGTGAAAAAAATATAAAAAAGAAAAAATGTTTACATTGATTTGCTTTAGCTTGACAACAAGCTAAATGACATTTTCTGAGATAATGAATACATGTTCATGCACTCATATATCAAAGAACAAAGTTAGATTTTCATACTCTCCATAAATACCCTACCTTGCTAGGGAATGGTCCATGGTCATCCAAATAAGTGGAATTACCTAAGGAAAAAAGAAAAGTAGGAAATGAGAGAATTGTTATTTACTTATAATAATTATATTAATTACATCACTGACTGATATCCTAATCTAGTGCCTCATTGTGGAACTCAATTTAACTCAAATTCTCAAAATTCTAGGAGATTTTATATTATAAATTATGATCAGAACTGCAAAGCTAGAAAGATATATGCCCAGTTAATCAATAAACAATTATTAAGGACTTACTATGTTCCAGATGCCATGTTAAGCACCAGATAGACTATTTGTCTATTGTCTTTCACTAGTAATGGATTTATTACCTGCTGAGGACCAGCATGCTAGACCAGTTAATTACAAGAAAGCTGACCATCAATGGACCTTTTTTTTTTGGTTATTATAGCAATAATTCATGATTGTAAAACTGCTCTATTGATTACATAGAGATTTTGTCACAATGACCTTGTTAGATAGTCGATGATTCCAGAGGAGGAAACTGAGGCTGAAAGAATTTGAAATTCCTTGTCCATAGCAAAATATACATATACTTTAATATTGTTAGTTAAAAGAAAACTAATACTTTAAAGTAATTTATTTTTAGTAAAAAATGTAAAATGAAGTAAATAATTAACAGCTGCATTCATCAGAAAGAATTTTGGTTCACATTATATTTCTTGACTTATAGTTTTAATGGCTTATAAATATGGTACATATAAAAAGCAGAGTTTATGTTAAATTCCTATGGCATAGATGTCAGATCATGAACAATGAATTGCAATATTAGGTAAGAAGACTTTTAAAGAAGAAATCAAAAGAGACTTCATTAGTAGATTTCCTATTGTTTAAGGTCACTTTCCTTTCGCATCAATTCCTTTCAAATCACCACCATTTCTCCCCATCAATTAAGCAACTGATAAATTCACTCCTTTGTCCCCGGGAATTTTCTCTCTTCATTACAGAGAAAAGTTCTGTTTGCTTTCACTCTGAGAAGTTGTTCTCATTATTTGGAGTTATTACTTATTATTGCAAAAAAACTAGATTATTCCAGAATATTATCAGTCATTTGTAACAGTGCCCTAAAGTGAAAATATCACTTAGAAATACAGTATTATGTGAAATTTCCTAGCTTAATTAGTGCTTTAAAGAAGGGGCTATAATTGTGATTAAGGTTATTTATAGCTTTAAATCTATGACTTACACTACAAATTTGGGCACTACATATTTGATGTAGTAAGATATGAACTGATGCAAATAGAATCATTGCATTTCAAATCTCGGAGAAACATTATGGAAAATACTGTCTCTGGAGGTAAAAAATTTATGTGTAAATCCCACTTCTGACAGCAGGTCACCAAACCTTTCTGCTTTTCAGTTTCCTTTTCTGTAAAATGAGCAGATTAGACTAAATGGTGACTGAGATTCCTTCCTCTTCTGGAGTTATGACCCTGTAATTTAGTTCAACTCTCAGCTTTGTATATAAGAGGAAGCTGAGGCTTAGAGTAAGAAGGTGACTTTCTGACAGTACACTGCTACTCAGAGTAAAGGCTAGAAGACAGAGATCTATTCATTATGTAATACTGCTTTTTTATAAGGGATGCTATATATTTATGATCTAAGTTTACCAATGATTTGAAGATGGAAACTAATCTAAGTACATCTCAAGGCTATAAACACTAATAATATAATGATATAATATAATACAGTATGGTATAATATAACACTACATAAAATAATCTAATGTAAAGTAATATTGAACATGTAAAGGAATGTGCAGAGAAGACAATTAAGGAATAAGAAGCAATTACTCAATCCTCAGAAGGAGTTAGCTTTTGCCAGAAGAGGAAAAAAGAGAGGAAAAAAGCTTCTTTCTTTGTATTAAGAAGTTGGAATACAAAGAAAGAAGCTTCATCAGTTCAGTTTTATCTAGGAGAGGGAAGGTAGACAAATATTAGTAACAAGGATTTCAGATCCTTTTTTGTTTTATATTTATTCATTGCCTTGTCTAATCACTTTCACTTTTTATTTGGATTTTACATAATAATAAACTATTTAATATTGACAATAATGAGCATTAATATAATATAAGTCAATGAATTAAACAACTTGGGATGGACATAGAGGCTAAATGATTCTGCATTTATATTTTTAAAATACAATATATTTTAAAATGGCAATGAGGTTTATATCTTTAAAATACTTAACAAAAAAGCATAATTCTGAAAACATTCTTCAAATGATTATGGTAAGAATTAATATATACATCCCAGCCCTTAAAAATACAAAATATTTCCATTTCCTTATCAATCTAACAAAATCTCGTAAGATTTAAGGTTGCAAAGGGCTTTAGCAATTATCTAAACTCATTCACTTGTTTTAGGAAAACTGAGATCACAAGTGTTGAAATGGATTGCTCATAGACACAGTGAACTGAAATTCAAATCTAAGAATTGAAACCTCAGATTCCATACTTTTTCTACGGTCCCACATTCTCTTGAGTGAAAGATGAAATTTTATTTGTTTTGTTTCCTATTATATAACACTCCTTTTTTTTTTAATAAGGGGGATTATATATTTATAATCCGAGTTTACAGATGATTTGAAGATGGAAGCTAATCTAAGTACATCTGAATCTATATTCTCAGAATAGAAGAGGAAGGGGACAAGCTTCTATTAAGAGACTACTATGTATCAAAAAAGTTGATTTTTTTTATCTAAATAGAAATTTAGATTTGCTTTGATATCTTTACCTTGGAGCAGCTAAGTGGTATCATAATGCATGGAGTATCAGGCCTGGAGTCAGGAAGATTTGTCTTCCCGAGTTCAAATATGGCCTCAGTCATGTACCAGCAGTGTGACCCTGGGCAAGTCACTTAATCCTGTTTACTTCAGTTCCTTCATCTGTAAAATGAGCTAGAAAATGAAATGGCAAAACCACTCCAGTATTTTCCAAGAAAAACCCAACTGGGGTCACAAAGAGTCAGACACAACTGAAAAATGATTGAAATTATTAACCCATTTAATCTTCACAACTGTGGGAAGTAGGTGCTATCCTTGCCATCATTTTGCAGATGAAGAAACTGGGTTAGGTAGTGGTTACATGACTTGCTTGTAGTTACACACTTACTACGTGTTTGATTCTGGGTTTCTACTCAGTCTTCCAGACCCCAGGCCCAGCATGATATCCATTGTGCCATCTAACTGAGATCTTCCAGTGAGGAAACTCTTTTTATCAATGCACCTGAGCACATTTTCTGAAACTTATCATATTAGAGAATTGCTTTTAGCATTGAGTAGTTAACTAGTCTACAAAGGATTAAAGTTGCTATTAGATACTCCAACATGATTCTAAAGTCAACTCTTTACCCACAGTGCCTGGTCACTTCTCTCTTTTAAATATAGAATGGAATTTCTATTTAGTGCCAGGAATTTAGTGCCAATGCCTTAAAGGAACACTGAGGTGGTATAGTGGATGGAGCACCAGGTCTATAATCAGGAAGACTTTCCTTCCTCTATGTGACCCTGGAAAAATCATCTAATCCTGTTTGCCTCAGTTTTCTCATTTGTCAAATGTGCCAGAAAAGGAAATGGCAAACCACTTTAGTATCCTTTCTAAGAAAACTCTAAATGAGGTAATAAAGAACTAAAAGGACTGAAGAGCAACAATGACTTAAAAAGGTTATCTACAAGGTTAGTGTTTCATGCTAATTGCACCAACAATAATGCCTTACAAGTTGGTTCTAAGGGACCAATGTCATTGTTTGAGTGCCCTTGTCTTCCCTGACTCATGACTGCCCAGGGTGTTTCACAAGATTGAGAACTGTCTAGTACTGTGCCACATGGAAAACAATTGACAAAGGGAGCTTTCAGTTCATTCAAGAGAGTTCAGAAGGTCCTTAGACAAGTCATGTCTTTTTATTTTCAGAAAATACACAGCTTACAGGAGCTCTGACAGAGAGAGAGTGCTCAAAAAAAACCTCAGCAATTTTTTCTGCCAAAAGAACAGGGCAGAACGTAGATCATCTGTCATGACATCATCTTATATGCTGTACTTAACTGACCTAGTATGGGAATCACAGAAACATCTAGAAATAAGCTGGAAAGAACCACAGCAATCAGTCATGAGCATCTTAAACATTTTTGGATCATGGATCTTTTGGCAGTCTGGTGAAGCCTATGGACTCCCTACTCATAAAGTTTTTGAATACATGAAATAAATAATAGGATTACAAAGAAAAGCAATTTATATTGAAATAAAATTAGCAGCATATTAAAAAATGATTCATAGTCCCAGGTTCAGGCCCTCTGATCTGACCCAATCCACCCATTTTATATTTGAGGAAATAAACCTATAAAGAGGAAATTACTTGAGAAAAAAATCTTTTATAACTCTGTTAAGCTTCACCAAAAATATGTAGATTATCAATGAACCACATGTGTTTCCCAAAAATCCATGATTTCACCCATGTGGCCATCTCTACACACAACTCATCCTCCAGGTGTATGACCCTTTGCTAAAGTCTAGAGAAACCAGAGATTTACTGGTTTTCCTCCAGTATAGTGGAACAGTACCAAAAAGGAGTATTTCTTGAGCCAGGAAGCCATCTACTTTGTGGGCCATATGGAGTAAGGAGAGGTGACTTCCAGCTTTTTTTTTTTTTTTTTTAAAGACTGTCACTTAGAGCACTCTTTTTCTATGATAGAAAGATTATAAACTCCATGAGCACACATCACAATGCTGAGATATAGTGCTAGCTATTATTACTCCCATTTTGCAGCTAGTGTCAGGATACTACCCCAGAACAATCAAATTAAATCTTCTTTTATGATTATTATGAATACAAAATTCAAGTCACTGTCAAAAGTTCAAATGATGGAAGATACTGGTTTGAGTCATATACAATAAGCTAGTTAAGAGATTCTAATACTTTAATTATAGTTATATGGCATGGAATGAGTCAAGTAACTTCTCTGAATATCAGTTTTCTCATTTGTAAAAGGGAATAATAATCATAGCACATTCTTTATCAGATTGCTATTAGAATCAAAGGAGATAATGTATGTAAATTGTGATGTAAATGTTGCCTATTATCATTTTATGAAAATAAATCCTCCTTTCTGGTTAAAAAAAAAAGTGAAACAAAAGATCTCATCTTAATTATGCCCTGACTCCATTAGAATGACTCATATGTGCCCTGCCAATGAATGAGCTTGTTTAATGAAAATTCTAAAGAATTTCAAGAGAACTGGAAGTACATTAAATCTGTCCCTTCAGTGCAATCTCTGAGGAAATGATGAAAAGAAGGGGAGAAAGTTTAGGCTAGATCACTAGTCTATCTCATTTATGGCTCTTGATTCTTGGGAGTTTTGCAGAAAATGGGATAGTTCTCTCCCCTTAAATCCATATCTTTTATCCAGAAGCTCTAGTTTTCCTAGCCTTTTTTCTTAAGAATAATTTTCAGACACCACCATGCAAAGAGTATAAGAAGACTTTGGGAACTCTAATGCACTCTATTCTATTTGATTCTCCAATATTTTATAAATATTAAGAGTAAAAAAGTGACCTCTGCTCATCATCTTACTATTTTCTCTTTAACTAATCATAGTGCCTGTATAAAAATGGTGAAGTCACTTTTCAGATTGAAAAAAGAATCAACAAATAGGTTTTCTGCATATTCTTTGTGTGCATACTAAAAAAAAAGAAATGAAAACTTTCTGGACAATCTCCCAGCCTAAGACACACTGATCTCACTCAGTATTAGAACTCTTTTTCAGGTTGTATAGGAATGAAGGAAGGAAGCAAGGGACAGATAGAGGATGGAAAAAAAACAAGCCTTTAAGGAAAGTTATTGTTTGTTAGATATAGTTAGGAATCGAACAAAGGCTGACCATCCTCCAACCTTCTACAAAATGGAGGCTCCAGAAGGCTCACCAATGGAAGAAAAGGGAAGAGACTTGAGAAAAGATATTCTCAAGACCAGAGATTAAGCAAAATTTCTAAGTGTGGTGAGGATTCCTCCTATAAAGACAAGAAAGGGTATTATTATTATTATACAATATGACAAAAAAAACAAAACCCTGATGACATAAATATTTGAGTCAAGAGGGGGAGCTAAATAGGTAAAGAAACACATTGCTAACTAATGTGATAAGGAAAAGTATGACTTTAAAAAAAAAATGATCATTTTCATACATTCTAGACCAAAACATGTCCCTCTACTGTAAGAGGAAATCAGGAAAAGAGATCTGAAAAAATTAAGTTTAATTCACTGAGATGCCACTAATGGGTCAGTTTTATATAGATAGTAATCTCATCTGGCAGTTTCCCTCAACTCTTTGATATGCTGTAGTCTTCAGAACTCAAAGGACTGAATAAGAAGAGGAGAATTAATGACTTGCATATTATAATTACTAAGTATTATTATTTCTATTTCTGTTAAAATGATACCTAAAAATGCATATATTTTCCCTCAAAAACTTGGACTGATTTAGCAAGGTGCATAACCACATTGGACCATGAAGAATTATTTGTTTTTGTTTTTGTAGTCTAACAGGATCACAAAGGAATTTACTTTTGTTTGAATCAGTCCCTAAAGAATAAAAATACTCTAAACTTAATTTCCCTTATGAAGAGTATAAAATACATTATCAAAGAATTTGCTTCCATAGTAAGCAGACTTTCCTTAAATATGCATACTAATTACAATTGCTTTTTAAAAAATCAGCTGATTCAATAACTCCAAAAATATAATTACAAGTAATTGGCATTGTTTGTTTATCTGATATCATAGCTAGTCTCCCTCCTGATTTCCAGTCTTGCACCACCAATTATCTACCAGATATTTCATGGTCCACAGATACTTCCTACAATTTAACATTTTAAATACAGAACTCATTATCTTTCTTCCTTAAACCCATCTCTCTTCCAAACTTTTCTTTTTTCTGTGGAGGATACCATTATCTCTTCAGAAGCTCAAATGGAGAGAACTAGAATTAGCCTTGACTCTTCTCTCCTTCAGTTTACATATACAACCAATTGCCACATCTTATAAAATTTCTAATTCTACAAGTCTTGAGTCCATTACTTTCTCACTGCTCAAAAGTTACTCCTTTAGTTTTTAGGCCTTCATTAACTCTAATCTGGATTAATTGCAATTCCTTCTTTATAATCAATAATTCACAACTGCTAAAGTGATTTTCTTTAATAAAAAAGCTAACTATATCACTCTTTTACTCAGCAAAGTAGAATGTTTCACTGATACCCAAAGATTTAAGTTTAAACCCACCTTTCCTGCCTCATCATGTATTACTCCACTTGCCTTTCTCTACATTCCAGACAAACTGGACTTCCTATTGTTCTTTACACAAAATACACAAAATACTCCATCTTCTTCCTGCATGTCTTTGCTTTGGTCCAAAATTGGAATGTGTTTGTTTCTTACCATATAGAATTAATTGTTTACTTTAGGAATCAATTCTAGTGCCTATCCGAAGGCTTTCCTGGTCTCCCTACCTTTTCCTACCTACCCTGCCTTATCCACCAAGATGAGTATGTCTTCCCTCCCAAAACTGCCTTATATTAATTTTGCTTATATTTTTCATAAAATTGTCATCTTTGATAGAATGTAAACATTAATAGGACAAGATTATTTCATTATTGTTTGTATATCCTTGGAAAACTGCACATGATAAATGCCTTTTGATTGATTGATTTATTAAATATTTTATATCATCTAATTATATTAGGAAATCATTCTTTTCTAAAATGCCTATGAGAAAGTATAAGTTGATCATTTTTTCTAAAATCAGTGCGTATGATAAGGCATAATTTCAACATTGTATACACTGGGAATCATAGGATTGTATTGTCCTTGCCAAAAATATTATGCTGATTTTCCACTTTCTAGAACTATGGGTTGCTTTTTTTTCTAAGTGGCAACATTGCTCACACACTAGCTTTTCTTAACAATGAGGAGTTTATATGCCATAATGAAATGTCTTTAAAAATGCCCATTCGTTGTAATTAATGCAGCCAAAAAAATTGGGTATTAAAATAAAATTGTCTGTGAAACCTTACTTTATTTTCAAGAAGATAATTATTCTCTAATAAATTAAAATAACGAACCTTTGCTATCTTGCCAATTCAAAAATATAGTACAAAATTTCAATGTTTACCTAACAAATTAAAAAGCAAAAATGTTAAATATTAAAAATCATCTCTATTCCTAAAAATTCCTTAAAAAAAAGAGTAAACTAGACAATAAACATAAATTACTCAACCCAGAATCAATTATAATTTTGATAAAGACTTTCTCCTTTTAATGTGTTTTTTGAGGTTGCAAATTATATAATATAATTTGTGCTATACCATTCATTTTCCATTAAAATCATCTAAATGTATATTTTCAAGTATGAATAAGAAGTATAGACTTACTTCAGTATTGGAAAGGACTTTAAAGATCACCAAGTCCAATTCCGTCATTTCAGTAATAAAGAAATAGAGGTTCTGAGGACTTCCTCATAGTCACACAGTCAATTAATTAGGTGAGGGATTCAACCAGAATGAATTTTTGAGCTAACTGACACTTATTCTTTTAAGTACCAAAACTTTTATATTTTCTTTTAACTATTTCTGAGGAGAATACATTATAGGATGTATTGATTGCACATCTTTAAAATTCAATTCAAAGGCCACTTTTTCCATTAAGGCCTGCACACTCAAAGGAACTTTCCTTGGTACATGACACTTTGTTATACCTTTCCCTCTACACAGGTTCATCTCATTTCATAGTAATTTGTGCATATATAGACAATCCTCTCTTTTATTAGTAACTCTATGAGGACCAGCATCTTGTTTCTAACCTCATGGACCCCCACATTTCTAGCACTATTTGCTTCATATGGTATTCAGTGAATATTAAAGTAAAATTGCCCTGACTTTCTAAACACTGGAGTTAAGTATGTGTTGAAGGCTCAAAGTAAGTTTTTATGAATACCAGTAACTGTATTGGAATGTGAACCCTCAGGGACTTTTGAGAAATACATGGGGACCATTTCTTAGGTGAAACAGTCCCACTCTACCTTGCTTTTACAATTTATTAGTCTCTTTGCTGTTACTTCTGTGTGTGACAGTTACCCTTATCCAAATTAAAATCAGAGATTCTCAAGTTAAAAAGCAAAAAGGATTTATTACGATCTCAGGAGAAGGGGTAACTCCCAATAGACAAGGTATTGTCATTATAGGAGTGCAAAGCATAAACTGCAAACACAGGATTATACAGATCCTAACCTGGAAGCTCCCATTCCCTTCTGATCTTTTTTCCCATTGGCTGGGACAGCCCAGGTTTACATCCTAAAGTGGAAATCTACCCAGAGACTAAAATTTACCCAGAGACAAAGAATACTAGTCAATGACACAATCTTTACCATATTAGGAACTTAATGTTACTTGTGGCAAAAAGAACAGGAGGGAGATAGGTGTTTAAGATAAGTGAACACCTAAGACTTTTGGCTATAGCACAAATAACAAGTTAAAATTAGGATATAGGTCGAGGCCACATTCTTATGAGAGATCTTCATTCAATTAATTATATTCATTTCTCAATGCTGTTAACTATTAAGAGAAAATCACAATTGAATCCCATCAAATTTTATAATTTTGTGATTCTGTGAAATTAGCATATAACAAACATAGTCAACAAATTCTGATTCTATGGTCTCATTAAAGGTTGTTTTTTTTTTTTTTTAAATATGAACAATCAATCAATCAACAAGCATTTATTAAGTGCCAATTATATAAAATGTAAAGCAAAACTTTTAAAAAGTAGTAATTACTATAGAATTGGTCCAGGAATTTTTTATTGGTTGTATTGTATAAACTTAGAGAATAATGTGTCAAAGAGAGAAAGAGGTGTTGTAATAGTGCTATCAGACTTTTTATTTCATCCTGTTTGATTTTTACAGTTATCCAAAGGGAATTTTCTAGCCCTTCTTTCCCCTCAACGCAATTTTAACACTGTTTGTCCAGCTGTTACTGGTTTTTAAAAAGGCATTCTTATCAGCTGTCAAGCCAGTGCTCTATTTGTATTCAACTAGTTCAAAACCAGTGAAGTTGTTTTTAATGAAATAATTTTTATTATTTTCCAGTTGCACAAAAATAGATGATAGAGAAAACTATCAGCAAAAAAATTTTCAATACAGTATGAGACAGGTAAAATTTAAGAGAGGACAGGGTGGTGGAAAGGAAAGAAGGAAAGAAGGAAATAAATATTTATTAAGCACTTCCTGTTTATGGGAGAAGGAATGGCAAACAATTGTGGTATCCTTACTAAGAAAACTCTAAATGGGGTCAAAATATGTGGGATGCAGCTGAAATGATCAAATCATAGCAATAAACACTTATTATGTATCAGGAACGGTGCTAAGAGCTTTACAAATATTATCTCATTTTATCCTCATGATAACTTGACAGAGATGGGAAAAAAAAATTATTCCCATTTTACATATGAGGAAAGTAAATTCCTCAGAATTTACTGAGGACAGAAATTAAGTGACTGGTCTAGGGGCACCTAGTTAGTAAATGCCTTAGCAGGATTTGAATATAGTCTTCTTGAATCCAGGTCTCTGTGTGTGCTCTGTCCAAAGGAATATAAATTTTGATCACTTATACTTTGCAAGGTATCATGGAGTTTAGGGATTAGATTTTTTTTCTTTACTATTTATTCTATCACTTTTTAAAAATTGGGACAAGTAACTCATCTCATGTGGTTTTCATTTAGGATTTTTTTGAAATATAGCTCTGAAAACTAGGCTTTGATAAAGGCCATTGTGATTCAAATGGAACTATTTAACTTTAAACCCAAATCACTCTGTTTTTTACTGATTGACCAATAATAGGTCCCAGACCAAGTTTATTGTTTGTGTTTGATGATTCAGAGGGTAAATAATAACTGTTATCTTTTCAAGCCAGAAACTCTAAAGGTCTTCCCCTCCCAGACTGATTCTTTTGGAAACTGGGACAATTTTTGTCTTAATTCTTATCCAGCCTTTTGTTACGAAATGGACTTGCCTTAGACTGAAGCAAGACTGAGACCTGGGAAAGATTCTAGCTTAAAAAGGGTCAAAATCTCCTACTGTATCCGGGGCCATCACCATTCATCCAGATCTATGTCTTGCCACTGGACTCTGATGATTCTGGAAGAGAGAGTGAAGTTTATGACTTTGTACAACTCTGCCTCACTTAAATCCACTTCACTTGCAAGTCAAGACATCACCCTCCTGATGTCACTGGTCCTCTTAGAAAGAAGGAACAACAATAGCAACAACAATCTTCACTCCAGGATCAATTATTTTTCTACAAGCCTCCTAGTAGTAGGGAGTCACCTAACTACCATCAGGAATACATTTTAGACTAAAAGTTAGCAGTCCTAGGTTCTAGCCCTAGGCTGCTCACCTAGCTGTGGTATGTAGAATAATCACAATCCCTTAGAACCTATTTCATTATTTGTAAAATGGTGATAATATCTACTCTAACTTACATAGTTATTGTAAGAATATGATGAGATAAAGGATATGAAAAATTTAAAAACTACAAAGTGCAACACAAAAGTATTTTTACCTATTTTAAAATGAAAAAATAATTAAATTTTTTTAGAATAAACATATAAGAATTTCTACATGCAAACGAGTGTTTGTTCTTTGCAGTAGTTTCCTCAAGGAAAACATATTTACTCTAATGATGGTGCCAATGCTCACAGCATTCATGAAATGCCTCCTTGGAAAATACTTTCACAGACTATTTATGAGACACATAATTCAATTCATTCTTCTTTTTTTTTTTTCCTTAGGTAATTGGAGTTAAGTGACTTGCCCAGGGTCATACAACTAGGAAGTATTAAGTGTCTGAGGCTGGATTTAAACTCAGGTCCTCCTGACTTCAGGCAGGTACTCCATCCATTATGCCATCTAGCTGTCCCTAATTCAATTCATTCTTAACAAATATTTATTAACTATTTCCTATGTCCCAAGCACTTGGCTAGATGAAAAATTATTATTCCTACCATTAGAGAGCTTATAATTTAAGAGAAGAGATGTGAAATGTGTGCAAAAAAGTGTGACACAGAGTAAAACTATAATGAGGCAAAGAAGAGATCCAGAAAAAGGTATAAATGAAAATGATTAAAAGAAGATCACTTTTAGCTGGTAGAGGTATATCAAAAAATACTGTATGGAGAAGGTGATGTCTGAGCATCACCTTTTTTAAAGGTTTTAAAAGAAGGAAGGAATTTTAAGAGACAGAGATAGGGTGAAAACAACTACTCTCTGAAAAAAAATTGGTATATGCATGTGAATTATTACGATTTTTTCCATTACTTTCTTAAGTCTAGATAATCAATAAAACAAATCAACCCCTGATTTTTAGTGTTAGTCTATTTCTGAAGTATAACTACTCACTCAGAAAATTTAACAACCAGCTCTAGCTAGTTCCAGCTGACCTTGAGCAAGAATTTGTATTAGGCATTAATATGATTTCCATGAATACTGAAGAGTAAGAAAAGTCAGGAAGATATTAGAGAAGAACTAATGATTCAATTTGACTATTATTAATACTATTGAATAGTTACATTTAATCATCATCATCATATTTATGTGGTACTTAAAGTTTATAAAGTTCTTCACAAACATTATCTCATTTGATCTTTACAACTCTGGGAAGTAGGACTAGAGAATATATGAAGGGGAATAATATATAAAAGGACTGGAACAATAGGAATTTGTGCCAAATGAAAAGATTCCTACTTGATTATTAGTGGTAATAGGGAGTGTGTAGAGTTCATTGAGTTGGGGAATGACATGATCAGATCTGAGCTCTAGGAAAATCAGTTGAACAACTGTGTAGAGGACACAATGAAGAGAAAAGAGATTTGAGAACAGGAGATTTATTCAGATATTGCAAAATCATAGATGAAAGTTGAGAGTTTGCATAATTGTGGTGGCCATGAGAATAGAAACAACCAGACACAATGGCTGAAGAAGTAGAACTAGTCAAACTTGGCAGATAAAGTCAGGGAGAGTAAGTAGAAGGATGACTCCAGGATCGTAGACCTGAGTGACCAAAAAGATGATGATATCCTTGACAGAAATGGGTAATTCTGTAAGTGGGATGGATTTGGAGAAAGAATATTGAGTTTTGCTTTTATATTTGAGATGTCTATGGAACACTTAGCAACAGGAGGCAATTGGTGATCCAAGACCAGGGATCAGGAAAGAGACCGAATCTCGATATACAGAACTGAGGCAATCACATACTATTTAACAACCAACTGAAAAATATATCCATGAGACACTTTCAAATTTAATATTAATAAAAATATCCCCATCACTTTCTAAAGTTTAGGCAATCAATAAAACAATAAATCTAGCCCTGATCTTTAGTCTGATTATTTCATATGTAGACATGCTCATACTGAAAATTAAAAAAGCTTAACCCATTTGAGCCAGCTTCAGCACAACCCACTGTGAAGCATCTTCCTACAGCTGATAATTAAACTCATGGGAGCTAAAGAGGTCACCAAGATGATGTTAAAGAAGAGACAGCCAAAACAGAACCTTAATAGGTTTATTCACAGGTAAGGAGTAAGATTAAGGTAATAATGAAGATTGAAGAAAAACAGTTAGATTGATAGAAGAAAAACCAAGGTAGTAAAAGGGGGAAGTGTCCAGGAGAGGAGAATGGTTAACAATGTTGGATGCCACAGAAAGGTCAGGAAGGATGAGCAGCAAAGTACTAATCATCATTTGTACACTGTAGACAAGCAGCCTCTGGAGGACTAATAACTCACAAGCAGTCTCAGTTAGTATCTCAGCTTCTTGATGGCTGAAGCTTTGCATCCTGGCATCTAGCACAACATTTAAGCACATCCTGTATTTAAACATGCTTTATGCCTATTTTTGGAATAGATTTGAATTAAAGGCAGGAGAAGGTACAGTTCTTGGGGTTCTTTTGGGGGGGAAAGGGGTGAATGTTGAACTATGAAGAAGAGAGGGAACCAAGTTTTCTAGAGAGAATGGAAAAAAAGCATTCTTTCAA
This sequence comes from Sarcophilus harrisii, assembly GCF_902635505.1. Taxonomy (NCBI): domain Eukaryota; kingdom Metazoa; phylum Chordata; class Mammalia; order Dasyuromorphia; family Dasyuridae; genus Sarcophilus; species Sarcophilus harrisii. The sequence goes on from NC_045429.1 coordinate 143,960,432, forward strand.
CAGAAGTTGACTGTGTGAAAGTGATAAAGCATTCAAAGAATGGTAAGAATTTCCATCAGTAAAGAACTACAGTAGATTTGTTTGACTGAGATAAGAGAGTAGTTGAAGATGAAAATCACATATATAAAAATGTGGGGTAGATGACAGAGCCTTTTAAACTCATGTTCATGTTTTAGTTCAATTTAGGAAGTAAACAAGTCATTGAAGGGTCTAGAATAAGGAACTGCCTGATTAATGAAAGGATTCTATGGTGTCTGTATATATAAAAGATTGGAGAAGGTCAGTGGGAATGCTAGCTAGGAAGGCAATTGCTTGCCATCAAAGGATCAAGATCAGTATAATCTGAAAATACAGAAGAATAGCAATAAGTAAAAATATGAGAGAAGAAAAACTGGCAAAACAGTGGCTTCTCATATAAAGAATGAGAAGAGAAAAACCTGTTAATGGATACATGAAAATATGGTTGTTAAAAGTTGGCATCAAGACATGTATATATTTTAAAAAGCAAAAAAGCATTTTGCTTCTCTGAGCTCTCTCTACTTGTATGTGGATTTGTGGGCTGTGGCCCAGGGACTGTTCAGAATGGTTGAAGCTGTAGTTATTCTGTATGCATTTCTGATAGGAAATTACTTTATCCTAGTCTGACAACTTTCTCTGGTGCTTCAGGGAAATGCATAAAAAAAAGTGAAACTCTACTGGGCATTTTATACAAATTGTGCTAAAATCATGTGCATATGAATAAGATATTTTGATAATTATTGTGGATTTGGGAAAGACAGATGAAATGTGTTATAATGGCAAAGTCAGTGTTATGCAGATCAGCATCTACTAGGATTAGAAGAATCATCCCAGCTGTGATTACAGTTTCATGTATATTAAAGATTTTATATTCCCCCTTCATGTATTCTAGGTTCCAACAGAGTTGCACAGCTAATTATTTTTTAGTCTATAAGGATTTTTCCTGCTGGAATATCTCAAATTGTCAATTGTAGCTTTTGAGAAACAAGTCATCTTTTCTCCTTTTTACATAGTCATTCAATGGACAAAGAATTTCTAATAAAGCTTTAAAAATTGCTGAAGTCAGCCTGGCTAGTCATCACCTTCACAAAATTTCCTGAAAAATCTTTTTTTTTTTAGCTTTTAAAACATGTATTTTTTACTTTCATTCTTCAAAACATCTGGACATGATTTCATCACTTTTTTTTTACTTCCTGTAACAAATACACATAATTCTTCTAATCATTAAGAGATAATCCTTACAAGTTTTTGGAAACAAACAAACAAATATAATTAAAGTATATACTTTGTTAGCCAACAAATTGATAATGATATTGAGTTTATCTGGGTTAGTTAATTGAGAATCCATACGTCCTACCACAGGGCTCAAAATAGCTATATAGTAGCTTATCAATGTCCATGGTCATCTTCCTGTCACAAGAAGTAATCATGCTGAAGATGCACCTCATAATATTTTTTATTATAGCTTTTTATTTACAAGATATATACATGGGTAATTTTTCAGCATTGACAATTGCAAAACCTTTTGTTCCAATTTTTCTCCTCCTTCCCCCCATCCCCTCCCCCAGATGGCAAGTTGACCATTACATGTTAAATATGTTAAAGTATAAGTATACAATATATGTATACATGTCCATACAGTTATTTTGCTGTACAAAAGGAATTGGACTTTGAAATAGTGTAGGAAATCAAAAATGCAGGTGGACAATAATAGAGGGATTGGGAATTCTATGTAGTGATTCATATTCATTTCCCAGAGTTCTTTCGCTGGGTATAACTGGTTCAATTCATTACTCCTTTATTGGAACTGATTTGGTTCATCTCATTGTTGAAGAGGGCCATGTCCATCAGAATTGATCATCATATAGCATTGTTGTTGACGTATATAATGATTTCCTAGTCCTGCTCATTTCACTCAGCAGGTGAAGGAAATCAAAAATGCAGGTGGACAATAATAGAGGAATTGGGAATTCTATGTAATGATTCATATTCATTTCCCAGAATTCTTTTGCTGGGTATAGCTGGTTCAATTCCTTACTCCTTTATTGGAACTGATTTGGTTCATCTCATTGTTGAAGAGGGCCATGTCCATCAGAATTGATCATCATATAGTATTGTTGTTGACGTATATAATGATTTCCTGGTCCTGCTCATTTCACTCAGCATCAGTTCATGTAAGTCTCTCCAGGCCTTTCTGAAATCATCCTGCTGGTCATTTCTTACAGAATAATGATATTCCATAATATTCATATACCACAATTTATTGAGCCATTCTCCAATTGATGGGCATCCATTCAGTTTCCAGTTTCTTGCCACTATGAAAAGAGCTGCCACAACATTTTTGCACATGTAGGCCCCTTTCCTTTCAAGTTCTCTTTGGGATATAAGCCTAATAGAAACACTGCTGGGTCAAAGAGTATGCACAGTTTGATAACTTTTTCAGCACAGTTCCAAATTGCTCTCCAGAATGGCTGGATGTATTCACAATCCCACATTGTTTTCTCACATCCCCTCCAACATTCTGCATTATCTTTCCCTGTCATTCTAGCCAATCTGACAGGCATGTAGTGGCATCTCAGAGTTGTCTTAATTTGCATTTCTCTGATTAATAATGACTTGGAGCACCTTTTCACATGGCTAGAAATAGTTTCAATTTCTTTGTCTGAGAATTGTCTGTTATATCCTTTGACTATTTATCATTTGGAGAATGGCTTGATTTCTTATAGAGTCAATTCTCTATATATTTTGGAAATGAGGTCTTTATCAGGACCTTTAACTGTAAAAATGTTTTCCCAGTTTATTGCTTCCCTTCTAATCTTGTCTGCATTAGTTTGAAAAGTTTGTACAAAAACTTTTCAATTTGATATAATTAAAATTTTCTATTTTGTGATCAATAATGATGTCTAGTTCTTATTTGGTCATAAATTCCTTCCTCTTCCACAGGTCTGAGAGGTAAACCATTCTATATTCTCCTAATTTATATATAATCTCATTCTTTATACCTAAATCATGAACCCATTTTGACCTTATTTTGGTGTACGGTGTTAAGTATGGATCAATGCCTAGTTTCTGCCATACTAATTTCCAATTTTCCCAGCAGTTTTTGTCAAACAGTGATTTCTTATCCCAAAAGCTGGGGTCTTTGGGTTTGTCAAACACTAGATTATTAAAATTATTGACTGTTTTGTCCTTTGAACCTAACCTATTTCACTGATCAACTAATCTATTTCTTAGCCAATACCAAATGATTTTGGTAACCGCCACTTTATAATATAATTTTAGATCTGGTACAGCTAGGCCACCTTCATTTGATTTTTTTTTTTTTCATTAGTTCCCTTGAAATTCTTGACCTTTTGTTTTTCCATATGAACTTTGTTTTTATTTTTGCTAGGTTATTAAAATAGTTTTGAGGGAGTCTGGTATAATGTTAAATAAATAGATTGGTTTAAGTAGTATTATCATCTTTATTATATTTTCTCACCCTATCCAAGAGCATTTAATATTTTTCCAATTGGTTAGACCTGACTTTATTTGTGTGGAAAGTCTTTTGTAGTTTTGCTCATATAGTTCCTAATTTTCCCTTGGCAGATAGATTCCTAAATATTTTATACTATCGGTAGTTACTTTAAATGGAATTTCACTTTGTAACTCTATTGGATTTTGTTAGTGACTGAAAAATCTAATATATATAGTCAGGTGAAACTTAAAATAAAAAAAAACAGTGGGTTTCCTCTAATCCTCTTCCCTTGTTTCTATTATCTGTTCTATTCAAAAAGATTAAAATATTAAGAATAAAAAAGATATTTTGTCCTATTACACAGAATTGGATGTCAGTAGCTAAAAGTAAGAAATTTTTCTACAGAGACATACTGTGTAGTATGTTTTTTTTTAATATCCCTTTTCAAACTTTAAGGCTTCAATGGATCTGTGATCTCATAGTTATGGATACTCCCTCCATTTCTGTTAGATTATTGCTCATAGTGAGCCATTTATCCTCCACTGAGGAGCTAACATTACTTATATACTTTTTAATGGGTCTTTGAAAGTTTTGCTGGCACCCAAATAGTACCCAAACTGTTCCTCCCTTATTGTGGATGTAAAATCAACCTATTTCAATTATTAATCATGGGTTTTAATGATACATTTTCTTTTAAGTTAACAACGTACTTCGGTTAATCGAATGAGAATTTATTGAGCATCTAGCTATCCTGTGGCAAGTACTATAAAGAGCCCAGGCATTATGAAGCTTAAACAAACAAACAAACAAAAAAACCAAACAGTTTATGCCTTCAGGGAATTTATTTGTTATCTATAGAGACAATGTATGCATATATGGGTTATATAAGAAATTTACAAATTAAATACAAAGAAATATGAGGAAGGACAAAAGAATCATGACTAGTATCTGTTGCGATCAGAAAAAGTCTCATATAGAAGATGTCCCTTGATTTGAGCTTTGAAAGATAAAGAGGGATCCTAAGAGACAGAAATGAGGAGAGAGCGCATTTCAGTAAAGGGGATCAGCCTATGCAAAGGAACAATGATGTAAGATAGAAAACCATTTAAGAGGAAGAGCAAAGCCAATATGGATGAACTGTAGATTGAGATAGCAGATTAGTGCATAAAGATTTTAGAAAGGTAGATTAGAAAGGTTATGAAGGCATTTAAAAACTAAACAGAATTTATATTTATCTTCAGAAGTAATATGGAGCTTCTGGAGTTTCTTGAGTAAGAGAGTCATATGTCCAGCACAGGATTTGAGGAAAATCACTTAGGCAACTATATAGAGGATGGATTGGAAAAAGAGAGCTATAAAACAGGGAGAACAATTAGAAAGTTACTGCAATATGATAAGTGAGATTTGATGAAGAGTTGAAATAGAGTTGTGACCATGTGGATTACAGAAGAGAATAGAGATGTGACAAACATTGTAGAATCATAATCAACAAGATTGTCATACATTTCTCCATAGCCTTTACCTATGATGTTGGGATCATTAAAAGTGCTAAATGTTTTGCCAGTTGCAATGTAGCTACCCTTTTCTAGGCACAGTAAACACTTTGGGTGTAAAAATTATTTCAATTAAGTTTGATTAAACAATAATTAAACAGAATCTCTTCCAAGTTGTCAATTATATAATTTTCAGATCGCATACCCTGAAATGTTCACCTCATCATGTAAATGCTATACCATACTTACTTCTACATATTTTCATACTAGTGAGAATTCAGTGCACAAAGCTGGTCAATGAAATTTAATTTAAAAATTCACCCCCAAGTGCTGGGGGAAAAACAGTTTCACAAGATTTCTTGGGGGGGGTATTTTTGTGTTAGAAATTGTCTGAGAAGAAAATCTCAACTATCGACTATGCATACTCCTTTAAATCTAATAGTTACACATTTTTCTATCATAGATTTAAGAGACAGCTTTTGAAAGAATTATTTGAGAAAATTATTTTCTCAAATCCAGGAGGGCAAAGTTCCACCAAAATCTATCAGATTTTTGCTCAAAATAGATTTTAGTATGATTTAATTCTCAAAGATAGAGTAAGCCACTTTCCTGAATTTCAAAAAAAGAAAAAATGTGGATATTTGGAAGCAAGTCATATATATATACTTTGTAGCAAGAAAAATCTGAATTCATATTTGCATCAAGACAAAAAAAACTATTTCTCTGATTCAGAATACTAATTTGAGAAATTTCATCCATGAATTCCAAAGGGATTGTAGTCTATTTAATATTAACTTGTTTGGTGAAATATGTTCCTTAAAGTGGTGGCCAAGGGAGTACAGAAAGGGAACAGATTCAAGAGATGTTATAGAGGTAAAAAATTTAAAAGATCCATTTATAAAAATATCTGAAACAAAGATTTTTCTTTTTTGCTTCCTCCTCCCTGATTTCAGGCTCTTCTTTGAAGACTATGTGTGTGGGATATTAGAGTTGTTAAGGATGTTGTTTCCCAACCATAGTTATCATCCTACTCCTAGTTTCTTTGTTTTTGGAGATTTAACTAGATAAATGTAACTCTGTTACATCAATTGGATTACTTTTTACTTAAAGGTCAATATAATGGTGCTTAGTTCATAGTCCCTTTATCTTGTGAAATTTATATCAGATGATAAGTCATTGTTCCAATCACAATAGTTTGGAGCCCTCAGTTAGTGAAATCCTAACATTTAACAGAGTTTTGATTTAATGCTACAATGTAAATTTGTATTCATCATTAGTTAATTTTTGACCTTTTTGTTTCCTTAAAAATAAGGACATAAGAAATATTTAGATGAATTGCAATTTAGATTAAATGCAATAAGTATTCTTGGTTCCAGAGAGTAGACAATGAAATATATTTCCCTCTTCTTGGTATAAAAGTGGGGGACCAAGGCAAGAAACATTGGATATATTGTCTGATATAATCACTTTATTTTATGATTTTGATTAATCTTGTTTTCTTTTTATTGAGGGTCTATAGGAAGAAGAGTGTATCTGTAAATAATTGTGATGTAAGAAAAAAAAAACCAAAAAGCATCAATAAAGCTTTTATTTTTTTTAAATGCACTACTGGAAAAGTTCTCTCACACACTGTAAAATTATAATTTTGATGATCCTATGCCAATTAAAATTACATCTTAAAATAAGAAACATTAATATTATTGGCTGAAGCACCATTAAAAAAAAAGGCTAATGGTTAAAGTTCTGAATAAATAAATGAAAGCCTGAATTCCATATAATTAGAAGTGTGCAAGTACAAGTTTCATGATTAGCTGTCAAGAATATTATAGAAGGGATTTCTGCAATAGGTGAGAAGTTGTACTTAATGACTTGTAAGAGCCAATAAGAACTATAAAAATAATAAACTAGGATTCTAAAATTCTACAAATAGCACTTATTACTTATTACCGTAAATCATTTAAATATTTTTATCTTTTTTCTTAATCACTGAGTTTTACAAAGTAGATTTTGCTTGACTCATTTGTATAATTATCTCCAATAGTCATTATTAGGAACATATTTAAACATTATTTATTTTTTAGCACTGAAATTTGTGAAAGAGTTCTAGCTTGTATGGTAAATTGAATATTCACATAAGAAAAAACAAGAATAGCAAAGTCCAAGTAATATTGATGCTGAATAAAATAATAAATAAAATTTACTTTACATGTGCAAATGATGATATAATAAAAGACAAATTCAGGCATACATAATATTGTATGAATTTTAATATAGGCACATTCAATTGTAGTCAAAATTGCCATACTTGGGGCACTAGGTAGTGAAGTAGATAGAGCACCAGGCCTGAAGTCAGCAGGACCTAAATTCAAATCTGGCCTCAGTTACTTAACACTTCCTAGCTATGTGACCCTGGGTAAGTCACTTAACCCCATTTGCCTCAGCAAAAAAAAAAAAAAAAAAAAAAAAAATCCATACCTAATTCTAACTACAAGATTACAGATAGATGTTGCATGATGATCACCCTGTCTTATGTTTAATCTGAAAGAATGCAAATTTTCTAAAAGTCATGTGCCAGGCCTTATTCTGTCATCTTAGTTTCCAGAAATTATTGGCTCATCTCCATACCCTGATAAAGTATCAGTACAGGATTTGGTGGAGGTATCATTGTGAGATCAGAAGATATTAAGGAAGGTCTCAAACATGCTGGATTGGACATACCTCATAAAGATACTTGATGTGTACTAGCTACTTAAAAACAACTAATTAGATTGAGTTGACTGCCATGACAGGATGTAGTTGTTGAGGTAAATACTGAGTATATAAAGGGTAGAAGATTTAGATGAAGGATTCTCTAGGTTATATTTTAAGTTTTATTGACACTTTTTGTTATTGTATTATTTTGTTTACTAATAGATCCTTTCATTGCTACTGAACTTTTTTTGTAAATTTTTTTTTAAAGAAAGAAACAAAAAGCTCAACAGATTTGTTTAATTTAAGTGAAAAATTTTAGCAGTAGTAAAGACAATTAATTGATATAATATTGGGGTCTTGATTTTTTTCAAAACCAAATGAAGTAATTATAAACTTAAAGGTCAGACCTTGCTGTGCCATAAGATGCAAAAAGTAGATGACTGGATAGAGAAGTGCTTTTGTAGATCATTGAGAATTATTCAAGGGTAAACAAAATCACTGAGCTGGAGAAAATTCATTTAAATAAGCTGAACAAAACGCTAGCTTGAAGGACCCAAAAGAACTATAGAAATAATAAACTAGGGAAATCTATATGTTCTAAGAAACAGGAATAAGCATATGAAAAAGATGTTGAAATTGTGGGTGGAAATGAAAGCTAGAAGGACGATAAGTAAAATTATATGAAGCTAGGTAATCTGGTAGACAGAGTATGGGACTTTCGATCAGAAAGACAAGAATTCAAATGCTGCCTCAGATACTTATTAGCTGTGACCCTAAATAAATTCTTTTAAGCTATCTCAGCCTCAGTTTCCTCATCTGCAAAATGGGGGTAATAATAGCATCTGCCCCAAGGGCTGCTGTTAGCATCAAATGAGAGAGCAATGTAAATTACTTGATAAATCTTAAAATTCTATTTAAATTCTGGCTATTATTTTAATATCTAATGAAACAAGGAAACAGCATCAAATAGGTATACTGAAAAGGAATACTTTAGTTCATACTCAATAATAAGATTCATTATATTAATAGAATCATTAAACTATCTTAAATTTGCTGATATATTGCATGTGTCTCTCAATTTTTTTTAAAATTTCATCTTATTTTCAGTTGCTATGTGAAATACTTAAGGGAGTTGTGTACTGGAAATGAAAGGTGGGAAGAGAAAGACTATGTAGCAAATCTTGGCTTGATTTTTCCATGAATTTTGCCCAGGATAACCAGCTGTCCCTTTTTGAAGAATTTATTCCATTTCCAAGGAAGCCTTTGGCTGGTAAACTGTCCCACCACCAGTTTATGAAAATGGAGACAGGAATAAGAACCAACACACTTTCTCTTATAAGAACTCAGCTTGAGAGACTGGCTCCTTACAGCTTTAGAGGATTAGAATGGGATTCAATAGTATACCTATTCTTTCTTTGGAATATTATCTGGAACAATAAGAAAAATTCAAGATGGGAGAGAAAACACAGAAAACTTACGTATTTTCCCTAAGAAATAAGAAAAAAATGTCCATAAATATTCATGTTAGCAGTTTAATATGGACCTTTCCTCACCTCTGTTTGAATTATCTCAAGATCAGACTGATTAAATGTCATGTTTGAATGACTAATCTTTTTTTTCCCCACAGCTCAGTGGCACTAGACTTGGAGTCAGTAAGACCTGAATTCAAATGTGGGCCCAGATACTTTGTGGCTGTGTTATTCTGGACAAGTAATTTTAATTTCTATTTTCCTCAGTTTCCTCATTTGTAAAATGATGATAACAATAGCACCTCTCACCCATAATTATTGTGAAGATCAACTGCTTATTAAAGTGAATTATCCCTAACTATTATAAGTTTTGCTCTTTGGACTCTGGCTGCTTCAGCTCATGTAATTTATTCCTAGAATACTAGATATTGTATGGTAAGTTGATCCAGTATCACAGTACCTTAAGACTATCCATCATGAGTCTGCCATGTGGCAGGTCAGGGGTTATACCGGTAGATTTAAGTGAAAAATGATATAGTTTACATGTGGTGGTAGAGAAGATTCTTGTTCAAGTATAGGACGAACTGAATGGCCTCTGGGATCCTTTCTAATGCTTTGATTTCTATGACTATGATTTTTATGTTAGCAGGATCATCACTAGATGGGTTATGATCCACCTAAATGAGCTATTGATCAGTTCAGTTTACAAAAAAAGTAGATAGGAATAAAATAGATACTTCATTCTTTGACAGTCATCTCACTAGCTGCATGATTCCTGAACCACAGACCATGTTTTGAAAAACAATTTTTTCCACTCTAAAACTTGTCCCTGCCATATCTTTCTGATTTCCATTTCTGGAGCCTTAGTCAAATCAATACTGCCATTGTTATTGGGAAAGTCATGTTAATCTATTCCTACAGTTCTACTCATCATTTCTGCAACTTGCCAAATTAATATACTTCATCCCTGGCTGCTACTCCCTATATGTGTTGTGTCCTCATTACATAATTATATTGAAGCTAACAACCATTTTCACTTTTATAAATGTAATCTCAGGTCTTGGTGCACAAGAAGTATTTAATAATTTTATTTTCATTCATTCACTCATTTAAATAGCCCAGAATCCTATCACAATATCTCCTTTATTGCTTCCTTCCCACCTACTTCTCCCTTTCTATAGATGTTCACTGGAATACTGTCCCTGACTTTCTGCTCTACATAATCATCTCTCTTGGTGATCTTATTTGCTTTTATAGATTCAGTCATATTTTAAGTGGCTAACTCATATCTTTATCTCTTACCTGAACTTTGCATCTCTATACCAAATCATAAAATGAACTACTTACAAAGCCTTCATACTTGGAGTATTCTTGTCTCCTATACTCAATATGTCTGAATTTGTCAATTCCTTCTCAACTCTAAAACTCCTTCCTAACTGCTTCTTTCTCCTAAATGTATCATAATTCATTCTCTGAATCTCCTAGACCAACATCTTTAACTCTTCACTCAGCCCTTCTTCACTTAAATACAATTCATTTGCATATCATGACATCACCTCCCTAATGTCATGGTCCTCTTAGAGGAAGAAGGACAAACAACAATTCTTTCATTCCCAGAACATCATTGAACAATTGCATCCCATGACTTCACAATTTTTCCACCAAGATCAGGTGCATTGGCATCTCCTGTTGGTTTTCTGTTTTGATGATCTTTTCCCTTTTAATCAAGATTCTCTATCAACCTTAATTTTGCTTGAGAGGAAAAAGATGTAGAGCTTTTTACTTTTCCATTAAAACTATAAACAATATTTCTTTGAGATAGTTTAAAGTATTATAGGAAAAAAATGTAAAGTTTAAAAAAACTAGGAAGGGAGAAAGATTTTATTTTTGGTCCTATATACATCTGGATATGGACCTAGGACTCACTTCTCCACAAGCTGAATGACTATATGTTTCCTGATCTTGTCTTCGGTGTCTGTTGACACAGTCATTTTTGGAATGCATGACGTTTCTAGCTAACATGATTTGGTTTGGCAAGACTGTTAGGTGTTTCAGCCCTTCTAAAATCTCCCTCTGACTATAATTGTGACTGTGGGAACTTCATCTCTACTGAAGAGAGCTCCATTCTTGCCTCGTCTCACTCCCAGTGTATTTTTCCCCTTTTGGAGTTTATTTAAGCCTGGAAGGCAATTATGGTAGATAGTCCTCATAGTTTGACAATGGTATTGAAAGGAGAAAAAGGAGCATATCTAAGATGTATGGTATCTTCTTTTTCTTCTCTGGTTCCATCACCAAAAACATTATCTATTTTTTCTATAAAGAATTCTTCCTGTGGGCTTTGGGCTTCCTCTAGTGACTCTAGAAGCCATTTATTTTTCTTTCCTGTAGAAGGCAGTATGTCCTGTTGCTGAAAGCTTTCTCTCACCCTTGACCCATCTAACCTCTTTATTTTGATTACTAGTTATTTTGAAATAATTTTGCTTGCTAGGCATAGGGTTTTGATTTTGCATTAACTGGAGAAGTAGGCTTTTTCTTAGTATTGTGCTAGATCAACATTTCCAAAAATAATGTGGCTTTGGAACCCTTTGGTGCATGAAGTATATTAATACAACCTAAGGAAATGGAATATCCCTAAGATAATGTTCAAGTGTGTGTGTGTGTGTGTGTGTGTGTGTGTGTGTATGTGTGTGTGTGTAGGTATATATGTACATGTAGAGATTAAAGATAATTTGGAAGAAATTAGAATTAAGCCTTAGTTATTATTTTGCTAAATGAATAATAACAAACTTAATTTTCAAAGTAGAAATAGTATTAAAATTAGTTTTCTCATGAAGCTTTTATTTATATTATAGTAGTTGAAAATATTTATATTACTGGGGGAAGCTAGGTGGTGTAGTGGATAGAGCACCAGCCCTGAAGTCAGGAGGATCTGAGTTCATCTGGCCTCAGACACTCAACACTTCCTACCTGTGTGACCCTGGGCAAGTCACTTAACCCCAATTGCCTCAGCAAAAAAAAAAAAAAAAAAGAAGAAGAAGAAAGAAAAGAAATTATTTATATTAGTGGAACAACAAAGTTCTACATAGTACAGTTAGAGAAATATGTCTTTCCAAATGCTCTATGACTGCTGAAATTGTTAAACTTTTAACCCTTTAAATTTTTCTTCTTAGCACAACTTCTTAGTCTAGATTACATTTCTTCCTATTCTCTATTAGGCATCTCATTAAATTTATGTTTCTAGGACTCTCATTCTTAGGTTACTGAGAATTAAGGTTAAGTGGCAGGTAGATTAAAACCAATGGACATATTTTACTGGCTTGAGTGATTATTCTATACTCTTCCCTTTATATTTTGGATGATTTGTTCTCAGACATCTTCATCTTTCTCATGGATGTATATATCTCAAACAATCTCACTATCCATGATAAAGGCCTTCAAAATGATTTTTAGATTTGCTCCCTTTTCTCCTCTCAGTATGTGTCATCATTTCATGCCTGGATAGTTTCATTTTCTTCCTAATTAGTCTCCTTGCCTCAAACCACTTTCCTTTTCAAATGAATGAGCCAATCACTGTCAAGTTTCATTTCCTAAAAGTATTTTTATCATGTAATTTCTTTACTTAAAAAAGATCCCCACTGGCCATCAAATCAAGTCCCAAATCATTTGCTTTGTTTTCAAATCCCCCATGAGTTGTTCCCAACAAATCTATTTAATCTTAATTTACACCTTAATAATAATCCTCCATTTAACAGGCCATTTTCTTTATAGTCTCATATATATATATAGTTACTTCTGTATGTGTGCTTTTTAATGTTATCTCTTTCCATTTCTTTTCCTTATTCCCTGCACCCTGAATATCATTTTTTTTCTTATATCAAAATTTTACCCATCTTATAAGATCTATCTGAATCTTAATTCTACCTTTAAATCTTCCCAGGTTACTTCAACTTAAATGAAATTTTCTCTTCTCCAAAAAAAAAAATCCTACTAAAAACAAAAATAAAAACAAAAACATTACTAATTTTTTAATTTGTGCCAATCATTAAGAACTTAGTTTATTAATTTTGTTCTTCTCTCCTTCCATTTTTGTTCTTTTTTCTCTTCTTCCCTATCCTCTAAAATAGAAAAGGAATTCCAAAATAGTGAGAGATGTGAGAACATAGGCACCTTTGCCCTTTGATGTTAATGAAAACATAAATGGCAAATTCAATGGGAGGTTGTGTCAAATTCTGAATGTATATGAAGGTCTTATGCCCCAGATGATATTTAGAAGACAATTTCAAAGGAAAAGTCCTGCTGTTGCTTTAATCTAGTGATTTTCTTTAAAAACTGTCTATTTTAATCTTGAGGATTCAAAAAATTATTTAAATATCATAGAGGATTAAATCTGTTAATTTATTTTGTAAAAGTTCTTTAACAGCACCTATTTCTATCTGAACTTGCTTCACCGAGCAGATGGTATAGCTAGTGACATACCATCGTTATTAGGCATGTTCTTCTACTGTGACAAATGGATCAGGTTGGCATCTGTTTCCATGGCCTACCTTGTGTCATCAAGCAATGAGGATAGTATACTAGGTTAGAGGGCTTGCAGGTTCATTAGCTTGTGGCTGGAACAGGGAATCCATGCAGCAAACCTCAGACATCTAGATACAGTGCTGATTCTTTACCAGTCACTATATTGAAGACAAAGCATTAGATGGCATAAAAGAATAGAGTTTTTTGGAAAACTGAGTCAAGAATTTTTTTAAAAGGACAGAACTGTGGTTTCAATTGCAAATGATTTGGGACTTGATCTGATGGGTAGTGGGGGAGCTTTTTGTAAGCAAAATGATAAATTAACATGATAAAATTAGATTGTGAGTTCATCCATGGGATTGTTAGTTCCTTGAGAAGAGTAGGGACTAGTTTCTGTTTTGTGTCCCTAGCATCTAATAGAAGACCACTTAGTATACAGTAGGCACTTAATAAAAGCTTCTTAAATATCTCTTTCAATATAGATCAATACTTACTCTAAAACCTAAGGTCTTAGAAAATAGTCTCAAAGCACTGAAAAGGTCAATGACTTGCCTACAATCATAGAGTTAATATGTGCCAGTTATGGAATTTTGTAAGTTGGAGCCTACATTTTCTTGGCTTGAGTTGTACCAATAATTATGTGCTCCAACACACCCACGGTCCTGACCTATTCTCTTGACTCCAGCCATTTTTCACTGGCTGTCCCCACCCCTGGAATGTTTCCTGTGCTTATTTCTAACTTCTGGTTTCACTAGCTTTCCTCAAGTCTCATCTGAAGTACAATCTTCTATAAGAACCACTCTCAAGTCTTCTGTAATTTTAGTGATTTGACCTATGTGGGATCTGACAAAACAGCATCAATTTTTAATGGTTTGAAATGGATATGATCACAGTTAAAGTCCTGAGCACTAAGTTATTTTGACATTTAGTCTAAGCAATATACAAGCAAATATTCAGCATTTGGTATTTTTCCCAGTTGCAACTAGATATAAAGCAAAGAAAAACTATTCTATACTGATAACTATATATTAAAATTATAATTCATGTGGAAGAGAAAAATTTTAAAACATTATAGTGAAATATATTTTGAACCGGTGCATATTGTATACCAAAATTCAAGAACATGAGGGCCCAGAGAAAGAAATATGAAGGAATTATATTTCCTAGGACACTGAATTGGAAATGTTCTTTATAAGATTATGATTTGCTTTTTGTTTATTACTGATGGTATCATTCTCAGGACATTACTCTTTGATTACAAGATTATATTTCCCATCTCAATGTCTTCATAAAAATTATCCTTTATGCCTGAAATATACTCCCTCCTCATCTCTATCTCTTTGTATCCATATCTACTTTTAAGGTTAAGTTCAAGTTCTTTCTCCTAAAGGAAGCCTGTCTGATTTCTTTTGGCTGCTAGTATTTCCCTGAACTTGCCTCAAAATTTCATTGTATTTACTTTGTCTATATTTTGTATTAACTTGTTTTGGGCTGGGCCTTTTTCTTTTCCATATGATGAATATTTATTAAGCATCATGATGTACAAGCTATTATGCTAAACATAGAAATTACAAAACAATGAAACATAATTCCTCTGGAAGACAATGTCAAATAAAGATTAGATGACAACATTCAAAGTTGGGGAATCCACTGTCTTCTAAAGTATCCCATTTCATCTTGGTGGCACCCCTAATTATTAAGTTTTTCTTTAGATTCAATCTATATTGACCTTTTTACCCTTTCTACCCATCACTACTAGCTCTGTTATGTTGAACAAAAAAATAAAATAAACAAAAAGCAAAACAAGTCTATCAAATGTGGAGTAACAATTAAAGGAGAATATGAATTCTGTGATATTCTACCATTGCTTTTCTGTGTTTTGCTATATTGGAATAGAATTGCAAGAAAGGTAGGGTGGCAGATTTGGAAACGCATCAGAGTTGGAATGTTAGGAGTCGGGTGTGATTGAATGCAATCTTTGCCACTTACTGCATCTTGACTGAACAAGTCACTTGACTTCTCTAGTCTTTAATTTTTTAAAAAAAATAATAATAGCTTTTATTTTTTAAAATACATGCAAAGATAGTTTTCAACATTCACCCTTGCAAAACCTTGTGTGTCAAATTTTTCTCTCTTCTTTTTCCCCAACCCCTTACCTAGACAACAATTAATCTAATATGTTAAACATGTATAATTTTTCAACACATATTTCCACATTTATCATGCTGTGCAAGAAAAATCAAATGAAAAGAAAAAAAAGAGAAAGAAAAAAAATGAAATACTATTGTGATTCACATTCAGTCCCATAGTTCTCTCTGGATGCAGATGGCTCTCTCCATTACAACTTTATTGCAATTACCTTGAATCACCTCATTGTTGAAAAGAGCCATTTATTATTATTATTTAATATTGTTCTAGAAATGTTAGTTCCAGCAATAAGAGAAGAAAAAGAAATCAAAAGAATTAGAGTACTATGAGTATGTAATCAGGAAACAAAATTATTACTCTTTGCAGATGATATGATGATATATTTAGAGAATCCTAGAGAATCAACTAAAAATCTACCAGAATGAATTAACAATTTTAGGAAAGTTGCAGAATATAAAATAAACTTATATAAACCATGAACATTTCTATATGTTACTAACAAAGTCCAACATTAAAAGATAGAGAAATCTCATTTAACATAACTGTAGATAATATAAAATATTTGGGAGTGTACCTGCCAATACAAAGCCTGAAATTATATGAACACAATTACAAAACACTTTTCACACAAAGTTAGAATTAAACAATTGCAAGAATACCTATTGCTCATAGTTAGGCCAAGCTAATATAATAAAAATAATTATTTTACTTAAATTAATCTATTTATTCAGTGCCGTGCCATCAAACTACAAAGAAATTATTTTATAGAGCTAAAAAAAATCCAGAATTCATCTGGAAGAACAAAAATTCAAGAATGTCAAAGAAATTAATGGGAGAGGGAAATGGAAAGGAAAGTGACCTATCTACACCTGACCTAAAACTATATTATAAAGCAGTGGTCATCAAAACCATTGATATTGGCTAAGAAATAGAGTAGTGGAATAGGATAAGTTCCCAAGACACAATAGTCAATGATTATAGTAATCTAGCGTTTGATAAACTAAAGATTCTAGCTTTTAGGATAAGAACTCATTACTTAACAAAAATTTTTTGGAAAATAGTATGGCAGAAATTAGGCAATGACCAATACTTAATACCCTATATATGAAGATAAGCCCAAAATGGGTTCATGATTTAGACATAAAGGGTTATACTATAAGCAAATTAGGAGAAAATGGATAGTCTACCTCTCAGCTCAGTAGAGAAGGAAAGAATTTATGGCCGATGAAGAACTAGAGAATGATACCCAATTGATAAATGGTCAAATGATATGAACAGACAATTTTCATATGAAGAAATTAAAGCCATTTCTAGTCATGTGAAAAACTGTTCTAAATCATGATAATGGGCATTATTCTGGTGATAAATTGCTACAATATCTTTGCTAATAATTTATTTCAGATTTTTCATCAATATTCATGGGGGAAATTGGCCTATAACTTTCTTTCTCTTTTGGCCCTTCCTAGTTTAGATATCAGCATCATATCTGTGTCATAAAAGAATTTGGCAGGACTCCTTCTTTCCCTATTTTTCCAAATAGTTTGCATAGTATTGGAATTCATTATTCTTTAAATGTTTGGTAAAATTCACTTGTAAATCCACCTGACCCTAAAGATTTTTTCTTAGGGAGTTTATTCAACCTAATCTTTTGATAGTTTAAGTTTCATAGGGAAACAAAATGAGAAAATCATAGGATATTCAAGAGCAGAAAGAGACACAAGTAGAGGGACAGTGACAGAGAGAGTAGAGAGAGAAAGACACAGAGAGAAAATAAGAAAGAGAGAGAGAGAGAGAGAGAGAGAGAGAGAGAGAGAGAGAGAGAGAGAGAGAGAGAGAAAGAGAGAGAGAGAGAGAGAGAGAGAGAGAGAGAGAGAGAGAGAGAGAGAGAGAGAGAGAGAGATTTCAAAGTGGAAGAAATATATTGGGTATTGAGGATATCTCAAGTTGTTTCAGCTGAGCAAAGTCTCCCAGACAATTATTTATCCTGATCCACCAGCTAAATATCAGAGAATGCAATTTTGTCACCCTGAACCAACAGAACTTTCTAGCTGAGTCAAGTGGCAGTCTCTTGAAATTCCAACTAGAGGAAAGTATACAGATACAAATCCAGATTAGGAACTTGAGGAGCTCCAGATTAGGAAGGCAGTCCTTAGATTCTGTCCTGAATCATGCAACTTTGGGAGCACTGAAATCTTTTAAGTCCCCAGTTTGAGATGGCTGTGATATCCAGGAATATCATAACAATCAGTGTTCTAAGAAAGCAGCAGAAGGACCCAGAAAGACAAGAGTTTATTTCATATATTCCTCAAGAAGTAAACAAAGTCAGGTAAGAACATAAAGCATGAAAACAAGAAGAATACTGGAAGAATCACAAAATACAAAACTAGAGGTAAAGAATGACTCCAGTAAATATATACATACACGTGCACACACACACACACACACGTTATAATAGAAACTAGGACAAAAAAATTCCTGAAAGTAATAAAATAAGTTATTTTTAAAGAATTAAAAATTATTTCAGAAATAAAATGAGATCAGTAGAAGAAAAAAAGTTGGAAAAGAAATGAGAATTTCACAAGAAATCACAAGAGAAAACTCTCTAATCTCTTAAAAGCAGAAAGCAAAATACTAATAAACCCACCAGTCATCTAAAAGAATCTCAAAAATGAAAACTCTTAGGAATATCACAGCCAAATCCAGGGTTTTCAGGTCAAAGAAAATATATTTCAAATAGCCAGAAGGAAAGAATTCAAATGTCAAGAAGCTACAATCAGGATCACACACAACTAAACAGCTACCATTATTATATATCCAAGAATAACTTACCTAGAAAAAACAGAGTGCAATCATATAAGAGAAAATAATGTATCTTTAATGAAATAGAGGACTTTTAAACATTCCTGAATAAAAACCAGAGTTTCATAGAAACTTTTAAGAACATATACAAGAATCAAAAGAAGCACTCAAAGGTAAACATGACAATCATAAGGGGCTAAATGAGAACATACTATTAACATTCTAATATTGGGAGATTTAACATTCCCTTAAACCATTATCATCATTAGGTATTATAGATGGAATCTAACAAGAGAGAGTTTGGGAATAGTTCTGTTATGTTTTGGTGATTTTAAAAAGAAGAATAGAAAGAAAGGGGTAACATGGAGGCAACATGGAAAGGAAAAGTGGGAAAAATTATCTCATTTAATTAGGGTCACCAAATAGAATCTACACCAACTAGGAAGAAGTGGTGGTGAACCTCATTCTCATCTGAACCGGTCAAAGGGAAGATGAATGCACATCCTTGGGAACAGAAATGTATTATGTTTAACATGAAAACAGGAAAGAAAAGGGAAGAAATAAAAGAAATGGTACAGTAAGTGAGTACTCACAAGCAAAACAAACTCTAAGAGTGTACAAAAATATTTATGACCACTTTTTTTGTGGTAGCAAATTGTTGGAAACCAAGGGGTGTACATTGCCTGGGAAAATTCTATACAAATTATGGTATGTGAATGTGATGAAATTCTATTATATTGTAAGAAAAGTAAAGGGATTTTTCAGCGAAAACTGGGAAGAATTGTATGAATTGATGTCAACTTAAGAAAGCTGAACGCAACATATATAATAATATTATAAAAACAAAAAAACTTCGAAAGACTTAAGGATTTTTACTAACAAAATAACTAATTCTGATTTCAGAGGATTCATGATGAAATGTACTATGAACCTTCAGATAGTAATAAATTCAGAGCACAGAATGAGGCATAAACACGTGCATATATACTCATATATATATATATAAAGGATATAGGCAATGTGGGAATTTGGTTTACTAAATTATACATATATGTAATAAGGATTTTGTTTTTCTTGCTTCTCAGTGGGAATTGGGGTGAGATGAAAAGGCGAAAAGACAGACTTTTATTGCTTGAAAAATTAATTTAAATTTTTTTAAAAAGAGAAATGAATGTTTGAAATCAGGATTGATCTGGTTTCAAATCTTACCATTGACATTACCAGGTATATTATGTGAGGCTCAAATAAGATAAAAACTGCACAGGATTCTGCAACTCTTAAACTGGTAAGTAAATATCAGCTATTATTCACAATAATGTTCATCCCAAACAATTAAAATTTGTCAGCAAATGTTTTAATTCATTATATTATAGAGACATACATCATCAACTCACAGAATTTGCAACCAATTTTAAGTGCTTCTTTCCTCCAGAGTCTTAGAAATTACTAGATAGGTTCACCTTAGATGATACTGTTCTATAATGTTATTTTGGGTAAATAATACTTTCCAGAATTCATAAACATGCTAGTTGTTCAATTTTAAACGAAGATGTAGCTTTTCATTTGGTAAGGATCTCTGCCAAATACTACCAAAACCCAACTTCCTGTGGCTTCTTGACCACTAGCTATCCCAACCCTGAATTAAACAGCAGGACAAACAAAATTGACTAAGCACAAAATTTCACCTGCTAGAAGTATCAGGAAAAGACTTCCAAAGAAGCACTAGCTATATTTCTTTCTGTTTTGTCATCTAAGGCATTAAGTTGCTTTGCTTTCAGCATAGTTATGGCTGACAATTCAAATCTACTTTCTAGATGGATGAAGGACTACACTCCCAGGTCTACTATTATTTTACACAAGCTAATTAACTTCAGAGTGTTTCTTGCCTTCTCAAAATTTAATTCAGTAATATTTTATTTATCACTTCCTTCAAAAGTAGCACTATTTTAAAAAAAAAGAATACAGAGGATTATAAGGCAGTTCTTGTCTTCAAGAAGCTTAAATTTTCTGAGGACACAAGAGTTATACAAACACAATGTCAAATAATTTGCTGAAGGGAGCTTAGTGGGACATTGGACTTGGCAATTACTTTTTAAGCATTAATTATTATTTCTCCTTTAGATAAAACAATTATAGTTTCTTTCTTTGTTGCTTTCCACACTATACATTCAGAAAATGGTGATAGATAATTGATATCTGGGGTCTTGTCTCTCCCACCTAATATCTCTGTGACTTTAGAAAACAACAAACTTCATTCTCTTTTTCAAAGATCGCTATAAGCTTTTAAATTCAATTACCATTGGATTATATACTATAAAATGTCCAAAATTTAAGAGACAGAAAAGAAAAAAAAGCTATAAACTTAGGGGAAAGTAGAGTAGAAAGAGAAATTTCTTTGAATTTGCAGTTCCAAACTTCCATGATCTATCATTGGCATGAAGACTAACTAGAAATATGACTTAAGGCAAGTCTACACATATCAAGTTCAAATGAAATGTTGCAGTTTTAACCAAATGGCACATACAAAACAGTGGCTTTGTTGCACAGCTTGTAAAATCATTACTGAGATCAAATCCTGAGCTAGGTAAATCTCTAGAGAGGGAGAAACCTGATGTTCAATTTTCTATCATTCATTTGTACATTTAACTTTCTCTAAATGTCACTGTTACTCATGAAGTCAATATTATAATCATCACTGAGTGGGGTTATGGGAGAAACATTTTGAGAAATACAGATTACATTTTTGAATCTTGAATTTGTATTTTAAGAGAAAAAAAATCCCACTGTTGAAAAGGTTCCCAGGTATTAGTATCTAACTTTTTGATTTGTTTGTTTTTGTTGGAAACAAACTGTTTAAACTTGACACTTTATGTCATTTGAATAAAACAAACTAGCCTTTTCCCAAATCTGCAAATAAAAATTTATGGTTTGGGACCAATGGTAAGAGTAGTTTCCAAAATCAGATATTTTAATTTTTTTTTATTATCTGTAGAGTGAATCATTATATAGTAAGATAAAAAGTTATTCTTAGATCATTTTAAAATAAAAATTGTACATGTCATTGATAAATAAATACTGGATGTTAATTGTAATAAGAAAAAAATAGTTAAAATCAGGCAATGGGAAGAACTGAAAGGTCTGGAAATCAACTGCTGTCTAATATGTGGAGAACTGATCAGTAAGTACTCCAGTAACTGAGAACTGGTTGTCAAGACAAAATGTATGAAGTATGAAACAATTTTTCTGATTTTAGTTTTTTCCTCTTCTCTCTACAAAGAACCTATTTCCTACTGTATGAATCAAAAAGTCAATAGAAAGTGATCATTTTAAATAAAATCCAAATATTTACCATGGCCAAGGTTATTTAATCTTGTCTCTGGCCCTTTCCAGCCCTCTTCTTCCCCTCTTCCCACCCCCCAGAAAACAACAAAACAACGACAACAATGACAATAACAATGACAACAACAAAATATCAAAAACAAAGACAAAACTTTGATTAAAACAATGAATCTCTACTATGGGTAAAAAGAAGCAGTGGTGAAGTAGACAGTGTGACTTATACTGACCTATTGTTTTGTTTTTGAGTGATTTCAGTTGTGTCCAACTCTCTGTGTCCTCATTTGGGGTATTCTTGGCAAAAATATTAGAATGGCTTACATTTCTTTCTCCAGCTCATTTTACAGATGACGAAACTAAGGCAACAGAGTTAAGTGACTTGCCCAGAATAATACAACTAATAAGTGTTTGGGACCAGATTTGAACTCAGGAACATAAGTTTTCATGATTCTCAATCTAGGGTTTTATATATATATATATATATATATATATATATATATATATATATCACCTAACCTATTCCTTAACTACTGTTTAATTTGTCAGGCAGAAAAGTTGAAATAAATTCCTTTGTCATCACTCACCTAGGCAATAAAGGTGATGCAGTTAATAGAGCACTGGTGTTCCTGAGTTCAAATCTAGACCCAGACACTTTTTAGTTGTGTGATCCTGGATAAGTCACTTGGTCTCTGCATATCTAAATTCCTTCAGCTGTAAAGTGAGGATAATAATATCATCTGCCTCTCAGGATTGTCATGAAGATCAAATGTGTGCTCTTAGAGTAGTGTGTAACACATAATAGATACTTAATAATCCTTGTTTCCCCTTTCTTCTTTAACATATAATTCTATAAATGTTGTTTCTAATCTAGCAAAAATTTTCTCTATATTTCACATTACCAGTTATTAACTAAATATATTAACATATATTAAAATGAAATGAAAATGAAGCAAACTTCTCTTGAAAAGAAACAACCTGTTCAAGTCACACTCTCAAATTGGTGTCAAATCCATAAATCAATGAAAACATATTGAGGCCATGGACATACAAGGTGATGTAATTCAGCAAAATAACACATTTAGTTCAGCAAATGGAAGAGAAACACTGGCCAAGAACTTTTGAGGGGAGACTGAAATGTCATTCCATGAATGAATATGTCTCCTGAAATAAAATGTCCGAATTCTTTTCCATCCTTTGCCATCATTTTTATATTCAGTGTCACTCCAACTAAGAAATTCATCCTGTTTTGATTCACAGAGAGCACAGCATATATTGTCACATGCTTTGAAGCATCCATATAACATTCGCAAATGCTAATTTTGTTGCTTTATCAAAGGAACCTTCTCTGAAGCTACTAAAGGATATTAGTCTTTTTTAAAAAATACTTTTTATTTTTTCCAGTTACATGTAAAACTTGCATTTTCTTTTAAAACTTCGAGGTCCAGATTCTCTCCCTTCCTTCCCACCCTATCTCCAATTGAGAAGGAACATATAAAGTTGTGCAAAATATTTCCATAAAAATCATATTGTGAAGGAAACAAAGATTCCCCCCCCCCAAGAAAAACCCTCAAGAAAAAAAAAGTATGCTTTCATACTTCAGACACAATAAGTTTTTTCTTTGCCTATGGAGAGCATTTTTTCATCATAACTCCTTTGGAATAGTCGTGGATCATTGTATGGCTGCGAAGAATACAATCATTCACAGATGATCATCCCACAATTTTGCTTTTACTATGTACACAGTACATTTCACTTTGCTAGAGCTCATGTAGGACTTTCCCGGTTTTCTGATAGCAAAGGATATTACTTTTACTAAAGACAATTTGGAAATCTATTAGGAAGCTTTGAAATTCAGACTTCATTATCTTTAAGGAAAAATATGGGGTACATGTGACCAATTTTCTTTCAATTGTTTACTCCTGGGATTGGAAAACTTTTTTTGAGGTGTCATAAGCCTTCATTTTAAAATACTTTACTGGAAGTGGAAAAAGGTTGTATTTTTAAGGTAATAGTAACAGAATGACAGGAAAGCACAGTGGGTACCTGGAAGCACATTCATGGGTGATATCCATAAATCTTAGTACAGCACTCTATCCACTGCACCACCTAGCAACCCTACTTGGGAACATTGTAGGTGTTTAATAAATGTTACTTGAACCACTGACAAGGAGAATTCACAAAGACAAAAATAAGAAATCATGAAAGGTTTTGATCTGAATACATTGTGGCAATACTCACTTTGATAAAACCATGAATCTATTAAAGATTCCTTTCTATGGCTACATGAAAGTTTGTTTCATACACACACACACACACACACACACACACACACACACACACTCAGAGGTGTGCTGGAGTCAGTTCATCCTGGCTCTCAAGACCAGACTGTTAAATTTTCAGTGTGAGCATTTACACCTCATAAATCAACAAACAATACAAATCAGAGCTTGATGTATTATTCTGTTAATTATCTAAACTTACTAGAATAAGTGAAAAGAAGTTAATAATGCAGATAAATTTTTTTTCCTGCTAGAGCTGGCTGTTATACATTTACCAGCACAGCACAGGATTTATGCATATTGTGAATACACATATATTTATATGTATTACATACATATATATTTCAGGGACAGATTATAAAAATATCCAGAAAATGCCTAAATTTATATATTTTGATAATTTCTATATCTTTATATTCTGTTCCCAAACAGGAAATATTTAGAGAGTATCTAATATTGAGATTTTTTTCATCTTTAGAGAATATTCTGTAAATTTGAAAATATAACAGCTATCAGGTAGAGGTTAAAAAAAACTGTTCATCTTTGGACAATTATTTACCAAGAAACATCTCTAGCTTTTATGTACTTTCTGGTCCATTCTGCTTTCATTAAATGCATAATGAATTGAGTTGAATTAAATTGAAACAAAAGCCTTCCATCAGCATTTCCTAATATGTATATGCAAAGGGGCCATGATTCCATATTTAAATTTACCACTTTTTAAAATCTTTAGTTCCACTGAAATCTGCATCATGAATAATATCTATCAGACAAAGCAGAAGATGGCATAAATGAATCCTGACAAAGTTCCCAAATCCAGTTGTCTGAGAAGCTCTTTTGTAAATATCAAAAATGCTGTATTCCTAGATCTGATATCAGAAGAATGAGATCACTTAATGGAACTTTCATGTGATAATTCTTTAAAACTAGCAGCCACACAAAGATACCTGTCTGGTTTCTGGCTATGTTTCTTTTGTGTACCCAGAACTAACCGATTAAGCCTTGAAACACTTGATGACTTTTATCATTATATATGCTTACAAAAATGGATTTACTGTACTTGGTGCATTAAATCTAAATACAGAAATAAACCAGACTGAGAACCTGATCTAAAGTTGACATTTTCACTGCTTTCTAATCCCTAAAACTTGCAGAATGGCATCAGCCATATCACTAAATGGATCATAGTAATAAATCAACAAACAAGCATCCAATAGCCCACACAAATGTTTTGTGTATATTTGCATTACTATTTTTATTTGTATGTCAGTGATGCTGAGAATAATTAACCACATCTTCATTTAAGAGCATTTCTGAATCCATATTAATTTTTGTCATATTTTCTCCATCAGTAATAATTGTATAACTGATATGATATTGGGGAGGGTCAATTCATATTTTTTACTTAAAAAGGGGAATCCTAATCCTTGAGAAGTTTAGAAATTACCACTTTATAGAGCCTTTAACATCCAAATCAAAAAAGGACAATTGAAAAGACAGAAAACGATAGAGAGAGACACAGAAAGAGAAAGAAACAGAGATAGTCAGAGAGCAAAGGCAGAGACACCAAGAGGGAGAAACAGAAAGAAAGAGAGAGACAAGGGAGGAGTGAGAGAAAAATAGAAGGAGAGTCAGTGAGAGAGAGAGAGAGAGAGAGAGAGAGAGAGAGAGAGAGAGAGAGAGAGAGAGAAAGAGAGAGAGAGAGAGAGAGAGAACGAACCTGGGGCTTTAGAAGCCATCATAAGTTTGACTGGGGTCTTTCAAAAAGCAAAAAATCTTCTTTATTCCAATTTATTCTACCAAAAACCATTCTCTTCTACCGCAAGCCTTTTAAATTTAAAGCCTCTCCCCCTCAACCTCCTACCATACTCATGAAATCAATTTTTATGCTGGGGAGTGTTAGAAGAAATGTTTGTAAATGTAGGTCATGGCAAGCCTGTGGAGTGCTTTGAATGACAGGCTAAGGCATCTGGACTTGATCTTGAAGGCAATAAAGCACAAAAAAGGCTTTTGAGCAAGAGAATTAATAGCAATTCTTTAAGAAGATTAATAATAGTGAAAGTAAGTGAAAAATATGAGAAACGAGACTAGCAGCAGGAAAATCAGTTAGGAGGCTAATGAAATAATTCAATGGGAGTAGACCAAGATGCTTGCAATAGAAATTAAAAGGAATTTCAGAATTCATGTCAAGGAAAGTTTTTAATTAAGAAGACATACTTTTGTCCTTAACATTCTAAAGAGACCTACATCACTGTGCTAAGCATAGGTGGCCATTCAGCCTTTGCTATGCACTTCTGGCAATGACATCAGTTTCTACTTGATAGACTTGATTTTCTAACTTCAAACCCAGTACTTCTCCCCAACCCCCCAATATTCTGACCAGGACAGTGAAAAGATCTCAAGACCATGTCACATGAAAAAAAGAATCAAAGAAGCTTTTATAATCATAACTTATCTTTTAAAAATAAGTTATTTTCAAAAAAGAAATCTTATATCCTAGTTTTAAAGAGATTAAAAGTCACAACATTTTTCAGTAAGGTACCAATATATAACTATAACAGGAATTCTCTTAGTAAAAAAAAAAATCTGATCATCTAACAAAAATAACAATAATAATAGCTAACATCATGTAGCTTTTAAGCTTTTAGGTTTAAAGGTTAACCTTTAAGGTTTACAAATGTTTACAAAGCATTTTGTAAGTATTATCTCATTTGATTCTTACAACAATCCTGTGAAGTAGGTGCTATTATATGGATCAGGTGAGATGATATTTGTAAGGCAATCAAAATAGTGCCTGTTACATAGTAGGAACTTAAAAATATTTATTTCATCCATGTAATGAATCTGGATTTGAACTCAGTTCTTTCTGATTTCAGGTTTAGCAGTGTAAGTAACCACACTGTGCCTTAACTTCATAATGGTGAATTCATAAAAGTCCAGTTTCTCTTTTATTTATCCACTTATATTGGAAATGCGTGCTCACTGTTTTGCCATTTCAAGGGTCACCATATGTGTTAAAATATTAAACCTGAATAAGAAACACTATGTGAATTTTGTGTCCCTGAAATTTTAATCTGAGAAATAATGTTTGTTTATTTTTGGGAGTCTTCAGGTGCTTAGCCCACACTCAAATTTAGGGTTTTGAAAATTCATTTCTGGCAATAATTATATAGGTATGTTCTTTATTTCATTTAATATCTTTTTCCTGTGTTTTATTTAGCTTACACAACCACAGTCAGTATGTCATCACTATGACAGAGTGGTTTGTAAACCATCTAAGTGCTACTCACCAGTGCTACCACAGACCAGGCCTGTTATAAGAGACCTCTTAAAATATACAGAAAAGGGCTGTACTTCATTCACCTCATTCACTGCCACCACTCCTTTGAATTCACACCACTTGCCAAAGTAGTGCTCTTGTATCTTTTTCACCCAAAGAATAAATAAGAGTTCAGCAAAATAAAAATTATAAAGCACCAACCAGTCCAAAAAAATTATGTTCCAACAATATTTTACTTTGCTTGGTCCCAGTGCAAACATTTCTATATAGAAGTACACATTCAGTTAGTAAAGATAGAGAATGAATCTTTAAAAGTTCTCCTTTTCGCCTTTCCAGAAGCAGCTAGATGGTAAAGGGTCTATCATCAGCTATTTACTTAGCTCAGCCACTTATTAGCAAGTCACTTCACTGCTTTTTACCTCTATTTCTTCATGTATAAAATGGGGTTAAAAATAACACCTACCTTCCAGGATTACTGTGAGGTTCAAATGAGATTATATTGTAAAGAATTAGCACAGTACCTGATAT
Organism: Sarcophilus harrisii; assembly: GCF_902635505.1. Taxonomy (NCBI): domain Eukaryota; kingdom Metazoa; phylum Chordata; class Mammalia; order Dasyuromorphia; family Dasyuridae; genus Sarcophilus; species Sarcophilus harrisii. The sequence goes on from NC_045429.1 coordinate 143,988,448, forward strand.
GTACTATGTAGATGTTTAGCTATTTTCCTTAACAAATTTCTTTTTTTCTCTGACAGAATGAGTAGTTTCTTTCCAATTTTTATCTCTGAATATAGTCCCTGGTATAGCAAATGGGAAAGAACACTCTGGACCACTTGTTAATATTGGGTAAGTCACTTAATTTTTCTAAGGCTCAGTTTCCTCATTCACAAAATAAGAAAAGTGGAAGTGATGATGTCTAAGGTCTCTTACAACTCTATATTGATGATCATGTAACTCTATGCCATAAAAAGGGCTCCTTTCAGTGTTTTGCTCTAACATAATAGTGACTTCAAATTTCCTCCAGGCCTCTTTGGATGTAAAATCTGAAAAATACACATTCCTGAAATATCTGGAAAAAAATAATCCACAGATTTCTCTTTTAAGATATTTTCATAAACATTTCTGTTTTGTGCTTTTCCTTTAGCTTGATATAATGGATTAAATGGATAATTCCATACTTCTAATTGACCAATTCTTTGTCTGATCCTCACATCATTAACATTGTAATACACCAAAAAAATATGACTTTGCCAATCAACATGGATAATCTCTCTACAGATACAAATTGCTGCCTCTACTTGCTTTAGCAGAAAATCTTTATGAATTGCAGTGATCAATCTTATGGTAAGTAGTTTTTCCAAAATGGACATAGAGTCCATTACCATCCAGTAATTAAGGATCTTCCCACTTGGTAAGGCCTGCCAGAAGTTATATTCTGTTGGCATAGTTTTCTAGGGCTCAAGACCTCATGGTAATGGAAACATTTCATTAATGGGATTTCTTTGAAAGATATATAAGAAGGCAATGCCTTGGTAAACCCTTTCTTGCTAACACAGCAAACATGTCAGTTTTATTTCTTGAAGGAAGCCTAAGGACTTTTTTTTTTGAAGGAGGAGGAGGAGGAGGAAGAAACTGCCTGTCTTACCTTATTACAATTACAGGGTAGCAAAATACCAACTCACTATCTTCTTGATTCTGGGAAGTTACTTGTTTTGAACAAGTCAGATAAATAAATTATGAAAGAATCTACATAGGCATGTCTGAGTATGCCTTTTTACACCCAAATACAAGTTAAAACTAATGATTCAAGCACAAGTAAAATACCAATAGCACAGATGGAGGAGGAGCAATGTATTTTTAAATTTTGCATTGTGGGTCATATTACATTTAGATAGAAATATGATATAAAGCAACAGTTGATTTCACCTCATTATTTCCCTTGTTACTAATTTTGAGTAAAGTCACTTGGTTGGGGGTGGGGAAAAGATAGGAAGATGTGAGAGATTCTAGTAGAATAATGTTATCAGATAATTTCCCCTCTCTATTCCTCTCTATCCCTTTCCCTTTGATGAGTAAAATGTGTACTCTCTAAAAAAGGGAGAACATTATAAAAGTAAACACAGTATGTATGCTGTGCTTTGTTCTGTGTTTTGTTTTTATGGATTTGAAATAATTATTGAACTTTATAAGAAATTTTACTTTGATTTTTAAAAAAGTCATCAATCTTTTATGTATTTACTTAAAAGCAAGATAAAAAATTTCTCTGTATTAATTTTCCCTTATAGCTATTTCAAGAATTATGGAACAGAAGCCAAAAATACTAATTTATAGATAAATTTAAATAATCCTTCAATTTCAAAGCCTATCAATTTATTGTGAACAAAATCATTACATATTTACAAATATTTTTAAAAGAATTTCTTTCTTTATATTCCCTTTCTCCACAATTTTCTTAGTGCTTAGAGCATAATGTATATTAACTTAGAAGTAAATTTTTACTTTGATGTTTTAAAAAGATATTCATCACCCTGTGATGTAATTACTTAAAAACTGGCCAAATATTTCTCAGTATATATATTTTTTTCTTTCAGCTGCTTTTAGAGGTATGAAACAGAAGAGAAAATGTTAATTCTTTCCTTCAATTTTTAAATCGTTTGATATATTAAGAATAGAAACATTTCATATTTACAAGGATTCTTTGTGGTTTCTGTCTTCATCCTCTCTTTCCAACATTTTTTTAGTGCTTAGAGCATACTGTGCAGCAATCAAAGAATCAGACTAAAAATATGAAAGGAGAGGATTACACAGTACAAAGATGAGGAATTTAATTTAGAGAAGAAACTACTAAAATGAGGTATGTTGCTAAAATTTATCTGATCTTAATATAATTTCAAATTTCTTAAGCCTTTTCTACTCTGTACCAATAACATACATTATTTATGGGGGAGGGAAGAGAGCAACTAAATCATATCCTTCCTAACTACAAAAATCTTGACCACCATGTGTAGCAAAGCCATTTTTACTAGTACAAATCAGGAGATAAAATGTTAAGCTTTTGGAAAGCAACATAGGGAAGAAAAGAAATGACAGAGTAGGCAAGCAATGAAGGACATGATGCAGCCATTAGTTGAAAGCCTAGAAATAAGAAAATAAGGAAGCAATTATATAATGCAATCAATAAGAATCAAGGGGTGCTAGTAAGTGATGAGAGTTTCAGAATTAATTTTTCCTTTTTTTCCTCTGAAGCCAAAAGACCCTAAAGTGATCTGTATAAGAGTCCAATTCTATTATTCATTAGTGGGCAAATCAAATAAGTCCTCTCTGGATTCAATTTCCATATCTGTAAAATGGGAGTAATCATGTAATTTGAAGGAACCTCAGAGGCCATCCATTTCAACATTTTATAGATCATCATACTCAGGCTCACAGAGGTGAAACATGTTGTCCAAGTTCACACAGATAATGAATGATAGGCAGAAATCAAATCTAGGTAAATCCCATCTTCTTACCACTATAACATTTTGAGTTCCTTACTTATAAATTGCCTCCCATTTGAATGACTTAGAAGATTACTTTTCAACCCAACCTTGAATTCAACCCTGCCACCTAAATTCCCACTTTGCCTCTTTAAACTATCACTATGATATTAATAAAGCCCTTGCCCAGTAGACTTTGTTAATTCAATAATTATCTCTTCAATACCCTTTATATAAACTCTAGGTCCTGCTTTTGAATATTCATCAACCCTCTTATAATGGCCTGGAGTGCTGTGCACTACAATTCCAGAAGACCCTTGCCTTCTGAATATCTCTGTTTCTAGGTTAATGTCTCCATTTTGGGACTTCTAGGTACACATTAACTCTAGAAGTCTGACAGGATGTTCATTGTTGGACAGTTCAATGTTTTGATCCCCACTAAATAAATAAATAGAAATGAAGAATAGAAAAATGAAACAGATATACATTAGAATAAGGAAATGTTTTATTAACAAGATGATTAATATTGGCAACTAGTTTATCTATATAATATGTAGTCAAGATATATTGCTGAAACACTAACACTTGTCTAATTTGCTTTAAAGGCATATTTCATATCTTAGAACTCTTCTTTATCAATTTTAAGCCCCAAATGGCCTAAATTTAAAAGATTTAGCTGTATAAACACAGATACTAAGATGATTAGGAAGCCAATTAATACTATTATAGCTTGATCTCAAAGGAAGATTAATGTTTTTGAAGAGAGTGAAACCTGGAGAAAAAAGTTATCCTAACTTTGACAATAGATAATATATAATCATGTGTAATACATCATCAGGAAGAAAATGTACAATAATAACTATTAGGGAAAGAAAGAAAAATGCATCTCTTTATTTCTGCATTGTCTTTCATATTCAAAGAGAATGCTACTGACAAAAATTGCTAATTATCTGTGGGCAAGTACAGCTAAAAAGACTGAGGTGTTGACTAACAAATCACTGTCATAGAAATGTGATGAATTTTTTTTTTCAAATTGTGAAGACAGAACTTAATATTTATAACTCTGCCTTCTAGAATCAGCATTTGAAGATAGGCCATATTGGCAAATGCTCTTTGCATTCTTGTCTTTGCATTTCTCTACTGTAACCAGTGCCATAAAGAAATGTCAAAAGCTGGACCTCTAAGATGAGTAGATTGACTTCTAGTCATAAGCAAGTGTACTATATTAGTTCAAAGTGTTCAATTTTTTCCTACACCTCCAATGTGAAAATAAAATGATCATGTAAAATATTATCAGATACAAGAGAGGTTCTATAAATATGTGTTAACTTAATTCATTTTTTTTTTTGGTAAAACCAATTTAACACACACCTGTCATAAAGAAATAATACAGATTTGTGAGGTTACTCCAGTACCAACAACAAACTATGGCTAAGAAAAGTAACTCCTGACTCATAAATAAATAATTTTCACTGCCATTAAATGAGTATGAGCTTTTGGCTGGCATTGGTTGAAACATATGTAGATGGCAAGGATTGAGAGTACTGACAAGCAGATGTTCTCTCTACACTCTGGACTTCTGGTAGTCCAAAGAGAAAAATAAACTAAACTCCCCAAAGTTGTGCATTTCACTATCTCAACACAGACCTTCAAATCAGTATTACTCATTTTAGTAAGTTACTGGCCAGACAACAGGAAAGATGGGTTTCTTTTAGTCTTTTTTTGAAAGTAATTGTGCAACTACAAAAGCGAAAACATATGCCCAATTTTAAGCCAAACAGAGTTTTTAACATTGCTTGAAATAGCCATAAAATTTTAAAGTACAAATATTTTCCAAAGACAAGCTGATTATTATGAACTCCCCACCTCACATACTCTCATACTTAAAACAAATTTCAAGGCTTAAAATTCAGAGACAAACGACAGTCTAGAACCATGCGCAGGCTTGGAAAAGGCTCTCTAAATTCCCCATAAAACCTTCTAGGCTGCCAACACTCTAGAGATGCAAGTTATATGCCCATCCTCCTGGCAGACAGGGGATTCATTTTGAAAATGTGGCAAATGATCATAAAGAATAGAAACTGAGAAAAAAAATATAGGCCATTTCCTTTAAGCCAAGCTCAGTTCACTTAGAACTTGGTTAAGATTTACTGAGAGAGCTACCTGGAAGGGTAATACATGGTAAATGTTAACTATTGACTCTCTAAGTAGAAAAATATCTATGCTTGGGACATACTGTTAAATGAATTTTCCTTTCTCATAATTTTCTCCATTGTTCTATTGGGTTTAGAAAATCAATAAAATTAAGTCTTAATTTATATGGTTTGCATTCTGAGGTATAAATAGTTGAAATGAAATTTTAACAATTAGCTCTCTAAACAGTTGAGCTGGCTCTAGGATATCCCTGAATACAGCAGGTAACAATGGGAATATCACTCCTGTGTTTCATGAGTCACAGACTCTCTGCGGGCATCTACAAATCATTTAATTTCTTGAGTTTCAGTTTCTCCAGGTAGAAGAAGGATTATATAAAACTTTAGTACATTAAAAAAAAATTAAATATGAAATAAGAAGGCCCTGAACTGATTTGGGAAAGATACTAAGTTTGAGGTACAAAGTACCTATCACAGTTTCAAATGTACCATCATATTATTAAATGGATGTTTTCTAGAAGCAAGGTAGCTCAGTAGGCAAAACATTGGGTTTGAAGCACTGAGTGAAATCTAGACACAGATCCTAACTAGCTGTGTTACCTTGGACAAATAACCACTCCCTGCCTCAGTTTCATCATTTCTCATATAGAGACATTAATAGTATGTACCTCCTGAGAATGTTGTGAGGATGAAATAAGACAATAATATTTCATTTTCTTTCAGTCATTTCTGGTTCTTCATAAACTCATCTGTTTTTTTTTTTTGGTGGGGGAGGGGTTGGTCAAAGATACTAGAAGAGGCTTGCCCTTTCCTTCTCCATCTCATTTTTTATAGACATTTACTGAAGTTGGATTCAAACTCAGGAAGATGAGTCATCCTGATTCCAAGCTCAGCACTCTATCCACTGTACACATAGTAGTTGCTTAATAAATGTTTCCCATAGTAAATGGTTTCCTAGAAAGGTGACAGACAATGTTTTCACTAGAACTGGTCAAATCTAGCTTCCTCTCCACCCCCATAGATTTCCTTTAACATAACAACAATTCTTAAACTCACATGTCTCTGACCACATCCTCTACTATTAGTTAAAACTTCAACTGAGTGCTCCTTTTCCTTTTTTTTCTTACTATTTTCTTAAATGTGATCACTTATGAGCAATTCTAATTATTGCGTATTTAACCTCTATTGCCATTGCCATTGCCATTCTCTTGACAGCAGCAAAATGTAACAATTCCTAGGTTACTTAGGATTTTGTAGAATCTGTAGGGATAATAGAGAAAGAGAAAACAGCTTACCATGAATTGGTGTTAGAACAACTCTTGTACCTGCTTTACTTAATTTATAGAAATATATACTATTCATGCATATATATTTGTATATTATGTTTTGCTTTTATATAGCAGTATATTATATATAGTCTTGGGTAAAAGTCCAGATTAACTATGTTAGCCACAGCAAGTCACTTCATTTCTAGATCTAAATTTCCTCATTGTACCTCATCTGCCAACCAGGGCCTCCTTACTAATCTTTGAACAAGAAACTCCCATACCCCAACTCTGGACATTTTTACTGACTGTCTCCCATGCTTGGAATGATTTCTCTCCAGGGAAACCAGGCTTCCTTGGCTTCCTTCCAGTCCCAGCTAAAATATCATTTTCTCCAGGAAGATTTTCTGATCCTCCTTAATTGTAGTGCTTTCACTCTGTTGATTATCTCCAATTAATAACATATACATTTTGGACACAGTTATTTGCATATTTTCTCCTCCACTACACTGTAAGGTCCTTGAGAACAGATGAGAACAGAAATGTCTTTTTTTTTTTTTTTTTTGGTAACTCTGGTGCTTGGCTCAGTGACTGACAAACACTTAATAACTACTGAATTACTGACAGTAAATGGGAGATAAACTAGACTAGTAGTGTCAAACAAAAAGAAATAGATCTCTTTGGGCAACATATTGACTTGGAAAATTACAAATTAATATTATTTGTGCTGTATTATATATTAATTTTGCTAGATATAGCCTAATTACATTTTAATCTGGTTCAGGACAAATGTGGCAATGTTGTAAGCCTTGTACAATGAATGGCATTTATGATACCTCTGGACTAGAAGAAGTCTTTTTTTTTTTTAATCACTTTAATAATCTGTGGCTTATGAAAGTATTTCTTATAATATGTTCTATCAACTATCTAACTGCAGACAGATATGAAGAAGAAGAGTGAGATTGAAATACAATTCTGGCATTGCTAACTAGCTTTAAATGGAAAAAGAAATCAAAATTCATGATATTTGAATGATTCTAAGGGTTTGTATCTACCTAAATTTCAAAATGACACACAGGTTCAAATATAAATTGATTGTCTTTGTCCCTCAAGCATCCAAAATCTAATGTTCTATAGAATTGATTTAATATTATTACCATTCTTTTTCCTAATTTCATTCCCAAAAGAACGTTACCCTGGACCTTTAGCAGAATTTTTCTTATAAACTAATAACAAAAGTCCTGAACCACTGAAAAGACATTTCCCCAAATGATCAAATGTATCTCAGTTAATTTGTCCTCATTTAACAAAACTGATAAGAGGTATATCAATGAAAATGATTTTTACTAAGCAGAATAATTTAGTTACAATTGATTAAACTACTTAGTCATTTTCTTCTATACCTTTAAAATGAGCTTCACTTTATCTGGGTTCTAAGTGTGCTAGACCAATGATTTAATAGTGTAGAGAACTCTTGATTAAAAAAAAAAAAACACCTCTAAGAAAGATAGCAATTCATCTGCAAGGGAAGGAATTAAAAATTGAAAAGTGCAAGAAAAAGAAATGTGACCCTGATTTTCAGGAGTCAGGCTATTCATAATACTGAATTCCATTTAACCATATATATGAGTCCAGAACATAAAGGCCACCTTTGTTAAAAGGGAAAAAAATATGGTATACCATTCCATTGGACCCATCAGAAATTATTATGGTTTAATGTACCCCTGAAGCAATATGTACATTTAAAAAAATGTGATATTCAAGTTTGGACTGGATCTAAGGGGAGTTTCACAAAATCTTCAGACAGATACATTTCAAAATATAAAGTTAATTGACTTCCCATAAATTTATCAGTTTTGGACCTTCTCCTTCCAATCAGGATAGATAATTTAGATTAAAAAGTGACATAAATATTCAAGAATGTTTGTGGCAGCCCTCTTTGTAGTGGCCAGAAACTGGAAACTGGGTGGATGCCCATCAATTGGAGAATGGCTGAATAAATTGTGGTATATGAATATTATGGAATATTATTGTTCGATAAGAAATGACCAGCAGGATGATTTCAGAAAGGTCTGGAGAGACTTACATGAACTGATGCTGAGTGAAATGAGCAAGATCAGGAGATCATTATATACTTCAACAACAATACTATATGATGATCAATTCTGATGGACGTGGCCATCTCCAGCAATGAGATGAACCAAATTAGTTCCAATAGAGCAGTAATGAATTGAACCAGCTACACCCACTCTGGGAGATGACTATGAACCATTACATAGAATTCCCAATCCCTTTATTTTTGTCCGCCTGCATTTTTTATTTCCTTCACAGGCTAATAGTACACTATTTCAAAGTCCAATTCTTTTTGTACAGCAAAATAACTGTTTGGACATGTATACTTATATTGTATTTAATTTATACTTTAATATATTTAACATGTATTGGTCAACCTGCCATCTGGGGGAGGAGATGGGGGAAAGGAGGGGAAAAATTAGAACAAAAGGTTTGGCAATTGTCAAAGCTGTAAAATTACCCATGCATATAACTTGTAAATAAAAAGCTACAATAATAATTTTAAAAAAGTGACATAAATGATTTAAAATTCTATAAACTAGCATTTCCCCAGTATACTCCATAGTATCCTGAAGATGGAGTTCAAAAGGAATATGTTTTTTATGAAAAAAGATTAATGCTAAAGATATTTTCTTTAAAATAATATGTATGCAAAATTATATTCTTTTCAAAAATGTATATGATCATTTCTAATATAAAATCAATTATCATATAAAATCTACTATTTCCCCAGGATTATTCCCTGAAGTATAAAAGTCAGAACTGGAAGGAATTTTGAGAATTTGTAATCCAACTTTTTAATATTTTACAGTTAATTGGTTCATAAAGTTAGTAAAATTTTATCCATATTAAAAATTACCATATTAGCTTCCATGCTCTGAATGATTACCAATGTAAAGATGAAAGAAAACATACATACATAAGTCAAAATAAATAACCTGCCAAAACCTGTTTTCAGGTATTCTAAAGGTGTGTCTAGTTTCCATGTAGTCCTGGCAGCACAAGTCTCATTTGCATCTCTGCACAATTTATTGAATCTCTACTCATTAACATTATTGTTTGTGGAAAGGGATTACATTGTTATCATCAAATATTGAGTTTTTAAGGTTGTTCCTTCCTCTACCCTAGTTAAAATAATCCTGCAGCCCTAAGGACCAGATGCTTCAGAATTCATGAGTCTCTAAGTAGCAACTAATTATATATACTTTTTGTGTTTTGGCAAGTGGTTTTTCAAATGTTTTCGAGGTTGTCTGCAAGATTTTACCCATGTTTCTGGCATCAAAAGTTGCTATGTTTCTTTTTTGTGTGTATGTGTGTGTGCCTAACTTCACAAAATATTAAATTACTGAAAAAACACTGCTTCTAAAATGGACCTGTCCCATCAAACTGAACCATAGTAAGCACAAAGGTAAACAAAGATGGGTGTGTTAAAAATGACTGGTCTTTGAAGTTGAAGGGAGGAAGAAGCTTAGGAGAATTAGGTAAAGAAACAAAGAAGTTAGTGCAAAGATTTTAGAAATGAAAAAAGTAACCAAAATTTTAAAATACCCCAAGGCTATTCAGAGTACAAATGATACTTACAGCAATTGTCAGACCATCATCAGAGATATTTCATTATTCAATGTAAAATGAGAAAGAGGCAACTTCTGGAAGGCAATCCAAATGTCCCTAGTTAAAGTTGAAATATCAAGACAGAGTACTGGAAAAAGTCTGAATTATCAGAAGTTTTAGCTTTTACTTTATCACTAATTCACTTTTTGTGGAACAGTTTTCTTTGGTAATAATGGAGAAAAGAAATTCCTCACTCCTCTTGATAACTGCCTCATATTGTCATCAGCATCATCAGCATCATCAAGATCATCATCTCCATCGTCATCATCATAATTATATAAAATGCTTTATAAATTATCCCAGTTGATCCTCACACTTACCCTAAGGTTAGGTGCTATTATTCTTGTATCACAAATGAAGAGGGTGAGGTTGAGAGAAATTAAGTTACATGTCTAAGATAACACAGTTAAGTTCTGAGATAAGATTCAAATTCAGATCTTCCTGATTCCAAGCACACCACACTTTCTCTTGATACTATATGTTCTTATTCTGTGATTTTGTGCCATCTCCTCTCTCTTCACTCTCAGGCTTAGAACTCTCACCTCTACCACTTTGAATCACTTGGTTCCTTCAAAATTTAAGGCAATGGTCATTTCTTCCAAAAGACTCACCCTGTTTCTCCTTTACCAGATACTAGTGCCCTCACAAACAAACAATCTTATACTTGTTTTGTATATATTCTTCATTTACTCACCTGGGTATCTATTGTTTCCCACAAGTAAACTGTAAGCTCTATAAAAATAGGGACTACTTCTATTTTTTTCTTTGTGTTCTATTCTTGCTAAACAACACAGCACAGGCTCACCAAATGGTTAATGAATGAACTGGTCAACGGATAAATATATGTTCTAACTATCTTACAGAGTTAGTGCAAGATAAAATCAAGAACAGTATGTGAAAGTATTTTTTAAAATATAAAATATTCTACAAATGGAAGCTATGATCATTCTAGAAACCAGATGAAATCTAGCTGGCAAAAAATATATTTGATCTTTGTAGTGCTTCTTAACACAAGCATATGTCTAGAATTTTTAGCACTCTTGCAAGTACCATTATTTCATTGTTCATCTGAAATCCCTTTGTTGTAACTTGTCCTTTTGTTCACTGACATCTAAATCTCCTGGAGATCAGAGTAAATATACTGCTGCTGCTCTACTATTTTTTTTGTCAATATAATGCAACTAAAGGAGTACCAGGTATTGTTTCTCTTTAGGACATTTTGAGAGAGAATAGCATATTCTTTCCCTTTAGGACATTTTGAAAGTTTATAGCATATTTCTGTTTTTCAAAACCAGAGCATTTTGAATGTCTCCTAAGATCTCAAAGCTATATGGATTGCCTAAAGAGATTAATGAAGGGGAAGGGAGGAGAGAGAGTAAGAGGGAGTGAGAGAACTCTAAGTACAATGAAGTATTTACTGAAATGCTTTTTATAGTAAAAAAAAAAAAAAGGTATGGAAACAAACTAGATGTCCATTGGCTGAGTAATGACTAAATAAGTTGTGATATATGAATGTAATAAGATATTATTGCACTACATCAAACAATGAGAGTTGTTTGTGAACAAATATAGGAAAATGCATAAATCGAAGCAAATTAGACAGAATTAGGAAAATAATATATACAATAAGAGGTAGAAAGGATACAACAACAAAAAAGAAATGATGCTGTGAAATTATAATGACCAAATTTGGTCCCATAGAAAAGAATCAAGAATGTACCAATTTTCTTAAATGCTATATATTTTACATGGAGATGAAGATCAAAGGAAAGAGAATTATTTGGAGGAAGAAGATAAACCAATTCTTCACCAGCAGGTGCAATCTGAAGTCACGAGCCTATTAGGAAACTAATTTTCTTAAAGTAGGGTGAAAAACTAAAGATTTTCAAGGAAGAGCTAGGAGGTCAAACATGAACTAAATTAGAAAGAAATTCCCAAGATTGATCCATCAATCTAAGAATATCTATATGTTCTAACTTGGTTTCAGAATTGTGCTTATATCTTTCTATAGCATCACAAGAGGCTTGTACACTCATACTATGTTACTAGTATAGAGATTGACACAGAGGATTAAGAAATTTGCCTAAAGTAATGTGACAGAAAGATTGGTGATAAAATGATAGGATATGTACTTTGTGTCTAATGATTATTGGACCATAAAATCTATAAAGAGAAAGACTGTTTTATCCAAGCTTTGTATCTCACTTAGCACTTAACATGACAGTATATAAACTAGATGCTAATTCAGGGATTGTTTAATTATATAGAAATAAAAAGTATGTAGCACAAGTAGATAGTACATGTAAACCAGCAGTCATCCAACAGTATCAGTCAAGAAACATTTATTACGCATCTACTCTGTGGCAGACAGCATGATTGATTCTTGGGCTCCAAAGACAAAAATGAATAGGCTTTATTCTCTAGGAGTATATATTCTACATGCACAACATGTAATTTGAAAATGCATCTGAATCTTTGTTTTAAATTTTGATCCTCTCCCTTAAAAAAGTACTAAATAAAAAATAATGACATTGTGCATCCTCATGAAAATACTGTCAAATGATAGCATGTCCCTTAGGTGGCCAGAAGTGAAATGTTAATCCCAACCTCAACAACTGCTTGGAAGTTTGGGTGGGTTATACCTCTTCACTGAGGCAGCTCACAAGCAGTCCACTGGGAAGAGTTAACCATGAGAAAAAATGGAGGAAGTGATCTGAAACAGGGCAGAGAAAGGAAGTTTAGGATGTCACTTTCAAAGGGATAGCAAAATATGAGATGAAAATGCCCAAGTGAATTTAGGCAGCCAAACATGATGAGGAGATGAGCAAAAGAACTAGGAATAAGGCCCAGATCAGGTACTTTATAAATAAATTAGGTAAACACAAGTCTCTAGGAGGAAGAAAATAAGACAAACAGCTGTAAAACTGTAAGTGTTGTTTTTTTAAGGGGATCTGAGTATGCAGGTCAAGACTCTCTTCTCCTGTCTTAAAGGAACCATCTTGCCCAGAAACCCAACCAAGACACTTCATTTTTAAATTGCCATGGAAGGCCATTTGAGATGGTAGAGTAAAATAGCTACAAAACTATACTTAGAGTCAAGAAAATCTAGGTTGAGTCATGCCTTTTATACAACTAAGTATGAGACTTAAGCAAGTTATTGAACTTCTAAGTGGTCCCAAGAACTTTCTAAGAATAAATTTCAGACAACTGCTAATTTTTTCAGTGAAGGTGTTTCAACACAGTAAGCTCCAGAGACTAATGAAATCCTAGATCTAACTTCACCACCCCAAACTGTTTCTTATGGAAGGTATATACTAGGAGAAATTCTTCAAGCCTCAGCTAAAGTCTTACATTCTCCTAGAAATCTTTTTTAGTCCTTCTTAATCTTCGTGCTTTCCCCAATTTATCCTGTATAAATTTTGTTTGGACATAGTTCTTTGCATGTTTTCCTTCCCATTTGATTGTAAGGTCTCTGAGTGACTGATGATTGCTTTTCTTTGTATTCTTAACACAGGCACATAGTGCCTGGGCACTTGGTAGGTACTTAATAAGTATTTGACTGATTGTTATAACACAAAAAATACTACTATCTTCTTAAATTTTGAAGAACGTAAAAATTTATCTTTTGAAATTAACATAATGTGCATAAGTAATACAAGATAAATATCTTTATGTTCCTAGTTATTAATTTTCATTTATGTCAAACTTTATTCTGGCAATTGATTTAAATAGTTAAATGCCTAATTTTTGTTGTCCTTATACTCTAGGGCTTTTAGACAAAGGACACATATTTTTAAAAAAATTTCTAGCAAATATAAGATACTTTAAATGTATCCAAAAGATATTGTATTTCTTTAATTAATCTCCTATACTTTATTTTCCCACCACTTTGTAAGAACATTATCAACTTTACTATACTGTCTACATTTCAGATTATTCTGCATATGGAGGTTTAATTCAAGTCCTTTGACCTTTTATCCTTACGAATAACACTTGATCAGTAATAAATCTGTCATTGAAAGAAACAAGAGTCAGATTTCTAGACCACGTTACAATGCTCTTTTGTGGCATTATAAATGAAGTAACAAAGTATCTGTGAGACTCTACCTGTCAGACTCAAATTGAACAAATAGTTATTTGAACAGAAGTTAAACCCCTATTTAATTTACAAGACAAACTACGGAGTAGATTTTTTCATATTACTTAAAAAAAAAAACACATGGAAGTAGTTGACAATTTCTCTTGAATGGAGATTCCCACCATTCCTCCAAAAAGAATAATCTTAGATTGCTAAAGGAAAAAAATTTGATTTTCCCTAATTCAGGGAATTCCAATTCAGTAATTTCAAATATGTCATAAAAACTATTTCCAGGGAAACCCCAACCACCATCATTAATTGTTTCCACAATAACACTGTTGTGCAAAATGATACTACAAATGGGTGGTAGGCTGAATCACAGTGAGGTTTCCAGTAGAGATTTTAGAGTAGTATTTGGTTAGAATGTACAGAGTGCTTGAAAAGTCATAATACTGTTTTAAACAGCTGAAACTTAATAAAGCTGTTAGTAGTAGCTTAAATCAGTACTAAAACTTTTGGGACATTTTGTATTAACAATTTTATTGAAGAACAACAGAGGCAACATATCCCAGGACACAGAGAACCAGCCAGAAAGAGTTGGATTCAGGTTTTATCCCTGGTATTTTCAGGTTCTATGACCTTAAGCAAATTACTTAAACTAGCTTCTCTAAGCCAGGGTTTCTTAAACTTTTTCCACTCACAACGCCTTTTTGCTTATGAAATTTTTGCACAATCCCAGATATATGAGAATATAAAAGAAGTATACAAACTAAACATTTGCTGATAACAAATCATAATTTTGCAACCTTTCCATTATTTATGTGTCCACGTGGTGAACCACGGTTTAAGGAAGTGGGCACTAGACAACTACCTACGATTGTAAATTGCAGTGACAGCCTGCATTGGTAGAGAGAATTTTCTCAACTGGGTATTATTCCTTATGTGAATAAAACCACATCTCCAATCCCAGTCCCTTATTTCAGAATAATATTGGTTAGAGCAACATTATATGGGATGTTGCTGTTCTCTTGTTTCATAAGAGTATTACAATTCATTTTGTAGCTTACTTTGAAGAACAGACATACTTAACTTTAAAAGGAAATAAACAATCTAGTCACAGTGATGTTGCCATATGACATTTTATACATCCACTGCATCACCTACCTACCCTTTGGTCTGTACCTGCTTAATTATATTTTTAAAATAATAAATATTTATATAAATAATATTTATAGTTTATTGTCTTCCCAGTTAGAATCCTAACTTCCATTAGCAATTCTCTAATTCTTTCTATTTATCCATTGTCTAATGCCATATCTGGCACTTGAGGCACTTAATAAATGCTTGTTGATTGATTGATACTTAGGTCCTACCAGTGTTCTATTGCTCTTCTCTTCATCTGAAGAACCTTTAAAACTGTGATGACTATAAATAACATCAAAAGTCCTTGAGAGAAGAAATCAGGGAATTTCTATTTAATGGCTCTGCTCTGGAAATACAAAAACTATATAACACAAACTATTTTAAAGTCAGCCTAGTGTATCTATTCATGTCCTAGACAAAGCACTCATGAGAAACCATGCATACAGAGAACTCTTATTTATATATAGATTGCTCACACTAAGTATTATATGCATCTTATGGGACCTTACTATTCTTAGAGCATGTTTTGTTTTAGTGTTCTTTCTAAAGGATTAGTTGTTTTCTTTTTTCTGGGGTATAAACCTAAGATACTACAAGGCAGGAAATTCCTTGTATAGAAATTCAGCTATTGATGCATATGGCCAAATGAACAGGAATGTAATAATGTCTTAGGGAGTTTTGTAGAAGCATTGAGAAATTATTTTATTGTTCAGGGTCACACAGGTAGCATGGATCTAGGGCAGAATTGGAATTAGTGTCTTCTGAATTTCAAAATTGACACTCTAAATCATTAAATGACTCTATTTAAGGTAGGTAGGTTATTTGCAGTTTATGACTTCTATTCCGTGGTCCACATGAGAGTTGACTGTAATTCAGTATTTTCCTCAGCAACATGAAACTGAAAATTGAGAAGTAGTTGAGTTTTCTGAATAATATGCAGGCCACAGATGTTTGATAAAACAAAAATATGCAGATAAAGCAGAGGGGAAGAGGTTGATTTTTTTAAAAAGGCAATAAAGCTTTTAAAGCTTTCTACAATCCATAGAACATGATATCTATGTGAAATTAAATATGATATGATGTTGCAGGTTTACTGGTATACCTCTTATAGTAAGAGGCAACAATCCAGAGTTTTAAGGCTAAAAGTAGCTTTTTGAAAATTAAAGTGAACATGAAGTAAAAAAAAAATTCTCTTATGAGGTACAATAATATTATGATTAAAATAAGTATTATATTCTTTGACAGGCCTTCCATAATATTATGATGTAAAGATATATAAGGATATTAACAAAAAATAGTATAAAATTTTTCATAGTAACCACACTTTTTTGTATAAAAACCAAAAGAAAAAAAAACCTTAGATGGCTTATTCATGGCATTGGTATATTCTTATTTCTATCCTGGGTCACAATGACGCAGGTATTTAGTATTGTCCAATCTTTTTTAATGACTATCAAGTGTCCTATCTAATATCTTGGTATACATCAGGGGAAGAGGAGGAAACAAACATTTATTAAGGACTTACTATATACTGAGCACTATACTAGATATTTGATTCTCACAATAATCCTGAGAAATAGCTGCTATTATTACGATTCCATTTTATAGCTGAGGAGACTGAAGCACATAGTGCTCAAGTGACTTTCCTAGAGACAACAGGATTTATAGATATGCTTAAAGTGCATATAGCTCAAAAACATGTAACAATATTTTTGGAACAAATATTTTTAAGAGGAGAACAAATAATAATAGAATTAGTGATAGAGATAATAATAGTGATGATAACTGAATTTATATAGCATAGTAAATTTTACAAAAGTCACTACATATATAATCTCATCTAAGTTTCAGTTTCATCATTTAAGGAATGAGAGGATTGGACTCGATGGTTTCTAAGATTTTTGTCCAATTCTAGATCTGTGACCTACCCTAACTTACCCTAAGTTTTACAGACAGCTTGGTGGTACAGTAGATAGGGTATTGAGCAGAGTCAGAAAGACCTGATTTCAAATCTGGCCTCAGATAACCTGGCAAGCCACTGTTTCCTGTTTCTTCAACTGTAGAATAACAGCACCTGCCTTGCAGGCTTGTTGTAAAAAGCAAAAAAGAGAATATTTGTAAAGCATTTAGCACAATTTCTGTTATATAGTAGGTGCTATATGAATGCCTTTTCCCTTCTCTTATTCAATATCAATAGATAAATTAATAAAAATTGACTTCTCTTTCCCAAAGGCTTCTTGTTAGAAAAATGGCAAAAGGGAACCTAAATACTGAATACTCATTGTCACAAAGTATAGGAATCCCTTCCACATCACAATTTACCCAATTCGGTTTCAATATATCTCAGGCTGGCATAACAAATTAAATGGGAATTTTGGAGTAGTTGGACAGAAGCCACAGATGACATACAAAGGTCAGCAGATAACACAGAAAAAGATTTAAAAACTCAGAAATGCGTAAAATATGTGTATAGTATTATGTAATATCAACATATTGTATTTTTCAATACAGTAAATAACCCAGAAGAGAAAATGAAAATAAAATTCAGACTTCTTTAATATGAAGAGAAGGCCAAAAATTTTTAGACTGATAACCTGGATTGAAGGGGTACCATGCTCCTAACTACTGAAATGTAGAAGGGATTACGGTATTTCTATCTGCAAAATATATCTACTTTTTATCTTCATGATAATCTTCCCCCGTCTTTCTCCTGTTGAAGGATGTTAGATTTTCTTTTGTCCTTTCTCCATGGCCATAATAAAATCAGAGGACTAACAATTCCTCCCTTTAACTATTTCCTTTCCATCTATCTTAAAATCCTACTTAAACTTATGTAAAATTCAGTCTATGTATGAGCTTTCCATCTTCCGTTGGCTTCTGCAAAGACATAGATTAAAATATGGATTGATTATACTTTGGACCATTTCCAACAACATTTCTAACCACCACTTGTTGAGTACATTGTAGATATTATTTCCTGCTTCAGATGAATCTATAAGGTCTTTTCAAATTTGTGTACCTGTGATGCTATGATTCTGATTTCAAGCTAATCAGATAAATAGCAAAAAAAAATTCATCCATAACGCAAGATACTACCCAAGAACATGAAGCCACCTTCTTGTTACATTCCTTAGGGATAAATTTCTTAGCCTCTTTCCTTTTGCCCTTCCTCCAAAGTACAAGATATGGTACTATTCAAATAAAACCCCAGTATATAGTCCTACTGGACAAAAGCCATTCTAATGCAGTGCCATCTGATATTTTAAAACACAGGCTAATCTTTCCAAAGAAAGGAGCAAGCCTTAATAAAGCTTTTATTTTTTACCCTTTTGAAAGTATATTTACTACTGCCAATTCTCATACCAAATTGCATTTGCCACATGATCAATTGCATGATGAAAAGAAAACCTGAGTAACAGGATAAGACAGCATCAGGCACTAATGACTGAAGGGGGAAAATATAATCCCTCTCTAAATTATCTTTATCACAAAAATTTACAGTTCCCCTGTGGCTCAAAACCCAGGAATGTGACTGTTCTCTTTGTAGGTAATCAAATTGCTATTGACTTCACAGGACTTAGGTTGTGACCAAGGACATTACAGACATTCCTACTGCAGCCAAATTGGAGATTAATTTAAAGGATTTCTTCTTTCAAAGTTAGGCTTTTTTTCGAATTATTGATAATAAATTTTCAAAAGATTCTTTTTATGCTTTTCTTTGTTCTGATGTGAAGGGTGAATTATGAAAACAAGGGAAACTTTCATATTTTTTTAGTGGAGGAAGGCAAACAATACCTCAGAAATTCCTCTACCAAGAAACAACTCATACATTTGATTTTTCATTTTAATTTATTCGACAAACTGCAGGGGTTCTTTCCTTCTTTTTCTAAAACCAAAGGAAACTGTCCAAACCACTATGTTGATTTAGGCAGATGCAGTCACACTCAGAATTCATTCAAAAGATGAAGTAAGGTATATGAATGCTTAGCATCTGCCCTTTTCACACTTTAAAAAATGTCAATTTATTTAATTTGTTTATGTTATAACTTAAAAGAAAATCAATCATATTCACCCTTTATCCAGTTTTCTTCTGATTACTTACAGCATATTTCATGCTCTTCCAGGAAGACTTTTCTTTTAAGTTCCAAATAAATGTTTTTGTTTTTATAATTCATGGCAACATGGTGCTGTATAAAATAGGAGGAAAAAATAGCAGTTCCAAATATTATCATTCAACATGTTGTTCAAGAAAGAGTAAATTCTTTTATATTTGAAGTGGTGGCATTTTGTACTCCATGTTATGTATCCTAGCAGATAAGGAAACCCTCAGCTGATACACCATCAGATTTCATTTCATAGACTGCATAGTGAATTTCCTTCTTCTTTCTTTTCTTCCTTCCTCCCTCTCTCCCTCCCTCCCTCCCTTCTTTCTTTCCTTCCTTCCTTCCTTCCTCCCTCCCTTTCTCCCTCCTTCCCTTCGTTCCTTTCTTCCCTCCTTCTCTCCTTCCTTCCTTCCTTCCTTCCTTTCTTCCTTCCTTCCTTCCTTCCTTCCTTCCTTCCTTCCTTGTTTCTGTCCTTCTTTCTTTCCTTCCTTTCTTCTTCCTTTTTCTCTTTCTTCTTTTCCATCCTCTTTTCTCATCTCTTTCATATTATAACCATTTAGCCCTTCTATCCCTGCCTGAGCAAAAGAAATAGAAGTCTTTCAGAAGTGTAAATTGAAAAAAAAAACAAATCTAGAAAGTCTCACTAGAGAAAATATTGGTTGCTTGCTTACTGAAGGTTCTGGGAATAGTACCAGAAGGTCTTCACCAATAATTAAAAGCTGTAGGCTATTGGACTGTTATTTTTTTTTTAAATAATCTATCCATTTCACTGTTTTAAGACCATACTGGTGTCACCCATTTGTAAATGATGTGCTAATTTCATAACTCTAGTTATACCTTACTTTTACTAATCACTTTTTTTCCTCACAACTACTCAATGATGCATAATTTTTTGGGTCTGAACTATGATTTCATCAGTGTGGGAACTTTCTAATTAGGCAACTCTCTCCCAATGCAGATTGTAGCTATTTTACATATTATAGTTTTTGGGTACAAGTAATAACAATAGTTCCATTTTGCAGATAAGAGAAACTATCTCTGTTAGGTTCGGTGATTTACCTAAGATCTACAAACAAGTGGCATAATCAGGGTTCAAATGTGGGTCTCCTAATACCTGGCCTGAATGTTCCTTCCAATGCACTATGCTGCTTTACTAATTAAAAATAATTTTTTTCATTTATTAAAACAAGCTCTTTGGTAAAAACTTTATTAGCTCATAATCTACAATTAAGAATTCTCAATAATAAAGATTAATTTTTATCTAAATTTTTCTTAATAATTATTATTTTACTGAACAAGTGAGTATAAATAATACCACACAATCAAAATATATAAATATTAGAAGGGTATGAAATCAAAGAATGATTCCTCAGCCACTTATTTTTGTCCAGGTTAGAGTTGGATGAAATGGCCTCTGAGATCCTTTGGAAATGTGATTCTATGAGCTATTAATCAATAATCAAACTGCATTCACACAATGATAGTAAGACCTAAGGAAGCTGAGTTATAATTAAGACACAGTTCTGGTCCTAATGGAATTCATAATCTATATAATATATAATCTTTATAATAAAACTATTGTTATATATATATACAGTATTATAAAAAATATTGTTATATAATAAAACAGTAAACAAGCATAAGGCAGTTATAGGGTATTTATTATGTTTGGAAAAATTTATAGCTCAATGTATAAGAAGATTTCTTAGAGGAGGTGTCATCTAAGCTGCAACTTCAAACATGGGTAGATTTCAGAAAGATTTGGAAGACAGGACAGTCATTCTGGGCATTGGGAATTGTGTAAACAAAAGCACAAAAGAGGAAAGAACCATGGATGGGTATGATGTTGCTGTTCAGTAGTGTCTGACTCTCCATGACCCCATTTGGGTTTTCTTGGTAAAGATACTGTCATGTTTTGTCATTTTTTTTCTCCATGGGATTAAGGCAAATATGAGTTAAGCAATTTGCTTAACTTGCCCAGGGTCACACAGCTAGAGAGTATTTAAGGCAGAATTTGAACTCAGGTCTTCCTGACTCCAGATCTAGCATTTTGTCCATTGAGCCATCTCGCTGCCTCATATGTGGATTTAGGGATAAGGGAAAAGTCCAATTATAGTAGAACATAGATAAATTTGGAAAAGTAGGCATGTGACAGATTGTGGAGGACAGCAAGCAAAGGAGTCTAAATTTTATTCAATAGTCATAGAGTTGGCTGGGTTAATCTAGTGCATGCATAAAATGGTGGAAACAAATCATATGTTGTTCTGAAACACTTCTATATAAGAATCAAATTAAATGCAAAGATAACAGTAAAGCAAGCAGGTTTCAATTAGACCAAATAATGAATCCTCTGAAGTTGTTCTTGCATTCCAATTAATACTCTTTGAAGATGTAATTATATCAAATATTGCAAGTGGTTCCAGCCCAATACAAATATGCAATGTGAATCCAAATAAAATGCAACCACTTCAGGGGTCATTATTCACACTAATCAGGAACTAATAATAAAGATTTCTGACTTTTATAAAATACTTTTAGGTTTACAAAGGGCTTTATACAAATTAGATTATTTGATCTAACAACCCTGTAAGATAGAGTCTATTACTTGCCCCATTTTCTAGATGAGAAATTTAGGCTTAAGCCAAAGAGAAATTAACTGACTTGCTCGGTAAGTAACTAGAGGTTATAGTTTAATCCATTTCTTCCTGAATCTGAGTCCATCACTCTCATTTCTAAGGTTCTCGGCCATTATTCTAAGAATTAATAATCTCTTTCCTATTAATCCATTTCTTATGAACCCAAATAAGATTATTTTACCTCACTGGTCATGGTACTTGTTAACTGGTAGAGAAATTTCTGAAGGAAGCTTCAAAGTTCACTTTGATAGTTGGCAACTTCTCTTTCCATTTGGCTACCAGCCTAAAAACTTTTCAGAATCAAGAGAATCAGTTTGCCCCAAGGTTAAGAGCCAGCCACCCACATTTGAAATGTTTATGTCTAAACCTGCAATTTGCTGGCCACCCACACTGGCTCATTAAAATGTTGGAACCAAATTTGCTTTGCCAGCATAATTATCAAAGCCAAGAAATCTATTTCTCATGGACTGAAATAGTGATGGTTTCCCCTCATTGAAGAAGGGTGCACTGCCTCCTTCTCTAGTTTGCTGAATGCACCTGTCTACTTTTAATGAAAAGTGAGATTCTCACAAGTTGGGTACACATGGGGAGCCAAATAAAGCACCATTCCAGGTGTTTCCTTCACCCTAAGTCACACTCAGTAAATACAATAAATTAAATTAGTCACTTTCTGAGGTCTGAGACACATATTTTGCCTCAAGACCTGTGCTTCTCTACTTTGATGTTCCATTTTGAATAATGAACATGTTTTAATGTACTATACTCTCTTGGGTTTTTTTTTCCCCACCTGTAGCTAAATGGGACAAACTCCTGACTGACTAACTAAATACCCAAAATGTCCAGTGAAGTTCTTGGAAGGCTTAGGAAATAACACTGGTATAAATCCAATACCAGGTCTGTGTTTATACAGTAACATTTTCTTGGCTCTGTTGTCTATATAGTAAAAAATTGGTTTTAAATCAACAAAGTTTAAAAAAGTCAAGGAATTGACTTCAAGATACTATAATGCATGAAATGTACTGTATTGGCTAATGGAGAAGGAAAGGAGAAAGTGTAGGAAAGGAGAAGTGGAGACAAAAATTCTATTCAATTTATATATATATATATATATATGCACTAATTATGAAGAAAGTATAGTATCTTCTGCAGGTACACACACAAACAAAAAGCAAAAATATCTTCCCTCAAGAAGATTATATTTTACAAGATGTAACATAATACATATTATTCCATGTCAGTGCCATATAATTAATTACCTCATAGTCACATACTATTGGTATGTATTCTCTTTTTCAAATCAGCACAATCTTTAACCATCTGCGCCTTTTTTTTTTTATTTCCTGAGAAACACCTAACAAATTAGAGGACAGACTTCAAGATGCAAGAAAAAAATAATATTTTATTAAAAATATAGACTTTTGGAGCTCTGGATTTTATGTCATATTTCCTCAATGGCTCATACTGTCATTTAAATTTTTCTTCAGTGTTCTCATTTGCAAACCATTAGTTCTAAAGTTGTTATAAAAAACTTAAAGAAGCCTTACAAGAAAATGTATTAGTACAACACTTTGCCATTATCTCTAATCAATTGTCAGGCCTTTAATTCTTTACATATGTGTACATATAAATACCTATATAGATATAGACATGTATGTGTTTCTCTCATACACAAGTTGTCTCTGTCTAGTGAATGAGAAAAGAGGTGTAGAAAACAAGTTGAGAGAATGTCAAAGACAAATTTCACCTATTTCAAAACTTGCTGAGAAGAGATCCACAGCCCAAGAAAAAGAGAGGAGACTCTTTTTCCTCCTCTTTGCTAAGTACATACATCCCTCCCCACTTCTAGGACTGAGAATTCAGACTAATTAGTTCATGTTAGGTGTTAGGAATACAAAAACAGAAAAATCATTCCTTCCTTTAAGAAATTTGCCACTCTCTCATTGCCAAGGCTAACCTCTCCAATGTGCAACATAATTGCATCATCTACCCTTTCTTCCTCCAGGTTCCTCTTTCAAGCATTGCCTCTTACTCATATTAAAATCTCTCCTTCCCTGTAAGTTCCTTTCTCTCATTCTAGAAACACACTCAGATCTCCCCTATCCTAAAAAAAAATTAAACAAACAACAAAGCACTTTTCCTTTTCTCCTCAAAAATTATCATGCTATTTCTCCCTTCCCCATTCACTGACCAGCTTCTAAGAAGTGGAATCTACCTTCATTTTTCCAATTCCCTCCTTGGCACCCACTCACTTTTCAACCAATTATGTTCTCCTTCCCAACCCCAATACCACTGAAATAACTCTTTTCAAGTCAATGATGATGTTTTTCTCTCTCTTTGTCCTTTGACTTTCTTGCAGCATTTTCCACTATTGATCTTCTCTGATTTTTAAATGGTTTCTCTTTTCATGATTTCTATGATGCTATACTTTCCCTGTTCTTTTCCACATGGTGCAATTGAGAATATTAAAATTGGAATTGAATTTTATTTATATTATCTTAGGCAAATTATTTAACCTCTATGAGCCTTACTTTTCTTACCTATAAAATTAGATCAGTTGGTCTAAATGATCTATATGAGTCTCTGGCAGCTCAGTCTAGAAGCAGCTAAGCAACACAATGGATAAGACACTGGAGCTGATAGATCAAGAAGATCTGTGTTCAAATATAGTCTCAGATACCTACTAGCTGTGTGCCCCAGGACATTATTTGTTCTCTCTCTGCCTCGGCTTCTTCTTCTTCTTCTTTTTTTGAGAGGTGACATTTTATTTTTTTTTCTTTTTCTTCCCCACTTATATATTTATTTATTTTTATAATTTTTTATTGGCAGAACCCATGCCAGGGTAATTTTTTACAACATTATCCCTTGCACTCACTTCTGTTCCGATTTTTCCCCTCCCTCCCTCCACCCCCTCCCCCAGATGGCAAGCAGTTTTATACATGTTAAATAGGTTACAGTATATCTTAGATACAATATATGTGTGCAGAACCAAACAGTTCTCTTGTTGCACAGGGAGAATTGGATTCAGAAGGTAGAAATAACCCGGGAAGAAAAACAAAAATGCAGGCAGTTTACATTCAATTACCAGTGTTCTTTCTTTGGATGTAGCTGCTTCTGTCCATCATTGATCAACTGAAACTGAGTTAGGTCTCTTTGTCAAAGAAATCCACTTCCATCAGAATACATCCTCATACAGTATCATTGTTGAGGTATATAATGATCTCCTGGTTCTGCTCATTTCACTCAGTATCAGTTCATGTAAGTTTCGCCAAGCCTCTCTGTATTCATCCTGCTGGTCGTTTCTTACAGAACAATGATATTCCATAACATTCATATACCACAATTTACTCAACCATTCTCCAATTGATGGGCATCCATTCATTTTCCAGCTTCTAGCCACCACAAACAGGGCTGCCACAAACATTTTGGCACATACAGGTCCCTTTCCCTTCTTTAGTATCTCCTTGGGGTATAAGCCCAGTAGAAACACTGCTGGATCAAAGGGTATGCACAGCTTGATAACTTTTTGAGCATAGTTCCAAATTGCTCTCCAGAATGGCTGGACATCAGAAACAGTGGACTGTGATGGTCTGAATGCTGGACTTAAAGTCTGAAAGAGTTGGATTCAAATGCCACTGGGGAAGTCATTTAACCATTTTCTACTTTAAGCACTTCTTAAGTCTATATTTCTACCAATATTTGTTAGCTTTATTCAATATGACAAAGCAGGTAGATCTCTGAGTTTCAGTTCCTTCATCTATAATATGATATAACCAAATAATTAAGCAGATCATAATGGGAATCAAATATAATAACATATGTAAAAGACTTTACTAAAAGCTAGAAAAAGAACAAATTAAAAACCCCCAAAAAACCAAACTTGAAATTTTAAAAATAAAAGGAGAGATCAATCAAATTGAAAGTAAAAAAATAAAACTATTGAATTCATAAATAAAACTAAGAGTTGGTTTTATGAAAAAAACCCAACAAAATTGATAAACCTTTAGATAATTTGATTAGAAAAAGGAAAGAGGAAAATCAAATTCTTAGTCTCAAAAATGAAAAGACAGAACCATCCACCAATGAAGAGGAAACTAAAGCAATTATCAAGAGTTACTTTGCCCAACCATATGCCAAAAATTTGACAAATTAAGTGAAATGGAGGAATACCTACAAAAATTTAGATTGCCCAGGTTAACAGAAAAAAAAAGTTACTTAAATAGTCCCATTTTAGAAAAAGAAATAAAACAAGCTATTAATCAACTCCCTAAAAAAAATTCTCCAGGACCAGATGGATTTACATGTGAATTCTACCAAACATTTAAAGAAAATTAACCCCAATACCATATAAACTATTTGAAAAAATAAGGAATGAAGGACTCCTAGCAAATTCCTTTTATGACACAGATATGGTACTCATACATAAACCAGATAGGGTGAAAACAGAGAAAGAAAATTATAGACAAATCTCTCTAATGAACAATGATGCAAAAATCTTAAATAAAATATTAGCAAAAGGATTACAGATAATCTTCCCCTGGATAATACACCATGAACAAGTAGGATTTATACCATGAATGCAGGGCAAGTTCAATATTAGGAAAATGATTAGCATAATTGACTATATCAATAACCAAATTAGCAAAAACCATATGATCATCTCAATAGATGCAGAAAAAGCATTTGATAAAATCCAACACTCATTCCTATTAAAAAAAATAGAGTATAGGAATAAATGGACTTTTCCTTAAAATAGTCAGTAGCATCTATTTAAAACCATCAGCAAGCTTCATATGTAATGAGAATAAACTAGAACCATTCCCAGTAAGGTCAGGGGTAAAACAAGGGTGCCCACTATCACCATTGCTATTCAATATTGTATAGCTAGCCTTGGCAATAACAGAAGAAAAAGAGATTAAAGGAATTAGAGTAGGTAATGAGAAAACCAAATTATCACTCTTTGCAGATGATATGATGGCATACTTAGAGAATTCCAGAGAATCTACTAAAAAGCTATTAGAAATCATCCACAACTTTAGCAAAGTTGCAGGATACAAAATAAATCCACATAGATCATCAATATTCTTATACATCACTAACAAAATCCAATAGCAAGAGATACAAAGAGAAATTCTAGTTATAATAACTGTTGATAATATAAAATATTTGGGAATTTATCTACCAAGGGAAAGTCAGGAACTAAATAAGCAAAACTACAAAACACTTTCCACACAAATAAAGTCAGATCAGCAATTGGAAAAATATCAAGTACTCATGGATAGGTCAAGTAAATATAATAAAGATGACAATTCTCCCTAAACTAATCTATTTATTTAGTGCTATACTAATCAAACTCCCAAAAACTATTTTACTTAACTAGAAAAAATAACAACAAAATTCAACTAGAAAAACAAAAGGTCAAGAATTTCAAAGGAATTAATGAAGAGAAAAGCAAATGAAGGTGGCCTCGCTGTACCAGATCTATAACTATATTATAAAGCAATGGCCATCAAAACCATTTGGTACTGACTAAGAAATAGAGAAGTTGATCAGTGGAATAGATTAGGTTCACAGAACAAAATAGCCAATGACTATAACAATCTAGTATTTGACAAACTTAAAGGCCCCACCTTTTGGGATAAGAATTGATTATTTGACAAAAACTGCTGGGAAAAGTAGAAACTAGTATGGCAGAAAGTAGGCATTGACCCACACCTAACACTGTATACCAAGATAAGGTCGAGATGGGTTCATGACCTAGATATAAAGAATGATCTTATAAACAAAGTAGAAGAACATAGGATAATTTACCTCTCAGATTTGTGGAGGAGGAAGGAATTTGTGACCAAAGAAGAATTAGAGATCATTATTGATCAAAAATAGATAATTTTGATTATATTAAGTTAAAAAGGTTTTGTACAAACAAAACTAATGCATTATAAGATTAGAAGGGAACCAATAAACTGGGAAAACATTTTTACATCCAAAGGATTTGATAAAGATCTCATTTCTAAAATATATAAGGAAATGATTCAAATTTATAATAGTTCAAGCCATTCTCCAATTGATAAATGGTCAAAGGATATGAACAGACAATTTTCAGATGAAGAAATTGAAACTATTTGTAGCCACATGAAAAAGTGCTCCAAATTGCTATTGATCAGAGAAATGTAAATTAAGACAACTCTGAGATACCACTACACACCTGTCAAATTGGCTAAGATGATAGGAAAAGATAATGATGAATGTTGGAGGGGATGTGGTAAAACTGGGACACTGATACATTGTTGGTGGAACTGTGAATGAATCCAATCATTCTGGAGAGCAGTCTGGAATTATGCTTAAAAAGTTATCAAACTCTGCATACCCTTTGATCCAGCAGTGTTACTACTGGGCTTATATCCCAAAGAGATCTGAAAGGAGGGAAAGGGACCCGCATGTGCAAAAATGTTTGTGGCGGCCCTTTTTGTAGTGTCAATAAACTGGAAACTGAACGGATGCCCATCAATTAGAGAATGGCTGAATAAATTGTGTTATGGAATATGATTGTTTTGTAAGAACAACCAGCAGGATGATTTCAGAGAGGCCTGGAGAGACCTACATGAACCTGAAACTTAGTGAAATGAGCAGAACCAGGAGATCATCATATAACAACAAGAATATACGATGATCAATTCTGATGGATGTGGCTCTCTTCAACAATGACATGATTCAAACCACTTCTATTTGTTCAGTGATGAAGAGAACCATGTACCCTCAGAGAGAGAACCGTGGGGACAGAGTGTGGAACACAACATATCATTCTCACTCTCTCTGTCGTTAATTGCTTGTATTTTGTTTTCTTTCTCAGTTTTCCTTCTTGATCTGATTTTTTCTTGTATAAGATAACTGTACAAATATGTATACATATATTGGATCTAACATGTATTTCAATATATTTAACATGTATTGGACTACCTGCCAGCTAGGGGAGGGGATGGGGGGGAAGGAAAGGAAAATTTGGAACAAAAGGTTATGCAAGGGTCAATGTTGGAAAAATTACCCATGCAGATGCTTTGTAAATGAAAAGCTTTAACAATAAAAAAGACTTTACTAAATATTATCTGAGAAATTTATTTATTTATTCTCTTTTACATCTCAAGCATTTAATACAATGCCTTGCACATTAAAGAAGCATTTGTTGAACTTATTTGAACATTATTAGCATTGTGGTTCAGCTACATTAAAATAGGCTGTTGTAGGCTGGTCTGGGAATATAACCATCTTTTATAGCACTGTTTCAATGGGAAAATACATTTTAAATTCCAAATAGCCAACTTATAAGTGAATTCTTAAAAAGCAACCTGTTTGTCCCCAGTTGACAAATGGGCATAGAATATTAACAGGCAGTTTTCAGAACAAGAAATAAAAACTATCAATAATGACGTTAAAAATTTTTCTAAATCACTATTATTAATTGATTATAGCAACACAAATTAAAACAAATCTGAAATATGGCCTCAATCCCATCATATTGACTAACACGGCAGAAAAGAAAAATGACAAATAATGGAGGAGATGTGTGAAAATAGGTTATGCTTATGGTGGGGTTATAAACTGGTCCAAGCATTTTTGAGAACAATTTGGAACTATACTCAAAGGGCTATCAAACTGCACAAATCCTTTGATCTAATAATAGCACTGCTACATCAGTATCTAAAAGAGATCAAAGAAAATACAAAAGGAATTATATGTACAAAAATGTTAATACCTCTTTTTGTGGTAGCAAAGAATTGGAAATTAAGGGGATACTTAATAATGGAAGAATGAACAAATGATGGGATGTGGTTGTCATGGAATACTACTATGAAATGATGAGCAAGATAGTTTCAGAAAAACCTGGGAAGTCTTAAATGAACTGAAGCAAATTAAAGTGAGCAGAACCAGAACACTGTACATAATAATAGCAAAATTATAATGATAATCAACCATGAAAAATTTAGCTATTCTGATCAAGACAATGATCCAACATAATTCCATAGGACACGTGATCTTATTTACTTTCAGAGAGAGAACTTAAGAGATGTATAAAAATAGCTACCCTTAAGGTGGAGTTGTAAATTAGTCCAACCATTTTTTTTTTAAGGCTTTGGGGTTAGGTGACTTGCCCAGGGTCACATAACTAAGAATTATAAGTGTCTGAGGGCAGATTTGAACTTAAGTCCTCTTGATTCCAGAACCAGTGCTCTCTCCATTGTACCATCCAGTTGCCCTGGATCCAGTTATTCTTGAGAATAATTGGATAAAGCATTGGAACTTTTGGAACTATGCTCAAAGGGCTATCAAACTTTACATGCTCTTTGACCTAGCAATACCACTACTTAGTCAGTATCCAAAAGGATATTCATTTCACTTTCTTTAATTTTCTTGATTATATATGTTTTCTTTTACAACATGGCTAATATAACAGCTTGCCTTCTCAAGGAGTGAGGGAAAGAGAGAATTTGGAACTCAAAATTAAAAAAAATTAATGTCAAAAATTTCCAAATGTAATTGGGGAAATTTTTAATAATATAAATAAAAATAATGAAAAATAAATAACATTATATTATTGTTCTCAACATTATGCTGATGAATGTTTAGCAACTAACTTTCTGAGAAAAAAGAAAGAAAACAACCTGTTTAGAAACTAAACAATATGTAAATATAAATATCAAATTTGGACCTGAGGAAAAAAGAGGAAAAAAATACACCTTTTTCCTTTCTTTGTAGACTATAGGCACTGCATATAACATTAAACATACTGTAAGATTAGCTAAATTACCTTTTCCTTTCTTTGTTACAAGGTATTTCTCTTTAAGAAAATTAAGTGGTAGTAATAAATTTGGAAATTAAGCTAATAAAAAAGCAAAAGATCAATAAATTTTAAACTGCTGCAAATTAGATACTAATTATGTCTAGTTGTGAACCCCAACCATTTAAGTGATTCATTTAACTCACATAACATGTGCCCATTTGTTATATTTTCATATCAATCAAATTAATCTCAATTTTCCATTATATTGATAGTGTTAAAAATTAAAACACAAAGTTATCACTTAAAGGGCAAGAAGTTAAGGTCTAGGATAATAATAGCTGAATCAGTGTAAGAGAAGGGAAAAATTGGAATAAAAAGCACTGAGTTCAAGTCCTCATTTTTTGACTTACTAACTATATGACCTTAAACTAGACAACCTCTCAGAACTCAAGTTTCTTCAAATAAAAGATGGAAATAATACTTTCAATATAATAATATGGACATTATGTATTATATATAACATACCCATTATGATATGTATAAATATTACACATAAGAATATGCTACTTACCCTACAGAGTTACTGTGACCAGTAATTGAGATATGTAGATAAATTCACAAAGCAATGTCAGAGATATTCCTATGACTGAGTAATCAGAGACCAAAGGAATTCATCTTTCATTTCACTTATGGAAAAGTTTAATTGTGAGTAAAGGAAAGTGATGAACCCAGCAGGGATTTTAGAAATCTGTAAACAATCATCTTGTTTTTCTGAGGCCTTCTAGCAATTGCACAGAACTGAATGAGTACTCAGCTCAGCCACCAGTATATCAGGTCAGCTGCTTGCCTAATAGCTTACAGAATTATAAAAAGCCTATCACAGATGGGGTTTAGGCTCAGGCTGCATTCATAGACCCTTTTTTGGACATGATTTTGCAAAATAACATTAAATATTCAGACTCTTTTTTTTTCTTTGTCCTTATTTGCAGCTACCTGCCAGATGCACATGCCCTTACAGGAATGTATGACTTGACATGTTTCCTTCTGAATTAAATATTCTCTATAGGCACTGTAATAGTACTTCTAAAACTTAAAAAAAAAAATGACCAGGCCACCCATGGTCATAATCCTTTCATGGCTATCTAAAAAGTTCCCCTCCCTTTTTTTTTTTTTTTTTAATAAAGTCTCTCTTACAGGTTGTAAGCACTGATTTTTCTCTGTTGACCCAAGGTACCTCATTAATGCAAACACTGGGATAGTTATAAACTACTGGGCTCCTTGCCTTATGATGATGTTATTAAACTTGAAGATAATTTATTGAGTCACCTCAACATTGAAGGTACTATAAAATTTATTAAATTTTGAAATGATGGAAAGCACATCATGTAAGTGCATCCAGATGTATTTCTGGGAAGGAAGAATGAAAAGGTTTTTACAGTTATTCACACCAGCCTCTCATATTTTTATCTCACATAAATGGCATAAGAAGGTGTGAACTCACAATGTGCAGGATTCATTTACATGTAGTAAATTAGTTCCCAGGTTACAATAAACGCTTTAAAAGTCATCTGGTAGAGTTATATAGCATTTTCACCACATGAAGTTATGATCTGTCCTTTTCTCTCAAAATGATAGAACACAAGAGAAAAGTGGAGCAGGGGAGAGTGGGATAAGTTCAGGCCATATTATAAACTGGCCAAATTTCTTCCCAATTGCAAAGTCAACAGGAAAACTCTGTGAAGCTACTTCTAGTACAAGCATTTGGTAGTGGTTTACAGTATGCTCAGGATAAAGTTGAGAAGGAACCTAAGTTCATAGATAACCTGTCTCAGCTATTTATTTCTTTTGTGACTGAAGAAAGGCCATTTAACACTTTGAATCACAGTTTTCTCAACTTTACAAGGAAAAAATTTGACTAGATAAGGGTTTCTTAATTTTTTTCTACTTACATTCCCTTTTTGCTTAAGAGTTTTTTATGCATCCCCATCTCAAATCTGAGCTGAGGTGTTTCTGGAACATGCACAATGCATAGTATGTGTCTTATATGTTCAGAACAAAAGCTGCAGTGAAGTTGTGTGATACAACACAGACAAGCATTGCCAGAAACACCTCAGATACATTACACATTTGATTTTGAATTAATTTTTGTTTGTGTTCAAAAAACTTTTAATGCTGACACATTTTTTGTGATACCCACATTCATGTATGTGACTATATGGGGTTGCAACTCACAGTTTAAGAATCTTTGAACTAAGTAAACTTTAAAGTCCAAAAAGTTATCTGACAGACTGGTTTTTACAGTCTTTCTTTTTTCCCCTTATAACCCTGTAACTCTTCTTCACATCTCTCTCCCCCAGAGCACAGTCCATTAAGGATCCATTATGGAAGTCTTCCAACTACTATTTGTTTTGCAAAATTATTTGAAGATTTGCACATATGCATTTTTAAATTTATCCCTTTGCTTTTGAGATGTGTGTGAATAGCCCTAAAAAAGTCCAAGCTCTCATCTAATTGGGTATCATCAGCATGAAAAGGACCTCTCCCTGAAGAATTTAATGGCATCCTTTCATTTGTTTTAAATGAAAAATAAAAGAACTAAGGTTAGAGTAGGTAACACTCTCCATAGTACTATAAATCTACAGGACCTATTAAATCCCAGGACTTGAAGTTGGAAGGGACTTCATTAGCTCATCTTATCCAATCATCTCATTCTATGAGGACCAGACAAATAAAGTGATTTGTCTATGGACACATAACTAGCCAGTGTCAGAGGTGGAATGTAAACTCAAAATTTTTCACACTAAATCTTGCTAGCACTCTTTCTACCACATAATATTGCTTTTTTTGGTTATTCCTTACCAAAGTATCATTAACAATAGATTTTTTTTTCATGTGTTCTCTCCAAACCCTGAGAATGTTGGCTACTACAAATTACATAACCTTAATTGAGAAAGTTCATTTACTTTTAATTTTTCTAATTTAATATGATAATAATGCCAAATACTAGTCTAAATCGAATTATGCTGCTATATGTCATAACTAAGGAATGGTGGCCTCTCCCTATCTCCATCTCCCTCAATACTTGCTTACCAATCAAACTCTACCATTATCTACCATTCTACTGAAACAACTCTTCCCAAAGTCATAAATTGGCTTTTTATTGCCAAATCCAATTATTTTCCCTGTCCTCATCCTTTGATGATCCTCATGACTTTGCTTTATCAATTAATATTTCTGATTATCCCTTTCTTTTTAATGACTTTAATTTCCTTGGCTTCATAGTTCTCCTTCTACTTCTCTAAGAACTTTTCAGACTCTTCTGCTGCTTGATTTCTCCTTCTTGCTCCTTCAAAATGGTATTATAAGCTGTTATACTAAGCAAGCCATTTCTCTCTAAACTTTTTTTCTTGATGATCTTATCTGTTCCCATAGCTTGGATGATCTCTGTTCAGATGATATTTCTCACCTCCAACCCTGTACTTACAAATGAATGTTGGATATATATATATATATATATCAATGGTCCATCATCCACTCAAATTCAACAGTCTGAAAGTAAAATGATCATTTAAAGACAATATAGTACATTGAAAAAAAATGCTAGTTTTGATATCAGAGATCCTGGGTTCACTTTTTGATATCAGAGATCCTGGGTTCACAACCTCAGTTGCCTCTCTCTCCCATCCTGCAAAAAGAGAAATGTCTCTTTTCCCTCAAGGGCAAATTCAAAGATTATCTTTTCTATGAAACCCTCATATGTATTTCCATTAAATGTTCTACTGTCACTTGGTTCTTCTTGATCCCTATCATATTCTGTTTATTTCTGTGTTACCTTATTACTCGTCTTCCCTTGCTTTTAGCACAATGCCCTAAATAGGAGACATTTAATAAATTTTTTTGAATTAAGTTGCTATTTACCTGGTCTGATGCTGAAAAGTGTCAGCAGATTGCCATATATAATGAATCCCTAGTTACCTACCTATGGCAAATATGATCTTTGACATACAGATAAAGTTGAAATTGCAAAGGCAGTTGCACAGAAATAAACAATAATGTGAAAATGACTTCATCCTTTGAATATATTTGATATAACAAGTAATCTATTTATGGACTCTGATAATGCATCACTATAGTAAATGAATAAGGATATTTAACTCATTTCAACATGTGGTAAAATTATGCACTTAGGAATGGAAGTCAAGCTATGGACAAGCCATTTAACTCCCTGCTCCAATACAATAAGTATTTGTGCAGAACTTATTCTATGCAAGAGTACTCTCTTGGCATCAGAGCTTGACATCAGAGATATGAAGACAAAATGAGAAACAACTTAAGTCCACAAGGAACTTATGTTATACTTATCCAAGTTATGTATTATGGAGATGTGTTAAAATATAACAAATTAACAGGCATGCGAATGCGTCACAATTTAAAGAGGAAAGAGATCACTAACAATTTGGAGGGCTAGGAGAGGCTGCTATAAAAAGGGCCATTGGAGTTGAATCTTAAAGGATAATAGGAATTTCAAGAGGCTTGAGTACAAAGAGAGTCCACGCCAGGAATGCAAAGGCACAGTAGAGAGATTATGAATTCAGGAAACTGAGTATTGGAGGAAATTTCATTGTTCCTAATTCACAGGTTGAAACAAATCAAAGGTTATTAATATGTCAAAATAAGTACTTGATAAGTTTTTTATTCTCATTTTATAGTCTTGGTATATGATTGCAATGGAATACTATTGTGCTATAAGAAATAATGAGCTCAATGATTTTAGAAAAACAGGGAATGACTTGCATGAGAGTGAAATGAACAGAACCAAGAGAACACTGTATATCATAACAAAAATATTGTTTTAAGAATGATTTTGAGTGAATATATTATTTTATCTATTCTAAATACCCAAATTAACTGTAAAGGATATATGAAGAAAGATACGAAGTGCATCCATAGAAAGAAGTATATACTGAATATACATATGTGTGTATATATATATTCATACATATATACATATATATGTGTGTGTAGGGAGGAAGGAAAAAAAAGGAATGCACATGATAATTTTATAATTCATGTACAATCCCCTTTTTATGGTACCATGTTATAGAAATGTTTGTTTTATTACATAAATTAAAGCTAAAACATTTAAAAATCAGAAGTCCATATTCTTAATAGCAGGAGTGCCAGTTGTCATGTAGCATGGTAAATAAATGGCTGATTTGTAGTCAGAACAGATTTGGCTAGCACCAAGAATCAAGG
This sequence comes from Sarcophilus harrisii, assembly GCF_902635505.1. Lineage (NCBI taxonomy): Eukaryota > Metazoa > Chordata > Mammalia > Dasyuromorphia > Dasyuridae > Sarcophilus > Sarcophilus harrisii. The sequence goes on from NC_045429.1 coordinate 144,024,316, forward strand.
TTAGAGGAGCCCCAAGCCCTCATTTTGACCCAAGTGAACTCTTGGTGTCCTTGAGCAGTCAGACTTAGATATAACCAAAGACCTGTAGGGTTTGATTTTACCCACACAATTTTACTTATAATAGCTAGGCAGTAATTATGTTTATGGGAAAAGTGGCTCAAAGTACTGTGGTTGTCCATTTAAAAAATAGAAATAGAACTCTGCCTACAGACAACACTTATTTAACAAAGAAAAAACAAACCTGGAAACTATTTACATCAATACAATAAAGCATTCCTATTAAAAGTAACTGTAAAACTCTATAACTAAGCATTTGAAAGACATATTTCTGTGGACTAAATTTAATGGCATTTACTCCTATCTTGCTACATAGAGATAGCTCAAAATTTTCCAAGAGCAGTTATGCTTCAAATCAGAATAAAAATAAAATACTTTCTCTGTTTCCCTTTCTCTTCCTGGCCTCTTCCCACTAAGATGGTCAACTATAACACTGAGCATTATGGTCTGGCCTCAAAAATTATAGTCATCAAATTGCCCTTGACTACCGAGTCTATTGGTCTGCCTACTAAACAAGGAAAGTGTCTCCTATAATTGACTCTGGTGATAACTTAAAAAAAGGAAAACAGTGATGAAAGACAGCTGGCTCTCCCTAGTGGTAGAGAGTACCCACTTCAAATCAAATCATTCTAAATCAAAATTTATCAAGAAAATTTAGAAAGGAAACATGGTATTGTGGATAGGACACTGGATGTAGAATGAGGAAGATCTGATTGTAAATCCAACTTCAAAGATTTACTAGCCATGTGATCTTAGACAAGTAACTTAACCTCTCTTTGACTCAGTTTCCTCCTTTGTAAAATAGGTCTTCCTAACTCCAAGTCCTGCTCTTTATCCACTACACCAAGGTTTGCAAAACCCTGCAAGATTAGATGATGTTGTTCTTATTAAGTTGTATCAGCCATGCTTACTTTTCATGATCCCAATTGGAGTTTTCTTAGCAAAGATATTGGAGTAATTTGCCATTTCCTTTAACAGATCATTTTACAGATGAGAAAACTGGAGCAAACATCGTTAAGTGACTTGCCCAGGGTCACACAGCTAATAGGTGGATGAGGACAGATTGGAACTCAGGATTTCTTGACTCTAGACTTAGCATTTCATTCACTGAGTCACCCAACTGTTTTATAGAACCCCTAAAAGATAGGTATCTCCTCTCTTGGATTAAGATCTCTATTTCACAGATGGAGGAAACTAAAAGAAACGTTAAGGAACTTTCTTAAGTTCACTCAGCTGTTTTCTTGTTTGTTCTTTGTTCTTGAAGAGTTGATGCTATGACATGCAAGTGAATTGAATTAAAGTGAGGGAGGGCTGTGCAAAGTCACCAGCCTCACTTTGTCCTCCTGAGCCATCTGTGTCTAGTGACAAGATATAGGTCGGGGTGGCTGCAGATAGTCCTGAATGTAGTGGGAAATCTTGGCCTTTTTAAGCTAAAATCATGTATAGGTCTCAGTTTGACTGAAGCAATACCCAATCAATGACTAAGGTTAGATAAGAAATGAGCTAGAATGTCTCTTCTACCTAAGTTTTAAAAAATTATCAAGCTGGAAAGGAAAGGACCCTCAGAGTTTCTGGCCAAAACAGAAACAAATGCTATTTACAAGGACTCTGAACCAATCAGGGTCCACACAATAATCAAGTGAAACTTGGTCTTGGGATCTATGGTTGATCAAGTAATTTGGGTGTAAGGCATGGCCCTTAAGAAAGAAATCCAGCCCATAAACCCCAAGATAACTTACAAAGTTTCAGGGACAAAATTTTACATTCCTTTAGACAGAGCACCTGCTTGTAAGAATACGATACCCTATATAAACAAAGGAAAAGGAAAAAGTGGGGGGGAGAGAGAGAGAGAGAGAGAGAGAGGAAGGAAGAAAGGAGAAAAGGAAGGAAGGACAAAAGGAAAGAAGGAAGGAAGAAGGAAGGATGGAAGGAAGAATGGAAGGAAGAAGAAAGGAAGAAGGAAGGAAGGAAGGAAGGAAGGAAGGAAGGAAGGAAGGAAGGAAGGAAGGAAGGAAGGAAGGAAGGATCTAAGTAGGATGGGAAGGGACAAGACATTGCAGGTAAGAGAAATTCGTTGACTATATCTCAATTAATGTGGGCTTCACTTAGATATTCTTATTCTTATTGTTTTGTATGATCATATGATTTGTGTTTTTTCAGCTTTATTGATGTTTTGTTTTTACATTATACATATTTACAAATTATTTCCACTTTGTTAGAGATCTCTTGTGTAACAAAGTAAAATAATTAAGTATTATTAATAATAAAGTGACTTCATCTCCATGTCAGTCACTTACCTGTATTAATTTAGATCAGGTCACATTTTCCCTATCTTATCCAATAGACACCAAAGCTGGACCTGTATTCTTAGTGGAAACAAGTAATGGATTGAGCATTGCCCATAATCTTTTCAGTTATTTTCCAATCATACACTTCAGATTCCTGAGATCAAGTGAATTCCTGCCTTTCTTGAATTAGGTGTAAAAGGGGAATGGCAAGTATCCTCCAAGTATAAAGGCAGACTTTGGAGGACAACATACCATGTCCAAGGTCAAGGGCCAGATGTCCTAGGAAGGTAGGGATGGAGAGAGGGGTTGGTGGAAAAAATGGGAGATTAGTATTGGATTAGCAAAAACGAGTCTCAACAGGTCAAAGGCAAAGGGTGTCTCTGTATAATCTAGCAGAGGGCAAATTGGTGTACTAAGAGGAGGTCAAGAGAAGAGGCAAATCAAGGTCAGATGCTGGACTGGCAAGTTAGCAAGAAAGAAGAAATGCAGGAGTGAGAGCAGCTTCAAAAGGAATTAGGCAACTTTATTTCCACAAAATGTTGGAGTCTTTGTTAACTTTTATACTAGGGTACTAGATATTTGGCTGACAGTATTGAATAAAAATCCCACCCTGAAGCGAGGAAAAGCTGGCTTCAAGTTAAACCTCTGGAACTTAAGAATAGTTAAAATTTATATAACTGTAAGGTTTGCAAAGTGTTTTAAAAATATTATTTTGTTCCCCCCTTCCCCTCTACAACCCAGGGAGGTATGTGCTATTATTATTGCCATTTTAATGATGAGGAAACTGAGGCAGAAAGAGCTTAAATGACTTGCTTAGAGTCACATGGCTAATAAGTTTCTAAGGCTGAATTTAAAGGTCTTCCTGTTCCAAGTCGAACATTCTATACTATGCACACTTAGCAGCCTTTACTGACAATAGGCACCTTACACTTAGAGTTCTACCGAAATTGCTGAAATCTCTATCCATAAAGAAGAGTTTCTGTACTGGGAGCTCCTCTTTTACAAGTTCCACACAGCCCAAGTCTGAAGCTGAATTTAAATTTAGCTGTTTCTGACTCCAGGTCCAATGTTCTCTTCACTGTATTATCCAGTTGCCCTCTCCCAAATCTACCCCACCTTACAGACATTATGCCTAATTTACAAAGTCAGGGCTAGAATAGGAAAGACGTATGTAGAGAGAACTGAGAAAATAAATCACCGTTTTCCATCCTATAAGGATTCTTTAAAAAAAAAAAAAAAGATTTTTACAAGTACATGATTAAAGAAGACCCTCATATTATATGATGAAATTGAAACTGGGATTTTAACTAAACTCATTGTTATCCATTCAATTTAATAAGCATGATTCTGGCTATAAATAAGACAAATTGCTGCTTTCAAAGGAATCCCCAGTACAGCAGTAAACATTGACAAAGAAAAAAAATTCTTTCCCTTTGATTTCCCCTAATGTATATTTAAGTTAGCAAGGAAATAGTCCTCTAGATTCTTGGAAATTTAACCCCAGTTATTTTTACTTGAATAAACTCTACTAATTCTATGAGAGATGAAAGAAAAAGGAAGAGACAAGTTAGCCCTGTACACCTGCAGGAGGATTTGGCAGACAAAAAGTGTCTTTCCATGGGCTCAATGAATTTACATCTAAGGATAAAAAGGTAAAACTTTACCATTATAAAACATCTATGTTCACCGCAGACCACCTTAGTCAGGGTTAGTGCTTTCATCCTACCTTAGTCAGTAAGATTTATTTTTTTAAAGTAGTAGTTTACTCTATCCAAATACCAAATGATGTTAGGAAAAGCATAGAGGGTAAAATGGGGAAAAAAAAGACATCAAATGCTAGATTCTGTGTGGCACTAGGAAATTGCACCAGGTTTCAATTTCCTCTGAACCCTATATCATTTAAAAAGATGAGCGTCTCAATGTATAATCTCTCTCAAAAAAAGGTCATTTAGTTCTTCAAGAGAGAAATGATATAGGCAGGTTTTCAAATAAGAACTTTTCTCTGCCTCCCCACTCCCCTCCCCATCATTTTATTTTTACTTGCATGAACAAAGGAAAGCTCTTGAGATTCCTGGGCTCTCTCTTTTCTCCCTCCATCTTTTGAGTTTTTTAAGGCACTTTTAATAAGTGATGCTTGCTCATGTAGGTCTTTTTCCAGTTGACTTTGGATTTCTCATCATGAAATCAAATGTGAAGGTAATTTATCCATTTCCTATTCTTTTTAAATTACTGTAGATTTATGATCATTTCTAAGCAGCATGATAAACACTGAAGTATTCCACCTTCTGATTCCCATTAGGACTTTTACATAAATATTAACAAAAACTTCCTTAAGGTCTTTTAAAATATAAACTTCAAAAATTAAACAGAAAACAAAAGAAATTTATTTGAAGGAAAAAGAAAAGGGCTTCACTTGTTTTTTTTGGGGGGGTGGGAGGTGGGTGGGGGAGGTTTAAGGTTTGAACAGGCCTTAAAGATCATTTAATCTATCCTTTTCATTTTGCAGATGTGGAAACCAAAAGCAAGAAAGACCAAATAACTTGTTCATGATCACACACCTGATTAATAACAGAACTAAGATGGAAAATAAGTTATTGAGATTCTCAGGCAAGTGTTTGATTCAGTTCACCATTAAGCTTTTTTCCTATTAAAGTTACAACTTTCTACCCTTAGAATCAAAATCTTAAAGTCATCTTGATTTTTCTATCTTGATTACTTATTTAAAATCAAATGTTGTCAATTCTATTTCCACAATGGCTCTTGCTTTGGTCCATATTCTCCATTCCCACAATCACCACCCTATTTCAGGCCCTCATTGCCTCTTGCTTAACCTATCATACCAACCTCCTAACTGGTTGTCCTCACTCCAGTTTCTTTCATCTCCAATTTATACCTTGCATTACCACTAGATTAATTTTTCTAAAACATTACTCCATAGATCAAAAACCCTTTACAGTCTATCAAATTAAATGTTTCTCTTTTATGCACTTAACAATGTTTTTCATTTTTTGCAATGTTAAATCTCAGATTAAGGATGGATTATATGTCATTTGCAAAAGGTTTCATCTGCATCAGTTTAAAGAGGCAGCTGGATGATAAAATGAATAGTGTCGGGCCTGAAGTCAGAAAGATCTTAGTTCAAATCTGGCCGCAGACATTTAGTAGCTATATGAACTGCCTCAGTTTCTTCAAATGCAATATGGGGATGATAATTATTTGCATTAAGTTGTGAGGATTAAATGAGATAATTTTGTAAAATACTTAGTACAGCACTTGGAACATAACATAGTAGGCATTTAATCCTCTTTTCTCTTTCCTTCCTTCCTTCCATTCTCCCTTCTTCTCTCTGTCCTCCCTTTCTCCTTCTTCCTGTCCTCCTTTCATTCTTCCTTCTTTCCTTCTCTCCTTCTTTCCTTCCTAGTAAAGAGATGGCTATAGCTAACTAATGAAATAATCTATAAGAGTATGGAAAGGAAACGATATGGTACAATAGAAAAAGTATTAGCTCTGGAGACTAAATACCTTGATTACAATTTCGTCTCCTAGGTTAACCAGTATGAGATCTTGGGCTTATCATTTCATCTCCCTGGACTTTAGTTTCCTCACTGTAAAATATGGAGCTTGGTTTAGATGACTTTTAAACTCCCATCCGTCCTAAAACATGTGGCCTTTGGCCTAGTTTGTGGGGTATATGATGTAATCATGACTCTTTGAAGTACTCAGAGGTAATTATATTTTCCTTCTCAGCTCCATGAAAGCTGTTCCATGAGAGGAACAGCTATGTCTTATCTAAACTCTGCAGCTCATCCACTGACTAGAGCAATGATTTTGCACAATATTTATTGAATAAATGAATTAATTTTCTCCATAATGTTTAGTATAGTAGCTTTTCAATAAACATGTTAAATTGAGTTGAATGCCTTGATCAAGGGAAGTAGCTTTTTAATTCAATTCATAACAACAGGAAGGCTAATAGAAATTATAAGAAATATAAACTGACATGAACAACATATTGGAAAAATCTATTAAAGTAAGAATTTCATAGTCTTCATTTCTTAATGTAATATTAAGATTCATTATAATAATAGTTAAATCAACTTCCTTTATATAAAGTTTATGGTCATCATCTAAGTTATAAAGATAGTGCTTATTTTCCTGTAAGATATAATTTTTCAATAATAATAATAGCTAACAATAAGATATGTAACACTTTGAGATTTGCAAAACATTTTACATATATTATCTCATTTAGTCCTACCCTGTGAAATAGATGCTATTAATATCCTCATTTTACATATGATGAAATTGAAGCTGAGATATAATACAGTCACATAGACAACTGGTGTCTTAAGAATTCAAATTCAGACCTTCTTTACTCCAAATCTCCAGCATGCTATCCATATGCCACCTACATTAGCTAAGAGTTATTAAAATTTAGCTATAGGAAACCTCTCTGAAAATGTATAGACTGGAAATATATAATATATATCCATACATACATACACACACACGCACACACACACATATGTATACAAACATACATTCACACACATGGGGGGGCATAGATGTACAACTTCCTCAATAAAGGCAGGCATCCATTCTCCAATTGATAAATGGTCAAAAGATATTAACAGACAATTATCACTATTAATCAGAAAAATGCAAATTAAAACAACTCTGAGATACCACTGCATACCTCTCAGATTGGCTAAGATGACAGGAAAAATCAAGGACAAGTGTTGGAGGGGATGTGGGAAAACTGGGACACTGATACATTGTTGGTGGAATTGTGAATGGATCCAGCCATTCTGGAGAGCAATTTGGAAGTATGCTCAAAAAGTTATCACATTGTGCATACCCTTTGACCCAGCAGTGTTTCTATTGGCCTTATATCCCAAAGAAAACTTGAAAGGAAAGGGACCTACATGTGCAAAAATGTTTGTGGCAGCTCTTTTCATAGTGGCAAGAAACTGGAAACTGAATGGATGCCCATCAATTGGAGAATGGTGAATAAGTTATGATATATGAATATTATGGAAAATTATTGTTCTATAAGAAATGATCAGGAGGATGATTTCAGAAAGGCCTGGAGAGACTTACATGAATTGATGCTGAGTGAAATGAGCAGGTCCAGGAGATCATTATACACAGCAATATCAGTGTCATCAATCATTGTCAATCAATTCTGATGAAGATGACTCTTTCTTTTCTTTTTATTTTTTTAATTATAATGTTTTGTTGACAAAACCCATGCCTGGTTCTGTAAAAACCTCAAAAAATGTAATTTTTTATATTATCCCTTGCACTCACTTCTGTTCCGACCTTTCCCCTCCCTCCCTCCACCCCCATGCCCAGATGACAAGCAGTCCTACTTGTTAAATATGAAGGTGACTCTTTCCAACAACGAGATGATTGATGCCAGTTCTAATGATCTTTGATGAAGAGAGCCATCTACACCCAGAGAGAGGACTGTGGGATCTGAATGTAGATCACAACACGACCTTCTCACTCTTTTTGTTGTTGTTCACTTGTATTTTGCTTTTTTACTTATTTACATTTTTTCTTTGATCTGATTTTTCTTGTGCAGCAAGAAAATTGTATAAATATGTTTTTATATATTGTATTTAACATATATTTTAACATATTTAACATATACTGGATTGCCTGACATGGGCGGGGGGGTTGAGGGGAAGGAGGAGAAAAATCTGAAACATAAGGTTATGCAAGGGTCAATGCTGTCAAATTATCTGTGCATATGATTTGAAAATAAAAAAGCTTTATTAAATAAATAAATAGAAGCAGGCATCACAATAAGCTCAACTGTTACATGTGGGTGGCAGCAAGACCATGACCACATGGACCTCTTCAGCTGGGAGGGACTCACAATGCCAAATGCAGACATCCTCAGAGGCTGAGTGGTGTTAGAGATTAAGCCATGCTTAAGTGACTTGTCAGGGGAAAGAGGGACCATAGATATGATTTTAAGTGAAGAAAGTCACAGGAAGTAGAACCAGGGAAAACTGGAGGCAAGATGCAATCAGCAACAGGCAAGAAAAAGAATTTGCCTGCTCAGAGTTTGGTGGTCTGTGGTCTGTTTTCATGCTTAAACATTTCCTTCTTGTTTTCCTCTTCTCAGCTCTCCCCACCCCCACTCCATACCACAAGTCCTGCTAATCCTTTACACCTGTGTTTACCATGGTGGGGGGGGGGGTGCTCCCACCACCTCCAAGCACCCACCATACTGTTCACAGGAATGGCTCATACCTTAACAGAATATTGTAAACAAACTGAAAACATTAATACCATATGCTGCCTGGCCTTGGTTTTGCAAAAGCTGAAAGAGAGCATAGCTTTGTGACAAAGGTGATGTTCCAAGGATCCATACAAGCAAGGTTTTTCCTCAAAGGCAAAGTCTGAAAATTGCAAGTTTTGTTTGTCACTGTACTACAGTATTTGAACCTTTCCTATAATCATGAATTAGCTGCCTGACTTTGAACATGTTACTCCATGTTTGCTGACCTCAACTTCCTCATCAGTCATTCCTCACAAAGTGTTACCAAAATGAGAGCTAAGATCCTTGTCAGCTCTAACATCCTTCAAACCTATAATTCTAATTTTCTGCTATTAAAAATAAGTAAATTATAAGATTAATAAGAGTAATCCCTTACACCACTTCCACCTCCATGTATTATGCCCTAGATAGCTTCCTGCTTTGCTTATCTCTAGCTACAGGCTGGAATGCAATAGAGCTACCTCTCCATCAAGCAACATTATAACACAATATTCATAGATAAAGAAATGTCAAGTGAAGTACCTGTTCCTACTGCTTAGAAGTTTGTACACTACAAGAATATACATATGCTGTAATCAATTTACCCCTCTGCATTCTCCTTAAAGCAGGACTTTTTAACTTTGGGGGACTGTTGTTGTTCAGCCATTTGGTTATATTTGAGTCTTTGTGACCCCATTTTGGAGTTTTCCTGGCAAAAATATTGGAGTTGTTTGCCATTTCCTTTTTCAGCTCCTTTTACTGATTAGGAAACTGAGGCAGATAAGGTTAAGTAACCTTAACCCTTGTTCAAGGGTCATACAACTGGGAAGTGTTTGAGGTCAAATTTGAACTCAGGTCTTCTTGACTCCACTGTGCCACTTAACTGCCCATCTTGTAGTATTTTAGTCCCCCCCCTTTGACAGTCTGGTAAACTCTATGGACCCTTCTCATTTGAAATGAATAAATTAAAGTACTTAATATAATGGAAACCAATTCTATTAAAACAAAGATAAACTTTTTCCCATCCAAGTTCATGAACTCCTTGAAATCTATAGACTTCTTGAGGGTTTATCTACCTCAGGTCAAGATTTCCTGCCCTATAGTGACAAGAAGCATATCCTCCACTCCTCCTTCTAGATGCCAAGTCTTGTTGCTCCTTAATTCAAAATTATTCAGTGGGTCCCTATTAACTACTGAATAAAATATAGTTACCATTCCACATCATCAAGATTAGGAGAATGGTAACTCTGTGATCTGGGAAAATCCACATAAAAATTTTGGCCCTTCCTTTATGCTTGAGAACAAATCTGAATCATTAGTGTATTAAAAGATAAAATATGTTGATATCTTACAATACTACATAAATATTTTGTGGATTTCTGAGTTTCTAAACTTTTTGTGTCATCTGCTGACCTTTGCATGTTGTTTGCAGCTTCCACAAAACTTCCCCCTTACTCCCCTCCCCCAATTCCCATTTAATGTGCTATGCTGATTTAACAATATATCGAAATTGCGATGGGGAAGTTGCACTGTATAAACTTCTAACTGGCATTCAAGGCCTTCTACAACGTGACACTAGCCTTCTTTTCCATTATAATCTTATATGATCCCCCTTTTATGGTTCTTCAAACTTCATTGATCATACTATCTCACATCCCTCCCGCACCGCAACCCTGGAATTTCTATCTATACAATTACCTCCCTTTCTTCAAGGTTCAACTCAGTGTCCAATGTACTGAGTTGATTATGGCTACCACATAACAAGTTGTGTTCTGAAGGTAGTAGACAACTGTGTAAGACACAGAAATCCTGCCACAGGATCAGAGATATGTAGCACTATAGAAACTTGCTATTTAGATCTGGCCCAGTCCATTTTTTTTTTTTTTTTTTTTTACAGATGAAATAATGAAGGACTAAGAAAGTCAAGGAATTTGCCAAAGAGATTCAGCTAGTTAGTTATAAAGCTGAGGCTAAAATCCCAAGCTTCTGATTTCAAGTTCAGGACTCTTGAATACACCTATAAGATCCCTATGCTTTTAGGAGCAAAACAGAGGAGGATAATAATAATAATAAATAACTACTGGAATTTATCACATTTGATCTTTATAAAAAACCCTAGGAGGTAAGTATTATAAGTATTACTATTATTGTGGCAGCATAAGGTGAGGTGAAAAGAGCGCTGGAGCTAGATTCAGGAAAAACATGCTTTCAAACCCAGCCTAGCACTTACTAGGTATGAAATCTGAGGCAAGTCTCTTAACCTCTGTCTGTCTCAGTTTCCTCGTTTATAAAATAAGGATAATAATTTAACAGGGGCAAGCTAGGTGGCACAATGTATACATAGAGCACCAGGCCAGAAAACTCATCTTCCTAAATTCAAATCTAGTTTCAAGTATTTATCAGCTGTGTGAAACTAAAAGCAAACCTCTTAGCCCTGTTTGCCTCAGTTTCTTTATCTGTAAAACAAGCTGGCAAAGGAAATGGCAAACTTCTCTAGTTTTTCTTCTTGTTTGTTTGTCACTGTCTACTACAGTATTTGAACTTTTCCTATAATCATGAATTAGCTGCCTGACTTTGAACACGTCACTCCATGTCTGCTGACCTCAACTTCCTCATCAGTCATTTCTCACAAAGTGTTATTTTACATTGCATGATGCATACACATGCACTTATGTGCATGCCCCCCCACATGTTAATACACATATTAGTGTCTTTGATCTTAATGATACCCTCATGGAGTAGTAAGGGCATGATACTACCATTTTATGGCTAAGGAAACTAAGACACATAGTTGTGAAGTAACATGACTAAAACCATACAGTTAGCAAACAGCACTATCTGCCTCTGTTTCTGTCTCATTTCTCTCTCTCTCTCTCTCTCTCTCTCTCTCTCTCTCTCTCTCTCTCTCTCTCTCTTTTTCTCTCTCTCTCTTTCTCTCTCTCTCTCTCCCTCTCTCTGTCTCATTTCTCTCTTTCTCTGCTTCTCTGTCTCTGTATCTCTCTTCCCTTCTCTCTTTGTCTGTTTCTCTGTTTGTCTTCCTCTTCTTGGATTCCCCACTGCAAGTAGATGGAACCATATGGGTATCTACATCTGAGAATACCAATGATATTCTGTCTCATTAAATCAAAAGTACATTCAAACTGAAAAATGTTATTTTGATCTTGAGTCCAGTATTGATAGGCATACATAGAGATGGGAAGTTAATGATAATTTTAAATTTGAGACTTTGGGCGTCATTTAATCCAGGAAATGAAGAAATTGAAGCCTAGAAATGGGAAAATGGCCTTGCTAAGGCCACACAGCTAGTAAGTGTCAGAGCTTGGATTCAAACACAAGTCCATACCCAATTTCATATCCAATACTCTTTCCATTCCACCAAGCTGCCCAAAGCCTCCTAACTCAAATGTTCTTCTCTTCCAAAACTCTTCTATTCAAGCTCATAAAAGTGTAGGTCCCCTAAAAGTCACATAGGTATTCCATCCATTCTCTATCCATTGGCACAGGAAAAACAATTCTGAATAGCAAGAAGAATAATTGTGTGATTTTTCTCATTTTAACACACAAACATTTAAAAAATAAGTCATGTTTGGAACTCTTGTGATTGTTCAAGAATAAGCTCTACACCATATATATATTTGCCAATCCCCCTCTCATTTTCTTGTACTTATTTTGAATATACATGCAGCTTCCTCTGATGAAATGTAAATCCACTGAGAGCAAAGACAGTTTCATTTTTGTTGCAGTATCCCCAGTGCCTAGTACAGTGCTTGACAGATAGTAGTTGCTTCACAAATGTTTATTGATATTTTGGTTGGCCAGAAATTCAGCCACCTTACTCAGCCTCCTTTCAGTTTCATCCAGTGATTACATAACATTTTCAGATCAGCATCCTTTTTGGAAAGTTGGCTGACACAGGAATATAGGGGAGTAATCACAGGGCTCGGAGAGAACTGAAGGAGTCAGCTAGTAAAATCAATGGCCTGCACTCAGGTTTGCATTTCAGCTATTTGAGAAAGATGCCATTCTATATAGAAATAGTAAGGCAAAGACTCTTATTGACAGGTATGAAACTGCTAAGTATACATTCTCTCTAAAAGTAGATTCACCAAAAAGACTTTGTAGATTGTCTGGTTAATGTTTTAAACTCATGCAAAATACTCTGATACATTCCCACATAAAATGTGGCATGGAAATGAATCAGTGAGTTTCTTTGTATCCATGCACATGTGTGCTTGCTATATAGTAGATAATAATAAATACCTATCTATCTATCTATATTTAATTGGCAAGTAGTAACCACTTTATAAAGACGTTTCACAACTTTAACATGTAACTATATATATGCATGTAGATATGTATGTGTGTGGAGAGAAAAATAGAGGGAGAAAGGGAGAGAGAAAGAAGGAGAGAGAAAGAAAAAGAGTGAGAGGGAGGCAGAGAGAAGGGGAGACAGAGAAACAGAGAGAGACAGTAAGATGGAGAGAGAGAAAGAGAGACAGAGAGAGAGAAAGAGAGAGAGAGAGAGAAAGAATGAGAGAGAGAGGCAGAGATAGACACACACACACACAGAGACAGGGACTAATAGAATGAAATACTTGACTTGTTATTTCATTAATATAGGGAACTCTCAGGTAAAAAAAAATCCTTCAACTAATATAGGCCATAATTTTCTTTACCACTTATAATTTTAGAAAGCTGCCTAGAAAACAGACATTAAGTGATTTGCCCAAAGTCATATAGCCAGTATATGTCAGAAGTAGGATTTGAACCCAGGTGACTTCAGGGTCAGCTCTCTCTGTGTATATGTTCTGTATGTATGTAAATAAAAATAGGCACATATATTTCTGTACATTTGTATATATATATATATATATATATATATATATATATACACACACACACACACATTCACACAGATTTATATGAATTCATGAACAGAAATAACAAAACATTTATGCATGTATATATATATATATGTATATCATTTTCTATATATTTGACATATATTCTAAATTCTAAGTCTATGATAGCTATATCCATATCCAAATAGACCTATATGGCTATTGCTCTGTTTATATATCAATATTTCTATTGACAGATTTGTAATATGTACCTGTAAGCAAGTAATAAATGTGTGTGTATATACATACATACATCTCACATGTACATGTTTCATTAGCTTTATATATAATTATGTATACATAACATACATGCATACACTCCAAAAGCTAAGTTAATGCTAAGTTCTTCACTCATATATATTTTATATGGAAATTATCTTGCCTGAAATGAAGTTTTCAGCAACCAGATGATCTCAAAAATATTTCTGCTGAACTCATTTTATGAAAAATATGTGGATCTTGCAGTGTAATAGCTAATAATCAAAGAGTATGGAAGCATCTTTCTGGGGTAGACAAAATGCAAACCTGATTCAAGACAGTGGATTGGCCTAGCTGATTGCTTCAGTTCCTTCACAGCCCTATGATTATTCTTCCATATCCACGTGTCAGCTAGCTTTCCAAAAAAGACAGTGATCTAAAAATGTTATGCAATCACTGGCTGAAACTGAAAGGAGGGTGGGTAAGGAGAACTGGTTGTTTGCCAAGTAAAATAGCAACTACACTAGAAATATCAAACTTCTTTATATTTGGCAGTTTATATAACTGGGAATTGCAGATGACAAAATATCCCTGAAGGATGCTAAGGGATCCTCAGTTGGCAGTTCATGTATAATTATTCCTCTATGTTTGTTATCACTTTAATAATAATATATGAGGGAGGATCTTGGTTCCATTACCACTAAACTGTTACTCCAATGCAGACTTGAAAAAAAAAAAAAAGCTGGCAAAAAGTGAGTTCTTGCCTTCTTGAATTATCTGCAGAGATTAGATTCACACTTGCTATTACATAACAGATCTCAATGACAATAGGCAGAGGTAGGGGTATTCTATGGGTCAACAAAATAAATATTTGCTCAAAAGTTCTCAAAGATTCAGATAAACAGTCTTATTTTCAGACCCCAGCTAGAATATCTGATTTATTTCTTAAATCATTTCCTCAATTTTAAACTGAGTTAATTAGTTCTATTTTTACATTTGTTATGACATATTTTATGTTTACACGCACATGCATACATATACATGTACATATATATGATAGCTATACATGTACATACATATCTATATTTATATAAAATTGTGATGACTTTAAAACTTCTTCTCTACCCAATATTTCATCCTATATAGGCAAAATTAACAATCTGGTGAAACCACTATTTGTCATTATTGAATTATGTCTGACTTTCTGTGACCTCATTTGGGATTGTCTTGGCAAAGAACTGGAATGATTTACCATTTTCTTCTCCAGGCCATTTTACAGATGAAGAAATGAGACAAACAGGGTTAAGTGACTTGCCCAGGGTCACATAGCTAGTAATTGCCTGAGGATGGATTTGAACCTAGGAAGATGAGTCTTCCTGAGTCCAGGCCTAGTACTGTATCTAGTAGCCCTAAGTTTTATTCAGAAGATGGAATATTTTAAAAAGAGGATAATAAGAATATAACAGTTTCTATAAAGAGAAAGCAGAAAAAAGTAGAAACCTGGAAACCCAGAGGGGGGAAAAAACAGGTAACCAGGAGACAGAGAGCTATAATTAGAAAGAGCTATAACCTGCAACAAGGAGACTCAAATATATCCTGGTGAAGGCAATGTAGACCCCAGACACTATGAGGCTGCTGTTAGGAAAACCATCTTCAAGAAAATGGTGATGGTAGAAGAAAGCAGGGTTGGCCAGGCCAGCTATACACATCTAGAGGAAGAAGAATATAACATGGTATATTACTAATTTATGTTTTTATTTAATTTTCAATTCAATTCATCTCATAGTCTTTATCATGTCTCTTAAGATTTCTACATATTTCTTTTTATTTACTTTTGTAGAGTAACTTGATGTGAGGAATGAAATACATTTGAGTTACTTTCAAATTTTTATAACTGGAATAAACACCCAATTTGGTTTTATTATGGAGTTAAATGTAATTAAATATTTTATTAATTCCTTTTAAAAATTTATATCTGCATGACTTGCCAATGTCCTCCCAAATAGAATATTCTCGTTAGACAAAGAAATATAATTTGTAGCTTCCTGCTTTATGAATTTTTCTTGTTGAGTAGATATTAAGCTTATTTATTGCAACAGTGTTGAAGAATGTAAAATGTTGCCATAGCATAATACGACTATAGTATTATAAATCTAGAGTTAAAAGAGATTTTGGAAACCACTTGGTCCAACTCTCTTCTCTAAATTTCAATACCCTGAACATAGTTCACTTTGGCCAACCTTAGCTACCTTTATGGTATATCATAGACATCCTAAAGAAAGTTATGTTGTAGAATAGGAAAAAAAAAAAAAAAAAGGAAAGGGGGTGGGGGCATGAAATGATTTGGTCCTACTTAACCTAGCCAAAGTTTGTGTTATCCACTCCATCCAGGGTGGTTTCTTCACAATTCCTGAACAAATCAAATTAATTTCTACTTCCACATATTTATCTGTGCATATTATATATAACATTATATGTGTACATATATTGTGTATATATGTGTATATATATATATATATATAATATATACACACACACACATGTAAATGAATGTATATGTATATAGAGATATGACTGTTCCCTTTCCTAAACAGTCCTTTCCCATCCTATCCTTTCAAATTCTTCAAAGCCCCATTGAAGTTCCACATTTTTGGTGAAGTTCTTCCTAATAACTCCTATATCACATAATATCAACCACCCAATTTAGCATTTATATACCTTTTTATACTGCTTTAAAAAAAGATTTTCTGGGGCTCTTTTGTTCTCCAATTAAATTACAAACTTTTGGAAGATTAGTTTCATCATATTGCTTGTAAAGCTCAAAGTGCCTTATAAATGTGTTTTATTATCATTATTTTTATTCCACATTTTCCCATGTCACCTAGTCCAGTGCTGAGCACATAACAGATGTTAAATGAATAATGATTGTTTAATGTACATTTCATTTTCTAACTCAGTAGAATAACCACAATAAAGCCATATTTCTGAAAATAATCGCTCACTCTCAATAAGCCTCAGCTTCTGTATTAGAAAGATGTTTTCAAATTAGTTATATAAGAATATCATGCCCTTTCATTCATGAACTGGGTTTGAGATACATTCTCCTTCTCTAAGTTTCTTTTGATTTCAACTCCATCCCCTACTATGACTAGAGTTTTCAGAGACTTCAAGGATCATTTCAGGGATTTGGAGAGGCTAAATCCTAGGGTAAATGTCCTGGGAAGATGCTGATGTGCTAGAAAGAGCCATAGATTGATTCTCAGGACACATAAATTCTAGTATTAAATCATTCACTATTTCTGTAAGATGATAACTTTTCTGTTAGTTTCTTCATATGAAAAAAATTATAATACACATAGTTCATAGGGTTATAATGAGATATTAGAAAAGCTTTTAGGAGTCAGTCAAGGTTTATTGTCACTACTAAGAGCTGAGGATACTCTTGCTCATCTTCCTCCTCCTCCTCTTCCTTCTCCTCCTCTTCTTCCTCTCCTTCCACTGCTACTTCCACCACCACTACTATGATTATTATTAATAAAAATGAAAGTATTGTGGTGTCTATTTATGTCTATTTTTATGGTGTCTGTTATATTCCAATCATTGTTCTAAGTCTTTACAAATAATATCTTTTTTGTTCCTCACGACAACCCTAGGCTACTATTGTTCAGTCATTTTAATTTTTGTTCAGCAACTCTTTATGACCCAATTTGGGAGTTTCTTGGCAAAAAAGACTGGAATGATTTGTCATTTCCTTCTCCAGGTCAATATACAGATGAGAAAACTGAGGTAAACTGGGTTAAGTGACAGCCAGTAAGTGTCTGAAGTCAGATTTCAACTCGGGAAGATGAGTCTTCCTGACTCCATGCTTAGCATTTGATCCACTATGACACCCAACTACCCAACAATCCTAGGAGGTAGCTGCTATTATTCTCCCCATTTTGTAGGTGAGGAAACTGAGGCAGACAGAGATTAAATGGTATGCCCAATGTCTCAAGATAGAAAGTTTCTGAGGCTAGATTTGAGCTCTACTTTTCTTGACTCTAGACTCTGTCTCCACTGTATGATCTCACTGCAAGGAAAGGCAAAAGATAATCCCTGCTCTCAAGGACATTACAGTCTAATGGGAGTAAAATATAAGAGTACATATAAACTAGAATAAATTCCCCGAACTCCACCTGCTCTAGGATCATATTCCAGGGTTAGTCCTAAATCCTACAAAGACAGCATGGCTTTAGAGGTACAAACTAGATAAAGTCAACCAGTAGTTCAACTTTCTTGACAATGAATATTTACCTTATTTGTTTCTTTCCCAACAAAAAAAAATAGTGGGCAGAATAATAATAGACCCTAGTATTCCTGGGAAATACATGAGTTATAAACATAGCCTTCATTTAGATGATCTTACATACATACACATATAAGGATACATATACATACAGAGGCATATACACATATATAGAATATATAGGTGGCAAATAGAATTTTTAAATGTGTATGTAAATGAATGAATGAAAGGTGCATATTGTTTTGAGAAAAGGCAAGCCCATTTCCATTTCCTTGCCTTAGTTCATGGTTTCTTTGTTTAGAATACTTGAAAATCTTTCATTTTCCCTCCATTTATCTAAATCCTACCCATCTGATCTAAAACAGTTCAAATTTTACAGATTTATTCTTAGTTTTTCAAATGCACTTGCCATGAGATTCTTTTAAAATGTTCTACTTGGGCATTTGAAGTATACTGCTAAGTTTCAATTGGTACAAATAATAAATCTTGTGTAGTAGTTGCATATATTTGAATTCACAGTATTTTAAGTTATATTTATATAAAATATAGCAGTTAGTTCTAGTCCAGTGAAATTAAGCACTTTTCAGTGACTACTTCATAGGATGCATTATTTACAATAAGTGGGGCCTGGCTATAATTTGATTTACATAATTTCAGTTAATGCATACCTTTTCAGATACATATATGTTGCACAAGGGAAGATATACCTATATATTACCAAGAGCCTTCTATTCAAGGAGGAAACCTAGGCCAAAGATGATTTCATCTCTATCTAGGTTATATTTTCTCTAAAATGCAATAGAAAGTCTTCACTCAGAATGTTCACTCCACCCTGGACTACTTCTCACTTTGGAAGTACTCCATGATCCCAAGGCCTCACCCTCTAATTGACTGGCTCTTTCTAGAAGCTCCAATTTAAGGAGATAGTTCAGCACAAAGCGGTCTTTATTTCTCTCCAGGTTATACTGTCAACTCATCTCCATAAGACTTTCTCTACCATGTCCTAGGTACCTTTTCTGTATTCTGCTCACACTCACCTGTTAGTTTGCTTTTTGTGATGTCTTCCCTTATGAGACTGTAAGCTCCTTGAAGGAAGACATTATTTTTATTGATGCTTCAATGTATATTCCCAGCTTTTATCACAGCTCTTGGCACATAGTAAGTATTTAAAATGCTTACTGATTGTTGACTGACTGAAAAAACCTATAAATGGATACATCATAGAGAAGACAGATTGATAGGTGAGAAAATCTCATCTTCCTCTAAATTCCTAATTGGGACCCAAATTTCTATTTAATAGAGATTCCTGCTATTTACTTAGTTTTCCCCAACAAACACAGGAATAGTTATATGAGAATAGAGTACCTTTCCTCAGCATACTCAGTAAAAATAAACAATTGCCCACCATCCATCCCCTTGTTCTCAAGGAGTGGGTAAACCACTGTACTTTAGGCCCATACAAGATTGATATAACTGTACATGGTTGTTGTTTTTTTTTTTTGGGGGGGGGGTTTGTGTGTTTTTTTTTTCTGAATAGCATATGCAGGTACACTAGGGAGATGGCCTTTTATTTTATTTATAGAAACCACCTCTGTAAGTAAAACAAAATGAATGGCTGTATATCAACAAAACCAGCCCACAATGAATAGGCAGGATGAATGAATCAATATTATTGCATAAACATTTGTCACACCTGACATAACAATTATACAAATCTAGACTGCAGCCTGATTTTATGGCACTGCTGAAACAATAAAATATACAGAATATGAGCAAGGGCCAAATACTTTGGGACAGGCTGAACCAGAGGTTGCAGACTTCCAGGGACCCTAGTCATCATTTTCACTACCTTAAATAAAAGGGAGCTGTGACCTAATGCTAGAGACTATGAAAGGATCTTTTTTACTATAAGAACATTAATTTCTGCTTGGTAGAACATACAGCTGTTTCTCACAGGTCATGACCTTGACTTAAGGTCCACCCCAAGAGATCATGTGTAAGAATCAGGATCCATCATAATATTAACTCAGTTAGAAATTTACCTTATAAGTCACCCAGGCTCTTTTAAAATTTGTTCACAATACAGAAGCAAATTTCTTCATGCATATTGCTAGGACTAGAGCTGTGATTTTATAGATATGTAAAACTCTCAGATGAAGAAACTCCTACTACCAATGCAGTTCAATACCTCTTTCATAGCCTCTTAGAGAGTTGTCTAGAACTCTGAAATATTAATTGATATAAAGTAAACCAATAAAAAAAAATATGGTTCTTTTCTACTTCCACCAAATCTCTCATATACATTCTCTTCTCTCTACTCACATGGTTACCATCCTTGGTCACTCCTTCATCACTTTTTGCCTAGACAGCTGCAATAGCCTCATAATTCATTGTCTTGTCTCCTTTCTCCCATTTAATTTATCCTCCACAATTTCCAAGGTGATTTCCTAAAAGACTAGGACTGACTACATGAACCTCCCACTCATTTAAACTGCAGTGGCTCCCTAGTACTTCTAAAACCAAGCAGAGAAATAAAAATAAAATGAAGTACAAGCTCTGCTTTACCTTTATACCTTTTTCCATCTTGGTTTCAACTACCTCACAAGCGTTATACGTTGCTCTTCTAAATGCACTTTACGTACAGTTCAGGTTCTTGCTTTTTTCTCACACACAGCATGCTATCTGGCATTTCTGAGCTTTTATTTTGGCTCTTCCCCATCCATGGAATGTACTCCCTTCTCATTTATGCTGCTTAGAATCTTAAATTCCCTTTAAAAACTCAGCTCAAGTTATCATCTTCTTTTTGTTGCATTTTTGGTGTTGGTGCTTCCATATCTCCCCCCGACCCCGCCAAATTATCTTTTATTTATTTTGGGTGTATATGCTAATATGTACACATTACACATATTGTTTCCTTTAATAAAATTAAGGGTAGGGATTCTTTCATTTTGTTTCACTAGGACCTAGCACAATTCCTTCTATATATTAGATTCTGAACAAATGCTTATTGATTGATTAATTTCTCCCCCCAAACAGTTTTTGTTTAGATCAGGACACAGCCTGTGTCTCTAAAACTTCTGCTACATTCAAAATGATGAAACAAGAAGCCAAAAACTCTTCCACTGTCCTGTGGTCCTGTCTTTCTTAGCAAACAGCCTCACTATTGAATATTTTCTTTGTTCACACATTTGCTATATTTCATCTGGGAGCTGAAGTCAGGATATTACTGATGGGCTGGATTTTATACCAACTGATGGCTTAAAAAAATAGAAGGCAACATGAGTTAGCTTTTAGGATGATTGACTACATTTTCTTGGGACATGGAAAAGAAATGTCAGAGGCAGGTCTAGTCTTTAAATAGGGCAATTGGTCAGGGATCACATGGGAACTGAAGGGAAAATTAAACTATATTAAGGAAAGTCAAAGCACTGTGGAGAATTGCAATGAAAACTGAAATGAGTTACTTTAAGTTTCGGCACTTAATTCATTCTCATTGACTTAAACCAGAACATTTAGCTTAAGTATAGACAGAGACTAAGAAACTCCAGGGACAGGATTTTCCCCACTTTGTTTTAACTTGTGCTCTCTATAGTATAGGTTATAATAATAATAATTATATATCAGGAATGAGCAGAGAAGGAAGGCTATAATATTATTTAGACTGAAATATCTGTTTTATAAAGCAAAACAACCAGATATTGTTAGTTACACCAAGAGACTGGAGCATCTGAATATTAGAGTACTTTGAAGACTATATAATCTCCCAGAAACTGAATTCTAGAATTATTACCCTTTTTGATTAAATATAAGCTGGTCTTCAATCTTTCTCACAGACTAATTCCTCTTGAACTTGTTCTAATGTCCTCACGTTCTCTGTTCAATTTCATTCAGCAAGTATTTCATTCAACAAGTATTTTTTTTCCTTTAAAAGTCTACACTATGCACACTTTATGATTAGGAATAGAGTGTTGGAAGTAGAGGCAGGAGCTCAAATCTGGCCTCAGGTACTAGTTGGGTGACCTCAGCAAAAATTACTTTAACTTCTGTTTGCCTCAGTTTCTTGAACTGAAAAATGGGAATAATAACACCACTTCACAGGGTTTATGTAAGCATTAAATTATATTTGTAAAATTCTTAGTACATAGTAGACCTTATTTAAATGTCACCTCTTATTTTATTATTATTAGGGCAGTTGGCTAGAATACTGAGTTTAGAATCAGAAAGATTCATCTTCATTAATTCAAATCAGACACGAAGTAGTTGTGTGACTCTGACTAGTCACTTAACTCTGCTTCAATTTTTTATCTTTTTTTTTTTTATTTAATAGCCTTTAATTTACAGGATATATACATGGGTAACTTTACAGCATTAACAATTGCCAAACCTCTTGTTCCAATTTTTCACCTCTTCCCCCCCCCCCACCCCCTCCCCTAAATGGCAGGATGATGCTTCAATTTTTTATCTGTAAAATGAGTCAAAGATAGAAATGGGAAACCCCAAATGGAGCCATAAAGACTCAAATACAACTGAATAACAACTACTATATTATTATTATCAATATTAATATTGTCAGGGAAATCAACCTAAAAGCTATTATAAGAGTCTAGAGAAAAGGTGAGGATGTCCTATAAGGAAAGTAAAAGAGATGTTATGGAGGTAGAAATGCTAAGATTTGACAACAAATTTAATATGTTAAGTGAGGGAGAGTGGGGAGCTAAGAACAATACTGAATTTGTCATCTTAGGTAACTGGGAGGGCTATGACGCCTTTAACTTCAAAGTGTTGTAAGGAAAGTACATATAAACAGTGAAACACTATTCAGTGTGACATCAATAGAGGTTAAAATACCACCCTCTCTGCCTGGAATTTGAGGTTCTCCACAATCCAATTCCAATATACCTTTTTAGCCTTCATTATCATTCATAAACATTTGACTTCCAGATGTCATTCTCATACTGCTTTGTGTTGTTCACATAATAGGCACTTCACAAATACTTGTTGGGTTAGATCAGTTTGAATCCATGTATTTATTGAACTGTCCCCATTTCCTAAAAAGAACTCCCTCTGATTCTCCAAAACTGAAATCCTATTCTGGTTTAGATTCTGCCTCTTCTTATAAGGTTTTCATGATCCATCCCCTCAGCTGAGAGAGATTCTTCCCTACAAAATTTTTCTTCTAGAAATATGCTTGGATCTTTCTTCTTTATTTTTCATATTCTACCTTGTATCACATGCTTCCCAATTACGTTATCATCTCCTTGAGCTAAGTTATTTCTTATCTTTGAATCACCTAGCACAGTGTTTTGCATATGATAAACATTTATTAAATGTCTTTTGAATCAAATTGAGAACTTTGTTTCAAAAACAAGATTTCTAGCCATTTAATTTATCAAATGAGATGTGTACAAAGTACCTCCCAAACTTTAAAATGTTGATAACTGTCAGTTCCTATTACTGTTTTTATTACTATTCTACAAAACTACTTATATAAGTAAAGTATTTTTTTGCCTTGTCTTTTTTTTTTTTTTTTTTTTTTTTTTTTTTTTTTTTTTTTTTTTTTTTCTTTTTTTTTTTTTTTTTTTTTTTTTTTTTTTTTTTTTTTTTTTTTGCCTTTTCAGTTCTCTCTCCAAGTATTCTGTGGTCTTTATTAGTATCTCCTCACTAACTTTCTTATAACTTAGCAAGAATTTCTGCAGTTGTACAGAACATGAATGAAAAAAAAAATCTATGAAATCACTGGATTTTTGGCATCTTCCAAAGTCTGCCTATAAATTATACGAGGACTTTCTGTAGCTTGTTTGGCTTTATAAGACACTGATTTATATAGTAAACCCTGATATCTGGCTTGGGTGGCAATTGAGAATGGCCACTTTGTGAAATACTCTATTTAATAAAAAGACACCTCATGAAATACACAATTAACTTCATTATTCAAAGTAAAAGAGAAAAGCTTATCCCAAATTATCCAGGACAATAACTTGAATTTATCTAACAATTTAAGGCTTACAAAATAATTTCCTCACAATCACTCTGATAGTTTTATACAAATATCATTCCCATTTTACAGATTTTGAATATAAAATTTAGAAGTTCAAAGCCTTGCATTTCTAATTGCCTTATTACTCAATTGCACAAAAAAGGGGGGTGTCACAGTAGAGCATAACAAAAACAGATTGGAAAATATGACTCAATTTTGATAAACAAAAAGAAGACCATTGATAGATTACTCAGAAGTCTTATGCCTGTGTATTATATACTTCCTTTCAGAAAAGTGGCAAAAGGCACAAGGCAGAGTAAACACTGAGCATCTCAGAAAATGAAATTATTTATGTCTTAACTGTCAATAAATCAAAAACAAATAACTGTTAAGCAACTATAAGGTTCCATGTACTTAGGATAAAAAGACAAAAGTAAAACAATCCCTGCCCTCTAGGGGCTTACATTTCTCAGGGAAAGTACAATTTCTTTCTTCCTTTTTTTTTTTAACTTGCATGGATAATTGTTTAACATTAATCCTTGCAAAACCTTGTGTTCCAATTTTCCCTCTTCTCTTAACCCCTCTCCCAGACGGCAAGTAATCCAGTGCATATTAAACATGGTAAAAATATGTTAAATCCAATATATGAATACATATTTATACAGTTATCTTGCTGAACAAGAAAAATCAAACCAAAAAGGGAAAAATGAGAAAGAAAATAAAATGCAAGCAAACAACAAAAAGAGTAAAATGCTATGTTGTGATCACCCTCAGTTCCCACAGTCCTCTCTCTGGGTGTAGATGTCTCTCTTCATCACAAGATCATTGGATTTGGATTGAATCATCTCATTGAAAAGAATCATGTGAATCAGAATTGATCATTGTATAATCTTATTGTTGCCATGTTCAATGATCCCTTGGTTCTGTTGATTTCACTTAGCATCAATTCATCTAAGTCTCTCCAAGCTTCTCGGAAATCATTCTGCTGATCATTTCTTATAGAACAATCATATTCCATAACATTCATACACCATAATTTATTCAGCCATTATCCAAATGATGGGCATCAATCTCCAGTTTTCCTGCCACTACAAAAAGGGCTGCCACAAACATTTTTGCACATGTGGGTCCCTTTTCCTCCTTTAAGATCTCTTTTGGATATAAGCCCAGGAGAAACATAGCTGGATCAAAGGCTATGCACATTTTGATAGCCCTTTGGAAGAGTACACATTTCAATACAAAAAAAATTACAAGTTAATAGGGAATCTGATGAGATCAAGATAAGCTTCATGTAGGAGGCAGCATTGGAGCAGAACTATGAAAGAAACTAGTGGTTCTACTGGAGTATGAATGGAGTGGGATGTTTTGGTTAGGTCTGTGATTTGGGAGAATCATCCTTTGTTGGGAGAATGGTTTGGAGAGAGAAAAATATTTTAGACAGGAAAATCAATCAGAAACTGATTTCAGTAGTCCAAAAGAGGAATGTGAGAAGAGCCTGATGAACAATGGAGGCAATGAGAAAGGTGTGAAAAATATTGTTGTAAATAGGCTAGAAATAACTGATTATTGCTAAGGCAGTCATATATGAATTAGACCATCAACTTATTAGAACAAAGTTCGAAAGCTATACCAAATATTTTTTTAAATAACTTTTTATTGACAGAACCCATGCCAGGATAATTTTTTACAACATTATCCCTTGCACTCACTTCTGTTCCGATTTTTCCCCTCCCTCCCTCCACCCCCTCCCCCAGATGACAAGCAGTCCTATACATGTTAAATATGTCACAATATATCCTAAATACAATATATGTGTGCAGAACCGAACAGTTCTCTTGTTGCTCAGGGAGAATTGGATTTAGAAGGTATAAATAACCCGGGAAGAAGAACAAAAATGCAAGCAGTTTACATTTATTTCCTAGTGTTCTTTCTTTGGGTGTAGCTACTTCTGTCCATCTTTGATCAATTGAAACTAAGTTAGATCTTCTCTTTGTCCAAGAAATCCACTTCCATCAGAATACATCCTCATACAGTATCGTTGTTGAGGTATATAATGATCTCCTGGTTCTGCTCATTTCACTCAGCATCAGTTCATGTAAGTCTCGCCAAGCCTCTCTGTATTCATCCTGCTGGTCGTTTCTTACAGAACAATGATATTCCATAACATTCATATACCACAATTTACTCAACCATTCTCCAATTGATGGGCATCCATTCATTTTCCAGCTTCTAGCCACCACAAACAGGGCTGCCACAAACATTTTGGCACATACAGGTCCCTTTCCCTTCTTTAGTATCTCTTTGGGGTATAAGCCCAGTAGAAACACTGCTGGATCAAAGGGTATGCACAGTTTGATAACTTTTTGAGCATAGTTCCAAATTGCTCTCCAGAATAGCTGGATGTGTTCACAATTCCACCAACAATGTATCAGTGTCCCTGTTTTCCCACATCCCCTCCAACATTCTGCATTATCTTTCCCTGTCATTCTAGCCAGTCTGACAGGTGCGTAGTTATACCAAATATTTTTAAAAGCTAAAGTTGGAAGGCACAATGAACAATTGCAATAACTTCGACTTGACCCTTCAAATGAATCTCAGCTTTTTAAAATTGGGAAATGGAAGAAGACAAAGATCTTATCTTTTCATTTATTTATCATTATTTACTACAAAAAAGTAATCAATATAAAACAGCCAATATAAAAATGAAATTAAAGAGCCTCATTCAGCAATTATTTAATCTTGAGAAGTGAAGAAAAACTGCTAACCAAGAGCATGACCAGATAAATCTATTTCATTAAAAAGGCTAACACAAACCCTTTTTGCAGTGGCAAGAAACTGGAAACTTAGTGGATGCCCATCAGTTGAAGAATGGCTGAATAAGTTAAGGTATATGAATATTATGGAATATTATTGTTCTATAAGAAACGATCAGCAGGATAATTTCAGAGAGGCCTGAAAGACTTATATAAACTGATACTGTTAAATGAGCAGAACCAGGAGATCATTGTACACAGCAACAATATGATCAATTTATGATCAATGATGATCATATTATGATGATCAATTATGATAAATGTGGCTCTCTTCAACAATGAAATGATTCAGGCCAGTTCCAGTGATCTTGTGATGAAAACAGCCATCTACACCCAGAGAGAGGAGTGTGGGAACTGTGAATTACAACATAGCATTTTCACTCTTTTTGTTGTTGTTTGTTTGCATTTTATTTTCTTTCTCATTATTTCCATTTTTGATTTGATCTTTCTTGTGCAGCAGGATAATTCTATAAATATGTATGCATATATTTGATTTAACATATATTTTATCATGTTTAGCATATATTGGATTACTTCCCATCTGGGGGAGGTGGTGGGGAAAGGGGAAGAAAATTGGAACACAAGATTTTATAAGAGTTAATGTTGAAAAATTATACATGCATATTTTTTTTAAAAAAGCCTTAATAAAAAAAGCTCATAAAACATAAAATTTAAAAAGGCTGGCACAAGATAATAAGTAGTCAGTACCATATTTTAAGGCATACAAAGGAGTTGCAAAAATTCTACAAAACAACCTAAATGAGGCATTTCAACCCTTAATCATTAATGGATGAAACTAATAGGACAATTATAAATGCAAAATGGAATAGATTTGGAAATGTGCCTATAATATCCAATGTGCACCATCAACAACAGAGGAAATATTACTTTTGATTGTCAGTATCTTGCCTCTGTTGTTGTATATAGGAAGCTCAGTTGACTTTTAGGAAGACTGAATTAGGAAAAATAAATGGACCAGAATAAAGAAGATTTATGCTGGACATAATATTAAAAGCAACTAATTGTTTTTGTGAGATTTTTCAAGGAGAGAAAGATGCTAAATAATAGGAGGAATTCCATAAAGACCCATAAAAAAAGGTCATTGAAAAAAACATCAATAAGAACTAACTCAAATAGGTCTACTTTCTTTTTGATTTTTTTAACATTTAAAGAAATTTTATTTTTAATTTGTGGGGATTTTCATAACAGCACAATAAAAAGACATTTTTATAATGCCTTCATAAGAATAGTCTGCATACAGAATATATTCGATGAAAACATATAACAGATAAGCTTTCGTAAATTATTCTTTTGAGTAGACCACACCACATCTTTGTAGACTCACAATTTAATGAAATCTGTAAAAAATACAAGTACCTGCTATGTTTACTGTCTCTTGATTACAGAAAACATTTGACTAAGTAGATCTAAATAGAGAATTAAAAACTTTCCACAAGAAGTTTCAAATATATATATATATATATATATATATATATATAGTAAGATCATGCAAAATTCCTTGTTAAATTCAAGCACAGAGGCAATACTCAATGCTACTTTGATTATTAAAATTAAGTGAAACATAAAGCAAGGAAATGTATATCTGCTAAAGAAATTTGTCATTATCATTAACTATATTTTCCAAGAGGAGGAGGTTCTTTCAATTGGTGCTGAGGCCTTCCTAATTGGCAGTGAGATCCCTGCAGATGCCCCATTTTGTGGCTGATATGTCAAGGAATTCCTCATTTGAGGTTCAGGATTATTCAAAAGAGGATTCCTAACAATCAATACAGGCCAAACTCAACATGTACTAAATGCCTTCCATACAGACTCTAGCATTCAGTTGCATAGCCAGTTCACTGAATTAATAATACCTTATATCTAAATCTATTTGGTTTGAACACTAAAATTGGACAAAAATGGGGTTTGAAGTTCCATAAAATAGAAAGTTTTGGATTACATTTGAGAAATTATACTGTGATTTAATAATCCCAAGAACTTTCTATTTCAAAGGCCCATTTCCCAACCCCTAAAACAAATAAATTTTCTCCCAGCAAGAGAGTATATTGCTGTGAATCTCAGAACACAATAATCTAATAGAAATCAAACTTATGCTAAAAAGGACAATGGAACATATTTCCATTGATAATCTATATCAAGAAGTGGCATGAAGAACATAGTTGAGGAAATTTATAATTAGTAATGCTATTAGTTTAAACTACTTTATGTTTTTTTTATAAGAGAGACCTCTCATAAAGTGGGGCTAATGGTGAATGTTGTTAATATAAAAGCAAAAAAAAAAATCAAATAAAACTTTTTCTTAAAAAAAATAAATATATGATGGGCAAAGGAGGTAAGTTGATTATGTGGTAAATAAAAAGGACAGGACAGATGGCTGACTAAAGGATTTCATTGGTATCTGCAAAATATAATAGTCTAAAAGAAATATAGTTGGTGAGTCTTCCAAAGAAGATCTATAAAATACTGACAAGAATCACAAAAGATGAAAAGGCACAAAAAAGCTAAAACCTGAGAGGGTACTCACATTTGTAGGATCATAAATCCATTGAAATACTGAGACTATATAGCTTTAATGAGTATAGTACTATCGGGATGGCACCAAGATGGTGGAGAGAACACATTTCTTTCTGACCTCATTCCACTTCCCTCAAACTAATTAGCAAATCCAGCCTCTGAATTAGTTCTGGACTGGAAGAACCCACAAATATTGGAAGTGTAACAAATTGCCAGCAGAAGCTCTCCAGAAAAGATCTGTTTCAATCGGGAATAGAGGGAAGTGGGCCAACCACAGATGCCAGTGTAGGCAGCACAGACCCGGGGTGGTGGGGATTTCAGGGTGGTGGGGACTCTGTACTGGGGAGAATCTATGAGGAAGAATCTACAGCACTGTTAGCTACTCTGCCCTGTTTGCAAACCAGTAGATCAGCAGAGAAGTTATAAAACACAACACACAAACACAAAAGGTAAATAGTAAATGCTGAAATGCCAGAATTTCACAGGACTTGGCCGTTCTCATCCAGCATCGGAAGTCAGTTGCACTGACCCGGAGCAGTCACTATATCTTGTAGAGGAAGCTTGAACAATCTCCCTTGCCCTAAAAGCAGATCTCAACATTAAAAAAATGAGTAAAAAAGGAAAAAAGAACCTTGACCATAGATAGTTTTTATGGTGAAAGAGAAGAACAGATTTCAAAACCTGAGGAGATTAAAAGTAGATAATCTCCAGAAGAACCCCCAAAGGATGATATAAATTTGTCCCTATAACACAAGGCTCTCCTAGAAGAAATTTAAAAGGATCTTAAAAGAGAGCTAGAAAAAATGGGGAAAGGAAATGAAAACTTTGCAAGAGATTTTGGAAAAGACAACACAGAAATTATCTGAAGAAAATTCACTACAAAATAAACTTAGTGAAGTGGAAAAGGCACATAAAATATCATTAAAAGATATATTTGACAAAATAGAAAAATAAAATAACTCCCTGAAAAACAGAATTTGTGAAATGGAAAAACATCCATAGAACAAAACAACTCACTTAAAATTCAATTGTACAAATACAAAAAGAAACAAAAAAAGTAAATGAAGAAAAAAATTCACTAAAAATCAGAACTGAACAAATGGAAATGAATGATTTAACAAGACATCAAGAATCAGTCAAGCAAAATTTTAAAAAATGAAAAAATAGAAGAAAATGTAAAATACCTACTTGGGAAAACAACTGACCTGGAAAATAGATCTAGGAGAGATAATCTAAGGATTGTACTTCTTGAAAAATTATGATGAAATCAATGATGAATTGATGATGATGATAAAAATGATGAATGATAAAAAAAAGAGCCTAGACACTATTTTTCAGGAAATCATCAAAGAGAACTGCCCTGATGTCATAGAACCAGAAGGTAAAATAGCCATTGAAAGAATTCACTGAATACCTCCTAAAAGAGACTTCAAAATGAAAATTCCAAGGAATATCATGGCTAAATTTCAGAACTATTGAACAAAGGAAAAAATATTACAAGCAGCCAGAAAAAACAATTTAAATACTGATGAGCCACAATAAAGATTACGAAACTAATGTGTTTCTTGTTTTTAAGATATGTCATACCATGAAAAAATAAATAATTTTATATATGTTGTTTTCTGAACAATACAGAAAACAAGTACCAAAAGTCATATTGCTATCCACAAAAGGTATTTTCCCCTTAAGAATTTATTTTTTAATAGCACCTGGGAAATTTAAAGTTAAAATACAGACATTTTTCTAAAAGTATACAAAGCTATTTATATTATATAGCTGTTTCAAACTAAAGGATGGGTTTAAAAAATTTGGTTAGTATCTTTTAGAGAAGGGGTTCTTAATCTGTAATTTGTGTAATTGTATTCTAATAAAAATAATTTCTTTTGTAATCCCAAACAATGAGGTTATATGAGGGGTTACCAGGCTGAAAAGGGAGTCCATGACACACACTTTAGTAAAGGATCTCTGCTTTAGACACAGTCTGATGACAGAACAGTAGCATGTACATGTTGCTTTATGTTCAGACCTATCTTTACACCTTGATATCTCTTGGGTATTTTTGGAAGGTACTCTTGTCTATTCTGATAAATATCTGTGAGTCTATATATTTTAAAAACAACTTACTTTTTGAGGAGAAAGGTGTTTAATTCAGAAATCTGGGACATAAAGATTGGAGAAAAGAGAGTATCTGTAAGATCACATTGCTAACACAGGCTATAGCCTCTGCACAAGCCTCTATACAACAGTACAAGCCTCTTCCCTCTTCTGGTTTATACAATCTATATAATTGGTGACCTAAAATTAGTTTTTGGCTGACATTGTGCCAAACAGAATTTACTCATTTGTAGGAACCTTTAAGAAAAGCCACTAATGGAAAACAGGTTGTCCTTTGGGTCTGCATCAGCAATTAATTCTAACATCCTGAGATTACTTAAGATTTTCAAAAGCCCTGAGAGAAAGACAATACCATTCTGCCTTTTAGCTTCTTTGCTGACTCCTTCTTGGGATCTTGTCATTTTTTTAGACCATTCCGCCCCCTCTTTCCTTCTTCTTCCAAGAGCCTTAAAATCTGTTTGTTGTTTGATGATGCTTTTCTGGTGCCAAAAAAAGATTAACTTCTAGACTGTTGAGGGTTCTGAGGAAAATGCTATGTTTAATTCTGGCATCAGTAGCTACAAGAAAAATTCCAATTCTCAGGACAATAGGTTTATAAGATCATCTTTGGTAAATGGGTCTCCACTCAAATGACTAATACCTTCATTCAGGCCCTCAGAGCCTTATCACCACACTCAAGGAATTTGATAATAACCAGAATTAGTCTCTCTGTTTCCACTTTTCCTTTTCTAATCTTCCACACAGCTGCTGAAATAACTTTAAGGCATAGTTTTGACCATGTCAATCTCCTGCTCAAAAAGCTTCAGTGATTCCCTATTATCTCTAGGATAATATACAAATTTCTTAGCTCATCCTGGAAAGCCAACTTCAATGTATCCCCAGTTTAACTTTTTAGACTTATCTAATATCATTTCCTTTTGTGTCTTTTATATGCTGGATAAAAAGATCTTTTAGATATTCTATGTGTTTGGCATTCACATGTACCACAGGAAGCTCTCTCCCATCCCTGAGATGCAATTCCTCCTCATTTTCACCTCTTAGACTCCTTAGCTTTCTTTAGCTCAGCTGCAATTTCCTTTTCCATCCAGAAGCCCCCTTTACCAAATTGTTAGTACTACCTCCCACAAATTACCTCATATCCATTTATCTGTTTCAATGTTGTAACATCTATAGGAAAAAAATGTAATGCCCTTTAAAAGCAAAAAGTATAACTTTTTACTTAGCAACTAAACTAATATTTTAATATTTTGTTGGCAATAGGCATTTAACAAATATTTATTGAATTTAACTGAATTCAACTAAATAAAATAATGGCAAAAATGGCAAAAAAAATACAAATCCACCTCATATTGTATGAAATTTCTCACTACTTCAATATCCTTTGCAGTTGGTATAATGGTGACAAAGGAAACGTTATTAGTTTATTCTATGATGATTTCAGTGCAAGAAATACTAACATAAAGTCTACTACAAAACATAAAACACAGGATAATGGCATATTATACTGAGAATTCTATGTTTCTTAACTGTCAAAAATAGATTACCTAATTCATGCTAAAATGGCTTATAATTTTCCATGTTCTCTGGCAAGTAAGAGACCATAAATATGGAAATCAAGAAACATTTCTATAATTCAACACCTTAGTGTATATTGAGGACCAACCCCCTCTACCCCACATGAAACATATTCAACATTACCATTTCTTGTTTGGGAAGGATTTGTGAATGGTTTGAGATAGTGGAGGCTCTGTTTTCCATTATGCTTGACTCATTGAGAGGTTTGTGTTACAAGATGACAAGTCTTCAATTTCCCAAAGATCCAGAAGAGATGATGAGAAAAGAAATATCTTCCTATACATTCCTGTGTTTTAGAGTAAGTATATTTTTATTATGCTTCCCCCCACACATCATTTTGGAGGTGAAAGAATTCCTGGTCATGCTTCATAAATATAATCTTCCCTGAGATGCCTGACTGGGGAAATGAACATGCCACAAAAATGTGAGAAGAATTGAATACCAGATATAGGGATCCACCTGTAAACGGAAGTGGGAGATGGTATATTATGTATGGGAAAGAGATCTGAGCCCTAAAAAAGAATGATAGGGGAGCAGAATTCTTACTCATCTTCAATTAATATGATTAAATAACATCAAATCACTGAGTGATCTTCAGATTGGACACATTCAATTCAATTTAATAAACATTTATTAAATGCCCACTATGTGCCAAAAATTATTCTAAGGTTTGAGAATACATAAAGAAACCCAGGATCTCAACAAATCTCCTACAGACATGTAGAAATTAAATGAATATCAAACAAAAAAAATTCAGATAAAGAAATAATTTAATGCAAATAGAGGAAGAAAATGACTCAAACTTGTTGCAATCTAAAATCATTTCAAAACTGAATCACTTCTTTCCTAAACATACTTTATGATGATAGAATCTCTTCACATTTTTTTTCTTTAAAAAAGTGGTCAAGGAAGTTTTTTTACCCCGAGGGAAAAAAGTAAGATTATTTAAAAGCTTAAAATATCTTGAAATCTTTGTTCCTGAAAGAAAGAAAAAAAGAAAACTTCTTTACCTAATAACTTTTCTACAATGGACTGTATTTATTTTGCAAGTCATCACAATGGTTGGGGCTGCTTTTTTCCCCCTAGTTCTAAGTTCAAGAATTCTTATAAAATGATGAACAATCTTAATTGTGAGGGGGCAGATCAAAGAATCATAGAAATTAACTTTGCAAGTCACTGAATCATAGAAATAACAGAAAAAGATTTCAATAAGAGAACTCGGTCACTGAATCCAAACATTTTCCAAAAGGAAAGGGGAAGGAAAGTTGTACATTCTGGAAAGTAAATTTAAATAAAGAGCCAAGAGATGGATATTGTATAGAGTACAAAGTTTGTTTATTTTTATTTTTTTAAATCTGCTATCCCAAGAGCAAAGGAAACATCCAGTAAAAAAAAACTTTCAACAAAACAAACTTTCTTCAGCATTTAAACCCCAGCATTACCTGACTCCCTTTGGGTCTAAGACAGCTGTGTATAGATACCATTTGCTGGCAGGCCTAGGTTGCTACATGGACTTTGGAAGTATTATTTACTGTACAAATACCACAAAACAAGACCTGAATAATCCTACTCTATGTGAAAGTAAGCCAGGACCTAACCACGGCTTTTTCCTGAACTGAGAACTGGCATTCAAAACTATACACTTTCAACCTCTAAGTCAAGCCCTTGAGTAAAAACAATTTGCTAAAGACAACATCATGTTGATTAGATAACAACTGAACTTTGTTTAGTATTAGAGAAAACATTTTCTCTTAAAACAAAAACAAAAGAAAACATCTAACCTGATGGAGCCAATAATCATTTATTTTCTCTTAACAGTTTAAGCAAGATCATGTTTTTAAAAATCCTTTGCAAACTTTTAAATCTCTATCCAAGTGTAATTTGATATTATCATCATATTTTAGAACTTGGCATCACATCAAGTTTCAACATGCAAATTTATAAAATGTTTCCTATTTTTCTTACACAAGATCTTTCTTATGCCTTCCTCCTCCCCCATACTCTTACTCTTGAACTCGTACCAACATTCTCTTCTTCTTAAAACTATGCTGTATGACCTCATATATATT
Organism: Sarcophilus harrisii; assembly: GCF_902635505.1. NCBI lineage: Eukaryota > Metazoa > Chordata > Mammalia > Dasyuromorphia > Dasyuridae > Sarcophilus > Sarcophilus harrisii. The sequence continues at coordinate 144,059,400 of NC_045429.1, forward strand.
TGGTGCTGGCTTTTTTATATGAATATTACATTCTCCAATTCAATGTAAGAAAGGATATCTTGTGTTTATCTTTGTACCACCCCATCATCTAGCATAGTATCTTGAATATAGTAAATGCTTAATAACTGCTGACTTAATTTTATTTTAATCATCCTGTATTTTCAAAAAATAATTGGGAATGACCTTAGAACAAGGAACTGGGAATTGAGTGGCCTAGATTCTCCTTCTAATCTTGCATAAACTGTGTGACCATGGCCAAATGATCTCTTTCCTAAACCATTCTCTTTCCTCAACTGTAAATTGAGAGAATCAAACTAAATGACCTCCAAGATCCTTTCTAAGTTTCTCTGTTCCAAGTTCTCTGATCTATTTTAGATCATATACTGCAATACCCAAATCAGACAAAGGGCATTATTTTGTTGCTCTTCAGTTGTATTTAATTCTTCATAATCCCATTTGGGATTTTCTTGGCAAAGATACTGGAATGGCTTTACAATTTCCCTCAAATGAGGAAACTGAGAAAAATAGGGTTAAGTGACATGCTCAGTAAGTCCCAGCTACTAAGTATCTTGAACTTAAATCCTCTTGACTGTAAGCCTGATTCTCTATCCACTTTGCCATCTACCTACAAAACATTATTTATTCCCAGTTAATTGTAAGCACAGTATTTACAAGGTATATTTGAAGAAAGTGTCAGAAAATCATAAAATAATCTAGAAAAACTATCATTAAACTAATGGCTTAAGGGATAGGCCTCCAGTCTTTATTCTCTGCTCTTATAAAGACTCACTACTGATTTTAATGACCTAGTTTACTAATTGTTGAAATCAGGAATGCTTCTGCTTAAGGTATAGCACAGTAGAAAGATCTGGAGTAAAAAAGACCTGACTAAGAATCCTACCTCTGCTCCTTACTATTGCTGTGATTTTGAGCAAGTCACTTAATTTCTTTCAACCTCAGCTTATTCATTGGTAAAATAAGTATAGCAACAATCCAGGAACTTTATCACTGGGTCATTGATGAAACTCATATGAAAACTATATGCAAATAATTTCATAAATCTATTTTTAAAAGTACCTAACAAATTTAATCTACCATAAAATATTTCGAGATGTTTAGTGGAAGAATTTAAATTTCATTAGATTTAGCAAATAAATATTTAAAAAAGATGTCTAGCTATACTTCACTATATATAAGATCATTTTCAAATGTACATTTCTTTGTCTTAAGATGTGACTACTGCAGCAGCTAGATGGTACAGTGGATAGAGCACTAGCCCTGAAGTCAGAAGGAACTGAATTCAAATCTGATCTCAGACACTGTCCTAGCTGTGTGACCCTGGGCAAGTCATTTAACCCTAATTGCCTCAGGGGAGATAAAGATATGACTACTAACCAGAATGCTCAGTTAACCTGAACATCCCATTACCCACTCACTGGATAAAAGAAAGGTGAGAAGACACACCACTGAAACTCTTTTTCTAATAAGTCATCGTGATGTGGAATTTACTTTGGATTCTCAAAGGATATGTCAAAGACAAGAATAGTCTCTGTTAGTTCCACTTTCTAAAGTGGAACAATTTCAAAAAAATAATGTAGCAAAAGACTGTGTATGTCTGTAGTCAGAGTTGAACTTTCTTTAGATAATTAATATTTAAAACCACAACAATTCTGTATTCTCTTCTTTTTTTAAAAAATGTTTTTAATTTATGAATTTAAAAAGCATTTCTATAATTTAATATAACAAAAATATGATTGCACATAAAACTGCAAATCTATTAGGTACAATTTTCAATTCCTTTAAAATATATATTAAAATTATCATGTAAATTTCTATTTTTCTTCCTTACCGCCACCCTAGAGATGGCTATCATTAAACACTAATAGGTGTGTATACACATACACATATACATACACCCACTCATACATGTATATTCATATATTTATGTATATATATGTGCATGTATGCATATATAATTCAAAATATATATATAGAATTCCATACATCTATTTATCCATTCTTTAAATATAATCTTTCTTCATATGCCCTTTATAGTTAATTATTTATAATAGTCAAAATTACTTATCCACTCACAGTCATTTTAAAAACAATTAATAGTTACTCTATATAGTATTCTCTTGGTTCTACTAATTTACCTTTTCATCATTTTATGCAAGTCTTTCCATGTTTTTCTATGGTAATTGAATTTATCCTTTCTTATGGCATAGTAGTATTCCATCACAATTATATGCCACAACTTTTGTTTAGCCATTCCCTAACTGATAGGTATCTGTGCTATTTCTAGCTCTTTGCCACAACCAAGAGAGCTACTATAACATTTTAGAACATATAGGTTCTTTTCTGTTTCCCTTAATTATCTTTATAAATAAATCCAGTAGGGATATTGTTGGGTGAAAGTATATGGAGAGTTTAAAAACTTTGGGCATAATTCCAGATTGCTCTCCAAAATATTTGGATCAATCCACAATTCCACCAATGATATGTCCCAATTTTTTGACATCCTCTCCAATATTTGTCACTTTTAACCAATCAAGTAAGTATAAAATAATATCTCAATATTGCTTTACTTTGCACTTCTCTAATAAATAATGATTTAGAGCATTTTCATATGAATACAAATTGTTTAGATTTCTTCATTAGAAATGAGAACTCCTGTTCATATTCTTTTACAATTTATCAATTGTAGAATGATACATATTCTTTTAGGTTAGGCAAATTTCTTAATATAGTTGAGCTATAAGACCTTTATCTGAGAAACTGCCTATAAAAATTTCTCCTAATTTTCTTTTTCCTTCTGATATAAGTATTTGTTTTAATTTTACTAAACCTTTATAATGTGATCTATTCTACACCTAACTTTGCTCTTTATCTCTTAGTTAGTCACAAATTGTTCACCTATCCACAAGTTGATAAGAAATATACATGTTCCTCTAATTTTCTTGTAATCTTTCTATATCTACATTATTTATTCATTTTGACCTTATCTTGATAAATGGTGTAAAATATTGTTCTCTGCCTAATTTGTGCCATACTTCTTTCTGGTTTTCCCAACAAGTTTTACCAAATAATAAATTCTTATCCCCAAATCTAAAGCCTTTTAAAATACAAGGTTGTTAAATTTATTTGCTGCTGTAAATTGTATGTCTACCAGAATTTATGGTAAAAAAAAAATGTTATCCATCCCCAGAGAAAGAACTGATGGTGTCTGAATATAAATTGAAGCATATTTTTTCTTATTTTCTTTAATTTTCTTGAGGTTTTGTGGACTGTGTTTTCTTTTACAATGTGACTATTTTGGAAATGGTTTTCATGACAACACATGTATAACCCATATCAAATTGCTTGCCTTCTCAATAGGGAGTGGGATTTAGAGAGAGGTAGAAAATTTGGAAGTCAAAGTTTTAAAAATGATTGTTAAAAATTATTTTTATATGTAACTTGAAAAAATAAAATGCTAGATAAAAATTTTTAATTGTATATTTACTCTATTCTACTGATTTATTTTTCTGTTTCTTAGCCTATACCAGATAGTTTTGATAATTACAACCTTATAATATAATTATAGATCTGGTATTGCTAAACCTCTTTTCTTCACTTTTTTGCTTCTTTTGATATTCTTGACTTTTTGTTCTTTCAAATGAATTTATTATTTATTAATCTTTCCTTTTAAAAAAACTTACTTTTATTTTAGAAATAAGGGAATGGAGACACTGCCTCCCAAGTACCAATGACTTTGTAATTGGAATATACTGGACAGTTAGATGGCAGCATGTTCAGAGCACTTGGACCTAGATTCTGTAAGACCTAAGTTAAAATCTTGCCATAAATATTCACTGGGTCTTCTTAGGCAAGTCAGTTGGTCTCCATCTACCTCAGTTTCCTCACGTGTAAAGCAGGATAATAATAGCACCTACTTTCCAAGGTGTGATAAGAATAAAGTAAGAAAATATTGTAAAGCAAAAATTTATGGACCTTAAAATGCTATATAAATGCTACTATTATTATTATCATTTTTATTACTATGGCCTAGTGCTTTTTATATAAATTCTTCCAGATAATCTTTATTGGTCCAAGATCAAGATTCTGTTTTTATCATCGCTATTAGAAAATATTATTAAATCTTATCTTCGCTTCATTTGATACTTCTCTATAAAACAGAAAGGCAGTTAAGTTGAAATAAAACTGGGCACAAGCTGGAATTAAAACAAAAAACCAAACCACATTTTAAAAAAAAATAACTCCAAATTGGAATACTTTTTGGAAAATACTATAGAAAAGATGGATGGCATGACTTATTTGTATTAAAAAAAATACAAAAGATTACATTGAATTCCTGAAAATTTCCTTGAAAGTTTTCATTTCTTTCTTGTCTAACAAAACCCCCAAAATTTCCGTCCTTCTATCAGTAATAAAAATATCCATTAACACTAAATCTTCAGTAAGGCAAGAATAGGTTAAGGGAATCAAATGTTGTAATAGTCTTCTAGCAACTAAAGCTCCATCTTTTCAAAACCAAACTCATTATCTTACTCAAATTCACTTCTTTCCCATACTTCCTTATGCTTGTTTAATGGAACCAACATTCTCAGAATCATAGAGGGCTAAGATATCAATGAACTCCTCTCTCTCACACACACTTATATTTAATCATTTGCCAAATCATGTTAATATTCTTTCCAAAATATATTTCAAGTCTTTCTCTTTTCCAATTCCATTGCCATCTTGATTCAAGTCATTTTATTTTATGTCTCTTCTTCCACTATACTTATATACCTCTGCCATAATGATCTTCATAACTTTGATTAGCACTTGCCTGCTTCAAACAATTGAGTAATTTTTCATCAACTAGCAAATAAATTCCAAATCCCTCAGTTTGTCATTCAAAGCTCTGATCTACTAGAACTTACTTTATTTTCATATTTCATGACATATAACTTCTATATTGCAAACAAAATGGACATTCTCATTTATCATATGTAAAGACAGCTAAGTAGATAGTAGATAGTGTGCTGAGGGTAAAGGCAACAAGACTCAGATTTCTGAGTTCAAATGTGGCTTCAGACACTTACTAGCTATGTGATCTCAAGCAAGTCACTTAATTGCCTCAGTTCCTCCTCATCTGTAAAAATGAGCCAGAGAAAGAAATGACAAACTTGCCAAGAAAACTCCAAATTGTGAATGGAGGGGGAGGGGGTCATGAAGAGTCCAATGTGACTGAAATTATTGAACAATAATAAAAAGCAAATAGACCTCGTTTTTCCATTTTTTTTTTTTTTAAAGCAAGCAATCAGGGTTAAGTAACTTGTCCAAGAGCTAGTAAGTGTTTAAGGCTACATTTAGACTCAGTTCCTCTTGATTGCAAGGGCTGGTGCTCTATCCACTGTACTACATAGCTGCCCCAAATAGACTTTTCTCACATCTGAACCAATGCATATTCATTATTCAAGAAATTCCTGTCTCCCTCCCTTAACCCAGAAATAGTTTTCCCTTTAATTCTGCCTGTTAAAATAGCTACCTTATTGGAGACCTAACTGGACCTAATCTGGTCCTTTTTTTCTTTTCTTTTCTCTGATAAAGTCCTCATTTCTTTCTCTTTTTTTGTATTTTAAAGCTTTTTTTTCAATTTTCAAATCATATACATAGATAATTTCTCAACATTAACCCTTGCATAGCCTTGTGTTTCAGATTTTTTCCTCTTTTCCCCCATCCTAGATGACAAGCAATCCAATATATGATACATGTGTTAAAATATGTTAAATCTAATATGTGTAAATATATTTATACAATTCTCTTGCTGCACAAGAAAAATTAGATGAAAAAGGAAAAAAAATGAGTAAGAAAACAAAATGTAATCAAACAACAACAAAAAAGTGAGAATGTTATGTTGTGATCCACAATCAATTCCCACAGTCCTCTCTCTGGGGGATAGATGGCTCTCTTCATCACAAGATCATTGGAACTGGCATCAATCATTTCATTGTTATAAAGTCATGTTCATCAGAATTGATTGTCCTATAATATTGATGTTGCCATGTACGATGATCGCCTGGTTCTGCTCATTTCACTTACTATCAGTTCATGTAAGTCTCTCCAGGCCTCTCTAAAATCATCCTCCTGATCATTTCTTACAGAACAATAATATTCCATAACATTCATATACCATAACTTATTCAGCTATTCTCCAATTGATGGGCATCCATTCAGTTTCCCATTTCTTGTCACCATTAAAAGGGCTGCCACAAACATTTTTGCACATGGGGGTCCCTTTCCTTCCTTTAAGATCTCCTTGTTAGACCCAACAGATACGCTTCTGGATCAAAGGGTATGCACAGTTTGATCACTTTTTGAGCATAGTTCCAAATTGCTCTGCAGAATGGTTGAATCCATTCACAGTTTAACCAACAATGTATCAGTATCCCAATATTCCCACATCCTCTCCAACATTTGTCATTACCTTTTCCTGTCATCTTACCCAATCTAAGAGGTATGTAGTAGTACCTCAAATTATTTTAATTTGCATTTCTCTGATCAATAGTAATTTAGAGCACGTTTTTCATATGATAAGAAATGTTTTTAATTTCTCCATTTGAAAATTGTCTGTTCATATCCTTTGCTGGTCCTTTTTTCATTCCTTCTTTTTCTTCTTTCTCTTCCCTTCCCTCTGACCATATAGGGTATCAGATTCTTTTTGTGGATGTTCTGCCTAAAGGAATATAAATTCTGATTGTTGAAACCTTGCAAGATGTTTTGGGTTTAGGACTAGATTTCTTTCTTAGGGACCATGTCTTAGACCTTAATTGGCCAACAGTAGGTCCCAGGCCACATTCCACTTGATCATTGTTTGGGCCCTGATTGGCTCAGAGTGAATGTAAATAGTAATTGTTTCTTGTTGGCTAGAAATCCTAAGAGTCATCCCTTACAGATTGATTTTTTTTTTGACTGGATAGAAAATCATTCTCTGCCTCATTTCTTACCTAGCTTTAATCACTGAACAGATGTTGCCTCAGTCAAACTAGTTCTTTTTAAAGACCCTAGCTTTAAAAGGTCCAGTTCTTCCACTGAATCCAAGACCATCTTCAGTCATCCTGATCTATATCTTGCCACTGGACCCAGATGACTTTGGAGGAGAGATTTTAACTGGTGACTTTGCACAGCCCTTTTTCATTAAATCTAATTCATATGCATGTCATGCCATCACCTCCAATATGTCATGATTCTCTTCAAGAAAGAAGGATAAACAACAACACGCCTGTCAAAATAAAGGCTATCCTTCAAGGTCCAGTTTAAGTATCACCTTTTCAGAAGATCATAGAATTTAGAAGGAAAAGGAATCTTACTTGGAGATCTATATATAGTCCAATTTCCTCTATTTTCAAATGAGGTAATTGAGGTTCTCCCTAGTTAAGTTGCTTGCCCAAAATTATATGTGTAGTAAATAAAAAAGTGAAGATATCATATGATCTTTGATTCCAAATCCTATGTTCTTCCAACTATACTGCATTGTTGGATTAAATCTACTTATTTTTTAATTTTTTGTGTAATTTACAGTAGTCTGCCTTATACTATAGCTATTTATATACTTATTTTATCTCTCTTATTAAAATATATGCTTCTGGAGAACAGACCATGCATATCCTTTGTGTTTGTCAATGCTCTGCTCATATTAGCAATTCAGTAAATAGCTTCTAGATAAATGTAGCCCTGAAAAAATAACATTTATTTTTCTTTAATAATAAGTGACTAAAAGTAGGAATTTCTGCTTTTAAAAATGGAACATGTATAATGGACAAATGACTTGGAGAAAAATACCCTTTCCATCAATGACAAAAGCAATAGTCATATATGGTAATCTATGCAACACAGGCTATTCCTTACTCTGAAGCTACCATGTTTTCTAATGTGTTTTCTTAGATTAAAAATCTAAAAAAAAAAAAAAAAAGAATCTCAGGGATGGAAGGCCCCTCAGAGGTCACCTAGTCCAACCTATACCTATGCAAAATGCTTTGTATAGCAGCTTATAACCAGTTATTCAGCTCTAACTTGAAAATCTCCCATGATGGAAAACTCATTATTTTCTGAGACAGTACATTGTAGTAGAAGAAAAATTATTACCATTTTTTCAGAAGAATTCACATGCTAATAAAAGAAAAGCAGAATTATAAAGTACATATCAGAAAATATAAAAATACAAAAATGCCTTATCTCATTGGAGCTTAGCTATTTAAGAGTTTCACATACATTGAACACAGCTGAGAAACAGGAAAAAAAAATCCAAAAAAGCTTCTGGAGGTCCTAAAAAAGATGTGCCAAAAATGGGATTTACTTCACAATTCCCTAAACATGAGTTCATTTACAATGTGGTTCTTAGGCACATATAATAATTTAACCGACTTTTCATAATGTTTCTTACTTGGACTTTATGTTATTTCCCCAAAGAAATAATGACTAACTGAAATGCATATTATTCAACAAAAGTAGTTGAATCATTGGAAGTATATTGATGCTTCTGTAATAATATTTTCCAGAAATTCTTAAGCAGTACATTTTTGGTTAACAATATTCCACAAAGAACATTCTTGGGTAAAGTTAAAAATTATTTAAAAAGGAAAAATGGAAGTCCTATGAGGATACTCATAACTCTGAAGGAGTTGCCAGAACTGAAATTGTCCAGACATTCAGATTCTTGACTCAAAGAACTGTGGCAGAGGGGTTAAACTGGTATGCCACTGTAAAAAGTGAAAATGCCTGACTAAGCAAAAATAAGATTCAGAGTGTACACTTCTCCATGTGAGTAAGAAAAGAAGTGCTGTAATAGAACAGATGAACACTGCTCTGGAGTAAATAGGTTCTGGGATCAGAAAGACAGTAGGATGTAGCAGAAAGGATACTGCATGAGATATCCTGAGAAGTTATCCTTATTCCCACACCATCTACTTTAAAAGTCACTCTGGCAGTTTATGCTAAAATATTTTAAACCTCAGTTGCCTTATCTTAAAAATGAGAATAATAGTGTTGTATCTTATTGAAGGAAAATGTTTAGACCAGATGATCTCTTGAAGTTCATTCTGGTGCTAATGTATTTAATTTCATGACTACATCTTGATTTTAACACATGGAAAGTGATAGTCAGATTGGGAAAATCCTAAGTGCCAAAGTCATATTGTTGAGAAGAAAGAAATAGAAAAAAAAATCCCCCTGATTCTAAAACATCAAATTTCACTATATTTTTAATGGAGTTGGTTTTTTTGGGGAAAAAAACAAACCATACCTAAATAAATAAATAGATGAATAAATAAGTAAATGAATGAATGGGTGAATTAATAAATAAATGATAGGATTTGTTCTACTCTAGGAGTTTCTTGATGAGAGAATAGGGTAACTATTAAATCAAATTTTGCTCATCTTTATAAGCTTTTGATCCTTTAAAGTTAGGTCCTTATAGAAATTATAGACCTTGGTTGAAAATATATATAGTATTAAAAGTGTATGAAATAGAATGCCTTGTACTATCTAGCATAGTGTCTAGCACATTAGTAGGTGTCTAATGAATGTTTGTTGGGTTGAATTAAAGTCTTGAAAGTCAAAAACATTTTTTAAAATTTTTGAACAAGCCCTTTTAATAGCTTATTCAACTATCTTAATGTGCTGGGCCCAAAAAGTAAAACTGGGGTCAGTGATTGAAGGTTAAAGGAAAGAAGATTTTGCTTCAACATGAGGGAAAAGTTTCTAACAATGTAATGATATGGAATTAGAATGGGCATTTCTCCACCCCATGAAACAAAGAGAAGTCACATAACAGGGATGTTATGGAAGAGATTTGTATTTTGAACAGAAGTTAGGCTAGATGTCCTGTGGGGGAACTTCCAATTGTAAAACTCTATTAGTTTGTGACACCTTCTAGCTGTAAATTTCTAAATTGCATCCCAAGATTCTTCCACCCTTTCTTAAACCACGATAAATATATACTTCTCTGAACTTGTTTTATATATTCACTAGTAGGAAAGCCTGAAGAGTAACAAAACTAGAAAAAATTATTATTAAATTTCTAGCAGTTGAAGAAAGTTAGGAAAATACAATACTTCATACTTATTTGCTGTCCTATGCAATTATATGGAAGGAACCAAGGGTGATTACAGTAGCTATTATTCTGAATACACTTGATACCTAGAAATTAGTTACTGTGAATCACTCAGCTACAAATAATAAGGACTGAGAAATCAGAAAGTAAGGAAAACAACAAAAAGCCCAAAGTGATTTTACTAAATCTGGGTAAAAAGGTTCATGAATCCTATTCAGCAAACAATCCTTGGTATTCATCTGGGTCTTTTTTTACTCTAACTTTATCCATAGCTACCACAAAACTAATGACAAGAGTTCTAAATTCACAGATTAGAATAAGTAAATTAGAAGAATAGGTAAGTAGACACATTAGTAATATTGAAATATAATAGTTGGGAAGAGAGGGGTAAGAATTCAAAAACAAAAGAATATGGGGGGGTCATTCAATGTGACTTAAAATAACTTTAAGTGTTAGTATATTACAGCCTACTTCAATAATTAATATTCATAATGATCTTGAATCATCAAGAAAAAGTTAAACTATCTTCAATATGTGCCTCTTAAGAAGACAGGGCATTATATGATTTTTAAAATATTTTTGTACCAAATGGCTAAAAGGCAAGTTTTGATAATTTAAAAAATCAAGCATAATTGAGTGTCTATGATGTGTGAAGCATTGTGCTAAGCATATTAAAATATTATCTCATTGAAATCTTTATAATAACCTTGGAGGTAACTGCTTTTATTAGCCCCATTTTATAGTTGAGGAAATTAAGGCAAATAGAAGTAAAGTGATTTGCTCAAGAATACCAACTACTAAGTATCTGAGGCTGGATTAGTATTCAGGACTTTTGGGCTCCAAGCCTAAGACTCTATTCACTGAGTCACTTAGCTGCCCCTTAAAATGCTTAACCTTCAACTTGTCAGTTTTTTTCTTTAAGTTTTCAGATGCCTGCAATTTGAATCTATTTTCCCATAAATTTAAGCCTCTTTACTACCTTTATTATGTTCAGCTCTGTCATTTACACCTACTGTTAATTTTTAAGCTTTAATTTATTTCCGAAAAATTACAAAGTACATAAAGAACAAAAAAATCTCCACACCAAAATTGAAACCATTCCACTAGTCATAATCTATCATTAATTCCCTAAGATTCTAGGTTCCATCCACGAAAAATCTAGTTTTCAGCCACTTACATCCAACCAAAAAGAGAAAGAAAGGTTTCATGTACAAGGTGATACCTCAACTGAGCCCTAACACAAACTAGAGACTGTTAAGATTCAGAATTCAAAAAGGAGTGCATTCCAGGCATAGGAGTTGTCTATGGAAAGATATAAAGACTAGAGATGGGATGAGTTATCACTGAAAAAAAAATCCTTTCATGAGAGTCTTCTAGTAATGAATCTTTCCAACTTTAACGAGGTTTGTCCTTAGATAACTAACACATGATCTGCTGTGTGGCCTATGAAGCTGATCATGCTTTGGAGACAGTTGACTATTCTCTGTCCATAGAATTTGCTCTGCATATGAATGAAAGAATGATAGCACATTCTAAGTTTTGTCATGTTAATGGTTGAGGCCACTGAAGTTCCATTGACCTTGTAAAGTCTTGTTCTGAATCTCTAGACTTAGAAATGCCATCATTCCTACCTCTAGTCTCATTACATGTTTATAGAAAGTACCCAAACAAATATTCACTCACACAAGCATGAGCCAAAGAACTATGTGCTTCTCCTTCATCACCACTCTCAGATTCTAGTTTAGGTCAAGATCTGGGAAGGGAAACCACACACATAATCACAGGAAATTGGTTTTATCTAGATGTAGACCTGTTTGGACAAGCATCAACACAATTTATATCAAAGCAATTTCATTTTCAATCACCCATCTCCTTTTTTAATGAATACTACTTATAGATCATAACCATGGTCAAAGGTAATATGGCATATTAGAAACATCGTTGAATTTTGTATCAAAAGGCTTGAATCCCACCTCTGGCCCTTCAAATTTAAGTAATTTGCTTTACTTTTTACTTCAGTTTTTTCATCTATAAAATGAGAGAGTTGGACTAGGTAACCTCTGAAGCCTCTTTTAGCTCTAAATGTCTATAATAAAGCTTAAAGTGAAGATCCCATCCCTAGTGATTTAAGTAAGGAAAATGAAATTCACCAAATGGCTAAATGAAAAAAAAGAAGACATGCCTCTACTTGAAACCAAGACATAAAGATTTGAAATAAACCTTATTACTGTTCTAGTTTAGCACAATAACATTCTGTTATTTAAAGATAAGATCTTGACTTTAAGGGTGAAATAATTTTCTGATGTACCATGTGTATTAAAATATATGGAAAGAAAAAAGAACATAAGAAAAGAAGGAAGGAAAGAAAGGAGGGAAGTCAGGAAGGGGGGAAGAAAGGAAGGAAGAAAGGAAAGAAGAAAGGAAGGAGGGAAGAGAAAGGGTGGGAGGGATGGGGGGGGAGATATATAACTTCTATGACATTCAAGTATGACTAAATGAAAACTACAGCAAGAAAATAATAGATCAGATACAAATGGGAGTTTTCTAATTTTCAAAAAATTGATTTCTTTCTAGAACCAAATGAGCATACCATCTATATTATTGTGAATATACATAATAATGGACACTGATTAATTGTTATATAATTAAGGCTCTTTTAGATTTCCCGTTCTTATTAAATGAAAAATGTTCACCTACTATTACCCATGACTTTTGATCATAAGGCTTTATCTGAAAAATGCATTTAATTGACATTCTATCAAAGCTGAAAATGGAAATTATTGATATCTAGCTTTTAAACCATGCTTTAAGGTTTGCAAAGTATTTTACATATGCTACCTCACTTGATAGACTGCATCAACTTTCATTTTCAATCATTCATAGAATATTAAATCAATTAAATGTATTTTCTATTCAACTCCGTTTTTATTTACTGAGATAGGAAAACATTGTGCTAGGTGCTGTGATATCACAAAAAGAGAGTTTAGATTTGGTCCCCTGTTATGGAGGATCAAATAATCTCATCGAGGAGGCAAGGCTTAAACATATGGGAATAATAACAGTACCTACTTTAAAGGGCTGTGAATTCAACATGATCCACTAGTTGTGGGAAAGCACTGCAATATGGTAACCATGAAAGTCACATGATAAGTATAATATTTTAGGAAGATTACTCTATTGTAATCACTGGAAGTAGGGAGATCAGATAAAAGATTCTGATAATTAATTGAGATATGAAGAAATAAAAACCTAGATTAGAATAATAAGAGAATAAAGGAATAAAGAAACCCTTTAAAAAAAACCCTTAATTTCACCCATGGAGGTAATTCTTCAATGAAGCCTCTTCAATTTAGTGGATAGTCTCTGAGTTATGGCTGGAGCCTAAAAGTTAAAACACCCCATAGTCAATAAGTGAGTGATAGACAAAGAGATAGTAGGAAGAGATGTATGATGATATAGGGTCATAGAAAACAAGGGAAAAATTTCAAGGAAGGGACAGTGGTGACAATAGTCTCAATGATAAATCTCAAAGACCAAGGAGAATGAGAACAAAGAATAAAATCAAAAAGTCCTTGCTAACTTTTGAGAATTTTGCTTTAGTGAGAAAAGGAGAAGGGCAGGAAAATCATCTTGACAAGGAATTGAGGAAAGCAGGTATTGAAGTGGAGGAGATATTGAGTTGTTAAAAAAAAAAATGAGTTGTTTAAAAAATGTCATTAGCTAAAGGAATATAGAAGGGATAAATGAAAATTGTTCCCTGCCCACTCCACAAAAGGGAAGGACTGCTAATTTGGAGAAAGAGGTGAGGTAGACAGTAGGAGAGGAGGAGGAGATAAGTGTGGGAGTACAGTCCCACAGGAGTTAGACAGGGATTGGGGTTGATTTAGGACACAATGAAAAAGTTAGTTTTAGGGATATGGCTTACTCTAATTCATCGGTGGAGAATAAAGGGATAGTTGTAGAGAAAAAAATTATATTAAGCTGAACAGGGCAAATGAATGAGTTTAATCAGTTTTGTTGGCTGAATGCATTCAGTCTCTCTGCCCTTTTCTTTCTTTTTTTTTTTATTTCATAGTTTTTATTTACAGGTTATATGTATGGGTAATTTTACAACATTGAAAATTGCCAAACCTTTTGTTCCAATTTTTCCCCTCCTTCCCCCCACCCTCTCCCCTAGATGGCAGGATAACCAACCAATTAGATACACAATAAGTATACATGACCAAACCATTATTTTGCTGTACAAAAAGAATCAGACTCTGAAATATTGTACAATTAGCCTGTGAAGGAAATCCAAAATGCCGGCAGGCAAAAATATAGGGATTGGGAATTCAATGTAATGGTTCTTCGTCATCTCCCAGAGTTCTTTCACTGGGTGTAGCTGGTTCAGTTCATTACTGCTCCATTGGAACTGATTTCTCTGCCCTTTTCTTAATCAGAGGTGTAAACCAGATTCAGAAAGCCCCCAGTATAAATTAAGAGAGTTTATAAGAATAGGAATGATAAGAGGAGCATATTCACCAGTCTCCCTTGACTAGAAAAAGGAAAATAAATAAAGAAGGTATCTGCATGCACATGATTGCTATGTAGAATCTGCCCACAAAAATAGCTCGTGAACTCTGCTTCCTCTACTCAGCAGCCTGCTGAACATAAACACCAGCTTCCAAGTTTGCAGCAGATAGCACCATTTAACCCTCAGAAGGGTTCCCTAAGCCAGATACTGTGACTCCAAGAGCTGTACTGATATACTTGGGTGTTAATACAAATACATATATTCACTTTCCACTTCCTAAGGTTTTAAAGAGGAAAAGAACACGTGCATTGCAAAAAATAGACTCGATCATAGTATTACCCAAGGGGTTGAGGCTGAATACTTCTTTTCCTGTATAGTTGGAGAAATGCATTCTTTGTTATTTTCAAAACCCACTAACTCATTTTTACTTGAAAAATATATCAGGCACTTAATATTTATGCATTTTCATTCTAAGAGAAAAAAGAGAAATATGTAGATATCAATAAATTAAAATGAAAAGATATGGAATTTTAGTTCTCCAATATAATTTGTCTGAAATCCTTTTAAAATTAGTATTCTTTGTTTTTTATGAAGCTCAAAATATAATAAATAAATATTTATTCAGTGCCTACTACATACCAAGCACTTGCAAAGAGCAGGGGATACAAAAAAAGGGCAAAGGATGGCATGTGTTCTCAGTGGACTCATAGTCTAATGGTTCCAACAAAGTTGGCCTACAAAGCAAATTTCTAGTATAAAACTAACTTTCCCAGTGATCTACATTATAAAGATGGAGATGTATTCCTATTTCAATATTTTATTGGCCTGTAATTTTTAAAAAATAATTATAACTTTTCATTGACAGAACCCACGCCTGGGTAATTTTTTACAACATTTTCCCTTGCACTCACTTCTGTTCCGACTTTTCCCCTCCTTCCCTCCATCCCCTCCCCAAGATGGCAGCAGTCCTATACATGTTAAATATGTCACAGTATATCCTAGGTACAATATATGGGTGCAGAACTGAACAGTTCTCTTGTTGCTCAGGAAGAATTGGATTCAGAAGGTAAAAAACAAAATAACCCAGGAAGAAAAACAAAAATGCAAACAGTTTACATTCATTTCCCAGTGTTCTTTCCTTGGGTGTAGCTGCTTCTGTCCATCACTGATCAATTGAAACTGTTAGATCTTCTCTTTGTCCAAGAAATCCACCTCCATCAGAATACATCCTCATACAGTATCGTTGTTGAAGTATATAATGATCTGGTTCTGCTCATTTCACTCAGCATCCGTTCATGTAAGTCTCTCCAAGCCTCTCTGTATTCATCTTGCTGGTCATTTCTTACAGAACAATAAATTCCATGACATTCATATACCACAATTTACCCAAACCATTCTCCAATTGATGGGCATCTATTCATTTTCCAGTTTCTAGTCACTACAAACAGGGCTGCCACAAACATTTTGGCCTGTAATTTTAATGGCATTCATACATCCTTTCCTAAGGTAGAAATTACAACTCTTCCATCATGGAAGGAATTCCATAGAAGTCAGCCAGGAAGTGACTCTGGACTTTTGAAGACTAAATCTACAAAGCAGGAACTCTGATTATTTACCCATATAAGTAAGGATACTAGGACAGATCTGGAGTTAGTCATGTTATTGCCAGAAAGTCTGTTGGGAGATGATGGATTTTTTCTAACCACAAAATACTTGTGATTCATGACAATTCAAGTTAATTAAATAGGGCATGTTTTGTAGCAAGTTCAGAACTTTCTTTCAACCTTAAAAATGTCCTTAGTATCCTATTGTGTCCATTCTTGTAATAAGTCTAAAATAATTTTTGTAAAATTTTTTAAAATTATAAAATATAAGATCCTTGAATTCAGGGAGATAGAAATAGATAGTGGTTTAAAAAAAATAGACCTTCTTTCAAACCCTATATATGTTATTTACTATTTGTGTGATTTGGGAAAGTCATTTCATGTCTCTGTGCCTCAGTTTCTTTCTCTATAAAATGAGATAATTATATGATTCCTATAGTGCTTTCATCTTATCAGAACAAATTTTTTGGGGAGAGTTAGAGTTGAGAGTGAAAAAAATGAATAAAAGAAAAAATGAATAAAAGAAAGAACAGGATAGGTGTCATCTGTATTGACAATGAAATCACAAAAGGTTACTACTCTGACAGTGCAAGCT
The DNA here is from genome assembly GCF_902635505.1 of Sarcophilus harrisii. Classification (NCBI taxonomy): domain Eukaryota; kingdom Metazoa; phylum Chordata; class Mammalia; order Dasyuromorphia; family Dasyuridae; genus Sarcophilus; species Sarcophilus harrisii. The sequence goes on from NC_045429.1 coordinate 144,076,211, forward strand.
CCAGCTCTGCTTTAAGCAGTTCACTACTAGTGGATTCCAAAATATTTCTTTAAAGTTTCTTGATTAAATTAGAGAGACATGGGTATTAATATATAACTAGATAGAAAAAAGTTGAGACATGCTATACTGACATAGAAGATCTTGGGCAAGTCATTTGCTTTCTGGGTCTGGTCTCTGTTTCTTCAATGTAAAATACAAGTATTGAGACTCCAAAGTCCCTTCTAATTCTACAAAATGAGAGTAAGCAGAGTTAGGAAAGCTATTTTCAGAATTCTTATTTGGTTAAAGTAATGATAATTTCCTGGTTTAAATTAGCTTTTCTTGGTACATTACTAATTTCAAATACATATTTAAGAAAACAATAATTAATAATTCCAGAAATAAGAATCTTGATTTACTCTGAGCTCTAATAGTCTCCTAGAAACAGAAGCTAACATTGAGATGACATGTTAGACTTTACAAAATTATTAATGGTACTACTTAAATTTTTTCTCAATCTTAAATAACAATAGCAAGCATTTATGTAGCATTGTGAAGAGTCTCAAAGTGTTTCACTCATATTATTTTATGGATCTTCCAAAAAAAATATGTAAGGTACTGTTAGTACTCTTATTTTACATATGTGAAAACTGAGACAGGTGTTAAATGACTTTCCCATAGTCACACAGCTATAGTATGGTATCTAAGAGAGGATTTGAATTCAGGTCTTTATGACTTCAAGTCCAATCCTCTATCCTAAATGAGAGGGATTTCAAATATTCAGAAGATGGACTTAAAACATTTGAAAAAATAATTAAAATTAGAAAATTAAGTAGTTACATTATAAGGATTTTGTTTTCCAGATAGACAAGCAAAGACCACTTGAGAGTTCCATACAAGTCATTTGGAAATAAACTTTAAAAAATCTTGTTTGGTTTGTATACAAGACATTTCTAGTGAATTAGTAATTAATGAATAACTCACTTATTCATGCATTAATGCTAGTGAATTATTTGCTGACTATGTAGAAAAAATTATCTACTGATCTGAATGTTATTTATGCATGATAATTAATTATCTAGTAGATCTATAAAGTTTTTCAAACTATCTAGAAAAACAGTAAAGGAATATTCTTATCATTTGAAAAAGCTTTACCTCTAGAAAAGCAATTGAATGTTTCAGTTCATATATTTTTATTATAGATTCATTCATTCATTCCACAAACACTGACAATCAACCTTGTTCAGGACTCTGTGACAAGCACTTACAGGAGACCAAAGCTAATTAAGAAGTAGGCCTGTCTTCAGGGAGCTTACAATTTGGCAAATAAAATAAAAAATCTACACAAATGGAATACAAATTTGATGACCTAAACTAAGGATGAGAATATAACAAAAAAAAAGTTACTAATGAAATTACAAAGAAGGAGAAATTATTTTTCCTAGAGAGATAACAGAAGATTTCATGAAGGTGAGAAGTGGTATTTAATGGATAAAAGAATGATTAGAAAACAGACTGGTAGAAATGAGGGGAAGGATGTTATAGATTATGTCAAGTGTCAAGTGTCTACAAAAAGTGATGAGTAATACGGGACTTCGAGATAAGGTTTAAAGTTAGATTGAAACAGAGATCACTGAGTGCCTTGAATGCTTGCTTAAGGATTTTATACCTCAGTAGAAATAAGGAATTGTTTATGGGGGTTTTTAGTAATAGGATAAGATGTGCTTTATAAAAATTAATCAGTGTGTAGTGTGCAGAAGGATTTGGAGGGGGAAGATAGTAATTGGGGAGGCCAGTTAGAAAGATATTGTAATAGTAGGAGCAAGAAGTGATATGGTTCTGAATATAGTAATAGCAATAGAAATTAATTGGAGGTTAACTATTAAGAGAGATTATATGTTTTCCATATTAAAACTGATTTTTGCTACTTTTTTATCTGTTAAGTTTTTGATGTTCTTAATTGATTTTAAATGGGATCATATTTTCTCACCATTCAGATAACCAAGTCATGTACAATTCAAAATAGTAATCAAGGAATTCTACTGAATAAACATGCTGTGATTTGGAAGAAAGAGTACTGGATTTATATTCAGAGGACCTAGATTAATTTAACTCTATTCCTTACTACTTGTAGTATCTGAGACCAGTCACTTTTCACCTTTGGGGTTCAAAATCTGCATTAAAAATAGTAACAGTAACAATAACAACAATAAACTTTGATATAACATACTGAAATTTGAAAAGAGAACTTCAGACTGTCCTCTAAAAGTCCTACCATCTCTAATTCTATGAGCATATGATACTTTTTTAATTCTACAAATAACTTAGAGAGTAACTATCAAGAATCTTGCAGGAGAACTCACGCATTTAAAGATATCTTTGTACTTTTACCCAAAATGAAGATACAGAATTTATTTCAAAGTAAGTTACTAGAAATTAAAGCTCAGTTATAAATGAAAACTGAACATTTCCCAAACTAAAACTGCCAGTAGGTAAATATGATTCAATCCACAAAAATGTATTCTATACAGCTTTTAATTAACAAATGTGTCACACAAAGTAAAGTGTTTTAGAATTAAGAAATTCACCTCTACATATTCAGTGACAGCCAGAGGTAGATTGATCAAACACACCCAGGGAATAAAAAGAGCATAGAAGAGACTTGAGAAGTAAGGTAAGAATACAAAACCAATAAGAAAACACATATTTCAATATTCCTTTAAATCTTACTATAGCAAAATTGTGAGCAATATGCTTTATAAGAATGAGAAACATATTATGAAAATGTTAATCAATTGTTCTAATCAGGAAGCCAGAAATAACAGAAAAAATTATCTGTATCTATATCTGGCAAGATATCACATTTTGCCACAAAATAAATGAAACTTGAAGCCAGCCAGCCTACCCATCATCCAGAAGCAGTTTTTAGCCAATATAGAATTTTTGCCAAGTTAGGAAACACCTAACAACATATCTAAACACATACCGTATACACTGAAACTCTAACATCAACAGAAACATATTCTTTGCACTGTGTAATGATCCAAAATGTAGTTAGACATCAGCAGTACAAAACAGTGCCTACTTTTCTGGATTATTAGAGAGTGGATCACCCTTGGAGCCAAGAACATCTGGGCTCAGTTCTTGCTTCTGACACATACAAAATGCATGATTCTAAATGAATTGCATCACCTCTCAATGCTTTACGTGACTCAAAAACTATAAATTGCAGAAAAGGAGACAACTTGCACTGAAAAAGAAGATTTCCTGGTTTCACTCTCTACCCATAATTCTTTATTCCTAAACTTAGTAGTTTTGAATGAAAGCTTTTCTAGTGTTGTTGAATTGTGAAAATTTATTAACCTTCACAAATCAAAGATGATGATGATGATGTTCACAATTCTTCATAATCCAATTTGGGGTTTTCTTTTTTTAATTAATTAACTTTTAATGCACATTGCTTTATGAATCATGTTGGGAGAGAAAAATCAGAACAAAAGAGAGTTTTATTCTCCTCCCCACCCCAGGGGAGAGGGGGAAAAAACAGAAAAAAAGAAGTGAACATAGCATGTATCGATTTACATTCAATCTCCATGGTTCTTTTTCTGGATGCAGATGGGATTTTCTATCCAAAGATTATTGGGATTGTCATGAATTACTGAATCACTGAGAATCAAGTCTCATAGCTGATCATCATACATTCTTGCTGTTATTGTGGACATTGTATACCTGGTTCTGGTTGTTTTGCTAAGCATCAGTACGTGTAAATCTTTTCAGGCCTTTCTAAAATCAGCTTGTTCATCATTTCTATAGAACAACAATACTTCATTACCTTCATATATCACAACTTATTCAGCCATTCTCCAATTCTGTGGGAACACAAAAAGAGACACTACTAACATTTTTGCACATGTGGATCTTTTTCCCTCTTTTACAATTTCTTTAGAATACAGAACCAGTAGTGATACTACTGGGTCAAAGTATAAGCACAGTTTATATGCCTTGAGGCATAGTTCCAAATTGCTCTCCAGAATGATTAGATCATTTCACAACTCTACTAACAATGCATTTGTGTTCCAGTTTTCCAAATTTATCATTATCTTTTCCTATCATTTTAGCCAATCTGAGAGGTGTGATGTGGTATCTCAGAGCTGTTTTAATTAGCATTTCTCTAATCAATAATGATTTAAAACATTTTACCATATGATTATAAATAGCTTTAATTTTGTCATCTGAATATTTTCTGTTAGACCATTTATCAATTAGGGGATGACTTGTATACTTGTAAATTTAACACAATTCTTAATATATTTTAGAAATAAGACTTTTATCAGAAACACTGGCTGAAAATAATATTTCCTCAGCTTTGTACTTCCCTTACAATATTTTATTTATTTATAAAGTGAGGAAACTGAGGCAGAGTTAAGTGATTTACCCAGAGTCATACAGCTAATATGTGATTGAAGCCAAATTTGAACTTGGGAAGATAATGTTCCTAATTCCAAGTCCAGTGCTACTATCCTTATAAATAGCTTTAGTAATGTTCATTAGAAAAACATTTCTGCTAATGTCTTTTCCAAATGCACAAAACATTTTTAGGAATGATAAGTATAAATCAAAAATTACACAAACTGGTATAATAGTGATGTCAACATTCTTCTCTCTTTGGACAGCTATTCTGGGTTGGAACTATAAAAGTATGACTATATTTCAGCTATCCTGTCAGTCTGGCAGACATGTATATGTGAATGCCCAACTACCCTAGTAAACATCTTACCTCTAAACTAACCATTTCATCTTCTACTATTTAAGTGGGCCTAATGACTTCCTCTCTAGATAAATAAATGCTACATATGATTTTATACACATATCCTACCAAACAGATGTGTATTTCTAACATAAGTTCCATAAAGCTGAATTAGATCTACTATCATGTGTCTATTTTCTTTTAACATGCATATTGGCTTCCAAGAAGATGAGTCAATTTCACCAGTTTTTTACAGTCATTAAAAAAAATCTCTTCAGAGAAGAATTTGCTTTATAAGCAAAATACCAATTACTTTTGTTAAATATCTCTTACCAATGTATGCAAAATTTCTAGCACTATAAGCAGAAACTTATCACAGATGGGAAGAGGCAGAGTAGAATAAACATTTCTTTTTGTTGAGGGTGGATATGATATGATAACCAAAATGATTTAAGAAGTGTTTAGTGTGCAACAAGTGAGTTTCAGTGACAATAAGAAATGGGGTTCAAACATCAGTGTGGTTTTGAGAAGGAAAGAATCTCTGTATTAAGGTCCTAGAGTTAAAGAGAAACCATATAGCTGAACTTTTAATCTAAAAATGGCCTCAACTTGAATAAGATGAGAATAAGATGTCTGTCTTCCTAGAATCCATATCTTAGATAAGAAGAAAAATTTCATTATTATTTTTAAAGCTATTAACCATGACCTACTTGTGTTAATTATGAGGAAAGGAATGCAAATAATTTTGAAGAAACAAAAAGCAAATTTGAAATGTATTCCTAAAATCTAGATGGGAAATTGAAGAATTCCATATGGACAGTGATTGTCATTGCATCTGCTAGTTCAAAAGAGATTTGAGAAGAAAAAGAAGTCTATTGAAAGGGAATAACTGTTAAGATATAAAAGAAAATTATTTGGTTTTTTTTTTTCTGCACCACTAATTATGATAATGGATGTCTGGCAAGAGACATCCTCAGAAGGATTAGGAAACTACTGTGAGTAAACAAGGAAATCCTTAATAATGTACATAATTTTTAAGGAAGAGTATATAAACCCTAAACATATATTATATTTTCTTATTTGTTAGTCACAACAAAACTGTGAAGTAGTTAGTGCATTATTACATCTATTTTATAGATAAGAAAACTATCTAATTAATTTTTCTAAAGTACAAATCTGACTTGGTCACATTTATTCAATAAACTTCACTAGCTCCCTATCATCTTTAGGATCAAATATAAAATCCTATGTAAGGTATATAAAGTCTTTTATAATCTGCCTCACCCCAACCTTTCTAGTTATCTTAAACTTTGTATTTCTGATCTATTCAGCAATCCAGTAACACTGGCTTCCTTGCTTTTCCAAAAACAAGACCTTTCATATCTCAGTTCCAGGTATTTTCACTGACTGCTCCCCCTACCCCTCATCCCCATGACTATAACAATCCTCCTTATCTCTGCTTCCTCTTCCTAGTTTTCCTGGTTTCCTTCAAGTTTCAGTTAACAATCCCAACCTCTACACTATTTTCCAATCCCTCCTTATTCTGGTGCCTTTTCTCTGTTATCTTGAGTTTATCCTGTAAGTATCTTTTTTTTTTTTTTTTGCACACAGTTGCTTTCACACTGCCTCCCCCAGGTGATGAGCTCTCGAGAGGAGACATTTGTGTTTGTTTTTCTTTGTATCTCCAATGGTTAGTACAATACCTGGTATGTAATAGATATCGAATAAATGTTTGGTGACTGACTGCCCCAAAGTTACATGCTAGCAAGTAGCACAGCTAAGGTTTGCATCCTTTTCTTGCAAATCCAAGTCTAATATTCTATGTCCCATGTCAGGCTGCTACAACATCAACGTTGATACATCCTCAACAAATTTCATTCAATAGCAGAAGACCAAAGCTGCAAAACTGGGGCTCAAATCCAAATCTTATTCTAAATTTATGTTTATAAGTATCTAAATTTTCACCTATACAGTGAGACTAAGAGTAAGTTTTTTTCTCTTCCATTGTTTTGTGCTGATTCAAGTTTTATGATTTTTGACAGCTCTCTGATTTTGAAGATAGAAAATTTTTGGTAACACCAGCTAAGCTCCTGAGTATTACTTTCTTCTCAACTCTAATAACAGAGCTGAGTAAAAGAAATGGAATATGTTGGAGCATCAGGAAACAAGAAGAAAGATGGATCTCTGTCTTTCTGTCGCTGTCTCTCTGTAAGGTCAAACTAAATTCTCTAGCTTTTTCAGAGGAAGTAACTAAGGTTCAAAAAGATCAAATGTTTCCCCCAAATAACACCAATATTAAAGACAGTCAGGGCTCAAACTTTGTGACTCCAGTCCTATGCTATTTTCACTAACCAATAAGAAATAAATATTTGTTTCATGTTTCAATGTACTATTTAAATGGTATCATTCTCTCATACTTCTGCCCTTAGAGAAGCTAACTCAGATTCAAAACACCTATTCAAAACCATAACTCACAAGTTCTCATTGATAACACATTGATTCAAAACAAAAGCACCTTTTAATCAAACAGCATAGAAATTATATATCAAGAAAATAGGTTCTCCCAATGTAAAAAAGGCTTATACTCTTTCACGTGTTGCTATGTTACTAGTTGAGAAAAGGTAACCACATAAGACCAGAAAACATGTATGAAAGGGCACACATCGTGAATGTTGATGGCCAGGGAGTGTGTTTTAGGGGCAAGTCATACTTCTGACTATAGAGTTGGCAGTATCCATTAGTGATGTAACCATACTATTAGGCATTACACTTCTACTAACCTCTGCCTCACTTCTATTAGTCTATGTTTCTGTGTCATTGTCTCCTAGATGATGGGTTTCAACTCTTTAAGATGCATCTCCAGTTTTCTGTTCTAATCTCCTGAGATAAAATGGCTAGAAAACCTCTCTAAGGACTTAACAAGAGCAGGCACATTTTTTAAGTAATAGCCATCATGATGAGTCACAACACTCAGCTGGGGAGCCAACAGAAGCCCAAACAATTTCTCAGACTAAGAATAAGTCTTTTCTCTTTCTGTCTTCCATTATGTTGTGCTGATTCAAGTTTCTGACAGCTATCTGACTTAGAAGGTAGAAAATTCCTGGTAACACCAGCTAAACTTCTGGCTATCACTTTGTTCCCAATCTCATTTCAAAGATCAATACATCTGCACCCCCCTCTCCACACACACACACACACACACACACACACACACACACACACACACACTGTGTAGGACACTGAGGTGTTGAGGATGGCGATGGTTACAAGATCTTCTTTGATTAGCATTAAAAAAATAAAACTAAGCACCAGAACAAAAGTCTACTTTCTTATGCATATAGACATATCTATTCATTGTGGCTAGCCTTAAACTTTGATGATCTTACAGGAGTACTTTTTGGGATTCAGTTTTGTTCTATTGAAAACGCCTAAGGAAAGCATTTATTCACTCCAGGATTGTAACCAAAAACAATTATCATATGTTTGATATCTTCATAATGGCAAAATTAATGATATATGATATATTTACATTTTAAACATTTATAGCATAGAGTTTGAGAGTTGGAAGGAAACTCCAAAATCTTGTAATCCATACCCAAAAGGAATCTTTACTATAACATCTGACAAGCAGTCACTAGGCTGCCTAATAAGGAAAACTACTACCTCTTGAAACTGTTGTATTTGTTAGGAAATTTTTCCTGATATAAATTGATATCTGTTTCTTTGTATTTTCAACACTCTGATTTTGGTTCTGCCCTCTGGGACCACACAAAGTATATCTAATCCTTCTATACAATGGCCTCTCAAATACTTAAAAACAATTATCACATCTTCTTCCCCTAACTTCTCTCTAGGGTAAACATTCCCAATTCTTCAATGAGTATATTTCTATATTTAAATTTGTACACAAGTCACTTTTTAATATTTTATCTACTTTCTGTAGGTTTCACTTTGTGGGTTTCACATCATTTGGACTCAGAGCTCTTTGCTTTTCTGATTGCCTTCCTGGTTAGACATTCTCCAGTTTATGAGAACTCAACACAAAATTCCAAATGTGATCTGAATAGGATAGACTCAATAGTTTAGGAAAGAGAATGTGTCTTAGTACCACAGTACTTGGATTCAAATTTTGCCTCTATCACTTCCTATCTACAGTCACAAGCAATAATCTTCTTTTCCTGGGTTTCCTCAATAGTAAAAATGAGTGGATTATACTAAATGACCTCAGAGATATTTTCCATCACCAAATCTATTATGCTATGACCTTCATATTCCTGAAAGCTTTGCCTTTCTAAAGCCCTTTTAGCTGCCTTATCACTGGTGACTCTATTGGGTTTACAATTCACTTAAGATCCTTTTTAACCAAGCTGCTTTCTATGATTCTCCTATTTTCTATTTGTGAAGCTATTTTTTAAGCAGATGTGTTTAAACCTATCTCTACTGAATCATCTTTTTACATCTACCCCAATGCTCTTGCCATGGTCTGAATTAAACATTCATTTAAAATAGTTAATAAATTATAATTACTTAATCAAAGTGAAAGCTAAGATTTTAGAGAAATTTAAGGCTTAGAAAGTGGGAGGGAGTTGTTTGTTTTGCTGAGGCAATTGGGGTTAAATGACTTGCCCAGGGTCACACAGCTAGGAACTGTTGAGTGTCTGAAGTCAGATTTGAACTCAGATCCTCCTGACTTCAGGGCTGGTGCTCTATCCACTACACCACCTAGCTGCCCCTTGGAAAGTGGTTTGCATATATTATCTATCTCATTTTATTCCTGCAATGACATTGGACACTGGACTGGGTGCTATTATTATTCCCGTTTTAGAGATGAGGAAACTGAGACAGGCAGAGGTTTAGTAACTTTTGCAACTAGAAAATGTCAAAGGCAGAATTCTAATTCAGATCTCCCTGATTCCAAGTCTGACACTACATATTATACAACCTAGCTACCTGTAGCAGTGGGAAGAATAACAGTTTATTTCTAAACCTTGTCCAGTGTCTCACTCAGGCAATGATTTGTCAGATTAAATCACATTTTAAATACTGGTGAACTAATACTTAATTTTAATGGCATCTCATCACTGTGTCCTATGATAAAAATCTAGTCATTCTATATCTCCTTTGGAATCATTAAATGCTAAAGTCTCATTTTCCTAAGAAGCTTAAGGCCATATTTGAAATGTGATTTAATCTGACAAATCATTGCCTGAGTGAGACACTGGACAAGGTTTAGAAATAAACTGTTATTCTTCTCCATCCTAAACTGGTTACTCTCAGGTCAGAGTTAAGAGTTAAGAGGAATGACAGGAAATAGGAAATGGGAAATTAACAACTCAAGATTTAGAATCAATTTTGTCATTACAAATTATAATACAGCTAGAGAAATTTAATTTTAAATTCCCCTAAAGTAGTGAACCTTGTATCAAGGCAAACCAATTCACATAAATGCATGAAAAACTCAACCTGGAATGTGTTGATGCTGAACTTTGAGGATAGGTTAATGCAATATAAAGGCAAAATCTGTGGTCCAGGTTAGAGGAGGAGAGGGTTAGACAAATCAAAGCTATACAGTTATAGTATAGGTAAGATAAGATATAAATAAATCATAGGTAAGGGAAAGAAGCCTTCCTTCTCTCTTCTCATGGGTTCTTCATACAGAATGTGATTTTGCAGGATGTCAGATAAAAATTGTGTCCAGAAATTAATTCATTCAACCCATCATCTGAAAGACAGAGTATTAGGTGTGATAGAGAGAAAATGATATCTTTGCCCTTGAGATGTTTACAATGTAGTAAGGGCAATAAAATGTGAACACAAATATCTACGGTACAAAAGAAAATGAGACATGGGAAGCCCAAAGCACTGCTGGAGTTGAGACAAAAGACCAAAGATAGTGATTTCAGTCATCAGCATAAAGAAAAGGGTTGTAGCCATGGAAATAAATGGGCTCTCTTAGAAAGTTAGAGCTGAAAGGGACCTTAGATATCATCTATTTTAACTTCCCATTTTTCTTGAAAACAGCTAGATGGCACATGGAAAGAATGCTGGACCTGGAGTAGGAAGGCTCATCTCCCTGAATTCAAATCTGGCCTCAGAAACTTAAGCTGCATGGACAAGTCACTTAACTCTGTTTGCCTCAGTTTCCTCATATATACAATGAGTTGAAGAAGGAAATAGCATACCACTCCAGTATTTTTGCCAAAAAAATTCCCAGCGAGGTCACAAAAAGACACAATTGAATAACCACAGCGGCAGTAGCAACAACAATAGCAAAGTACTTGAAAGTACTAAATCTACATCTGGCTATTTTGATTAATGTAATGTTACAAAGCATTCATAGATTCACAGATTGGATGGGAACATCAAGATCATCTGGTCCCACACCCTCATTTTATAATTAAGAAAACTCAAATTGACAGCATATCAAGCTCTTTGTAACTAGCTGGCAACCTCCTGACTCTTTTTTTGTACTTCCTATGGAACCTTTGCTTGCTGGGTCAGTGTGTACCTACACATTCAGCCTACTGAAAATCAATTCATTCCAGAAATCATATTAACATATCCTCTTTGAATAATGTCATTGTAATAGAGAGTAACAATCATTTATTGTCCAATTCTTCTGAAAAAGTTGTAAAATGAAATCTACAGAAAGTCTATTTGAACAAAAACTTCAAATGAATCATGCATGAATTTTAATTATATGAAAACCCTTGACATCTATTTCTCCACGATGGCCTTCATAAAGACACTTACATATTTTTCTGTGCTCATCGACTCCATTCCAATTTGCAAATCTGAAGGTGTTGTATTTGCACATTAACAATGTCTTGGAGGCAGAATGATATAGTCAAAAAAGTATTGGCTCCAGAGTGATTGATGGTTTTTTTTTTTAAAGTTATTTCCCACTCTTCATGATCCCATTTGAGGTTTTCTTGGCAAATATACTGGAATGGTTTGCCTTTTCCTTCTCCATTCTTTTTTACAAATGAGGAAAATGAAGCAAACACTGTTAAGTACCTTGCCCAGAATCTAATAAGTCTCAGAGGCCAGATTTGAAGTCAGGAAGAAAAGCCTTTTTGATTCCAGGTCTGGCACTCTTTCCATTGCAGTGCCCCCTAGCTGCCCAGTCCGAGGACCGAGTTCTAAACCTAATTGTTACTTAACTGCTTATATTACTTTGGGCACGCTACTTAACCTCTGTGTCCTTATTTATAGTATGAGAGAGTTGAACCAAATGACCTCTGAAATCACCTCTAGTTCTAGGTCTATGACACACTCATCCACCTTTAAGAATTGGTTATACTCATACCCAGCAGATAGACTTCCATAAAATAGGTAAAATTCTTTATTATTACCCCTCCATTTTACAAGAAATAAAGAAAAAAGATACAAATCATAAAGTACCATGTCTGACCTAAATGCACAGATGCAATAAATTATTTTTTAAATATGCCAAGTGAACTAGGATTCAAATATAAGACATGGACATTCTTTGAAAGAGGTCCCTTCCATCAACTAGTTATTATTTTTAAATGCATGTTGATGATATACTACTTAAGAGAAGAAACAAAGGGGGCAAGAGAGGTTGAGGGTGAAGGAAGAATAAAAGAAGTTACATGAAGGGTACCTGACTGGGGAATTAGAGAGAGCAAGCATGAAACAATTAGATCAATGTGAAGCTGCCTTTTACAGTACTCCAAGGACAATCTTTTGAGCACTAATATTAACAAGATTTGCAGACTATTATTATTATTCTCATTTCTGACATATTTAAGGCTTCCTGCATATCACAGACCCTTTAGTTGAGTTTCTATAATGAAAAATAGGCTTAAGTAAAACAGAATTGCTCATGGCCAATTCTGATATATAACAAAGAAGAAAAATTACAAAGAAATCTATCTAAGAGATTTTTCCTTACTATAAACTCATTCATCATATCTCTTATTCCTCCACATAAATGTTTCTTTTTCAATTATACATCACTGACATGAACACAGCTGGAGGGCAAGCTACTGTTACTAATAATTCAGCTTCTACAGGGGAAACAAAAGATGTGGTTTCTTTTAGGACACAAAAAATATTGTTTCAATTTTATCATCGCAGAAACAAATTCTCCAATATTTTAGATCTGCACTGATGGCAAAGACCAAGCCTCAAGAAGTTAAGATAGTATTCAAATAATTAACTTTATATTAAATATATTAAAACAGCTCCATTAATTTATGAATATCTTAATTGTAAATTAAATATCAACACATTTTAAAGTTATCTCTACACTCCAACCAATGAATCTTACAGACATTTTTGAATTCTAATGTTTTTCACCATTCAAACCAGTATTTGTTTTCTTGTTCAAAGCTCCCTGAAGTTGCATTTCTCTCTGACCTAGCTTGAATGTAATATTATTTCTAACACCACCATATTTAAAACACGAAAAGTTTTCTTTTTATCAAATTAATTTCCTTTCATAATTTTAGCCCTTTTTTGCCCTTTATTACCTAGATTACTCTTTTGTCCCCAAAGTATTCCATTAAAAACAGTGTGGGTGTAGTGAAAAGAAAAGTAAAGGAATCAACAGATTAGTTGCATGCCCTTCAAACTATTAAGCCTACTTTCTGGACTCCTGTTTCTTCAGTTGTAAAATGGTATCCTAAATATGTGGGGGACAGGGATGAGGTTTACTAGATGGCATCTAAGGTTGCTCACAATTCTAAAGTTCTGTGATCTGAGAAATTGGATTTGGAGATATGAACAAATTATTTTCTGATAAAAGCTGAAGTCTATATTTGTTCATTTTCCTTTAAACAAAATTTGGGCCTTTCAATTTTGCCAATTTAACAATACCATTTAAGATGTGTTTTTTAAAAATATAATTTGTTTGACTCAACATTGTGGTTGCCATAGTAATAATTAAGTAAGATTTTTTATATGAATAGAAATATGTTAATGTCGTGAGCATAATGATAAGCTTTCAGTTTTAAATAGTCCACATTAAAGAACTAAAAAAGAAAATATGTTATCTTGAGACATCAACTCCATTCAGTAAAACAAATTTAATTTACAGAATGGGAAATTAGGCATCTAAAGCATGATGATAGTTAAAACATGCCAGTCATCTAAAATCAGTAGTAAGCCATCTGGCTAACTTTATTTATTTCAATGTAGATTTTTATATATTTGTAACTCGTGAATAATGAAGCTAGTAGCAAAAAGACTGCAGCATCATAAATTTAATTCTGGAGAAAACCTCATTTGTGGTTTATGGTTTAAATATGTGTAAAAACTTTTCTACATACTTACCATACATTTCATATATGTGCTTTCTCAGTCCTATGAGAAAAGATTTCCCTAAGCCCTTTCCAACTTTGAAACAGTGAGTGCTGCCCCAGAAACTTCTTTGAGAAAAATATATTTAAAAAAAAGACCTTGAGACAGATAGATGGCACAGTGCGTAGAATACCATTCCTGTCAGGGATGTCAGGAGGACCTGAATTCAAATCTAGCCTCAGATACTTAACATTTTCTAGCTATGTGATCCTGAACAAGTCACTTAACCCCAATCGGATCACACACAAAAAGATCTTTTCTGGACAACCACTTTGTAGGGTAGAGGTAAAGAAATTTGTTAGTATTTACTTGTCTCCCTCCCCTTTTATCTTCTTTCAACATCTAATAGCTTGCACATTTCCTTTCCTTTGACATTTCCTTCCTTTTTACATGCCCTGTAGAGGGATGAGAAGGGTAGGAGAAAAGGTGCAGAGCAGTTACCTCTGTTTTTCAGTGCCTCTCCTAACCTGTGGGACATCTGAAGTTTTTTTCTTGGACCAAACATTCTGAAGTCCCAACCTGATGTTTGATGTGATAATAAAAATAATGTACTTCTATTCAAAGACACACTTCACCATCATAAAGAACTCAGTTGTGAGTATTGATAATGGGAGTATGACTATATAGGAATAAACACGCTATCGTATTTGATCATATATATAGATATAGATATAGATATACATTTCACCTGTACCTTCACTCTATTATTCTATTTGTTTTTTCAAAAACCCTAGGAGATAGGATGTTACTATTCTCACTTTACAGATTAAAACAAGTAAAACAAAGCAAAAGGTCAGAGAGAATAGATGATTTGACCACACAGCTATAAATTTGAGCACAGTATTATAAATTAACTCCCTCTCCTCCTCTCTTTCCTTCATTCTTTCTTGCAAAAAACATTCCTTAAAGTTCTCTAATGAGAACTTGCAAAAAAAAATTTGTCAAGGGATTTTGACTATTTTAGCAAACAGATGAAGAAAGGTAGAGAATCAGAGCTGAACCAACATTCACTATTAGAAACATTATTAGATGACCAAGTTTGGGCCTAAAGACATATATAGAAAAGTATAAAGAAAGGCATATACTATATGTACTATATGTACCATCCTCCCCCCCTTCATTACAGAGCTGGAGGACTCTGAGTTTATACTACTGAATATAGTGTCAGATGTGGTCTGTGTGTTGGTTGTCTTTGCTGAACTATCTTCCTCCTTTTAAAAATCTTTGTTGTTACAAATTTTGGTTTTATGGAACAAAATAATGTAAAACTTTAAAATGACAGAATGGAAGAGCCATAGATTAAGAGGTTGTTCTGTAATCATTTGGGGCCTTATACTAGTAAGGGTATATTTTTGGAGCTCTTGAAAACCAAAAGTCCATATTTTCCTACAACTATTTTACTATGAGCATAGTAAATTGCAACAATGCTAAACAAATTATGCTTAAAATATATTGTTTGTGGTCCTTGTCAGTATCATTTTTTAAACCTCCAAACTCACCTAAATTGGAAATATAATTAAAAGTCAGCAATTTACAACCCCAATCTACACTTCAGTCAACCTTTTAGTATTCCTATCCTTTAGGGGAATAATATTGTTTGATAATTTCAGTTTCTACTGATTGAACACTCCAGTTTCACACTTAATTGCTTCCATCACATATTGAAAGATATTGTTAAAAATTTACACAATAATTTTGCTGTATATTTGAATGGAATAGCAAGTTGTAGCAGATCAGATTTGAAGTTTCATTTACAATCATCTTTCTTATTGAACTGTTATAGAAATGCTTGTTTTGTTCCATAAACTAAACATAAAACTTAAAAAAGAAAGATTTTGTTGCTATAATATAATAGCTTCAGCATTTCACATTATATTGTCAACTTTGCTTTATTGTCATAAGTAGAAGGATCTCTGCAATTTCAATGGTTCTTGAGCTTGAGTCAAAATAATGAAATTTAGGACCTAGAATTAGCCATCTGAGACTCTCCATTTAACAGGTGAATATACTGAGACCTAGAGAAATTAAATAATTTGCTGATGCGACATAACTAGTTCATAATGTCAGAACCAGGACTGGAATGAATCCCTTGACTCAAAGATCAGTGCTCTTCCTTCACCCCACATTCTTTTTTATAGAATTTTACTTTTCTTAAAATTTCCATTCTTATACATCTTTCACCAAATACTTGGAGAAAAATCTTTAAACCTCAACAGCACTTCACCATCTTTGCAATCTTAGTTGTTTTGATTGATAATGAGACTCTGACTGGATAGGAACAAACAGGGGTCTCAAAAGCTTTTCAAAACTAGGAGTGTTATTTAAAAGTAAGAATTAACAGAAATTTATCTCTGGTCCTTATACCTCAATATTTTTATGGAGTTTTTAATGAAGAATGTATTATGGAATCTTAGTTACACAACTGTCATTTCACCTGCTCTAAACATCTCAAAGGCACCTCATTATCATAATGTTCTTACATAAAGAAAAGCAACTTTTTTACAATATGAATTTCCATAAACAAGACACTCAATTTTCTCTTTCATTATCTTTAATAACGGAGAAATGATGAACCTCATTTCCTCCTGGTTATTTTATTTCCTCTTCTCTCCTGCTTTCTATATGTGGCTTTACTCAGAATGAATGTAGAGAGAAGTGGAAAAAGGGAGTAGAGGGTAACCAAGGAAGTTGTCAGCTAGGACATTTTTGCTTATCTGAATTCAGATTTTTGCTTGCGCTTTCCCTTTATGTTTCTCTAGACTATCGGTCATGACACTTGCTTTGCTCGGATTTATCACTCTTCTGTGTTCGCAAGAAGCTAGAGCTCTCAGAGCTTCCTCCTCCCCTCAGCCCGACCTCCTCTGGCCACATACTTTGTTAGAAACTCACATTCCTCCCTTGCACCAGTCCAGGAGAAGAATTGAGCACAACTGGAGCACTGAACTGTCCCCGAGAAACTCACAAGAGAAGCCAGGACTGGGCAGAGGAGCAGCGTGGAAGGCTGAGCAGGTGGGAGGAAGCTGGGAGGGCAAACACAATATTAAAAAAAAAAAAAAAAAATCTTCCTTTTTTCGAAAACCTTTTCCCCTACGGACCAAGCAGTCTCTTAAAACAACCAAAAAATTTTCTTGTGACAGTGAAAATGATCCAGAACAAAACAAAGTCGGAACTGCCATTGACTAGAAAGACTCACACTCTATTAGCCAGGGATAGGGGAGTGCATAGCAAAATGAAATAAAATAAAAATGCACCCTCAGGCGTTGCCAGTTTTAGCCTGTCAAATTAGCTGCTGGGAAGAAAAGTGTCCAGACCGTGCTAGAGCAAGACCCGGCGGTGGTAAATTGCAACCACAGCTGAGCAGAGACTGGAATGCAACATGTAAACTGCATTCACACAGCCTGGCCGGGGGGTGGCTGAGGGCGGGGTAGGGAGGGAGCGTAGGCAGTGAAGCTGAAATGCGGAGAACGCGCAAACTAGACAGCGGAGAGTGAGTTAGAAACACACACACACACACACACACACACACACACACACACACTTACTCTAGACCCAAACAATATGAAGGCGGAATCCACCCTCCTTCCTTTGCACAACCTGGCCAAGAACACACTGCCTGCGTTCTAGTTTGTGGGTGGGGAAGGGTTTGCTGTTCTCTACTCCCTCCCGCCTACCCGGCACAGTCAACCCAAACCACCGCCACCCTTCTCATCCTCAGTGAGGACAACTGCAAAGGAGGAAGTCCCACGGTTGGTTGCTATGGCATAATGATGCTCTTTGGCTTTCACACCTGGCGAGCTTTAGGGGGAGGGAGTTAGAAGAAGGGGGAAGTCATCCCTGTTGCACCCCATTCCCTGTTCTCTTCCTTACCCTTTCTAACTTTCTCAACCCAGCGTCCCCTTCTCCCTTTCCTTACCCAAATACTGCTGCAGGTCGAGCAGGAAGCGAGGGGGTCCCCCGTTGAGCTGATAGAAGAGGGATCCCAAGCAGAAGACGAAAAGGGTGGCCATGCAGAAACCGTAATCCCGGAGGGAGAAGCGCAGGAAAGGCAGCAAGGAGCCGGGGCGTTTCCAGCTGCCCGGCCCCGGAGGGGCTCCTCCCAGGGGGGCCACATGGGTCCAGGGGTCGGTGCTGCTGTGGTGCTGCTGTTGCTGCTGCTTCTTCTTCATCGCCTGCTCCGCCGCCTCAAACAGCCTGCCCCTGCCAGAAAAGGGTCACCCATCCGCCTGCGAAGAGGAGAGCTTCAGCCGGGAGGCTGCACATGGGGAAAGACAGGACAAGGCGCGCGGTGAGGGAAGCTCGGAAAGAGAGAGGTCAGGGAAGCTAGGGCACCGCTGAAGTTTGCTGGTGCTCTTCAGGAGACTTTCCTCTCCATCCTGCCGCTGCCGCCGCCGCCGCCTTGCCTGCCAAGAGTGTCCCTGCACACTCAGCCTCCGGGGCGCTGCTGCCTTCCTTCCAAGGCTCCTCCGCTCCGTCCTGGGCTCCGAGTTCCAGACCAGCTTCTCTGGCCCCGCGACTGAGCTCCCCCGCCCGCTCGCTTCTAGCCCCAGCCCCCAGGGCTCGCCTCTAGCGCCAGCGCCAGCGTGTGCCCCCCTGCTTTGTGTCGAGTTCAGCGTGTTTTGTCCCCGTTCAGGCTCCTCTAAAGAACAGCAGGGAAGAACAGGAGGCGGACACCATCTCCCTCGCTCCACCTCCTTGACAGGGGTTTTCCTTCTCCTCCTCCTCCTCCTCCTCCTCCTCCTCCTCCTTCTCCTCCTCTTTCACCTCCCCTCCTCTCCCTTCTCGCCCTCTCTCCTTCTCTCAGCTTGTGTCTCAGGGTTTCGTTTCGGTGTCACATTACTACCTCGGCGCAGGGGAGTGGGGTAGTCATTTTTTGCAAGTAGGAAGAAACTTTCTTGGGTTTGGGTTTTGTTGTTTTTAGGTTACCCCCCACACCCCCTTCCTTTCCCCTTCTCTTCACTCTGATCTTGGTTACTGCGCCACCAGCGACCTCTTGGGGGCTCTGCTGACTTCCCTCTCATAAACCTTGTTGGGGAGTAAGGGCCGCAACTTCAAAGAGAAAAAAAAAAAAAAAAAAAAAGGATGTTTTTCAAACCCAAGAAGTTTATTCTCTTGCCTAACGCCTGCGATTTGCCTAAAAGGTTGAAGAAAGGAGACGAGAAGCAAGGAGACTTTGTTTCTGAGGTGGAGAGAAAAGGATTCTTGACTAGTTAAACAGCATCCTGTGGGGGAGAAAGGGATCATGAGGTCTTCCTGGAAATTCATGAAGGAAGAGATGAAGAAGGAAAAGAATGGAATTAGAGGAGATAATATCCTTTTCTTGTTTTCCTTGTACCCTTTCTATCTCCTTTCCCTTTCTCAGTCTAGTATACCTGATCCACTGTGCTGGGACGAGCGGAGAAGGGAAGTACCTTGTTCAAGTATGCGGAAGCAAAGGGAAAAGAAACTCCTGCATTCCCAGCCCTCAAACCATGCACCCCTATTTCTCTATCCATCTGCTCTTTTTCTCCCTAGGAGAAGTGAAAGACAATGGTAAGTGAAACCAAGGGAGCTGCTGCACCAGAAAGTCTACTCAAGATAGTGTTCTGTTTCGAGTAAGAGTCATTTTCCTTCAAGGAGGAGAAATGAGTGATGATAGAAAGAAATCCTGCGAACTTACTCTCCAAATTAGGGAATTTTTCAGAAATAGACCATTTTCTAATCATCACCATTCAAGTGTGTTCTTTTGATTCATAATTTGGAAAATGAGACAAGCTACACGGTCATAAATAGGTATTTCTTTAGCACACATAATGTACAAATAGTTTCTGTTTTTATCCTCCCTCCAATCAGTTTTCCAATCTACTTTGTAATTGCAGTAGAGATATTGTTAATGGTTTCATATATGCCCTGGGGAAGCAGCATGTTTGGTAGAAATAACAATCGACTTAGGAATCAGGAGAAGAACCCAGGAAAGGACACTCTGGCTCAGAAAGTTACAGTTATGATTTGTGGGACCATAAGGATCAACATACTCTATTCAGGAAAATGATAGTTAGACCACCTTTTGCATGTAATCATTACTGAAAAGATGTTCCGACCCAGTCGTGCCCACATTCTTCATTGTTCTTTAGGTCACCTGAAACTGATTCTTTAAATATTGTGGTGTTCCAATTCATAACTATATAGCATCACTGGACATTTATATCAGAAAGATGGATTGTGCTAAGGAGACTTGGGATCAGTAAAAGCATTGTGTGATTTCTCAAATTCATTTCAAACTGTTCTCTTCCTCCTAACTGATGTTCCAACTTGATAATCTAGCCATTCAAGTATATCTTTAGTGTAGGATCTGCTGAAGCTTCACTCTTCACTTCCTTAGAGCCTGAGTCCTGATATGGTTTGTTACCTTCAACAACAGAGGAGGACACTTACCTCCTCTTTTAAAAATTTCTTTCTTACCCAGAAGGCACCTTTCACCATAAATCACTTCCTTAGGGTATTTAGTCTTTTTTTTTTTTTTAATCATACTGTTTGACAATCTTATAGTAGACAGGAGACTAGAGGGTAATTTGTGTCTATATCCTGGATTCATGTTCATTGTCTTGCTGTCATCTTCATAAGCAATTAAGGCATTCAAGCCATCTAACCTTTCTAAGATGGGGAATGTCTATTCAAATGTCTCCTTTTTTCATCTCAGTAAACTTTCAACTTCTGCTGAAGTCTCCTTTTCATTCATTCATTTATTTTCTTCCAATTCAATATGAATTATTGAGCCAATTTCTTTTGAATAATCCTGGACAATAATATTAATAGAATCAATTTTATAGCATTTTATTGTTTTCAAATGATTGAATACAGATACATATATACATAATCTCATTTAATTCTCACAACTATTTTTTAAGGCAGGTGTTGTCATCAATCTCATTTTACTCACTTTGCTCATGTGAGCAAGTGAAGCTCAGAGAAATTAAATGTTTTGCCCAGAATCCTGCAGCTTGTTTTAGAGGCAGGGTTTAAATCCAGGTTCTTCTGACTTAAAGGCCAACACTCTTTTCGAGGGAGACCCAGCAATTTTCTGGTGTTTGATTCAGTCAGCAGAGTATCATTCATGAATAGGAACATCTTCTGGATTTCAAAATAGAGGTTCTTAACCTATTTTTTTAGTGTCATGACCCTGAGAAAGCCCATAGCTCCCTTATCAATATTTTTAAATAATTGAAGGAAATGTCAAATTTTAATTAGAAGTTAGTAAAATAAAGTTGAAATTTTTCCCATCCAAGTTTATTGACTTCTAGCAATTAGAGCTGTTCAAAAACACATGAAAAATTAGTGAGTTTCCGCTTACTGGAAACCTATAACAATCATGATTGGATGGCCATTAAATGGGATATATTTGGATGATATTCATAGTTTCGGTATGGGTCATATGAGATTATCTCTGAGATCTTTTATCTGAAATTCTCTGAGCCTATGAAAGAATTCATCTGAGAAAATGAAGGTGGTTTAAGCCATGATTTTAAAATGGAAGTAGAATCCTACAGCAGTCATAGAATTTCACAGAGAAGATCAGTATAAAGTGCCATACTGAGATTTGTAAAAGGGTGTCTAGTTCAGGTATGGATTCAGTAGAATTGTGAGAGATCTATAAAAAACCAAGTCAGAAAGATTCCATTGAGGCAGAAGTACCTTGTTGGAAAGTTTGCCTAATATTATTTCTCTGTCCTTTATAGTCATTTTTGTGTGTTTTAATCCATCATTTTTTCCCTCTATATGAAGGACCCATGATTTTACATTATCCCAATCTATTCAGGAGATTTTATATCATCCCAAACCATGATTTTTTCCTTCCCTTATGAGACAAAGACACAGAGAAACAAACCAATACTAAATCTGGATTAGTGAAGAAAGAAAAAGGAGGTAGGAAGGGTGTGATAACCGTGTATTTTAAAATCAGCCAGAGTCAGGAATTCAGGTTAAGAGAAAATCTTCAATCTTTATTCTCAGTAGAGGTGAAAAAGGATCGGAGGTGAAGGGGGATCAGAGGTGAAGGGGGTTCATGATCGATCGCAATGTATGCAGCTGAGTCAGGAAATCAACCAGATCAGAAGCCAGCCAGCAGTCTCTCTCCGCTTCTCTCCGCCCCTCTAACTCCACTCACCAAAATCGTCATTTCCTATATAATACATCAGGACTTGCACAAAGAGTGGGTGGGGGCCATTCTTTCTCCAAGCATATATATTAATAGAGTATGGTCCAATTACGATTTAACCTCCCATGCTTGGGATCTCAGTGCATCAACTTGAGCTTCAGCCCATTACAGAAGGGGATAAGAAAGAAATTACATTTGCATGCCCCAACATTTCCCCCCATTTCCATCAAAAAGATTCAAAATCCAGAGCCTATTTTCTATGGCAAGCTTTGACTTAATATTAATGATGTTGGGGCCACCCTGATTATTCTCTAGGATGTGATAGTGCTTTGCCTCTCATTGTAGTACAGCTTTCTGCTACCCTTCAAAAGTGCTTTGCAAAGTCTGACAATTTTTTTGGTCAACAAATATGTGACATGCCCATCAGAGACTAATAGCATCATTAGTTGATAGGAGAAGGAAGGAGCAGAAGGAAAACTGTTACATCAGTTTCAACACATGTCATAGGTCATAATATGAAATAATAACATTTAGAATGATAAAAGCACTAGCTTAACATTTTTAACTGACATAGGCTTTAGGGAAGAGGATATTTTTCCTTCTAATCTCAACTAATGTGACATCTTCTATGCATCACAAATTATAAAATATATGGAAAATATTAGGACACTATTTCAAAGTAACCAGTTAGAAAGTCAATAACATCATGATAAGTGGGTTAAAGAAATAGGCTACTCAATGCAATGTTCAGTTATAAACATTTTCTTTTCTCAAATGTTATTTCAATACAGGATTTTCAAGAGCTGTGATAGGGATAAGACTACTTTCATGGCTAAAAAATTTAGTAAAGACAAAACTGGAATAAAAATCTTCAGACTTATAGCCAGGTCTAGTCACTTATTAGTTGTGTGACCTCATCTTCAGTTTCTTCTATTATAAAATGGGGATACTGAAACTTATAGAACTTATTTTACACAGCTGTTGTAATCATTCTTTAGGAAAACATGTGGAAGTGCTTTGTGAACTAGAAAATGTCAAATGTTATTTTCATCATAACCAGCAGTAGGTAGAGAGCATCAAGGTCTATTCTTCCTCCAACTTATATCAATTAAGCCTTTCCTATTGTTTTCCCCCAAATAAACAACTTTCTTCATGACTCTATATTTAGTAAAAATTATGATCAACTAGATAAATATCAAAGTTTTTTTAGATCCAGAAATTATTTTAAAGGTCATCGAGTCCAATCTCCTCATTTAAATAAAATAACTTCCCCATAGTCATATACATAGTAGCTGCGCCAAGATTCAAATTCAGGTCACTTGACTGCAAATTCATTGTACCAATTGGCTAATTATGCTATCTATACTTCTGAATAGTACTTGACTTTCTTAGTTGCTTTCTTATTCCTATGTGCTATGGAAGAAAATGAAAAAGCTCATGACATGGTGTTGATCTTCAAGTAACTTACTAACTCTAGCTAGGAAAGTAAGACCTTTGAAATGATTGGCAAACATGCAAGATAGCATAGGTAGTTAGAAACAATCTATAAAATCTTACTTTTCTCTCTCTCTAATTCTACTTTTAAACTTTTTCATCTCCTCTGCTTATGCAAAAAGATCCAGTGATGATAATTGGTATTACTTAGTAAATAATGAATATATATATATATGTTAAGATAATATAGTATAATATATATTGTAACTATATATTGCATATATAGTATGCATGTGTGTGTATAAGAATTTTGTTTGTTGTAGTCTTGCTTTAACATGTATAAGTGTTACATGATTCTGAATTATCTCTTTAGAACTCATTCTATTTTTGATCCTAATTTCATATTAATGTAATCTTAGGCTGTAATTAAGATGTGTCCAGAAATAAGAAGTGATAGCAGAATTGTATCAGGCTAGGCCACCCAGGAATTTTCCCATGGTTCAATATTTAGACAATATAATGTAAATGACAGATGTACCTTTTCTTTAGGAACCAATCAGGAACAGTGGAATTAGCATCTGTCTATTAAGAACTACTAGTTAAACTGGGAAACTATCATATGAATAAGTTGGACTAAACTCCTCTATCTCCTTCCCTTTCTTTGATAGCAGGGTAAAATTTTTAAAACTGGATCTTGAGGGAAATAAACACACAACATACTTTTAATTTAATTTGCATTATTCACATTTCCCCATCAATAAATCAATATGTATTAGATACCTACTATGTGCCAGGCACTGTGCTAAATATCAAGGTCAAAAAAAAAAAAAAAGCACACACACAGATGTATATATATATATATACATATAAGTATATATATTCAAAAACTATACACAGATAGAGGAAAGGTACTAGAATTAAGAGGAGTTGGGGAAAGTTTCCCTTAAAAGATGGGATTTTTGGTTGAGATTTAAAGGAAGTCAGTAAGCAAAGATGAGGAAGGAGAACATTCCAGGCATGAGGGACAGCCAGAGAAAATTCCTGGAAGGAAGAGATGGTATCTTGTTTGCAAAACCATAAAGAAGCCAGATCAAAGAGTAAGTGGCAGGGAATAATATATAAGAAAGTCATAGGAAGGGACTAGATAATGAAGGGCTTTGAATGCCAGAGGATCTTGTACATTTCTCCTATAGGTAAAAGCAGCTGGAGTTTGTTTAGTAGGAGTTCTCCTTTAAGAGAATAATTCCTTTAAGAAATTATTTTAATAACTGAATGGAGGATGGATGTAGAGTACTCTTTTGGCATAAGAAATTATAGACTTAGAATAAGATGTAAAGAATTGTATGAAATATTGAAGAGTGAAATGAGCAGAAACAAGAGAACACCAACTACAGTAATAGTGATATTGTTTCAAGAATGATTTTGAGTGAATACGTTATTCTGACTATTATAAATAAGCCAAATTAATTACAAAGGACCTGTGAGAAAAGATGCTATCTGCATTCAGAGAAAGAACTAATAAATAGAAATATGCATAGAATAATTTTACATATTTACACACAGATATATATATATATATATTATATAATTTTTTGAAATATATGTATATAGATAGATAGATAGATAGATAGATAGATGTATACCTATTTATATCTAATGATAGTTAGCCCAAAGATGAGAATGGATGGGGGGGGAAGGAAAAAAATAAATTTACATGATAATTTTGCTGTATATTTGTAAGAAATAGCAAGTTGTGCGTGGTAGAATTGCAGTTTCATATGAGATCATCTTTTTTATTATGTTATGGAAATACTTTAGCCTATAAATTAATTAAAAATATTTTTTAAAAAAAGAATGAGGAGGGACTTGAGACAGGCAGATACATTGACAGACTATTGTCATAGTCCAGGTGTGAGGTGATGAGGACCCACAGGGGAGAAAAGTGGGGCACATCCAAGAACTACTGCAAAGGTGAAATTAACAGGCCTTGGCAAAAGGCCTTGGATATGGGAGTGGGGGGGGGGGTAATAGATAGTGAAGAATTCAACATTATTCCTAGGTTGCCAGCCTGAGGTTCTGGGAGGATAATGTTGTACTCTATAGTAATAGAGAATGTAGGAGTAGAATTTGAAATAGGAGAACATAGGGAGAATGACTTGGTAGAAAGATAATGTATTCTGACATAGACATGTTGAGTTAAAGATGATTAGTTTAAGATATCCAGTTTCAGATGCCTGAAGAGACAAGAAGACACAAGATGGGGCAAGATAGATAGATTTGAAAACTTTCAATATAGAGATGGTAATTAAATCCATGGGTGCTGATGAGATTCCCAAGTGGAAAAGTACAAAAGGAGAAAAGAAGAGTATCTAGAATAGAATCCAGAACCCATGGTTAAAAGGTATGATCTAGGGGCAGCTAATTGTTGTAGTAGATAGAGCTGAAGTTAGGAAGACCTGAGTTCAAGCCTGGTTTCAGTCACTTAAAATGCCTTATTTGTGTGACCCTGGGCAAGTCACTTAACCCCAATTGCCTCAGGGGAAAAAAGACATGATCTGGATAAGAATTCAGTAAAGAAGAAAATGTAAAAGAAGTGGTAAGGAGGAGAATCAAGAAAGGGTGATGATACAAGATAGTTCACATCTCCATCTTAATCTCAATTAAGGGCCTAAGCAACAGATTTAGAAAGATATAATTTCAATATCTTCAATCATTTTTGAATGGCAACTACCTGAAAGAGAGATTAGATTCTTTTCTATGAAAATAAAAGCAATAAGTAGAAGCTATAAATAAATTTAGGCTCAGTGTAAGAAAAATCTTCTTATAATTAATATATATTACACATATGTAAATATATGTTATGTATTATACATAAATATGTATAATTATATATGATCCCGTTATAGTTAAAGTGATCCCACATTAGAATGGGTTGTATCAAGAGGTGATGAATTCAACTATCACTGGAAATATTCAAGTAAAGACAGGAGAATCAATTGATGATTATGTTAAGGAAAAGATTCATGTGTATGTGTGTGTGTATGTGTGTGTGTGTGTGTGTGTGTGTGTATTTTCATAGCATTCTTTTATCTCACTTTTACTATCCATTCAGTTTAATGATGCATTGTTCCCAAATATTATACTTTTTGCTCTAATCAGATCAGTGTATATACTATCCCTAACACCACTTTCATTTTTGCCTTATATATTTGTGATATTTCTCTCTCTAAGAATGTTCTTTCCTTTCCTTTTCACATTTCCAAATCTTATCCCTCCTTCAAGATGCAATACAAATCTCAACTCTTCCACGAACTATTCTCTAATTTTCCCAAAATCCCAATGTTTCCTTGTCATTTAACTACTATGCTACATGTAATCAATGTTATTCAATTTATCATTTAATTATGTACTATTTTGTAATGGTTTCAAATTGTTTTTACATGCTAGTCTTCTCCAACTAAGGCAGGGATTATGAACTACCTTGTGACTGTTTCCCTATAGTACAGTAGTAAATTCTCAGTAAATATTTGCTGATTGATTGAAAGCAATTGTGTTGATATACATACACACACACACACACACACACACACACACAGTATGTATAATTTGATAAATAGAGATTAGTATCTAATGAAGAACATTTGGGAAGGAAAGACAACTGAAAAAGTTATGTTTTGTAACTTCTTATTAGGGCCATTTATTCAATAATCTAACCCTGACAGTGTTCAGTTATGTGAAACAACAAAAGATTTTATTTTTAAAATAGTTGTATTGATATCTTGTTTTTACATTGTGTTTATTTCTTCTATATACTTTTTACATCCTCTCACAGAGCCAACCCTTATAACAAATGGAATAAAAACAAAAGGAACAGGAAAACAATTCAACAAGAACTTACCAACATCTAGAGGGAAAAATACACACACACACACACACACACACACACACACACACACACCCATAACATTACATTCAATATTCTGCAAAGAAAATAGAGGAAAAACAGTTTAATTTTTTTTCTTTCAAGCTGTTTGGTTATTTTTTAGCATTGGTTCAATCATTTTTTGCTGTTCTTTGCATTTATATTATTCTTATCATTGTATATATTGTTTTTGCTAGTTATGCTTACTTCACTTTGCATGAGTTCACAAAAATCCTACCATGATTTTTTCATATTCCTCATTTTTACCATTTCTTCCAACATTTAATATTCCATTTCATTCACATATCACAATTTTTATCCATCATTCCCCAAATGATAAGGAACTATTTTCTTTAGAAGTCTTTGTTACTATAAAACAAACCTTATGAATATTTTGATATATCTGAGACCTTTCTTTTCATCATTTACTTCCTTGGGGTATATGCCTACCCCAGAGGCTTTGGTTCACAGTGAAAGGACATTTCAGTCATTTTCTTAGCATAATTACAAATTATTTTCCAGAAGGATGAGACCAATTCACAACTCTATCAACAAGGTATTAATGTTCTAGCTTTCCCAGCAGCCCTTTGACATTGGTAATTTCCTTTCTCAAATGTCATCTTTACCAATTTTCTGAGTTTGAATTGAAACCTCAGTTGCTTTGATTTTCATCTAATGATTTAAGTCATTCTTTTATATTATTGTTGATAATCTGAAATTCTTTTTAGAACAATTTTTTCTTGTCCTTTGACAACCATTTTACTAGGGGATGGCTTTGAGGTATATATTCCTGTTATTTGTCTACATGTCTTAAATACAAGACATAATGGTATGACAATAAATGAAAGACTAAAACAACCAGCAATCAATTCCAGTAAAATTATTTAAAATTTATTTACTAAGGTAAAACAAGAGATATTTTAGAAGTACAGAAAAGGTACTTTTAAAACTATTTCTGGCCATTATTATATTCACATTATTTTATGAAGACCAACTTAAGGACAATTTTTAAAAAGGCTAGTCAGAAAAAAACACAGTTGTCATAAACCCCCATCATTTTTAAAGATAGAAAATAACAAAAATGTCCCCAAAATTAGACCTTCACAGAAAGGGTTTCAAAAGAAAACAGGAAAATGTGGATCTACATAGCATTTTCAACCTTTTTTGTTGTTTGCTTGCTTATTTTCTTTCTCATTTTTTCCCTTTGTGATCTGATTTTTCATATGCAACATGATAAATGTAGAAATATATGCACCTGTTTAACATATATTGTATTACTTGCTGTTTAGGAGAGGGGTGGAAGGAAGGGAGGGAGAAAAATTTGAAACACAAGGTTTTGCAAGAGTGAATATTGAAAACTGTTTTTGCATGTATTTTGAAAATAAAAAGCTATTATTTAAAAAAAGAAAAAATAAAAACAAAAGAAGGTGAATGAGCATAGAGATAAATTGAAGTCTTGCTGGAAAATAATCAAGAGGACTAGATTTAAATCCCAATTCTGAGACTTATATGTTATAACTTTAGGCATATTTTTTAACCTCTCTGAATCTCAGATTCTCCTCTATAATGGGAAAAACAATGTTTGCTCTAATAACCTCACAGGATTCCTTTAAAGAAGGGACTTTGTAAATTTTAAAGTTTTTTTTTAATATGAATTAAGTGGAAAGTTTTTAATTGCACC
This sequence comes from Sarcophilus harrisii, assembly GCF_902635505.1. NCBI lineage: Eukaryota > Metazoa > Chordata > Mammalia > Dasyuromorphia > Dasyuridae > Sarcophilus > Sarcophilus harrisii. Next base: position 144,105,432 of record NC_045429.1, read on the forward strand.
ATCTTATTTCCTATGTCCCTTCTCTCATAAAAATGTCTCTAAGCAGATTATGTATAAAATGACAATGACTCAGGATCTCTGAGATACTTAGGTCAACCTCATCAATCCAGTGATTTCTCCTTCCCCTGCATTAAAGTATTTACTTTCTACACCATGGTGAAGTTTCAGACTAACTGCAGGCTGGTGTCTCTTTTCTTGCTGTCATCAAAAGGATATCCAAAATCCTGTCCAAAAACCTTTCTTCCACTGACCAGCTATCCATAATGACCATATTTCTTGTTCTATATTCTCCGGAGGCACTAATCTTTTTGTCTCATGTTTGTCATCAAAAAGTTGGAAACAACTATATTTGCACTATTTCCCTGAGGGTAATTAATAGTAATCATTATAACAACGATAATCAATAAATGATATTTCTAAAGTGACATGAACTCGACAATATGAGAATTCCTTGTTATGATAGATATCATAATCCATCTCTGCCTGCCTGTCTTATGCGATGAATAATATCAAAAAAAATGAAATTGATCAATGTGTAAAATTCTGAAATAATGATATATTTTTGCTCAACCTACATTTCACGTTATTTTTTATTCTAAACTTAAATAGCCCAAACTATATTATATTTACATCTACATACAAAATAACATATTGGGGCAGCTAGATTATGTAGTGGATAGAACACTAGCCCTGAAGTCAAGAGGAGCAGAATTCAAATTTGGCCTCAGGCACTTCTTAACACTTCCTAGCTGTGTGAACCGAGGCAAGTCACTTAACCCCAGTTGCCTTAGCAAAAAATAAATTAATTAATTAAAAGAAGATTGAATATGAAACCACGAAATTCTTTCACAGATTGCTTTTTTAAATTGTAAATTCAATAGAGCAGCTAGGTGGTGCAATGGTTAGAGCACCAGCTTTGAAGTCAGCAGGACCTGAGTTCAAATTTGTTCTCAGACACTTAACACTTCCTAGCTGTGTGACCCTAGGCAAGTCACCTAACCCCAATTGCCTCAGGGGGGAAAAAAACTACAAATTCAACATGTGACTTTTAAAGGTGACCTGCTTGTTGGTGCTTCTTTCTAAACTTCTGTCTATTCTCTTTTATGAATTAAAAAAAATATATTTCAAAGGTTTCATCTTTTTCTCTTGGAGTTGGGAGTATTATTGTTAGCTTGCTCTTCCCCCAAATCTATCCCAATCAATTAAAAACAAACAACTTTGTATAACCCAAGTTTACAAGCCTAGAGGCATTTTTCCTGTTCTTAAATAGGCAAAAGTTTCCTAATTAGTAAAGAATTGTAATTTTATTATACTGGTTCAGACTATCCTTGAGCAATTAATATTTCTCCAGTTATTTAGATTTATCTTTATTTATGTGAATGTTGAACTGATGCTTCTTGTCTTCCTGAGGAGTAGAATTGCTGTGAGAATTTGGGGGAAGAAAAATTCTTCAAAAGAAACATGTGTTTCCAGACAGCATTGGAGGGAACACCTGAGCTTCAGACATTCTTTAAGATTGAACTAAGAGGGGAGGAGGGAAAGAGGGAGAAAAGGAGAGAAAAATAATGAAGAAAGAAAGAGGGAGAAAAAAGGGAAGAGAGGAGAAAAGAAGGGGAAAATAGGGAGAAAGAAAGAGAGAGGGAAGGAAAGAGGGAGGGAAGAAGAGATGAAGAGACAGTAGGGGAGAGAGAGAGACAGAGAGAGAGAGAGAGAGAGACAGAGAGAGAGACAGAGAGAGAGACAGAGACAGACAGACAGACAGACAGAGACAGACAGACAGAGAGAGTGTGTGTCTGTGGAAGGTACAGTCATGAGTAAATGAGTAATGCAGGGGAAGTCAGTTCTTCAACATGTTTCAAATTTCCAGCTGTGAGAAAAAAGATCAATGTACCTCAAAGGGAAATTCTCTGAAATCTCTAGGGAGGCAGGCTGGAAATATAATAGAAAAGGATTGAATAATCCCTTCTGATGGGAATCAGAACCAAGATGGGGAAGAAGGCGGGGAGAGAGAGAGAGAGAGAGAGAGAGAGAGAGAGAGAATGAGAACAGTTAGCAAACAGCACAATTTCTCTATCTCTGTCTGTCTCTCTGTCACTCTCTTACCCTCCTTTCTTCCCTCCTTTCCCCACCTTGGTTCTGATTCTCATCAGAAGGGATTATTCAGTCTTTTTTCTATTATATCCTAATTTGTATCACTCCCTAATTTCTGTTTGCTATCTCTATCTCTTTCTCTGTCTTCTCTTCCTGTCTCTGTCTGTCTGTCTCTCCCCCACCTTGATTCTGATTCCCATCAGAAAGGATTATTCAATCTTTTTCTATTATATTCTAATTTGTATAACTCCCTAATTTCTGTTTGCTATTTTACATAAATAAATGTGTTTTTACTATCACTTTCTCCTTTTGACTGTCTTCATTTAACCTTATGTTTAGTTAAGATGATCTTCCAAAGTTGTATTTCTTTCAATATTGTTGTTATTGTAAACATTGCTCTCCTAGTTCTTCTCAACTCTTTAATAGTTTGATTCACTGAATAGAATTGTAATTTTATTATACTTGTTCAGACTATCCTTGAGCAATTGATATTTCTCCAATTATTTAGATTTATCTTTATTTATGTGAAAAGTGTTTTATAATTATATTCATATAGTTCCTGGGTTTGTCTTCGAAGGTAGATTCCCAAGAATTTTATGTATGCCATTTATTTTAAATGGAAGTTCTCTTTCTATCTCTGTAATAGTTCACTTTTTAATGGAGGAGATAATATAAATTTAAGTCATTTTTCAGTTGGTTCTGATTCTATGTGATCCCATTTGGCATTTTCTTGGCACAGACACTGGAGTGGTTTGCCATTTCCTTTTTCAGTTCATTTTTTACAGATGAGGAAACTGAGGCAAACAGGATTAAATAACTTACCTAGGGTCACATGGCTAGTAAGTATTTGAGGTCAGATATGAGTTCATAAAGAATAGTCTTTCTGACTCTAAGTCAAGTATCTTACCCTAATGCCACCTAGCTGCTCCAATAGAAAAGTAATATAATATAAATAAAGATAATGTAAGTAGCTACATGCATAATTGCACTGAGAAGGAACCAGCAAGGAGGGGCAGTTACAGGAGGCAGGAAGGAACTGGAAAAGGTATTTTGCAAAAGGTAGGTTTGAGGGAAACCAGGAGACTGAAATGAGGAAAAATAAGTTTCCAAACATGAGTGACTTCTTTAGAATAGCCAATATGGTGGCTATGTGAAGAGAAGTGAGGAAGATTTTTTAATTCCTCCATATTTACCCAAATCAGGGAGGAAATTGACAAAAAAAGCAAATGCTATTTAAGAACTTTTTGTTCCCTATTCATTGCCAGCTAAAAACTTCATAGGCCTCTCAGACTGATGTGTTGTACGGCTTCCATTGGTCATGGGGCCATAGATTTAGAACGGGAGGTCATCTTAGAGATCATGTAGTCCAGCTTTCCCATTTTAGAGGTAAGGAAATGGAAGACCAAAGTATTTGAAAGATTAATCTAAGATCACACAAGTAGCAGAAACTGAATTTGAACCCAAATTTGTTGACTCTAGAACTAATGTTCTTTTTACTATATCACAGAATCTCAAGTGTTTGACCCCTATAATTTCAGGTTCATTTTTATTAAAAATGCTGTTTTTCAAGAGAACCTTCTCTCATCATGAATGTAACATTTTAATAAGTAGAACAATGTTTCCATGTTCTCCATACTGTATTATAGCCTATTCCATGCTGGTAAAAACAGTAACAATATAGAAAAACTTTCTTTCTTTCTCTCTTCTTCCTTTCCCTCCCTTTCCCCCACCACATATACACATAATTGTGATTACATAAAATTTCAGAAAAAAATCAGAAATGTTTTATCTCACTGTAAGCAATATTTAGTATTTGATAAAAATCACAGACAAATTTGTATTTTAGACACAAATGTAAACATGTTAGGGAGAGATAGCATGGCTTGGTGGATAGGTAACCAGTGTGGGATTTGGATTCAAGTCTTGTTTTGGATACATGCAATTTGGGTGGTCAGCAAGCATTTATTAAATAGTGTATGCTAAGTGCAGTGTTACACTGAGCAGATGACATAAATTTCAGAACAAGTGCCAATCTGCATTGTTAGCAAGAATTTTTTCTTTAATTAGGAAAGATTTGAGACATAGTTTCTAAAAGCCTAATCATATTATTAATAACATCAGCATGCTTAATAATAAAAGGATGGTTTTTTGGCTTCTCTCTTAAAGACCCTTTATGATGTGGTGGTGGTGGTGAAGGGAAGGATCACAGTTTATTTGCTCTTGGAATTCCTGAAGGTAGCAATCAATTCTGAGTTGTTAACAATTAATGTAAAAATGTATATCACAATGAAGGAGTGGGCCATATTGGGGACCTGGAGTATGTAATTTGGGTCATCCAAATCTTGGTCAAAGAGACATCAATTTCCATATTATCTGACAAAAGGGAAAATCAACACTCTCCCAGACTGTCTGAGTAAACACAATAAGTATAAAAGCACTTGTTAACCTACACTTATTGTCTTTGATTAGATCTCAGCCATCCTGGAGGGGTTAGCCCTAAAAAGATTTCCCACATTGATTGATTTCTGGATGAAGAAATGGAAAGGAAGAAAAAACCTTGGTCCTATTTCAATACTTGGGTAGTAATACAAGAGTAATACAAATACAATCATTTCTCATAGTCTGGATCAATAAAATAAAATGTAAAAATGCTGTGCTGAGAAGAATGTCATCAGATCTGGGTTCCTTCTTTTAGTATAAGCTTCCCCCCCCCCACTTCTGCTGAATAAAAAGGGCAACTCATAAATCCTCAAGATTGAATTTTTATGTATCACCTGAGATAAGTAAAGTCAGTACAAATGTGAACCCAAGTCATATGAACTTTAATTCACAGCTAATTTAGACTGAGTTTTGACCTGAGAGCTTTGCTTTCTTGAATCAGCTTCAGAAGGCATCCTTGCCATAGCTGCATCTATCAACCAATGAGAGTGAGGAACCATTGTGACTCATTGCCCTTCCTTGAAGTTGTCATAGCAACAGGGAGCCAGTGCAGTAAGCTAAAAAATACTCACTCCATGCATCCCTGAACCTATTCATTTCAAACTGAACTTTTTAGATACAGGTCAGGATGAATATGAACCTGGGCTATCTAAAGATGTTTGCTTCATTCCAAGGCTGTTTATAGAATCTTTGATAGGAACTTTAGAGGGCAAACAGGTCAACCCTTAACCTCATATAGAAATCTCCTTTACACTATTCCTGATGCATATTTAGCCTGTACGGAAACATTTCTAGTTATAGGGAGCTCAGTATTTCGTAAAGCAGCCCATTTCAATTTTTAAACAAATCTATTTTAAAGAAAGTTTTCTTTAACTGTCAATCTTTAACTTTTGCCCACCAATGTTAGTTATAGCCTTTGGAGTTCTGAAATAGAAATACAGCAAGATGTGACAATGGATAAAGAACTAGGCCTGGAGTCAGAAATAACAGCTCAATTCCAGCCTCATACAATTAATAGCTGTCTTAATCTAGGGAAGTCATTTAACCTCTGCTTTAGTTTTCTCACTTGTAAAATAGGGATAATAATAAGACCTACCTGCCAGGGTTATTACAACAAGCCTTAAAGTACTCTCTTCTTTATATAGCTGAAGGTAAAAACATATCTATGATCTTTTTAAAATTTTCTGACTTGTCATCTGGGAAAAGTCCACTCCTCACATACAGAGGAGTCCAAGTTGATTTGAGAGCAGAAAGATTTTATTAGAAGGAAAATTGGACACATGCTCAGGCAACCAAGTAATAGAGTCCAAAACTTAGAAGAGGCAGGGACAATTTATGCTTGAAAACAATAAAAGTGAGATTTGAGGAAAGATTAGGATAGATAGTCTTTTCCAAGAACCGGTAGGACACAAAAAAGTAGGATATTTGACCACAAGGCTAGTTAAACCTGGTTGGAAATGCATTGTCAACCAGCAAACACCTGCAAAGGCATTTGGGAGTGAGGAAGAATTTTGGCTCACTGCAAACTTCTGATTAGTTCCTTTTGACAAACAGGCTTTTTCTGTGTCCATTACTTCTATATTCATGGAAAACAGACATATCCATATCCCTTTCAGTTCCATTAACATCCTGGTTTCTCAATTCCAAATTATTTAAATATTTAGCGGGTTCTTAATCTGGAGTCAATGAACTTGAATTATATTTCAATATAATGAATTTTAAAAAAAACATTATTCTGAGACTGGGTTCATGGGTTTCATCAGATCACCAAAAGGTTCATGATGCATAAAAAAATAAAGATACCCTGATCTAGATTATTAATGTAGTGTGAGAATCCATTGTAATTGCAGATTACAATCTTCTCACAATTTATCCTGTGCCATTCTTGTTTATGTGTTTCTATAAATCCTCTATGAAATATCTACCAAATGTCTAGCAGTCTCTTCCTACAGTTCTTTTAATATTTTGTAGATACCAATGTGGTACATAAGCAAGCAATCTGATATATCCTTTTTGATACATCATAGAATTACAGAAACTCCAAGTTGAAAGGGACCTCAAAAGTCAACCAACCTAAACTGTATTTTAATGGGTAATTCTCTCCACAATAGGACAACAAATAGCCATCCAGTATCCTCTAGAGGGTCTCTAGTAATGGAAAACTCACTCACTTCCAAATAAACTAATTCATTCATGAATGGAACTAATTGTTAGAAAATTCCTTCTTTCTTCCCTTACATTGAACCACCTGCTTATCTACAACTTATATGTATTGTTCCTAGTTCTTTCCTCTGGAGCAAAGCATCCTAATACTATTCCCTAAGTCATATGGTAGCTCCTTGCATATTTGAAAATGACTATCACATGTAAGTCTTCTTCAGGCTACATTTTCATTTTTGTCAGGTTCTTCTTTCAGTTTCTTTGACCAATCTTTGCACAATAATGCACACAACTTCTTCATGACTCTTAAAAGCCTCTTCTCTATTTTCTCAAGTTTAGCTATATCTTTCTTAAATGTGAAAACTAGAACTGAAAAAAAAACACTTCAAATGTGGTATAATTAGCAAAGAGAACACTGGAAGTATCACATTCTTCATTTAAGACATCATTTCTTCTTTAATGTCCACTGAAATAGTCTAACATAAGTTTATAGTGCCTCTATTACCAGAAAAAATGAATTTAAATTTTGCTTGTTATACATTAGAGAGTTATCGAAGGAGTTTGGCCATAGGATTAAATTGCTATACAATAAAAATAAGTGGTGTAACTATATGAAGAAAATGTTTAAGGCTAATTTGGTGTTTAAAGCTAATTCTGAGAGCAGAAAACAGGATGGGGACAACTAATAAGAGGTTATTGCAATAGTACACATGGGCAATAATGAAAGCATAGTATAATGGAGTAGTAGTAGGAATAGAGAGGAAAGGCTGAGTAGAAGAGTTTCCGTGAAAATAGAATCAAACTGGGTATATTTATTAGATGTTAGATAGGGGAGATAGGAATCAAAGTTAATCTCATGGTTTTCAATATAGTAAAGTGAACAAATGGAAGGCAAATGGGAAGAAGGACCCTGAAAGAAACAGTAAGGTCAGAAGAAAAAATGGGTTTTCTGGTAAATTTGTTTGTGGATACATTGGTTTTGAGTTGCAGTTGACATATCCAGGTGACAACGTCATGTAGGTAGAGATGTGAGCCATGAGTTTAGAAGTGAGGTTACATCCTACATTCCTACAGTTTCACATCTGGAATATTGTTTTTGGTTCTGGATTATTGGTAAAATGGACTGTGTCCAAATAATGATAAGCAATATGGCAAGTAAACTTGAATCCATGAAATCCAATCATTGGTTTTTAAAAATGGGGATTTTAGTCTATAGAAGAAAATATTTGGGGAAATAGCACAATAGCTGTCCTAAAATATTTGAAGAGTTGTGTTAGAATTCTTACAAGATGCTAACTCAGTGGAATTGATAGAGACAATGGTTGTTCAGCAGGGTGCTTAACAGTTCTTTAAATGTACTTAGTACTTATTAAGAGTTTCACAAGATTCACACCTTTAAGAGAGCATATATAAGCTAGGAGCCTCAACCAGTATGCACTTCGTGAACACACAAACCCATTCTCTGAGGTGGAGTCAGATTCATTCCAACTTCCACCTTTGTGCTGGCTGGAGACATTTGGAAGAGGAGAAGCTGAAGCTGGCAGAGGCAAAGAACTAGTGGCAGGAACCAAGGAGAAAGATAGGACTCTAAGAAAGCTAACCAGGCCCAAAGAAGGAGACAAGACTTAAAAGGAAACAATAAAGCATATGGACTTTAACTCCTGGTGCATTTGAGGTGATTATTATTGAATTGAAATGAAGGCTGCTCCCAGAAGCCCTCCAGGAAACCTGCTCCCAGAGAACATCACATTTTAGAGCCTGAACGTGAGACAGACACAATCCTGATTTTCATTGGAAAAGTCTACATGACCCAGAAATTACGGTTAGTGCAAAAATAAACAAGGAACTTCGTTAAAGGGCTAAAATAGTATTTCAGCTGAAATGGGACAGATGTTTAGAAAACAGTCTTCTTTTCCAATTCAAGGAAAATGTTTAGAGAGCATTGTCAGACTTATGAAAAGCCAAGGTTTGATTATAATTTGGGAGCAGATCACTGAACTTTTAGAAACTATACAGTGCACATCTCCTTGGTTCTCTATGAAAAAAGAATTGGATCCAGACGAGTGGAAATTAGTAGGAGAGCAACTAGGTGAATACTACAATTCCAATCCAAACTCAATTTCCAAAAATGCACTTAATACATATAATTTAATACAACTGTCTTTAAGAAATTATATAAGTACTAGAATAAGGAAAAAGAAGAATGAGCAGGAGGGGGAGGTGCCAACTAAACTAGATGTAAAGAATGGAGAATCAGATAAGAATGGAGTTAAGTACAATTCTGAGTGTGGCACTTCACAACAGGAGCATTTCCCATCCCCTGATCTACCTCCCTCAATTAACCCTTCATGGGTAGAAGGAGAAGGAGGAAGGGGAGAGGTAGTGACACAAACAGAACCTCATATTAAGCAGCCTATGATAAGATTACAAAAGGCATTGGTTAAGCTAAGAGAGAAGGACAGGATATATCTGATTTAAAAATAAATGCATACCCTGTGATTGAAAAGACTTGACTCTTCAAGTCAAAAAAAGGAGAAGATACACTCCTTTTGATTTGGAAAAAATTAAGGATTTGAAAAAAGGTTGCACTCTTTATGGGGCTACATCATTTTATATTAACATGTTACTAGATAGTTTGGCTTATGAAATCTTAAGCCTGAGTGATTGGAAATCCATAGCAAGGACATGTTTAGAACCTGGACAAAAAAAAAATAAAGTTGTGGCTTTCAGAGTATTATGAATTATGTAGGATTCAAACCAGAAGCAATAAACAAACAGGAGTTAATGTACAAGTCACTTTTGACCAACTAACAGGTGAAGGTCAGTATGGAGAGAATTCAATACAGATTAATTATCCCATAACAGTGTATGAGCACATTTCTAAGGCTGCTATAAAAGCTTGGGGTTCTCTCTTAGAAAAAGATGAAGGTAAAGCCTTCACAAAAATAGAGCAAGGTCCCAATGAACCTTATGCAGATTTTGTGGGACATTTGCAGATAGTTGTCATAAGAACCACTGGAGAAAATACAACTACAAAAATAATGACCAGACATATAGCTAAGGAAAATGCCAATGAGGTTTGCAGAAGAATTATATGGGAACTACACAAAGATGCTCCTTTAGAGGAGATCATAAGATTCTGTGTCACAGTGGGCATAAGTGCTTATTATACCCAGACTCTGATGAACATGGGAAGACAGGGTCCCTCTTGGCAAGGGACTTCTAGAGAAAGTGGTCAATGTTTTCAGTGTGGAAAACTAGGACATCTGAGGGCCCAGTGTAGATATAGAAATAGAGTGAGAGGAAAGACTGAGAGAAAACCTAAAACCCTATGTCCAAAATGTAATAAGGGTTTCCACTGGGCCTCAGAATATAGATTGACCTAGGGAAATGAGAGGCCGGGCCCAGCCCCAGGATATCATACAAAAGACAGGTGGGACATGATGGCAGCTGAGTTTATACCCAGAGAGTCTTTAGAAGTTCTGAACTCTGATGTGATCTATCAGCCAAAAAGCAATCAGATGGCAGAGAGTACATGATCAACCAACAAAAAAAGCAATCAGATAGCAGAAAGGGGAGAATACAGACTTTTTAAACCAACAGGGCAATGTCCAGTGGAAACGGCTCCAATGCAATTGCCAGGTGATGAGGAGAGATCTAGAAAGTGGTAAATAGAAGGAAATTAAATAGGTTAACTGCTTGGGAGAGAGGATTTGCTTGTATTTCTACAGATGGAGAAGGAATCAGATGGGTGCCAATGAGCCATATTCGCCTTGTCCATCATAGAGAGATAGAAAAAGAGAAAAATCTGGAACAAAGGAGAAGATCTAAGAACAAAATCTGCAGGAATCATTGGATTCCATAACACAAGATAAGACTGTTGCAGGACTTGAAAACCAGCAGGAATCATTGGATTCCTTGAGATGAAAAATTGTTGATGAGATTATTGCAGGACTTCAAGGCTTGCAGGAATTACTGGATTCTTGGCACATGAACTAATGGACAATAGATTCCTTTCGGACTATTTCTAGGACTTATGGACATGTATAAATTCTCATGTTGATTCATGTTATTTGTTATACCACTACTAGCCTGTGTTATGTTACTAAGTGATTATGTAATTTATGTAATTATGTGTAATACCTCCCATATTGATGGATTTATGTATACTTGCTTTAAGAGTGAGCCCCTTCAGAAACCCACTAATCTGATTTGATTTCCCATTTCCTTTAGTGTTTTCATCTCCCTTCCTGAGGTGTCAGGGAGGGTGTGATCACCTTCTTTTTATGGTGTTTTTCACTCCTTTTTTGAGCAGTAAGGGAAGGCGTGATCACCTTCTTTTTTGGAGTTCTCACCTCCTTGAGAAGTCAGGGAGGTCATGACCACCTATGTTTAAAATCAAAAGAAAGCGGGAGATGTTAGAATTCTTACAAGGTGCTGAGTCAGTGGAATTGATAGAGACAATGGTTGTTCAGCAGGGTGCTTAACAGTTCTCTAAATGTACTTAGTACTTATTAAGAGTTCCACAAGATTCACACCTTTAAGAGAGCATATATAAGTTAGGAGCCTCAACCAGCATGCACTTTGGGAACCCACAAGCCCACTCTCAGAGATGAAGTCAGATTCATTCCAACTTCCACCTTTGTGCTGGCTGGAGACATTCGGAGGAGTAGAGACTGAAGCTGGCAGAGGTAAAAGACTAGCAGCAGAAACAAAAGAGAGAGACAGGCCTCTAAGAAAGCTAACCGGGCCCAAGGAAGGAGACAAGACTTAAAAGGAAACAATAAAGGATTTGGACTTTAACTCCTGGCTGCATTTGAGGTGATTATTATTGAACTGAAACTAAGGCTGCTCCCCCAAGAAACCTGCTCCCAGAGAACATCACATTTTAGAGAAGAACATTACAGAGTTATAATTTAACTCTGTGCCTTATGAGTAGTGACTGCTTGATCAGTGCTTGCTAGATAGAATTGAGACAGGATTAAGTTCATTTTAGAGGCAACTAGGTGGTTCAATGGATACAGCCCTGAGGCTGGAATAAGGATATACTATTTCTATTGTCTTTCTTCTCCACCACTGATGATCTCTCCCATGTCTGCAATGACTGAAGTTGAAAAATGGAAATCACAATTTAAGGCAATACAGATTCCTGGTGTCTAGATGACTGTGAAAGACAAATCTTTCCTCCCTCAGAGCCTTGGAGGCTACTTTGACATTCAGGAAATGGTCAATACAATATAGTGCGTGTGGGTAGCCCCAACTCTCAACTCTTACTGCTGACTGTCCCACTTGTCAGACATTTATAACATGCCTTCTGAAATGTTTCCTTTCATGGCCACCCTCTTCTTTCTTCTCATTTGAGCATTTGCCAATTGATTGTTTAAGTATTCTCAAAGTTGATCTTTATAATGTTTGCCTTATTATTGTTGAGAAATTCACTTTTTGGGATGGTCTTAAAGTTGTGCTAACTTTATCACTAAAATCCTTTCAGAAGTGAAATTTAACAAAGGCATGTTCTTTCTAAGTTAGATAACAGTTTATATTAATAGGGTGCCAAACCTTAACAAAGGGATTGATGGTTTGCCTCAGTTTCTAGTCAAAGACAAAAAAATTGAACATGCATGAACACAAGATATAAGCATAAAAAAGAACAGAACAGAAGCCATATAATTGGTTATGGAATTGGCAGCTTCATGGAGTGAAGGATCATGATTGGTTACATTAAGGTAAGGAATTTACAAACATATATGGGATTTGTACCACCCCTCTCTTAAACAAATGCTTTATGAATTTATGGGATCCCACTTCATTCTGAAATCACAGACACACAGGCATCCAAGAGTGAGGTAAGAACATCTTTAATTGGTAATAATGAGGCTAAAATGGGACAATGTCAGATCGTCTGCTCTCAAAGATAGCACAGATGTCATGGAATTTCTCAGGACCTGAAGTTATGAGGGATAACAAGCTTCCCTGGCATAAAGTGATTGGCTGGTGGTACAGAAATAACAAATCTCTTAGAATTAGAATATTTCATGAGAGTATTGAATTTCCAAACCTATCTCTAAGTTTTTCTTTAATTAAAAGTGATTGATAGGGAAACTAAACTTTTGGCATTTAACTCAGATAGAAAGCCTGAACTTTTAAATACCTGTACATTTTTCACTCAGAGACAAAGAAGAGACTTGGGTTTTTAATAACAGTTCATCTAGAAAAATAGAAGGTCAAGAATTTTAAGGCAATTAATGAAAAATGCAAATTAAAGTGGCTTAGCTGTACCAGACCTAAAACTATATTATAAAGCAGCAGTCATCAAAACCATTTAGTACTGGCTAAGAAATAGAGTAATCGATCAGTGGAATAGGTTAGGTTCACAAGACACAATAGTCAGTGACTATAGTAATCTAGTGTTTAATAAACTAAAACTTCCAGCTTTGGGGATAAGAACTTACTATTTGACAAAAATTGCTATGAAAACTGGAAAATAGTATGGCAGAAATTAAGTACTGACCAATACTTAACATCCTATATATCAAGATAAGGTCAAAATGGGTTTGTGATTCAGATATAAAGGATGGTACTATAAGCAAATTAGGAGAAAAGGGATAGTCTACCTCTCAGATCTGTAGAGAAAGAAGGAGTTTATGGCCAAAGAAGAAATGTTTGAATACAAAATGAATAATTTTGATTATATTAAGTTAAAAAGGTTGTGTGCAAACAAAACCAATGCAGATAAAATTAGAAGGGAAGCAATAAACTGGGAAATTTTTTTTTTTACTTCCAGGAGTTCTGATAAAGGCCTCATTTCTAAAATATATAAAGAATTGACTCAAATTTATAAGAATTGAAGCCATTCTCCAATTGATAAATGGTCAAAGGATATGAACAGACAATAATCAGGTGAAAAAATTGAAACCATTCATATCTATATGGAAAGATGCTCTAAATCACTATTGATCAGAGAAATACAAATTAAGACAACTCTGAAATACCATTACAAAACTCTCAGATTGGCTAAGATAACAGGAAAAGATAATGATAAATGTTGGAGAGGATGTGGAAAAATTGGGACACTAATACATTATTGGTGGGGTTGTGAACTGATTCAACCATTCTAGAGAGCAATTTGGAACTATGCCCAAATGGCTATCAAACTGTACAAATCCTTTGATCCAACAATGCGTCTATTGGGCTTGTATCCCAAAGAGATCATAAAGGAGGGAAAGGGACCCACATGTGCAAAAATATTTGTGGCAGCCCTTTTGTAGTGGCAAAGAACTGGAAACTAGTGGATGCCTATTAGTTGGAGAATGGCTGAGTAACTTATGGTATATATATGTTATGAAATATTATTGTTCTATAAGAAATGATGCAGCTGATTTCAGAGAAGCCTGGAGAGACTTACATGAACTGATACTAAGTAAAGTGAGCAGAACCAGGAGATCATAGTACACAACAAAGCAAGATTATACAATGATCAATTCTGACAGACATGGCTATTTTACAACAATGAGATAATTCAGGTCAGTTCCAATGGTCTTCTGAAAAAAGCCATTTGCACCCAGAGAAGAACTGTGGAAACTTAAATGTGGATTGCAGCATAGTATTTTCTTTTTTGTTGTTGTTGTTGTTTGCTGCATTTTGTTTTATTTCTCATTTTTTCCTTTTTGATCTGATTTTTCTTGTGCAGCATGATAATTGTGGAAATATGTATAGAAAATTGCATATATATTGGATTACTTGCCATCTAAGGGAGGGGATGGGGGGAAGAGAGGAAAAACATTTGAAGCACAAGGTTTTGCATGGGTGAAAATTAAAAATTATCTATGCATATATTTCAAAAATAAAAAACTTTAACAATAATAAAAAAATTAGACTTGTCTTGGGATAACTGTAAAGTTATCTCTTATCACCCTAGATTTCAGATTAGCTTGAGCATATGAACAAAAAACTTAAAATTATGATCAGCAAACTGTGTAGAAACCCATTTTAAAGGGCTTGATGTACTGTTCCTTAATTCATTTTATCTGTGAAGTAGATCAAGGCAGGAATCACACCTCTTTCTCTCTTTGAAATGTTGTTTGGACACCTTCCCATAAAAACAAGACCTTTCTCATTCACATATACATCATTAGTAAGAGGGAGAATATATATGTTGCTTCTTATATGTAGACTGAAGCAGACTGAAAAAACTCCATAAAACAGAAGGTACAGTACACAATAGGCCTTTGGACTTTTTATTACATGACTTCATCCAGGAGATAAAGTCTACATTAAAAACTTCAATCAATAGAACTCAATCTGTCTGGGAAGGTTCATTTTAAGGATTGTTGACTACTCTGATTGGAATCACAACTGGAGAAAAAGATTCTTGGTTACAATGTTCTCAAGCAAAACCCTTTTCTTGTTCAAATCTGTGATGTATGGTAAAGGAGCAGATTTTGTAAAAGAAATGAAACTTTTACATGATTATTTTGTTTAGCTTAATTCTACTGATGTCACCTATTCTTTTCTCCCCAGTTAATGTTACTAGTAAGGAAAAACAAAGACCCGTATAGGATAATGGCTACTTTTTTGTATGCCATTTGTTTTAGATTTTATAAATATAACTATTGTACTCCCTGAAACTATTGCTTTTATAATTTCCTATTTTTAAATTTTATATTATTGCCTTTTCTTTTTTACTCTTTAATCCTTTCTTCCAAGAAGAAATGGCAAAGGCTCAAAGCAATTGTTAACCTTCATAATGATTTAGGGCATACAGATCATCATCTTGGAATTATTGGACCTCACAGATGTAGAATGTCCATCAAGGTAATCCTCATCCACTAGAAGTCCTTCCTGTAATGATTTGATCCCACATCTACAAGTTAATTGTGAACCAAAAAACAATTTTCAAAGGAGACTTTCACACCCTTTATTTTATTATCTGCCAATTACTTGACAATTTTAAAAAGCAAACAGAGCCAAAGGTAATAGCAATCACCAAACTTAAAATGAAGAAATCACTCTCAAATTAAAAAAGAACTTTGTGACTATAAATGTTAGAACACCATTATTAGGGTAACTCTAAGTTATTGCAATCTCATGAACAGTTTTATTTCTATGTCACCAGGAGCCACAGTACTGAAGCCTATTCTACTATAAAAGTGGAAATATCACAGAGAAAAATCACACTCACCCATTTGATTCCCAAATATTGGAAAGGGAAGTCCATTCATATGTGCTAAAGCATGTCTTTTTAATGAGGTAGGTGACAACAGTGTCCAGTGTAACTCTTTGGTTATTTTTGCTCATTTTGGGACCAGTTGGTGCTACTTTGATAGTTATTTTAATAGATGGTCAATTTAATAGATGAATTATAATGATTCTTACGAGTCAGTTGCCTCTTAGGACATTCCTTGCTAGTAATCCCACACCAGTTTTTGTTGTTGTTGTTGTTGTTGTTTGTGAAGATAATACTTATGTTTCTCGTCCTTAAAAATTATATCGAATCTGTGGCTAATATCAATCTTGAATCATATTATAAACTCAATAAAAGGAAAATCATTAGAAATTTGGGAATCTGGTGGCACAAATGTGAAAAAGATCACATACAAAATTCTGTAGAGAATTCTAATATGGAACAGAGATTTATTTGAGCTTTAATTCCAAATATTGGGATAACTATAGGAATAGACCCAATTAGAAATATTTCTACAGAATTTAAGGAATTCACCTAAGTCACAAGTGAACCCATCACGCCTCTTCAAATAGAGATTGATTCTTTGGCACAGATGGCCATGTAAAACTATATGATCTCAGATTAATCACTATGTCCCAGGGAAGCTCTTGTGCTGAGATTAATCAATCCTGATGTTCTTATATTGACCAATCAGGAGAAATTATAATAAGCATTCATGAGTTCCAAATGATTATGTTTGAAAGCTAGGGAATATCAGCATAATCAAAGCCCGTGGTGGATTTCAATCTCTTCTTGGTTTTCTTGGTTGTTCTTCAAGTTTCTGAGGAAGCATCATATTAACTATATATAGTTTTAAATATATATATATGTATATATATATATAATTATAGTTAAATGGGTTTTTCTTATCATAGATTTCATACTTACATTTTGGATTAGTTTAGATTGGATTACATACTTTATTAGGTGTGGTATTAAAGCTGCTCAAAGTTAATTCCTAAAATCTTATGGAAATTCAAGATATTGAATGCAAACACACATATGCTGATAATTCTAGCTTTAATTACGTGGACTATCCACAGATTTCTAAATAAAGCATTTTAAAAAAACATAATGCAAATTTGCTCACAGAGGTAAGGAGGAGGCAAGGAGAGATCCAGGAATGAGGCTGCACGATGGAGGAAGTAGGGCAGCATATAACTCAAGGACATATGGAGGCCAGGAATAGAGAAGTGAGAGAAAAAGAAAGAACATGCCTTTCTGTGCCAAGTGGGGTAACTAGGTGGCACAGTAGATAGAATGCTTGATCTGGAGTCAGGAAGACTGCTTTTCCTGAGTTCAAATTTGGTCTCAGACACTGATTATGTGATCCTGAGCAAGCCAATGAATGTTGTTTGCCTCAATTTCTTCATTATAAAATAAGATGGAGAGTGAAATGGCAAAACACTGCAGTGTCTTTGATAAGAAAATTTCAAATAGGGTAATGAAGAGTTAGATATGACTGAAATAACTAAACAATATATACATATACATACACATTCAAGAAGGAAAGAAGGAAATAACCTAATTCTAAGAGAAACTACAGAGTCAAGGGGCAAATCAGAGAAATGATAGATAATTTAAAGATGACAAATATATGACAAAATACAAATGGAGAAGGGAAGGTGAAGCAAAAAGATCAACAAATTAGGAATACAACTAATTATTAGGAAAAAAACACAATTGAATAAAACAGTAAATTCTAAATAAACAAAAAAACCAAATTAATAACATTAGAAGGAAATGAATTAATAAATGTGAATATGACCAGTTGTATTTTTAAAATATTTTTATTTTCAAAACATATACTTAGATTCCAGTTCATTGCCACTACAAAAAGGACTGCACCCACCCTTGAAAAACTTTGTGTTTCCACAGTTTTTCTCCTTCCATTTCCCCATTCCCTCCCTATAGAGCAAGTAATTCAATATATGTTAAACATGTGCAACTGTTCTATATATATCCACAATTTTCATGCTGCACAAGAAAAATCAGATCAGAAAGGAAAAAAATGAGAAAGAAAACAGAATGCAAGCAAACAAGAATAACAAAATAAAAATACTATGGTGTGATCCACACTTATTCCCCACACTACAAAAAGGGCTGTTACAAATATTTTTGCACATGTAGGTCCCTTTCCCTCCTTTATTATCTCTTTGGGATACAAGTCCAATAGAGACACTGCTGGATCAAAGGGTTTGTAGTTTGATAGCCCTTTGGGCATAGTTCCAAATTGCCCTCCAGAATGGTTGAATCAGTTCACAACACCAACAGTGTATTAGTGTCCTCGTTTTTCCACATCCCTTTCAACATTCATCATTATCTTTTCCTGTCACCTTAGCCAATCTGAGAGGTGTGTAGTGGTTCATCAGAATTGTCTTATTTTGCATTTCTCTGATCAATAGTGATGGCTATAAATGGTTTCAATTTCTTCATCTGAAAATTGTCTGTTCGTGTCCTTTGACCATTTATCAGTTGGAGAATGGCTTGAATTTTTATAAATTCTCTATATATTTTAGAAATGAGGTCTTTATCAGAACCCTTAGATGTAAAATTTCCCCCAGTTTATTGCTTCCCTTCTAATCTTGTCTGCATTGGTTTTATTTGTACAATTTTTTTTTTTACTTTATATAATCAAAATTGCCCATTTTGCATTCCATAATGTACTCTAGGTCTTCTTTGGCCACAAATTCCTTCTTTCTCCACAGATCTGAGGGGTAGGATGTCCTTTTTTTCTTCTAATTTGCTTATAATATCACTCTTTGTGTCTACATAATGAACCCATTTCAACCTTATCTTGTTATATGGTGTTAGGTGTGGGTCAATACCTAGTTTCTGCCATACTAATTACCAATTTTTCCAGCAATTTTTGTCAAATAGTTTGTTCTTACCTCAAAAGCTGGGGTCTTTGGGTTTATCAAACATTAGATTATTATAGTCATTGACTATTGTGTCTTATGAACTTAACCTATTTCACCAATCAACTACTTTATTTCTTACACATTACCAAATGGTTTTGATTAGTACTTCTTTATAATATAGCTTTAGGTCTAGTACAGCTAGGCCACTTTTGTTTGCATTTTTTTTTCATTAATTCTCTTAAAATTCTTGACCTTTTGTTCTTCCAGATAACTTTGATATTATTTTTTCTAGTTCTGTAAAATCATTTCTTGGGAGTTTGATTGGTATGGTACCGAATAAGTAGATTAATTTAGGTAGTATTGTCATTTTTATTATATTATATTGGCCTACCCATGAGCACTTGATATTCTTCCAGATGATTAGATCTGACTTTATTTAGAAAGTATTTTGTAATTATGTTCATATTGTTCCTGACTTTGTCTTGGCAGGTAGACTCTTAAATATTTTATATTATCTACAGTTATTTTAAATGGAATATTTCTTTGTATCTCTTATTGCTGGATTTTATTGGTAGCATACAGATAATGCTGATGATTTATGGGGATTAACTTTGTAACCTGCAACTTTGCTAACGATGTAAATTGTTTCTAGTACTTTTTCAGTAGATTCTCTAAGATTCTCTAAGTACACCATCATATATCATCTGCAAAGAGTGATAATTTGGTTTCCTCCATTACCTATTCTAATTCCTTTAATTTCTTTTTCTTCTCTTATTGCTAAAACTAATATTTATAATACAATATTAAATAGTAATGGTGATAGTGGGTCACCTTGTTTCATTTTGATCTAATTGGGAATGGTTCTAATTTATCTCAATTACATATGATGCTTGCTGATGATTTTAAATAGATGCTACTAATCATTTTAAGGAAAACTCCATTTGTTCCTATAGTCTCCAGGGTTTTTAATAGGAATGGGCATTCGATTTTGTCTAATGCTTTTTCTACATATGTTGAGAAAATCATATGATTTCTGTTAGTTTGGTTCTTTGCTAATACTTTATTTAAGATTTTTGTATCAATATTCATTAGGGAAATTGGTCTATAATTTTCTTTCTCTATTTTGATCCTTACCTGGTTTAGGTATCAGCACCATATCTGTGTCACCAAAGGAATTTGGCAGGACTCCTTCTTCTTCTATTTTTCTAAATAGTTTGTATAATGCTCAAGTTAATTGTTTTTTAAATATTTGCTAAAATTCACCTAGCTCTGGAGATTTTTTCTTAGGGAGTTGATTAATATCTTCAATTTCTTTTTCTAAAATGGGACTATTTAAGTAGTTTATTTCCTTCTCTACTAATCTGAGCAATCTATATTTTTGTAAGTATTCATCCATTTTACTTAGATTTTTGGATTTATTGGCATACAGTTGGGCAAAATAGCTCCTATTATTGCTCTAATTTCCTCTTCATTGGTGGAAAGTTCACCCTTTTCATTTTTGATACTAAAATTTTGATTTTTTTCTTTTCTTTTTCTAATCAAATTAACTAAAGGTTTATCTGTTTTGTTGATTCCCCTCCCCCATAAAATCAACTGATAGTTTTGTTTATTAGATTGATAGTTTTTTTACTTTCAATATTTATTAACCCCCCTTTTGTTTTCAGGATTTCAAATTTGGTATTTAATTGAGTTTTTAAAAATTGTTCTTTTTTCTAGCTTTTTTTAGTTGCATGCCCAATTCAATAATCTTCACTTTTGCTATTTTATGCAAGTAAGCATCTAGAGATATAAAACTTTCACTAACAACTGCTTTGGCTGCACCCCATAAATTTTTAGTATGTTGTGCAATTATTGTCATTCTTTTGGGTGAAATTGTCAATTATGTCTATGATTTGTTGGTTTAGTCACTCATTCTTTAGGATTAGATTATATATTTTCCAATTAATATTTGATCTATTTTTCCCTTGTCCTTTATTAGATGTAATTATTGCATCACGATCTGAAAAAGTTGCATTTACTATTTCTGCCTTTCTGCATTTGATCTTGAGACTTTTATGCCCTAATATATAGCTAATTTTTGTGTAGGTTCCATATACTGCAGAGAAAAAAAAGTATATTTCTATTATTGTTCTGTAAGAAATGACCAGCAAGATGAATACAGAGAAGCTTGGAGAGACTTACATGAACTGATGCTAAGTGAAATGAGCAGAATCAGGAGATTACTATACACTTCAACAACAATACTGTATGAGAATGTATTCTGGTGGAAGTGCATATGTTTGACAAAGAGAAGATCCAATTTAGTTCCAATTGATCAATGATGGACAAAATCAGCTACACCCAGAGAAGGAACACTGGGAAATGAATACTTACATTTTTGTTTTTCTTCCCAGGTTATTTTTACCTTCTGAATCTGATTTTTCTTGTTCAGTAAGAGAACTGTACGGATCTGCACACATATATTGTATCTAAAATATACTTTAACATGTTTAACATGTACAAGACTACCTACCATCTAAGGGAGGGGCTAGAGGGAGGAAAGGGAAAAGTTGGAACAGAAGTGAGTGCAAGGGACAAAGTTGAAAAATTACCCATGCATATGTTCTGTCAATAAAAAAGCTATAATAATAAAGAAAAAAAGAAAAGAAAAAGAAAAAGTATATTCCTTTCTGCCTCAACTCAATTTTTTCCAAAAGTCTATCACACCTAACTTTTCTAAAATTCTATTTACCTCCTTAACTTCTTTGTTATTTATTTTATGATTCCATTTATCTAATTCTTATAGAGCAAGATCCCTCACTGATATAATTTTGCTGTCTATTTCTTCTTGCAGCTCTCTTAACTTCTCCTCTAGGCACTTGCGTTTTATGCTACTTGGTGTGTTTAGTATTGATATTACTTAATTATCTACAGTACTCTTTAGCAAGATGTAGTTTCCTTCCTTATCTTTTTAAATTAGATCTATTTTTGCTTTTGGCTCATTTGAGACCAGAATCACTAATATTTTTTTACCTGCTTTTTTTTTACTTTAGCTGAAGCATAATAGATTTTGCTCCAGCCTTTTACCTTTTCTCTGCTTGTATCCCTCTGCTTTAAATATGTTTCTTGAAAACAACATATTGTAGGATTCTGACTTTTAATCCAGTCTGCTATCTGCTTCCATTTTATGGAAGAGTTCATCTCATTCACATTCACAGCTAAAATTACTAACTTTGTATTTCCCATCATCTTATTGTCCCCAAGTTATATTTTTCTCTTTCCCCTTTTCCCTCCTCGCCAATGTTTTGTTTCTGACCACCATTTCACTCAATCTGCCCTCCCCTTTATAACTTTCCCCTCTCTTTCTTATCCCTTTCCCCTTCTACTTCTGCTGTTTTTTCTATTACCTCTCCTTTCCTTTCCCCTTTCTCTTCCTATTTCCCTATAGGATGAGACAAGTTTCTATATTAAACTAAATATGTCTAATATCCTCTCTTTTTGCCAAATCCAATTAGATTTAGTTCAAACAATGCTCACCTCCCTCCTTTCTTTCCTTCAACCATAATAGGTCTTTTTTGCCTCTTCATGTGATGTAATTTACTCCACTTTACATCCCCTTCCCTCTTCTTCCAGTACAATTCCTTTTTCATCTGTAGCTTCATTTTTAGGTTATCACACTAAAGTCAAGTTATACTTATATCCTCTAAGTATACCCCTAAAAATATACAGTTCTTAAGAATTAAACATTTCATTTTCCCATATAGGGATGTAAACCTTTTAACTTTTAAAAAATGACATTTTTTTCCAAGAATGGTAGTGCTGATTTCATTTCTGCTGTCAGAGTTGGCTAGTTTTGTGAACCTGAGCAAGCCAATAAATCTTTTAGAACATGGTTTTTCTCATCTGTAAAATGAGAAAGTTGTACTTAATTTTTGAGGACTATTCCAGCTCTAAATCTAAGCAGATTCCAGAAATATCCCATATATATATATATATGTGTGTGTGTGTGTGTGTGTGTGTGTGTGTATAGGTATATATATATATATATTTCATATAAAATTACTTGATAAATGCAATAATCCTTTGATTATTGTCAAATTAGACAACAGATCAAGATGATGTATGCCTACCAAAGGTGTTCATTGCCATGAGGTGTCTCTTATGTAGGATTCAACTATGGGATTTGCTACAGATTGTAAAGTTATTCAAGTACTTCTGTTTTAAGATAATATTGTGCTAATTGCATCAATTCCTAGGTCATTCTAGGAATGCTTTCCTTTAATTCTTTCCATGATTACTCAAAAGAGATTTGCCTACAGAAAAGGCTAAATGGATACAAAATATCTGTTGTCCACATGGCATATGGCCAAACTGTGGAATTAGGATATTGACAGATATATTTTGGAAAAGAATCACATTTAGACAATAAATTAAGTGTAGAAAAAAAAATAGAAGGAAAAGGGAGAACTGAATTGAATTTAAGAAATTATACAGTGTCATGAATAAATCCCAGTTCCTTATCGGAACAAAGACCAATCACTTCAACACAATTGTTTCACTGGTGGTGCTGTATGGTTGTAAATCCTCAAACAGCACAATCTCTAAGAAATAAAGCAGATGTCCAAAGGGCAATGAAGAGATGCATGTGAATGTAGGTTGCATCTTATTTCCTATTATAGATAAACTCAAAAAGTAGCATGAGTAATATCACTGGAGAAATGTATAATTGGAAAAAGATGTGAGATAGTCTTATGGAAAGAAAGAATTATAACAGATGAATATCCTGAGTACTTTATTGGTTTCCACAAATGTACAAAGAAGTTAGAGAAAGGTTTCCTAGATATTTGGTGAAAGTCTATGTAAGAACAAGAACAAAAATTAGACAGAGTAAGGGAGTAGCCACACTGATGAGATTATAGACCCACTGAAGTATACTGAACTTACATAATATACATATATACATATACATATGTATATGTATCATATGTGTACTTATGTGTATAATTTATGTCATATATAAGATACAAAATATAAATTCTCATTACTAATAGGGATCATGATTGAAATAATAGATATATAACCCAATTTAAATCATGTCCTCCAAATAATTGCTTATACTAAAATCTGATGCAGTGTTACATACAAATTAGGTTATCTATAACATGGAGCTTTGTCCTATTCCTATCATCCACAGCATGATTTTTTAAAAAGGGACTGAATATTAATCAATTTAAATTTCATTTGGAAGTATAGTGCATCAAGATTTATCACAAAATAATTAATTTTAAAGCATACTGATGCTTTATTTTCTCTATTTTTGGAATAACAGAAAATGAAAATGATAATTTGATGCTTGTTATTATACAGAAAATTCTAGAATGAAGGAAATGACATTCAAAATATTATTTAAAATTCTAGGATAAAAGATATGGCTATTTCACAAGAAAGACAAAAAAATGTGTATTATTTCTACACAACATTAATCACATTTATTTTATTAAAATTATAAGTATGCATTTAGTAATCTGCAGGAGCTTTTCAGAAAAATGAAGAAGAGAATTCATTTTCACCTTACATTCCAATTTAACAATCACTTATTAAATGCCTACTATGCTAATCAATCAATATACATTTTTAAAGGTCTTTCATTAAACAAGGCACTATAATAATGTTAGGGATACACACACACACACACACACACACACACACACACACATATATATATATACACATACAAGCAAAAACATAGTCACTGAGTACAAAGAATTCACATTTAAATAAGAAAGGCAACAATCAAATAACTGTGAACATATATGATATATATTCAGTGTAAATGGAAGGTAGTCAGAAGACATTCCTAGGCAGGAAGAGTAACAAAGGCCTCCTGCAGACAAGTGAGAATTGAGCTGAGTCTTGAAGGAATTAGGGGAGTTAGGCAGTCGAAGTGAGGAAAAATAACATTTCAGACATGGATAACAGCCAATAAAAAAACATGAAATCATCATGGATTCTCATTACTGAATTTGAAGTGTTTTTATTTGCTAAATTTTTACATTTATTTGCTATCATAAGAAATTATTGTGGCTGAAAAAAAAAGCTACAATTCCCCACCCCCCCAAAAAAATCAATGATTGTCTCAGAATATAGGAAAGAGAATTGTTTAGAATTTGTTGGTAGATTAGTGTTAGTCACTTGTATTAATTTTCAAGAAATTTTTTGAGTCACATATTACTCTACACAGTTCTTTTTTGTCTTTCTAAAGAAAAATGTCAAACATTTCCAGTACCGTACTTCTAAAAAAGAATAGTAAGCACTACAGATTCACAAATCCTGGAAAGAACCTTGAGAAGTGTACTGACCCAAATGTCTGGTGTTAGAGATTAAGATGAATTTTTATTTCTAAAGAACAACAAAAACAAAAAGCTGTTCTGTTGATCACAAGATGTCCTCTAGAAAATATAAGTATTGGTATTTTCTAACCTTAATGTACCACAAGGGATATAAGACAACATGTATAAGAATTATAGGTTTGCTATTCGTCCAAGTTGGAGATTTTGGAAACATTTAAATAACAATTCAGAATGCTAGAGCAAGCAGTGATTCTGCCAAGAAACAAGCAAGGGAAGGCAACAAGATTAGCATAACTCTACTACAATTTGAAGGGGAAAAATAGAAAATAATATATAGGAAACTTTTGGAAAGGGAAAATGAAGCATTGTTGATATTAAACTGATAACTAAGAAAACCAACAGATTTAGTTTTATGCAAACAGCTCCCTGGCTCATTTGGGGGCATTTTTGTTTTGTTATTGCTTTTGTCCAACATCATGTGCTCTGAGGAAAACTATGAATTGCTTTAAGCATTAACAGATGCTGGATTTAAAGAGTGATAGACTTCAAAATTGCTGATTCCCATGGAAAAAATAAATACATATTCCCTCTTCTCTACTGAGTTTATGGCTATTGTACTGTGAAGAGTTTTTTCTTTCTTTCTTTTTTTTTTTTTTTTAGTTTGAAAATTTTTAAATTCAATTTGTTTCAAGTCATGCTTTAATTGCTGGTGTTATCATTTGTGTCTCCTCTATCATATTTTCACATTTGTTGACATTTACATATTGACATTTGTTGTTCATTTGTTTCTTCAGAAATGTGTCTAGTGTTCCCATTGGTTGGGAATAGTTAAACAAATTGTAGTGTATAAATATAATGTACTTCTGAACCATGAGAATTGGCACATGTGAAAAATTCAGATGAACCTAAGGAAAGATAGTGGAGTGAAAGAAAGTTGTATAGTCTAGCTCTTCCTTGAAGAAAAATAGACTAGGAATGATGTGGTAGTCCAGGGAGAAACAATAATGGGTACCTTCTTCAAGTCTTAGTGGGAGTATTGGAATAGCTAGAGTTCTATGGGCACAGAATAAGGGTCCACCCAGGAAGGCCCTCTCAAAATCCTTCTATAACACAGACCAGGGCCAGGGTTTGCAGCCACGTACTCAGGGAAGGGAACTCCAAGAACCAATAATACATCTTCAGTACTCTTGCTTTGACCTTGGGGTTTCAGAAGCTGTTAGGAGATGGACTAGGGAGCTAGGGCTTATAGCTATGCACCAGATCAGGGAATCAGAACAAGCACAAGCCTGAAGCTCAGCCAGAGATTTTTAGTACACTTATAGCTAAAGCTCTGACCCGGGTGAAACTGCAGCTTGTTGCTTAGATCCCAAAATATTTGTGCAAAGCTCAAGCCAGAAGAAGAGTGCCCTAGATAAGATCATTACTCTTGAGGTTCTGAAGAACCCAGTGCTCAATACAAAGAATTAGACAGTAGTTAGGTGTCAGATAATATAGGCGAGAACCAAAGAATACCCCAACATTCTTTCCAGAAATGAACAAAGTCTGGCTTTGACACAATCTCAATTTAAGAAGACTTTTAAAAAATGAATAGCAAAAGAAAGCACAGGGAATAAAGAGAAATTGTGGATCCAGGAGATGAATAGATCATAAAATTTCCTCAATCTTTGGTATTCTTCCTTAATATTTGCTAAAGTATTTGTGAGGAAGAGTGAGGCTGTGCAACTTTTCCTTACTCCACCATCTTTTCTTTAATAATTCTCCATTACATTTATGCATTTTTACTCTACAACAAGTGCAAGTAAAATTTAAAGCACATCACATCCAGAGAGAACTTGACCAAAATGTCATTTAGAGTGTTTAGAACAAATAAAATGAATTTAAAAGTGACATTGTAAATAAAATAAGATATCCAGATAAAGACTTGGAAGGAAAATAAATGGCTTATTATAAGTGGAATACAATCCTATACATGCAAAAAACTTGAAAGTTAGATTGGATGAAATAGAAAACATTAACTCCATGAAATAAGAAGAACAAAATCAAGAGACTGAAAAACAAAACAATATGTGAGGTTCAAGTGCAAGTACCAAGGAGGCATAACCAGAGTTAAATAAAACTCTGCAATTTCTAGTACTAATGAATGGAAAAAATTACAATATGATAATTCGAAAGTAAATATAAAGGCTTATAATTAAGAAAAACTTATTTAGATAAAACTGAATTAATTAATTAATTATTTGCTCATCAATTAAATTGAAGACTTCCAAACTTTGTTGTTGAAAATATTAGAGCTTAGAAACTTTGAAATGCAAATATGAGTGAAAAAAAATCATAGAAAGATAAACACAGACACACACTTAATTAGTTAAAAAGGACTACATAATAATTAAGTTTTTATATTTTAAAAGAAGAAACAAATATCCCTACAGAATCCTAAAATTGTCCAGTGTTATAGAGTGGTTCTATGATGGTTATAACAGTGAGATTTGGGGAATAGTTTTGTTATGTTTTGATAATCTTAAGAAGAGAAAGAAAAGATGAGAAAAGTGAAGATGCTGGAGTACAAAGGGGAAGGAAAAAAATGGAACTTATAAAAATGGAGTGCATAAGAAGACTACACATGGAACAAGATTGAGGAAAGCTATTGTAACAACATTCACTTTCATTAGAATAAAACTAAGATGCAAAGGACATGTGTACACATAAAATTTGGTCTAGAAATATATTGAATTCAACAGGAAAAGTGGAGGGAATAAGTAAAGGGTTAAAAAATACAAGATAAGAGGATGGAAGGAAATACTGAAATAATAAAATCAGATCCATGAATTGGATTAATTTAGAAATAACATCGAGTAGGAAAGCAGAATGGCTTAGAAAACAGAATCAAACAACTTGTTTTTTTACAAAAAAATGCTTGAAACATAGACACACGGATTTAAAATAAGACAGTAGAGCAAAATCTGTTATGCTTCAAGTGAATTAAAAAAAAATAATGATGGCAATCAAAATCTCAGATAAAACATTGCATTTATATTCTTGAAAGAAAAGTGAAAATGATTTACAAGGAAAAACAGACAGTATAATTAATTATAAGAGCAAGGGATCTCAATATACCATTTAAAGGCCTAGACAAATCTAATAAAAGGAAACAAAAAAGAAAAAACCTGAATAGAATTTTAGAAAAGTTATATGTTTAGAACTCTGAGAATTACTGAATTGGAGTATACATATACATACATATATATATATATATATATATTTTTTTTTTAGCAATCATGGCAATTTTACAAAATTTTACCATGTATTGTAGCACTAAAACTTCATTCAAATTACAGAAAAGCACAGATATTAAATTTTTTTAAATGAACAATAAAAACTGAGAAATAAAAATTAAATTAAATCATGGATTTTTGAAAAAAAATTCTTATTAGATACTAACATAATCCTAAATAATTTGGAGGTCAAATAAAACAATCTTGAAAAAAGATGAACAATTTGACTAACGATAAAGATGACAAAATTTGGAGGATAAAACCAAACAGAATTTAGGAAAAAAATTATATCTCTAAACACTTTCATGAATGGAAGAATAAAAGATCAGACAAATTAATTGGGAATTCAACTAAAGAAACTAGAAAATATCAAAGATTTAAAAATTAATACCAAAATAGAAATTATTAAAATAAACAAGATCATCAATGTTTTAAAAAAAACAATTGATAAATAAAACAAATGTTTATTTTAAAAAGATATAAATTCATTAGCATAGACTGATTTAAGAAAAATGAAATTCAAATTTCCAATATAAAAAGGAAAAAAGTAGAATTCACAATCAATGAATAAAAAAGCAAGAACATTTTTAGAAACTATTATGTTTAAATATTTGCTAATGAAACTGAGAATTTTAAAGAAATGAACATTTATAAAAATGTGTGACAAATTAAGACAAGAAATGGGCAGCTTAAATAACTTGATCTCAGAAAACAAATTGAGTAAGCCATTAATTCCCAGAGAGAAAAAAAGTATCAAATAAATTTATAATTTTCTCAAATATTCAAAGAACATTTAATTTTAGTATTGCATAAAGGTTTAGGATAGTAGGAAAAGAATTGATCCTAAGAAATTCCCTCTATGATAAAAAATATAGGCTTGATATGTAAGTCAAGGAGAATAAAAATAGAGAATAATATGTGGAGACCAGTAAACTATCAAAAAAAATTAAATAAAATATTAACAAAGGGTACAGAGGCGCGCGCGTGTGTGTGTGTGTGCACAGTTATCACTTCTACTTTGTATGGGGGTCAGGTAATGGTTCCTCTGTGATCTGGGAAATCCACATAAAATATTTTTGTCCTCCATTTGTATCAGAGAAGAAGTCTGAATTTTTTTTTTCTTTTTCTTTTATGGAGTGTTTACAATACTGTATTATAAAAATTGGATATATGTGTTATTAAAAGATAAAATATGTTAATATACAATTCTATACATATATTTTATACATTTCTGAGTTTGTAAACTTTTTTCTGTGCCATTTGTTGGTCTTCACATGTCATTTGTGGCTTTCACAAAACTCCTCCTGAATTCCTATTTAATTTCTTATGCTGGTCCATGATGCATTGAAATTGCACTGGGGAAAGTTGCAATGTTACATACCTATACACACACATACTGACATATGAAAGTAAATACGTGCATACATATGTACCTGCATACATGTACACATATCCTATAACCAGATTGTATTTATATCTGGAATATGATATTAGTTCAGTATTATTACTATAAACTAGTGCTAATGCTAAGTACTAATATAAACTATCACTATAAACTTCATAGGTCCCATTCATACCAAAAATATAATACATAAAATAATATAATAATCACAAAATAATATTAACAGTGAAGAAAATTTTTTTTGATAATAACATCTATTTTGTTAAAACAAACAAACAAACCCACAAGAATAAATGAACCTTTACTTAATATGGCAAATAATATCTCTCTAAAACCCCAAACAAACATTATAAAATTCCTTTTTGTTCTTTTTCAGTAAGATTAGGGTTGAAGTGTTCATAAACATCATTATTATTTGATACAATACAAGAAATACCACCTAGAGAAAGAGTTCAAGAGAAGGAAAATGATAGGATAAGTATAGGCAAAAACAAAAGTATCATTTCCTGGAGGTTATTCCAAGCTGCACTGGGGTAAACTGTTTGGACATTGCACTAAATGTAACATTAATATGGTCAGTCCAAAGAATGGGAGATCAGAGAAATGCAAATTAAGAAACTCTTAAGTACCATTACACACCTCTCAGACTGGCTGAGATGACAGGAAAAGATAATGATGAATGTTGGTGTGGATGTGGGAAAACTGGGACTCTATTCCATTGTTGGTGGAATTGTGAACTGATACAACCCTTTGATCCAGCAATGCCTTTACTAGGCCAATATCCCAAAGAGATCATCAAAAAGGGAAAATGATCCACATGTGCAAAAATGTTTGTAGCATTCCTTTTGTTTTAACACATATTGGATTAGTTGCTATCTAGGGACTAGGGGGAAGGGAAGGAGAAAAAAAATTGAAATACAAGTTTTTTCAAGGGTGAATATTGAAAACTATCTATGCTTATGTTTTTAAAATAAAAAGCTTAAAAATTAAATATATGTGTAGTAAATATTTATTTACTGGGGGAAAAAAAGAATGGAAGATCACCAGCATGATTGAGAAGGTGTAAATTGGCCTAGGTAAAAACAAAGAAGGTCAAAACTCCAGTAAACATCAGAATATGAACAGACCCATGAGTAGCTGTGTGCTTTCATCCTGTGTGAGATAAAGTCAGTCCAAACAAACACAAAGACAGAGAGATGTATCAATAGATAAATGTAAATTAATGAATTAAAAATAAATAAATTAGTGAATAATTATATAAAAGGAGAAAAAGAAAACATGTTGGATTTATTGTATAATTACAAAGAGAAATAAACTGTATGTAGTACATATTTGTGACTAAATATATATATGTATAAATAAATATATATATATATATATATTTACATTCTATTTGTGTTTGGAAATATTCAATCAATCAATAAACATTCATTAAGTGTCAACTATATGCCAGATACTGTGCTAAATGCAAGGGATAAAAAGAGGCAAAAGAGACTCCCTGTCTTCAAGGTCGCACTCTGATGGGGAAGACAGCATGCAATAAATATATTCAAACAGCTCCATACAAAATACATAGGAAATAAATGAGCAGAGGGAAGCAGACTGGAATTAAGAGAGAGTTAAAGGGCTTCCTGTAAAAGATAAGATTTTAGTAGGCTGAGTTGAGGAGGGAGAATGTTCTAGGTATAGGATATAGTCAGAGAAAATACTCAGCATTATGAGATGGTTTATCTTGTTTGTAGAACAGCAAACAGCAGGTGGATAGAAGAGTGCTTGGTCCTAGGGAGTAAAGTATAAGAAGGCTAAAAAGATGGGAATGAGGTAGGTTATGAAGGACTTTGAATGCCAATTCTATTTGATCCTGGAGGCAATGTGGAGACATTGGAGTTTACTGAGTAAAGTAATAACATAAGTTGACCTATAAGAAAAATATCTTTGGTCACTCATGAAAGATGGATTGAAATGGGGAAAAACTTAAGGCAGGTAGATTCTCTAATGGTCCAGATATGAGATGAAGAGGGACTGCACCAAAAAGCATCAAAGGAAATAAATGGGAGGAGTCAAGAGAATTTGTAAAAATGAAATCAATAGATGCAAAAGATTGGATGAAGGGGATAAAAGGTAGTAAAGAGTTAAGGATGACATAGAGATTGGTTTCCTGAGGGACTTAGGGATGGTGCTGCCCCCTACAGTGAGAATGAAGGTAAGCAAGAGAGGGTTTGGGATGAAAAATAATAAATTCAGCTTTAAACTTGTTGAGTTTAAGATGTATGCTGGACATCCAATTTTTGATGTCTGAAAGATATTTGGAGATGAAAAATCAGCAAGAGAGGTTGGATAGGGTGGGATGGGTAGACTTGAGAATTATCAGCACAGAGATGATAATTAAATCCACAGGAGCTCATCTTACAAAGTAATAAGTTCAGAATTATAAATATTAAAAAAAATCCAAAGAATCATAGGAAGATGTGAAAATATATAGACTGAAGACAAAAAATGGAAAAAATGATAAAAATAAGAGAATGTTATCTGACTATAACGAACAGATTTAGTCCCAAGGAAAAAAAGAAAATACATCTTGTTTTTCATTACAGAGTAGGATATAGGCATAGATGGTCAGAGAAAAGGCCCAGAACCATGAGATAGTTTATCTTGTTTGTGGAACAGCAAGGAGGTGGGTGGATGGAAGAACACCATATCTCTTGCATATTGAGATGTTGGGTGGTTTTGCCTAATTGGTTTTTCCCCTCTTTCTTTTTTATTGTTACAAAGCTTAACTCAGTAGATAGGAGAATGGGAAGGGATATATTCAGAATTGAAGGTGATGTAAAAATAAATGGTACCAAGAAATTATAATTTAAAAAGCAAAGGAAAAAAAATGTATGTGGCAACATATGTGCAAGAATTAACAGCCATTTAATTTTTGCTGTAAATCAGCAAAAGCCACAGCTTTTTTTTTTTTTCATGAAACTGAATTGAATATACTTCAATGTCATCATTAAATTCCCCACCCAGTCTCCTTTTTGACCTGGTCATATGATTTCATTCATTTTGGCAATTTCTGGGATAAAAATTCCTTTCACTGACAAATCCCTGATTCCTCTGGAATTGACAATTTTAGAAAGTTGCCTGGGGCAGTAAGAGTTTAAATGATTTGTTGGAGGCTACAGAGCTCATATGTATTTAAAGCAGACCTTGAACACTGGTCTTTCTGACTCTGAGATTGGCCTCTTTAAACCCCTTATAAATTTTTTTTTTCACTTTTCATTGTCTGGATAATTCTATTTGTGGATTGAAGCATTTTGAGATACAGGCAAGAGTGTATTAATGGTTGATCCCAATGAAATGATTATTTTTAAACCAACATTTTTAATGGATTAGGATAAAGAAACTATTTCTGTACCTGATTAAGTATCTTTATAAAACACTGACATCTTTTAAAATTATATCTGGGTATTCAGCATAGACACAAACATATGAGGGACAAGAACTGAAAATAAGGCAAGAGGAACTCAGAGGAACAGGATGAGCAGCAAGGAGCAGATACAGAGCATAAGCCGTCTCTTTTTTGAAAACATTAATTTAAGGTGGGTATGTGTTCAGCTCAAGTTCTTTTTTTTTTTATTTTTTTATTTAATAGCCTTTTATTTACAGGATATATACATGGGTAACTTTACAGCATTAACAATTGCCAAACCTCTTGTTCCAATATTTCACCTCTTACCCCCCCCCACCCCCTCCCCTAGATGGCAGGATGACCAGTAGATGTTAAATATATTAAAATATAACTTAGATACACAATAAGTATATATGACCAAAACATTATTTTGCTGTACAAAAAGAATCAGACTCTGAATTATTGTACAATTAGCTTGTGAAGGAAATCAAAAATGCATGTGTTCAGCTCAAGTTCTAAGGTAAATACAGGAGCTGTCCCTAACTGCAAAGCTTCCCCTAACTGCAAAGCTTCCCCTGCATATATCTAATTTTATATTTGAAGAAAATCTGCAAACTGCATTTGTTAATTTCAAATTTTAAAAGTCAGAGTAGAGCATGAAACCAAGATCCCTAAAGGAATCTGTTCTAAAATGAGCAGCCAGATACACTTTTGTAACACTGAGAGGTTAATATATCAATATATTCTATTGCATTTTATAAACATCACTTAATGAACTCAAAATAGATTCAAGGTCAAAATCATTTCCAGAAATAATTGAACATAGATGATAGGCATAACTATATTTTATTTCATTTTTAAAAATTGAATTAAATATGCCTTAATAAATCATCAGTGAAATTTCTACTGAGGAGGGTCAGGTAGGGTGAGTAGAGGACCAATGGCAAAAGAATTAAGTAGAATGGGAAAAAAAATAAGTTTTAAATTGTATTCTAAGCACTGACTAACTATACCTTTTTTAAAAAGTGACACAATCAAGATTTTAACAATTATTCAAGCAAAGAACACATTACAATCAGCCCAATTTATGTCATATTCCACTTTGCTGTGGTACTTATACACACCCCCACAGAGCCATTCCTAATGCAAAAAGCCTATAGAATTAAATTCCTTACAGCAGTTTCCAGGAAGCTACAGAACTACATGAGGCTGAGAGGAGGATAGATATATAGAGAAGGAAGAAACCTGTGTCATGGTATGGATAAAGAAATTAAGTTCTTTACTGTTTGATAAAAATTTCTGGGAAAATTGGAAACTAATATGGCAAAAACTAGGCATTGATCCACACTTTCACCGTACAACAAGATAAGGTCAAAATGGGTTCACGACCTAGGCATAAAGAATGAAATTATTAATAAATTAGAGGAACACAGGATAGTTTACCTCTCAGACCTGTGGAAGGGGAAGGACTTTATGACCAAAGAAGAACTAGAGCTCATTATTGATCACAAAATAGAAAATTTCGATTATACCAAACTGTAAAGTTTTTGTACAAACAAAACTAATGCAGACAAGATTAGAAGGGAAGCAATAAACTGGGAAAATATTTTTACAGTCAAAGGTTCTGATAAAGGCTTCATTTCCAAAATATATAGAGAATTAACTCTAATTTATAAAAAATCAAGCCATTCTCCAATTGAAAAATGGTCAAAGGATATGAACAGAAAATTCTCAGATGAAGAAATTGAAACTATTTCTAGACATATGAAAAGATGCTCCAAGTCATTATTAATCAGAGGAATACAAATTAAGACAACTCTAAGATACCATTACACACCTGTCAGATTGGCTAAGATGACAGGAAAAAATAATGATGATTGTTGGAGGGGATGCGGGAAAACTGGGACATTGATGCATTGTTGGTGGAGTTGTGAACGAATCCAACCATTCTGGAGAGTAGTTTGGAACTATGCTCAAAAAGTTATCAAACTGTGCATACCCTTTGATCCAGCAGTGTTACTACTGGGATTATATCCCAAAGAGATTATAAAGAAGGGAAAGGGACCTGTATGTGCACGAATGTTTGTGGCAGCCCTTTTTGTAGTGGCTAGAAACTGGAAACTGAATGGATGCCCATCAGTTGGAGAATGGCTGCATAAATTGTGGTATATGAGTATTATGGAATATTACTGTTCTGTAAGAAATGACCAACAGGATGATTTCAGAAAGGCCTGGAGAGACTTACACGAACTGATGCTGAGTGAAATGAGCAGGACCAGGAGATCATTATATACTTCAACAACAATACTATATGATGACCAGTTCTGATGGACCTAGCCATCCTCAGCAACGAGATCAACCAAATCATTTCCAATGGAGCAGTAATGAACTGAACCAGCTACGCCTAGAGAAAGAACTCTGGGAGATGACTAAAAACCATTACATTGAATTCCCAATCCATATATTTATGCCCACCTGCATTTTTGATTTCCTTCACAAGCTAATTGTACAACATTTCAGAGTCTGATTCTTTTTGTACAGCAAAATAACGTTTTGGTCATGTAAAAAAAAAGAAATTAAGTTCTTTAGCTTGCTTCTTAGAAGACACCCAAGAACCACAGATAGAAAAAAAAAAAAAAAAGGCAGAGGTGGAGGAGGGGGGCACTAATCTTTTCTTTTAAGAGGATCTGGTCTTCTTGACCTTGGAAAAAATCATTGAAAATCTGTGCCCCATCTGCAAAATGTTACAGTAAATTTTAATATGCTCTATACGTGTGCCATGAGACCTGCTTCATGCTTTTAACCTGGGCCAGGCAGACGGTGAATACAATCATTAACCAGAGGACACACTATATATGCAAGGAGTGTGTAAGGGACTTTCTCCAGCTGGGCATCAGTACATTGAGCCACATTTGTATGTAGGAACAATCACATAATCAAGCAGTGTTGTCTCCAAACGTGAAAGACAAGGATATGATATTTTCAAATCCTTGGAGACTGTCACACATCAGGTGTTAAGAAAGTTAATGCCATTACCTCCTATTCCTGGCAAAGAGAGGCTTATATAGTAACTAACTACCTCTCTCCCTGAGGAAACCTTGGAAGTAAGTTTACTATCTCAGTAACTAGCTCTTGACTCAGAGTCAAATAATTAGCATTAGCATTTGTTCTTATATGCCTATTGTTAATTTTCAGCTGAAGCTGTTCTCTGACACAGAAGAGGTCAGAAATCCTTATTTCTTCATTATCACATGGTTAAGAGAAACCAAGCCAGGCCCTGCTGTGATGCCAATAAATCTGTGGCCATGCTAGCTTTATCTGGAAAGATCAGAATGCAGAGAGAAGTTTGGCAGGCATTTGGATGCAGTGATGCCTAGGAAATAAGACAAATAAGAAATGAAACACAGCGAATGTGGCGTAGCAGCTGAAGGCTGGGTCTAGGAATCTGGAAGAACTAGCTTGGAGTCCTGCCTCTGACACATACTAACTATGTGACTATTAGAAAATCATTTAATTTCCAAGTGCCCCAGGCAATTCTCTACTCTTTAAGAGGAGTGCAGACATGCATCAATAGGGAGGAGGGGAGTTTCCACAATGGGATATCCCTGCATTAATGAACTCATAGATCCAGATAGCCATCTCTGAAGGGAAAGAAAGGAAGAGCTTTTTTGAAAAGGTTCTCTGAATGCATACCTTTTTAGAGAGAGAGTTTAAAGTAGAGAGTTTAATAATTGATTATAGATCTCTCTCTCTCTCTCTCTCGTTCTGTTTCTCTCTCTCTCTGTCTTTGTCTGTCTGTCTCTCTATGTCTCTCTCTCTCTCTTCCTCTCTCTGTTTTTCTGTCTCTCTCTTTTTCTGTCCCTCTATGTTTCTCTCTGTGTGTCTCTGTCTTTCAGTTTCTTCTGTCTCTTTCTCTTTGTCTTTCTCTGTCTCTGTCTTTCTGTTTCTCTCTCTTCTTTTTCTTCTTACACTTCCCCTTTCCCTCTCTCCCTTTCTGTGTATATATATTATATAAACATATGTATATTTATATATATATTATATATATGTATATGTATATAGGGGTACATATGTATATTTTGCATGTGTGTATATGCCAGACATTATACTAAATTTTTGAAAACACAAGCAAAAAGAAAGACAACTCCTTTCCTCAAGGAGATTATATTCTAGTAGGGAAAGATAAGGCATAAAAGGGAATTGAAAAGCTATGGGGTGAGGGTAGGAAGGTACTGAAGGGAGCATGCAAGTGATTTGGATTTAAGTGAGGGAGGGCTGTGCAAGGTCATCTGCTTCACTTTCCTCTCCAGAGCCACTTGAGTCCAGTGGATCAGGAGGACTGGAGATGGTCCTGGATATAAGGGAGACCTTAGCCTTTTTAAGCTAAGGTCTTCAACAGTCCCAATTTGACTGAGGCCAAATCTATTCAGTAATTAAGGCCAAGTAGAAATCAAAGCAAATAATGACTTAAGGAGATAACTTAGGAGAAAAGTATATATTGTATTATCTTCTAAAATGAAACAAAGTTGTTATGGAAACACACAATGACTGATGACTAGCTGTTTGCTTTCATTATTTTTATTGGATAGGTAAACAGGAAGGTTTCCCATCACCCTCTGCCCAATTTGTGATTCACCACATTTTTTTAATTTTCCCTGAAACTAAAAGCAACCTGGCTTTTTTTGTTTGCCAATATGTGGGCTTTTGCTACTTTCTAATTATTACATTCCATCATTACAGAGGCTGACTGTACTAGCTCTTTGAGTGAAAGACAATGTTTTATACTGACATTTTAATCAGTGGGACTTACTGTCATAAAACCTCTCTGAGACAGTAATGATTTGCAAAACCCAATATTACATCGTTTGTGGAGCCTGACATCTGTGTATAATTGACCGATTTATTAGATGGCTGTGGATCATTGATTTTCTACACTGGAAAAAAATTAGATTGAAGGTCCTATCTTTTATTTTCTTTCAATTGATCATGTTGACTCTCATAAATGTTCCCTTTGTGCCTATGTTCTTGCTTTCACATAAGAGAAACTTTATTATATAGAGAACAGTGTCATAGACCTTGGAATTGGGGTCATAATTATTTTATTTTTCAGGCTGGGACTCAGTTCTATTTTCAAAGCATCTGCAAAAAGCCATTTTATCTAGTGGAATTTTCCTTACAAAAGATCATTTCTTTTCTGGGTATGTGTCTCATCAGTCTGGCATCAGCCTTATAAAGAGAAATATTCTGAAAGCCACTTTGCTTTTTTTTCTACAATGATGCCAAACAAATGGATGGACATTTATTGACAATCTATCTTCAGACAACTTCCAAGACAAGGATTACTTCCAATTTTCCCCCTGTGCTATTGCTGATAATCAGACATTTTTGGCTCAAATAGTTGCTTAACTGAGAAAGAGTACACTGTTAGGGCTGAAGTCAGCTGTGATTACAACAAAATACTTGTCTCACAGCTGAAATTCTACAGTGAACTAAACATAGTAAGCTCATTGCTCAACATAAAGAGAACCTTTGCTCTTTTTGGATAGATGGGGCCATACAAGTGTAAAGAGAGGGGAAAGAGATGAATGAACCCATAATTTAAAATAACGGACCAGGGAAAATTACAGGCACAAGAGGGCAGTCTAAGCTGATATCAGTGGGATGGTAAGGAGAAGAAATCAAACAATAACCATGTCTACACTAAGAAAAGCCACACTTAATGAAAACAAAAAGCATCAAAACAAAGACTTAAGCAGAGAAGAAGGGACAGAATGCAGTGGAAAGAGTGATAATTCTAGAATTAGAAGTATCAAGAGTTTAACTTGGGGCTCCCAAATTCATGATGATCATATTACCTGGGCCTCAGTTTTTAATCTATAAATGTGAATAACAGCTGGACTGCTTAACTCAATGGGTTTTTGTGAAGAAACCTCTTAATAGACTTAAAAGCTTAATAATTCTGATCTGGTGGTGATGATTTTTTTTAAGCCCCCACAACCTGTAATCCACATGAATAATATCATCTATAGAAAAATAAAATGAGAACTCTAGAGGGTTCTTACATACTAAGGTGCAGGGATATAAAGCTCTAAAAGAAACTATAAAATGATATATTTAATACAGAAGTGAATATAATAAAATCATTGCTTCTAACTAGGAGTGAGAGTCAATAGCTAAGGTAAATTTCCATTTTTGAGAAATGATTTACCACATATTCTCTATCTGAAAGTGTAGTTTAAAAGGAAGTTGGCCAAACTCTTAATCATATTGTGAAATAATGTATTTTAAAAGTTCCCTTTATTCACCTTTAACATTGATTCACTCTTTGATTTAGAATTAGAAGTATCTGAAAATGAATGAAGAAAAGGAAACACTTTGCAATAAGAAAAATATATCTTGTATATATTCTGTATTTACTTATGCAGTGGGTCTGCATTTGGTATAACCCCAAAATAAAGGAGCAGAAAGTGGGCAGCTAGGTAGCACAATGGATAGAGTTCTGGATCTAGAATCAGGAAAACCTGAATTCAAATCCAGCTCAGACACTTATTATCTGTGAGACACTAGGCAAGTCACTTAACACTCTTTACTTCTATTTCCTTATCTGTAAAATGAACTGGAGAAGGAAATAGCAAATTACTCCAGTATTTTTGCTAAGAAAACTTTAAATAATGAAGACTAAAATGTAAAGGAAAAATTACTCAATAACAATAATAACAACAGATTACAAGATGTTGAATGTTAAAATACAAAGATATGTCTATGCCCTGTTAATCCCTCACTAAGCATAATATCCTTCTCTGAATTCCCTTCCCAACTTGCATTCATGGATTTACATGTTGATTGCTATATCTTGGATTCTAGATACTCTGCTTCTTAAACTGTAGTTCAAGACCTCATATGGGGTCTCATGACTGAATGTGGGGGTTACAAAATTATGATTTATTATCAGTAAATGTTTGATTTGTATATGTATTTTATATAGGTATATACTCTTTAGATTTTAGAGTCAACTAAAAATTTCTTAGGCAGAAAGGGATTGTGAGTAGAAAATCTTTAAAAAGCTGTAACTCATGAGGCCCCACCAGTGTGCTTCCATTTAACAATAAGCCAGTAGTAAGGATAAATAGTACAAAACAAAACCCTCTAGAACCTCAATGAATTTCACCACAAATAAACAAAGTACCTTTGGAAAAAGTAAGTTTTAGTGTTTTTATTGTATCTATATCCCAAAGAGATCTTAAAGGAAGGAAAGGGACCCACATGTGCAAAAATGTTTGTGGCAGCCCTCTTTGTAGTGGCAAAAAACTGGAAATTGAGTGGATGCCCTTCAATTGGAGAATGGCTGAATAAATTTGTGGTATATGAAGGTTATGGAATTTTATTGTTTTATAAGAAATGATCAGGAGGATGATTTTAGAGAGGCTTGGAGAGACTTACATGAACTGATGCTAAAAGAAACGAGCAGAACCAGGAGATATTGTACACAGCAACATCAATATTATAGGACAATCAATTATGGTGAACATGATTCTTTCCAACAATGAGATAATTGAGGCCAGTTTCAATGATCTTGTGACAAAGAGAGCCATCTACACCCAGAGTGTGTGTGGAAATTGTGGATCACAACATAACATTCTCCTTCTTTTTCTTGTTGTTTGCTTGCATTTTGTTTTCTTACTTTCTTTTTCTGATTTGATTTTTCTTGTGCAGCAAGAGAATTATATAAATATGTTTATACATATTGAATTTAACGTATATTTTAACATATATTGGATTGCTTACCATCTAGGAGAGGGGATGGGGGGAAGGAAGAGAAAATCTGAAACACAAGGCTATGCACTAGGGTCAATATTGTCAAATTATCCGTCCATATGTTTTGAAAATAAAAAGTTTTTAAAATTTAAAAAAAAGATAATAGAAAAGGGGAAAGTACCCACACATGCAAAAATGTTTGTAGCAGCCTTTTTTGTAATGGCAAAGAACTGGAAACTGAGTGCATGCGCATCAGTTAAGGAGTGGCAGACTAAGTTATGATATATGAAGGTAATGGAATATTATTGTCCTATAAGAAATGATCATCAAGATGATTTTAGAAAGACCTGAAAAGATTTACATGAACTGATGCAAAGTGAAGTGAGTAGAACCAACAGAATATTTTATATAGCAACAAGATTATATGATGATCAACTATAAGAGACTTTTTGTTTGTTTGTTTGTTTTTAAATAATGAGGTTGTTCAAGCCAATTCCAATAGACTTGTGATGGAGTCATCTACATCCAGAGAGAGCACTATATTGGGGATTATGGATTACAATTTAGTCTTTTCCCCTTTTTGTTGTTTTGATTGGTTTTTGTTTGATTGTTTTTTTCTTTTTCATTTTTTTCCCTTTTGCTCTTTTTTTTTTTTTTTGTATAGCATGATAAATGTGGAAATATATTTAAAAGAATTATACATTATTAACCTATATTGGATTACTTGCTGTCTAGGGGATGGGGGAGGGGGAGGAAGGGAGAAAAAATTGCAACAAGGTTTTGCAAGGGTTAATGTTACAAGCTATCTTAGCTTGTATTTTTGAAAAATAAAAAGCTATTATTGTTTTTTTTTTTTTTTAAAGGAAAAAGTGAACTTAGACTTAAGAGTTCAACAGTAGTGAGGCATATATTTGAGATAAACATCTGGCAAAGGTAATTCACAATTCCTGAAATTCAGAATACTTTCATTTCTTATAGAGTTCTAACTCCTTCTCTCTTGAATCTATAACTGGCACTTCTTTCCATGGGTATCACAGTCTCTGAAATCACTGCCCTCCTTTAAATGACTGTCTGTCTCTGCTCCATGCTGGATATAGTGTCTTCTTTATTTTAATATCTTGAAGATATGGATTATGAAGGAAGAAGAGGAAAGAAAGTTTTCCCCCCTCCTTTGTTGTCCCGTAAAACAAGTGAAGTTACCTATCTACACAATATACTCTTAGGCCTAGAATCTAAGCTCCCAAACTAAGTTGTTTTTTAAATAGATAATCACAGTTATGATGACTAAACTGTCTTTCCTTCCATCCTAGCTTTCCTCCAATTTATTCTTCTCCTTTGACCCTCTCCCTCCTTAACCAGTGTTATGCTTTTTTTATAGCTTTCTCCATCTGTCCTCTCTTCCCCACCCCCACTTGACTTAATCCCTATTGGGTAAAGAAAACATTTCTATAATCAACTAATTATGTACACTATTCCCTCTTTAAGTCAATTCTGATGAAAGCAAGATTTAAGCAATGACCATTGCCCACCTTCCCATTTTCCTCTCTATTGTAATAGGTCTTTCACATCTCTTGATGTGAAATAATCTACATCATTCTAGCTCTCCTTTCCTTCTATACCCAATGTACTTTTCTCTTATCCCTTAATTTAAAAAAAATATCATTTTATCTTTATACCTTCTATGTTTATTCTTTCCAGCTGTACTATTAATGGTACAATTCTTAATTAGAACTGTCAGCTTCTTATATAGGGATGTAAATAATTTAACTATTGAATCACTTATGTTTTTTTCTTTTTTTTCCCCTTTTTTTCCCTCTTTAAATGCTTCTCTTGAGTCTTAGTTTTGGAAATCTTGTTTGATTCTGTTCTTCTTTTTATGCCAACTGAAGATCTTTCCATTTCACTCAGTTACCATTTTTCCCCTTGAAGAATTTTGCCAGATAGCAAATTCTTGATTTGCTTTCTGAAATATCATGTTCCATAATCTCCAGTCCTTTAATGTTACAGTTTCTAAGTCCTGTGTAATTCTGATTGTGGCTCCCCAGTATTTGAATTGATTCTTTTACTTGTAGTCTTTTTTCCTTGACCTGATAGTCCTGAAATTTGGCTATAAAGTTCCTTGAGGTTTTTATTTTG
The DNA here is from genome assembly GCF_902635505.1 of Sarcophilus harrisii. Lineage (NCBI taxonomy): Eukaryota > Metazoa > Chordata > Mammalia > Dasyuromorphia > Dasyuridae > Sarcophilus > Sarcophilus harrisii. The sequence goes on from NC_045429.1 coordinate 144,148,497, forward strand.
GGATACCTTGAGGTAATCTATGGATTCTTTCATTGCCTATTTTGTCCTTTGTTTTGGTTATATCAGTGCAGTTTTTCTTGATAATTTCTTGAAAGATGCTGTCCAGGTCCTCCATTTTTTATTATGGCTTTCAGGTGTTTTAATGATTCTGACATTTTCTCTCCTGGATACATTTTCTAGATCAGTTGTTTTTCCCGGGAGATATTTTACATTTTCTTCTATTTTTTCATTCTTTTGATTTTGTTTGATTGCTTCTTAATGTCTCATAGAGTCATTAATTTCCACTTGCCCAATTCTAATTTTATTTCATTGTCATGTGCCCATCAGAGCATCAGGGAGGATTCAAAATATGTAACAATAAATTTCCATTTCAAGAAAGCATAAATAATAATAGAGATTATATATTCACAACTGTCCATCTCTTCTTTCCTTTTCTGCAGTGCACTTTTAACTTTATTACTTTATTCTTTTTTTTCCCTTTTCATCCTCCCCTCCCCCCACTCAGGCTATAGTTAAGCACAGGTATACATATACATACATATATATATATATATATATATATATATATACATACACACACACACACACACACACACATACCCATAAATCTATCTATATACATACCTTCACACACACATACATACTTCAATATACATATGCATTTACACATAGGTAGGGTTACATCTAAAACAATATTAATATTGCTGGCACAATAGATTTCTCTCTTGATTGAATCTTTAAGTTTGACTTTGAGATCCATGATTACTAGTCCTGATTTTTTTCTAATGAATTCTACTCTTGATCCTTGTTATAATATTTGTGTGTATCTCTTATATCCTATTTCTGCTAACTCTTCTACTTTAATTCATCTTTAACTTGCCTTGCTATTACTTAACCTCCCCTCACCCATGAATCCCTCCCTTATCTTCCCCCTCCACCTTTTGTCTCCCTTTTTATCTCATTCCCATAAATCTACACACTTTATCCTATTCCTGTCAATCTAAATATCCTTCTGTGCCCCACTTTATCCTATGCCATCTTTCCCTCCCTCTTGATCCCTTTCCCATTAATCTATTTATCTTGTCCTATTGCCTGCTATAGTCCCTCTATGCTTTACCTTATCTAATTTCTTCCTTTCTTATTTCTTTATAGTTTTTGGAGGGTATTATATTTTTCATGATATACATATACACATACATGCACATATATACATATCATTATATATATACACTAATATATATATATATATATATATATATGTATGTATGCATGTATGTATTGTGCCTTATTTGACCTATTCCTGATGTATGTTTTCAGAACTACCAGCTTTCCTCTCTACCTCTAATGCTTCTGTGTTGGTTCTTCTTCTGTACTTCATTTGCATAGCATAATTACTATTTTTAACTTTTCCAAGACAGCTTGACTTTTTAGAATCAGCTCATACTTAGCTCTACCCCAATCTTTCTTTTGAGTTTTCCAATTACTGATACCAATCTTTAACATATGGTATATAATTCCATGTTAAAAACATAAATAATAAGTCATTTAACATTATTCTGAAGATGAACTTCAGCTTTCCTATTCCCATAGTAAGTTTCTATGGTTAGGTTCTTTCTTCTTTTTCCTGTTGATTTTTTTTAAAATATGAGAACTATTAGTGTAAGCACCTCTAATCCTTGTTACTTTTTACTTTATTTCAGGTCTCACCTCTGATGTGGAACTGCAAACCCAAAGCTCCACTCTCCTGCAAATGCCTGCAGCCAGCAGCATCCTAGACCCACTGGTTCTGCACCTACAGAATGAGCTTCCTTCTTGCCCAAAACTACATTTCTGCAGCACAGTCTTTTCTGACTCAGATCTGGGACCCTTTATGATGCCCTGAAAGTGAAGTTCCTGGTGTGGTGAGGCTACCTCAAAATCCAGTTAACCCCAGGATTCCCTGCTTTCTATTTCAGTGGAGCTAGCCTGGAGGTGTTTATACTTCACACCAGTTAAATTCAAATCCTGGAGTCTTTCTTCAGGCCTTCTAGGGTTGTCCCAGGAGAATTCTTATTCTGTGTCTCTTATTTGCTTTTCCTTGATCTATGTTCAACCTGAAGTACAATTTTGTTTGTGAGAGAAATTTGGAGAGTTTGGAATTTTCTGACCTACTCTGCCATCTTCCCAGAATCCTCCTTCAATTCTAATTTTTAAAGAATTATTTTTCTCAGCTTTTGTAACTCCTTTTAAAATTTGGCCAATTGTACTTTTTTGGGGAGTTGTTTTTCTTTCCAAAATGTTTACTCTTTTTTTTTTTTTCATAATTCTCTTGTGTCACTTTCATTTTTTCCCCCAATTTTTAATCTACTCATTTTATATGGTTTAAAAGTTCCTTTTAAAACTCTTACATTTTAAATATTAGCTGAATGGCAAATATGTTTTCTTTTGGCTTATCTACAAGATAATCTGTCTACAAATATCCAGGAAATTTTTTTGTGCCTAGAGGTACTTTTATTCTTCCTTCAAGCTTTTAAATCATTAAACAACAAGCATTTATTAAGAACTTACTGCATACCTGGCACTATGCTAAATACAGGGGCTATCAAACAAAACAAAAAGAAATAGTCCTTGCCCTTAGAGAACTTACATTCTAATGAAAGAACAACATTTATAAAAAAGTAATGGGTTGCTGTTCAGAGTTATTTTTCTCTGGAGCTTTGCTCTTAGGTGTTTTGATATTGTTGCCCTTTCTGAGTTTTTGTTTTGATCTTCCTTATCACTATAATGAATTTCTATGGTTGGATTCTTTTTTGTTGCTGTTGTTGTGTTTTCCTCATCTTTTTCAGACTTTTTCCTTTTTTAAAAATTTGAGTTCTGTTCCTGGAGTGAAAAGAGCACTGTCTTAGGTTTGTTGTGTCAGGGCTGCAGGCTTTGGCTATTTACTTGATGCTGTACTGATGAGACCCTTATGCCTGGTGCTATGCTGAGAGGGTGAAGTGAGGGTGTGGTGCTGCAGGAGGCTGTAGGGATTTAGAAGCTGACCAGGGTCCCAGTACTGGAGTCTGCCTGTGGGGGGGAGGGGGTCTCTGCACTGTCTTGCTCCACCATACTGGGTTCATGACCTCCCACTGGTTTGCTGGGATGTTTTCTGTCCTGGACTGTGCACCCCCTTTATCTGAGTGAGAGACATTTTCTGTTAACCTTCCAAGTTTCTTGGGTTAAAATATTTTTTCACCCCATCTTTTTGTTGGTTTTGCTGTTCAGAATTCATTTTGGGATTCTGTTTTGTGGTTGCTTTAAAGTAAATATGGGAGACTTGAGGTGATTTCCTTCTTACTCCACCATCTTGGCTCCTGGAAGCCCACTGATTATATTAATTGAGGTGAACTCCCTTTCTTACATAAGAATAAAAGAATTTTCCTTGATAGAATTGAGAAGCAAACTTGCCTTTGACTAACAGGAAATTAACCACACCTCTCCTGGCCTATAGAAAGCTAATCCTATCAGATCTGCAGGTATTTGAGACAAAGAGGCAGTTTATGAAGTTGACTCCTGTAACTGTACCAGAGGACCGCAGTTAGGCAAAGGGAATTCCCTTTTCCTTCTATCCCATTTTCTTCATTTACCATGGCATCTTGCCTCTGAGCTTGTTGTTGTTGTCATTTCTATCCTGTCTGACTTTCTGGGGTCCCATTTGGGGTTTCTTTGCAAAGATATTGGAGTGGTTTGTCATTTCCTTCTCCAGCTTATTTTACAGCTGAAGAAACTGAGGCAAACAGGGCTAAGTGATTTGCCCAGGATCACATCTAGTGTCTAAAGTCACTTTTAAAGGAGTCTTCCTGACTCCAGACCTAGCACTGTATTCACTGCACCATCTAGTTGCCTCATACAGGTGAGCTATATGCCCAGTATAAGAATCACCTGCCATAGGGAGAGTCAAAGAGAAATGGTGAAGATCATTCTAAGAAGAGGACCTCTTATAACAGTTTAAAAAATTAGCAGTGAATTCAAGAGAAAATTGACTGTTTGGAGTGTAATTACACAAGGGAGCAGACCTCAGAATCCTCTTAGGCTGTGTTACAGAAATTCTGGATTTGTGAAAAAACAATTTGAAGATATCTTGACATGAAGGCTCTGGAACAATATAGGATACACAGTTTTCTTTGCTACATCTTTCCTCCATGCCCCATTAGCAAGGAACTTTGGGGTCATTCTTCATGCTGATTCTATGTGTATTTGTGGGACATTGTGTCATTATGAGTCTTAGATTTATCCATGGAATCTTGGGCAACAATTGTTCAGTCTATGCCATCATGGTAATTGCTTGGCTGACTATTAAAGATAAGCACATGGTGTATTTTGGAAAAGTAATTTTAGGTATAAGGACCCATAAAGTATTCTTGAGTACTCAGGAAATTACAACCACTTTCTGAGGGACTAAGCCTACCAACTATAAATATTAGTTGGAGCAACCCATTATTTTTTTATAAATGTTGTCCTTTCATTAGAATGTAAGTTCTCTAAGGGCAGGGACTATTTCTTTTTGTTTTGTTTTGATAGCCCTGTATTTAGCATAGTGCCAAGTATGCAGTAAGTTCTTAATAAATGCTTGTTGTTTAATGATTTAAAAGCCTGAAGGAAGAATTTTTATTCTAAAGTACCTTTAGGCACAAAAAATTTCCTGGATATTTGTAGACAGATTATCTTGTAGATAAGCCAAAAGAAAACATATTTGCCATTCAGCTAATATTTTCCCTCAAGAGTTGTTATGGTCCAAAATTCTGAACTTGAAACAAAAGATTCTTACAAGGTACTAAATCAGTGGAATTGATAAAGACAATAGTTATCTAATTTATTATGGTTCAGTATGATTGATTTAATCCTACAAGGAGATGTTATGGGCCAGAATTTGAAACAAGGTACTAAGTGGAATTGAGGAGACAATGGTTAAATCTAGTTTAGCATTGATTTAATCCTACAACAAATAATGATTTCCTAGTGATATAATGATTGGTTTGTACTCCGTCTGGAGCATATAAACTAGAAGCTCTTAGGGCCAAAAAGGACAAACGCACTAGAAACTCTCGGAGGCTGAGACAGATTCATTCCCCTTTGCAGTGGCTGGAGGCTGAAGCACAAATCTTTGGAGTCTGGGAGATTCAGAAGACAGAGAAGGCAGGCAGGAGCTCCTAAGGAGATAGGACTTTGAAGGAGATAATAAAGGATTTGGACTTTTAACACCTGGCTACTCATGTGGTGATTACTCTGAACTGAAATGAAGGCTGCTCCCAAGACTCCCAGAGACCCCAAGAAAACCCAGCAAGAGAACATTACATTTTAGAGAGAACATTACAAAGAGTACATTTCTTTTTTTTTTTTTTCATTTTATTTATATCCTTTCTTATTTATACCACAGTAATTTTTCAGTATATCCTTCAACCTCCCTTGTCCTCCAAATTTGAACTCAGAGGATTCTTTTTTTTTCCCCAAGCAGATTCATTGAATCGACATATTTTTAGTCTAGAAGAGAGTTTAGAGATTATGTAGCTCAGTGGTTTCAAATTTGAATTTCCTTTGCTTTTTCGTTAATTTCCTTAGTGTATTTCTACTACTGCTTTCTAAATCTTTGTTTAATTTTTTTAAAAATATGTGTTAATTAGTTGATATAGTCAATTGACTAGGTGCAATAATTCCACTGCAGAAATTTCCAATATTCCAATAAATGTTTTCTCATAAATTATTATGATTGATAGCAAAAGTATGATTTTAAAAAACTAAAAATCACAAGACTACGGGGGTCTACATGATCTACATTGGATAGCTTTAAGCAAAAACCTTTGAAACTTCTCTCCTCTTCCCCTTATAATCCAATGTTTTTGTTATAGATGAGACAAATAAAACCCAGAGAGCAATTTGCTCAATTTTCTCCCTTAAATTATGCCAGCTATTAGTGCCCGAGTCTGAGGCCTATTTTAAAAAATCTCCTCTGAGTTTGGCTCTAGTAATTCACAGCTGAATTTCAGCAGGGAATATGCCACATCTGTCTTTCACATGCCAGTTACTGGGCAGAATTTCATTGTTGCCAGAAGTTAAAAATTGGAAACTATAAATTTTGAACCCTTATGGAATCACCAAATTAGAGGACAAGGAAGGAATGACAATTGTAATATTAAAGAACAATCCAAGAAATAAGGAGTGTAGGGAAAGCTTTAAAAAACAGAGAAGAGATTTACTTAGAGATGCACACTTTGAGTTAAAAAATTATTAGGTGTATAAGTGGGGTCAATGGGAGTCAGGGATAAGAGAGAGAAAGATTTCCAAGATTTTTGGAATAAAGCAAGGAATATTTCAGAGGAAACAGAAATTGCACAATTGTTCTTTGGACTTTATACAGGATTAAATTAGAGATGCAGAGATAAATGAACATTTGGTATGTGGTGACTAATTTCATTGTATCTGAAACAAATATTAGCTAGGAGCAAAAACTTAACCATTTGTCTAAAGGGGATTTTTAATTTCCTAAAAGAAGATTAACAAGAGCAGCCAAGTGTTCATAAGAAAGAAATTAATTGAAACAATGATACAGGGAAGTGGAGTCAAGATGAAGGAGTAAAGATAGGAACTTGCCCAACTTGCTCCAAATTCCTTTAAAAAATGACTCTAAAAAAACTTTTTAGAAGACCAGAATACCTCAAAATATGGATTTGAACATTTTTCAGCTGAAAAGAATTTAGAAATTCAGCAGGAAAGGTTTATATCAATGGAGTGGGAATCCAGTGTGCAGTTCCAGTGCAGGCCATGGCAGCACAACCCCAGACCTAGATCAGGTCCCAGCTTGACCTCTGAATCATGGCAGTACTTGTGGCTTCCAGACCTCTTAACTCAGAGACAGCAAAAAAGACTTGGAAAGTCAGAAAAAAGATCTATGAAATCAGTGTGGAAGTTTAGGCTTTATCTCTAATAAAACCTCATTTCTCAAATACAAAGGGAAGTGAGTCAAATTAAAAAAAAAAAAAAAAAAAAAAAGAGCCATGACCCTATTGATAAATGATCAAAATATGATCTGTGTCCAAAGGGCTATAAATTCATGCATATCCTTTGACCTAACACCACCACTACTTGGCATGAATACCAAAAGAGATTAAAAAAAGGACGGGGGGGGGGGGGAATAGCCTACATATGTACAAAATAATTTACAGCAGCTCTCTTCTCAGGGCAAAATTTTGAAAATTGAGGGGATCCCATCAATTGGGGAATAGCTCAATAAAATGTGGTGTGTATTTATGACGAAATATTATTGTTCTATAGGAAATGATGAGCAGTATGCCCTAAGAAGAAAAAAAAAAATTGGAAAGTCCTCTGTTAACTCAAACAAAATGAAATGCACTATGTATAAAGTAATAGCAATGTTCTGGGAAGATCAGCTGTAAATGATTTTGCTATTCTCAATAATATAATCATCCACCACTACTCTGAAGGACTTATAATGAAAAGACCTATCCATATTCAGAGAAGAAACTGATTGTATCTGAATACAGACTAAAACATTCATTCTCATGTTTCTCTCTCTCTCTCTCTCTCTCTCTCTCTCTCTCTCTCTCTCTCTCTCCCTCTCCCTCTCCTTCTCTCTCTCTCTCTCTCTCTCTCTCTCTCTCTCTCTCTTTCTCACTCTCTCTCTTACTCTCTCTCTCCCTCTCCCTCTCTCTCTCTCTCTCTCTCTCTCCCCTCTCTCTCTTTCTTTCTGTCTCTCTTCCTTTCTCTCTCTCTCTCTCTCTCTCTCTCTCTCTCTCTCTCTCTTTCTCACTCTCTCTTACTTTCTCTCTCCCTCTCTCTTTCTTCCTCTCTCTTTTCCTCTTCCTCTCTCTTTTCCTCTCTCCCTCTCTCTCTCTCTTCCTCTCTTCTCCTCTCTCCCTCTTCCTCTCTCTCTCTCTTCCTCTCTCTCTCTCTTCCTCCTCCTCTTTCTCCTCCTCCTCCTCCTTCTCCTCCTCCTCTTTCTCCTCCTCCTCCTCCTCCTTCTTCTTCTTCTTTTCTCTCTCTCTCTCTCTCTCAATTTTTCTTGACTTTTATGGAAATGTTTTGCTTAACTTCACAAGTGTTTCTTAATTGTGGGTGGGGATAAGGAAGATAACTTAGAATTCAAAAATTTTAGAAATAAATGTAAAACAATTAATTTGCTTTGAATGTAATTGAGGGAAATATTAATAAATGAATAATGACAAAATGTTTCAAGAGACTTGTACAACTTATTTAAAAGAAAACTATTATTTCTCTGAAGTTTGTATGAAGCATAAATCTCAACAAGTAGATTACTATCATGATAATTAATGATAATATAAAATTATTGAAATCATTAATGTCCTTAGTACAAATAGTTCAACACTCCTACAGATAGCAGCATCTCTCTGCCATTAAATGAATACTTTCCAATAAGTCTGGCTTGAAATATTTCTAGAGAATTTTAGGAATAATAATACTGTATTCATCTTTCTTTCATCCTTAATAATGCCTTCCACAGTACTTCTGTCACTTTTGGCAATGCTTTTAACTCTCATGTGTTTAACAATCATTTCTATGAATATGACTTAGAGATTCATGGAGCAGCCCATTTCCCTCCTAACCTCTATTTCCACATCATCAAATGAATGTCCAATAGGTATTATAAACTCAATATGTCCAAAACAACTCACAAATTACTTTCACTCCAAACTCTGCTCTTTCTATAACTTCCCTATTTCTGATGAGAGCATTGCCCACTTAGGTTCATCATTTCAGAATCATTCTTAACTTTTTCTTCTACTTTGTTATTTATATTTCATCAGTTGCCAATCTATCTTATTCTTTCTCCATTAATACTATGTGGCAAGCATTGTGCTAAGTGCTTTACATCTCATTTGATCTTCACAACAATGATCATCTTATTTGATCTTCACAACAATATTGGGAGATAGATGCCATTATTATCTGCATTTTACAGATGAAGAAACTGAAGCAAACAGAAAGTGACTTTCCTAGTACCACACAGCTAGTAAGTCAGAGGCAAATTTGAACTCTATTCTTCCTTACTCCTGACTCTTCTGCTGTCTACTCTGTCACGTAGCCACCCTAGAAAATTAAATTGCAATACAGAAATGGAAGTTATCTGAGAAAAAAACAACAACTACTATGTAACTTGTTCCTGGCGGCATTTCCTTTCAGAAATCAATTTGTATTGGTCATAACCTAAATCATATGTCCCTAGGTCTTGCAAACTATAAAACAAGCAACAAAAACACTACATACTTAACTGTAAGAGAAACTCCTCATTTGCTGTAATGGAACATTTTCCTCAAGGTAGACATAAGTTGAAGGATATATTCCTTCTTGGGGTGACATTCCTATTTTGCCTCTAGTAATTAGGAGCAGGGGGAAGAAGAAGGAATATTTTTCAAAAATGGATGACAACAGAGATTAGGGAGACCCTTATCTAGAAATTTCTATTACCTGCTCTGTAGCCCATATGAAGATGAGGAGATTTGGGGTCAGCTAGGTGGCTCAGTGGATAGAGCACCAGCCCTAAAGTCAGGAGGACCCGAGTTCAAATCTGGGCTCAGACACGTAATACTTCCTACCTGTGTGACCCTGCACAAGTCATTTAACTCTAATTGCCTCAGCAAGTGAGAGAGAGAGAGAGAGGATGAAGAGATTCAATGAGTCCTCTCTTATGGGACTCTTTTAGTACTTCCTTATACTCTTATACTTCTGGAGGGGGAAAGGAGGGAGGAGGAAATGTCCCCCTTTCTTCCTCCCCCAGTAGCAATATTGTTTGTTTGTTTTTAATTTTCAAAACATATGCAAGGATAATTTTTTCAACATTGACCCTTGATGGCATGTAATCCAATATATGTTAAAGAAGATAAAAAATATGTTAAATCCAAAATTGGCACACATATTTATACAATTGTCCTGCTGCACAAAAAAAATCAGATCAAAAGAAAAATGAGAAAGAAAATAAAATTCAAGCAAAATGCAACAAAAAGAATGAAATGCCATGTTGTGTTCCACCTTCAGTTCTCTCAGTCAGCGCTCTGGGAGTAAATGACTCTCTTCATCACAAGATCATTGGAACGAGCTTGAATCATCTCATTGTTGAAAAGAGCCATGTCCATCAGAATTGATCATTATATAATCTTGTTGCTGTGTACAATGACCTTCTAGTTCTGCTCATTTCACTTAGCACCAGTTCATGTCTAAGTCTCTCCAGACCTCTCTGAAATCATCCTGCTGACTGTTTCTTACAGAACAATAACATTCTCTAACATTTATATACCATAATATATTCAGCCATTCTCCAACTAATGGGCATCCACTCAGTTTCCAGTTTCTTGCCACTACAAAGAGGGCTGCCACAGACATTTTTGTACATGTAGGTTCCTTTCCCTCCTTTAATATCTCTTTGGAATATCAGCACAGTAGAAACACTGCTGGGTCAAAGGGTATGCCCTTGGGCATAGTTCCAAATTGTTCTCCAGAATGGTTGGATCCATTCACTATTCCACCAACAATGTATGAGTGCCCCAGTTTTCCCACACCCCCTCCAACATTTGTCATTATCTTTTCCTGTCATTTTAGCTAGTGGTGTATACTAATATCTCAAAGTTGCTTTAATTTGCATTTCTCTGATCAATAATGATTTAGAACACCTTTTCATATGACTAGAAATGGTTTCAATTTCTTCATCAGAAAATTATCTGTTCATATCCTTTGACCATTTACCAGTTGAAGAATTCTTGAATTCTTATAAATTTGAGTTCATTCTCTATATATTTCAGAAATGAGATTTTATCAGAATCCTTGAATGTAAAATGTAATGTAAATGTAAAATGTTTTTCCCATTGTAATGTAAATGTTTTCCCAATTAGCAATATTATTTCTTCTCACCACTGAGATGCCCTTTTCTCCAGTCACCAATTAAGAGTTCTGTATCATCATATAAATACTTATATACTATTTAGATATTTATTTAGAAGAAAAACTCCAGATCTATCAATTATACCTGAAAAACTTAACCAGAGAGTTTAAGAAAAAGCATCCAACTTCATTCTTTCTTCTTGGAGTAGAAAATCTCCTATAACAAAAGCCCACTGAGTCTCTTATGGTATAAATGTTCTGGGTTTAGGTTTGAACCAGTATACAACAGAAGCTAAATTCCAGAACCAGAAATTCTCCATTGAGTTAAAAAAAAAAAAGGTCTAAGCTAAGCTTTGTCAGAGGTCTTGAATTAGAGGAAATCATGTCTTAATGTGGTTCTTAGGCTGCCACTTCTACTCATTATGGTCCTCATTTATCATCCCAGAACTATTAACACAGACAGAGTTTTCTTATAGGAAATTAGCCTGCCTTATTGTTTAATCAAAGTGCAATTGCATTTCTTGATTGAAATTAAGTCATATTAAACTGATGTTCTACAATTGTAACCACAGAGACCATAGATGCCCAATGCATATTCATTAGAAAGTTTTTGATTCTGTAAACAAAGATTTTAAAATTTAATTTTGTATGATATTCTCAAGGTGATGAAAAAACATCCAAATAATAGAAATGATACGATTTTTGCTTGTCCATTTATGCCTATGAATTTCCCAAAATGTTGTTTCTCCTTGTAAGAATTTAAATTTCTTGAGGGTCGGAATTATCTCTTTTGTGTATCTGTATCTCCAGAATTTACCGTGCTTTGTGACACATAAGTGCCTAATAAATGCTTTTCATTTATTCCCTCATTCACTTGGACACACAAAATTTCTTCAAATTTTGTGTCCAGCAAACCACATCAAAATCTCATTTTTGAGGCTTGGGCCAGCCCCCTTTTGCTAATAAGATAGTGATAATGACATTTATATTATCCATATTTATGCTAATATGCTAATAATATTATTATATTACCCATCTCAGTGGGTTGATATGAAGAAAGTACTTAATAAACTTTAAATTTTAATAATTGTGAGTATGTTATTTATTTAAAAATCCACATAATTTATATTCCACCTTGGGAAGAAAAGATCTAAAAGGCAATAAAATACTCAATCGATCTTTACTAAAGGGCAGTACACTGCAAAATTTTCTATCTTTTCCCCCATCTCTTTCCCCAGTAACTTTCTCATACCAGAGTTGCCTCTATCTCTGTGGCCTCCTCTTTCAATGGATGAGTTTCTTCCAAGGATCACCACTTTAAGGAACTGCTCAGGTATGTTCCAGCTTACTTCTCTCTCACTTCTCCTGATTCTCTGTATTCTTCCAGAAACCTTCCTACCTTTCTCCCTTTTATGTTTTGTCTTCTCCCTTTAATATAAGATCCTTGGGGCAGAGATTTATTTTTGCTTTAATTTGTAAGTAAGGCACACTTAGCCTTGTGCCTAACATAAAATAAATATTTAATAAACCTTTCCTTTCTCTTTCCCTCCTTTTTTCCTTCTCTCCCTTCCTTTTCCTTCCCTCTTTCCTTCTCTCCTTCTCTCTCCTTCCCTCCCTCCCACTTTCTCTCTCTCCCCTCTCCTTCTCCCCCTCCTCTGCTTTCTCTTTCCTTCTCTCTCCTTGTCTTTCTGGGTCTCTGTGTATTTCTCTCTCTGTGTGTATATATCTCTGTGAGAATCTCTGATTTTGAGAATATTCTTTTAAAGTCATTTATATAGACTTGTTGTGTTTAAATATAAAGATGAATTTGCTTTGTAGAAATTCCACTCCATATCCATGAGGATATAAATTAGCCCCAGATAAAGACAACTTGAATGAAAGAGAAGACAGGGATCTGGGGAAGCTAGCCCACCATGCAAACTCAAACCCAGAAAGCACTAGTAGTGGTTGGAGCTGTCAATTGCTGAAGTTTGGGTTGAAGATTAAGGAGTGTGGGACTAGGTCTAATGACAAGATTTATAAAAGTTCTGGAATTCTAAATGAATTGAATGAGTCAAATTGGAAAATATACCTTCTTGATGAGCTTAAGCCAGTTTTGGAGATTGATTTTCTTGGATGTTTGCCTGAACCTTGACATAATTTCTGGTTCAGACCTTGGGTATCCAAATCCTCCTGAACTGCTGACTGCAATTTGGGAATTGCTTGCTCCACCTCCATGCCTCTTTGATAAGTAGTGATAAACAATCAACCTATGAAATTCTCTACTTGTTTCTGATCCTATGCCTTGAAGTTGTATTATACCTCCCCCATAACCACAGGCACTTCTTAGTGGAAACCTCTGTTAATCTTGTCTCTGAGGAAGAGTGGCGGAGGGGGGGTGGGGGTGGAGGGAGGATGAAAATTTAGGCAAGACCCAAAAGACTTAAGGGAGGCTCAAATTTTCCCAGAGATTTTTGGACTTCCTATAAACTCTGACAGTGATACATCAGGGTAGAACCATATTTTTAGATGTAGAAAGGTCTTTAAATGCTAGCTAATCCAAATTCTTCATTTTGCTGATGAAAAACATTAGATTTTTATTTACTTGTTCAGTCACATGATTAGCAACAGAGTTGAGATTTGAATTCAGGTTCTCTTATTCCAAATCCAGTACTTTGTTCTGTTGCGCCATGATACTAAGAAAAAGAGGACTCTTACTTCATTGTTAGAGAACCATATAAGATATAATGGGCCCAACCCTTGAAGCAGTTAAAAGAGACTATTTTACTTGAGAACTATCTGTGGCATTGGCCAATCCCCTTGGATACAGTGGTCTGCTCTAGTTTCCAAATTTACACAACACTTCACAATCTTGCCTCCATTTTTGTCTACTGATCCTGCCATGATCTCTTGCTATACCTGTAGGGGGACACATTCATTAGGATTGGGAAAAGGTACCAGAATGGAGATTCTACTGCTATGAGAAACTACCTGGCAAGGAAACTCAACAATGCAGATGTTACTTTCTCTGTAATTTATAGTCTTAGAGGCTTGCATAAAGCAATGAGAAGCTCAGTAACTTGCTGAAGCATACAAGCAGATAGGGGGCTTTGAGCTGAGTTCATCTTAGATCTGATCTCTATCCTCAAACACTGGTGTCTCTCTGTCCATATCAATGTCTTATTAATAATGAACCCTACAGATTCCTATCTGTCTGGTCACATCTTCCTTTATATGCTATATACCTTAGTCCTACCTAAATCTTAGTGTTGACTCTTAATCTTTGAATTATAAAGGAAATCACTGATTTTGAAAAAGGATACAGTTGCTGGGGGGAAGAGGGAAAAGGTAGTGTCTGCCAAGGAGAGAATTGCCTTGCATATAGTCAGCTCTCAACAGTAGTTCTTTCTATTTTCCCATATTCCTGTAATGCACCATCCATGAATATATTCTACTATGTACTTGAGTAATATTTTGTTTTCTTAGCACTACTGTTTGATTAATAATCAACAAGAAAATGTTGGTTGTAAGGATGGTAAGCTGGAAATATCATTACCTAGCTCAATGTGCCTTATTATACCTATCATTTTGTCTTATTTCTTTGAGTCTATCTTTACCTAAAATAAAAATATTTTTGCTTCCAGTGAAAATTAGAGGAAAATATCAATCATTTAAGAGACAGCATGAAATAGTGTTGAATTTGGAGTGAGAAGACCTATTTCAAATCCTGGTGTTATGCCTTCTAGAAGTATGAACATGTATAAAACTCTTAACCTCTATTCCTCATTTGTAAAAATGGAATTAATCATATTTGGATCACCTGCCTCAAAGGGTTGCTATAGGAAAAGTATTTTATAAACCTTAAGCATGTATGCAAATATATATCAATGCTTTGATGGATCTGCAATCTCAATATATTCTTCTGGTGCTATAGATCAGGCTCTATCCATTTGCTATAACTCTTCCCATATGAAATATATCTATGTCAGTCAACTAGCATTTATTAAGTACTTTCTATCTGCTAAGCTTTTTTTCTTATATGCCCTCCATAAGAAGTCTAGGGACCTTCTAGTTCTCTTGAAAATACTTGGATACTAATAGAATATGTCAGCTGTTCATCTATATCCTTAAATCTCTTTACATAACCTACCAACAGCTTTCACAATGATATATCTTTTTGATGACTTTTTTTTGCCACTTTATTGGCAATATGATTGGGCTTATTTTTAGTCATCATGAATTGTCCACAAATCTTTAAGTGAACAGCAATTAATTGTTCAAAAACTGCTCTGTTCTATGATTTATAATCATATGGTACAATTGGAAGAATATTGGTGCTAAAATGCTAGGCCTTTGTTTTGTAGAGAGATTTGAGGTCTTTCAAATACAATTTGTTCATACTCCCTACCAACACACACACACACTTATGGGCTAATTTAACTGTTTATTCATCCAGCTGCATATAATAGTTGCCAATAGACAATTGGCATTCTTCATACCTTTAGTTTTTTTTTTACATAGATAATTAGCCCAAACATTTTAATGTAATTATGAATCTCATTTAAGAGATCCTGCAATATTCTGGGATTTGATGCTATCAGCAAAATGCCATTTACAAACAGGAAAATCTGGAAGATTTTACTATTTATAAGGAATCTTTCCTCCTCTTGGACCCTACATTGGCTCTCTTCCCTGGCAGTAATAAGCACCTTTGCAAGTACTTTTCACTCTTCTATTCCTGGCTACTTAGTACTTCTTATAGTTTCTATGAACAATATTATTTCTATAGTTTTCTCTTCCTTGGGATTAGCATATATGTGGGGAACACTTTTTTGGAAGGTATTTTGCTCTATCAAGTCAAATGCTAGTTCACAGTCAATCAATAGTCAATGAATAACAAACACATTGGGATCTTGTATTTGTTATATCTTTCAGTCAAACGTGTAAAGATGAATGCTATGGAATATTATTCATGAAAGTCAGCATGTTCCTTATTCTATTTTCTTCAAAGTTGCTCTTGATATATTTGTAGATTATTCCTATAAAGAATTTTTTTAGAAATGGGAAAATAGACATATATCCATAACTATTGATAATTTTCAACACTTTTTTTGTCTACAGTTGCCTATAATTTTGTTCTAAGTATTTGGTATTCTTCTCACTTTCAAATATCTTGAGACTAAATTCTTTAACACATAGACAATTCTGTCACCTTTAAGCACAGAGCTCCTCTTTGTACACTAGGTGTACAACAGCTACCCTTCTCTCTCTTTTTTTTTTTTTTCTTTCTCCTTATTCAAAAGACCAAAATCTCTGACATTAGGAGTCTGAATGTGGTGTCTCCAATAATACTGATAAAGAAAAGAATCCATAGTCTTGGGAGGTCTTTCCTATTTCTTTCTGACTCTTAATTCTCCTTTTACTTTCATCCTATGTTATTGGACAGTTAGGAAAATTCCTTTGATCTACTGGACCAAGGCACCTTTTAAAGGTTTGAGCATGAGCAGTGACCCAACTTGTTTCTACGGGATATGCTGTTGGGGAGTGGGAGTGGCCAGGGAAAGAAATCTCTCCTTCACTTGGTAGATATACGAGGGATGTTTGTGACTAATAAGAGACAGACAGACAGACAGATAGTGAGAGACAGAGACTGAGAGAGAGGCACACAGGGAGAAGAGACAGAGAGATAAAAGATACACAAGAGAGACAGTGAAACAGAGAAGGGTGAAATTGGGAGAGAGAGAAAGAGATAGAGACTCATACATAAACAAACCCAAAGAAAGGGACAGAGAGAGCAAGATGGAGTGATAGAGGGAAACAGAGATAGAAAGACATTGACAAGAATGACCGACAAATTGACTCATAGAAAAAAGATACATATACAAAGAAATAAAGACTCAGTGAGATGGCATGTAAGACTACTTCTGATCCACACTCGTATATCAACACAAGAGGATTAATAAGAATGAAGGATGCCAGCAACCGCTATTTAACAAAACAATGGAAACCTGAGGCTTTGATGGAACAATATGTAGTATACATATTAACAGATTTATTGATCTTCCCTTATTTTGCCTCCTGATCTATTCAAACCATCTGATTCCAATCTCTGCTTTGGTAACCAGCTACTCTGCTTATTTCAGTACTTTAGGTCATTTTAGAATGCCACAGATTCCTGTTATAGGCCAGCTTTTGGGTTGTTACTTGCTTTTCCCGTGATCTGGTTCCACTACTTCTGCTTTCAAGCAGGGCCTTTCCCTGACTCTACCTTTACCCAAATCTGCCTATTAACTACTTTTTTTTTCTTTCTTTTTTCCTGTTAGACTCATTTTTTTTTTTCAAAAAAGGAAAAGATATATTTCCTACAGTTAGAAATTGCTATACCATTAAAATATTTTTTCAAAATATATCCAGATGTGTACTTAAAACAATTTTACCAATAAATTTTGAAAGATAACATAAAAACAATAAGACTTTACTAACTACTTTTATCAAATAGTATTCCATCTTAGTCCTTTGGTAAGTTTTTTGGTGACTATTGTCTCCTAATCCATGATGCTTCAAAATGTTGATAATTGAATCTTATATGTATTAACAATTGCTCTTTAATTCCTCTGGGGTTGCTGACTTACTCTTTGTGGCTATTGTTTCAGACCCATGTAAAGATGCAAATAAAAAACCAAATTAATTAGTTCCTGCCCTCAAGCAGTTTGTATTCTACTGACAAACCAGCATGAACACAGAGCAGTAAATATGAGTTATTTTGAAAAAGTAATAATTCAAGGTGTTAGGAAAATGCCTTGTAAGAAGGAAGCACATGACTGAGCCTCAGAGAAAACAAAAGATTTTCAGAGCTGACAGTAGGGTGAATCATATTCTAGGTATGTTCAAAATCACAGAGACAGGAGATGGAATGCAGAGATCAGAGGACAGCTATCAGCTAGCTCTGTTGTAACATAAGAGTACATTCTTCTCTTCATCATCCCTTACCTACTAGTATACTTTAATAGCAAATTAGTGGGCTCTCTGCCTCCAGACTCTCCTCTAATCTATCTTCCATTCAGCTGACAGTGTGATTTTTCTAAACTGTACATTTGATTCCCCTTCTCAATGAGTTCCCATAGCTCCCAATTACTTCTAGGACCAAAAAAAGAAAGAAATCCTCTTTTAGGAATGTCTCTTTATTATCTTACCCATTTCTACCTTTCCAGGCTGTGATCCATCTGCAATAGTCTAGTAGGATTACAAATAGGACATATCTATTTCCATCTTTGGACTAACTGTCCTCCATATCTTGAATACTTAGCCTCCTTTTGCCACCCCTTCCTCAAGGTTCACCTAAACCCAGTCTTCAAAGGAGACATTTTTAACTGTCCTCAGCTGCTAATGTCTTACTCTTTCACGTGATCTTCTATCTACCTTATGCATGTTTTATATGTACCTACTTATCCAAATGTTGTATCCCTCATTAGAAGGTAACATCCTTGAGGGCAGGGACCATATCTATCTTTGAATCCCCAATATTGTTCTTGGCACATAGTAAGCAATTTATAAATGCTGGTTGACTTGATTCGAAGGATATTGATATAAAATTAGTCTGGAGAGTTAGATTGGAACTATTTTTTGGAAGGCTTCTAAATACCAGGTTAAGAAGTTTGCATTTTTAATGTTGTAAAGTTACCCATGCATATAACCTGTAAATAAAAGGCTATTAAATAAAAAAAAAAGTTTGCATTTTATCCTATAGCAATAGGATGCTACTGAATCTTTTTGAATAAAGGATTAATATGTTTGGGCCTGTGCTATAGAAAGATTATTTTGGCAGCTGGTAGAAGATAGACTGGAGAGGGGAAAAACTAGAAATAAGGTCAATTAGGGGTCTATTGAAATAGTTTAGACAAAATAAAGTAAGTTCTAAACTAATGTAATGATTTTATGAACAGAGGAAATGGGATGGATGTGAGAGAGCGTGTAGAAATAGAATCAACAAGTTTTACTAAATGATTTCATGTGAAGGTGTTAGAGAAGGAAAAATCAAAATTGATTCCAAACTTGTCTACTTTGGATAATTAGAAAAATGATGGTACTCTTAACAAAAATCAATATATTTCAAGGAGGGTTAAGTTTAGGGAAAAAGATAATGTTCTATTTTGAACACAATGGATTTGAGATGCTGCTGAGACCATCCAGAGGAACAACAGACAGATATTGACATAAAACAAAGGTTTAATACAAATATCAGGATTACAGCAGTGTCTCTACTGTGCCTATATACCAAAGAAATCATTTAAAAGAGAAAAGGACTCATATATGCAAAAATGTTTGCAGCAACCCTTTTTGTAGTGGCAAGGAACTGGAAATTGAGTGGATGCCCATCAGTTGAAGAATAGCTGGATAGGTTATGGCATATAAATGTAATAGAATATTATTTTTCTATAAGAAATGATGAGCAGGCTGATTTCAGAAAAGTTTGGAAAGACTTACATGGACTGATGCTAAGTGAAGTGAGCCGAACTAAGAAAACAATGCATATAGTAACAAGATTATGTGATGATCAATTGTGATGGGCATGGCTCTTTTCAACATTGAGGTGATTCAAAGTAATTCCAATAGACTTTTGATTGAAAATGCCATCAATATTCAGAGAGAGAACTATGGAGACTGAATGTGAACTACAATCTAGTATTTTCACCTTTTGTTATTGTTATTTGCTTCTTTTTTTCTCATTTTTTCCCACTTTTGATCTGATTTTTCTTGTGCAGCATGAGAAAATATGTTTAGAAGAATTGCACATGTTTAACCTATATTAGATTATTTGATATCTGGTGGATGGGGGAAAGGAGGAGGGAGGGAGAAAAATTTGGAACACAAGGTTTTTGCAAGAGTAGATGTTGAAAACTATCTTGGCATGTGTTTTGAAAAACAAAGGGCTATTTTTTTAAAAATAGCCACAAAAGTGAATGATGTGAGACAATAGCTAGCAAAAATAGAGGGATCCAATGAGGGTTTTTTGAAAATAGAGGGAACTCGGATCTTTTTTAAATAGGCGGTAGACAAGGAGCCAGTTAACAGGGAGAGAGGGAAGATAAGTGAAAGAATAGAGAGGTGACAGAGAGATCAATCTGATGGAGACGACAGATTGAAATACCAGGGTTTGTTTTGTCAGTCAAGGCAAAAGGAGTAAAATAGTAGCAGTGATTGAAATGAGTAGAAGGTGAAAAGATGGAGTATTTAGTAAATGACCTCATTTTTTTTCAGTGAAATATGAAGCAAGGTTCTCAGTTGAGAGAATAAAAAATCTTAGAGACTATGAGAAAGGATGAAAAGTGCTATGCTGAGTGGGATTTGAAAAGGGTAAAAAGGATTGCAGTGTCAATGACATCCCAGTTGAGACTATATAATATCAAACTGTAGTGGCCCCAGTCAAAATGTCCAAATTGTATGTGCTAGATCCAGCTCATATACATAACAGCCAAATATTCAGTGTGAGTATTTACACTTCAGTGTTGGAATACACAAGAGAGCTGTTGGAATACATCAGAGCCACCTGACAGTGACTGCTGGAGATCCAGCCCAGAACGGATCTCCTCTTGTGAAAGGATGATACAAAAAGACTGAGAGGCAGTGGTGTTCTCTGGCCTCTCTAACTGAAAGGCCGTTGCATTGTCTGACTTCTTTCCTTTTCCCTCTGCCTCCAATTTATCTCATTCCCAGTCTGCAATACCTGTGTCAGCAGAGACTGCCCTGCAACTCCTTCAGATGTTATGATCCACAGATGTGGAGATTCTTAAAGAATTGACCTGTCCCTTAACACCTCAGAGATAAGCAAACACTACAAATGAAAGCTTTAATTATTGCTTTGTTGATTTCTAGATTTAATAAAGTGGTGGAAAAATTTTGAATAATAAAGATAAAATTTATGAGCATCATACATGCTTCTTAAACATTTATCAACATATCCTTGGATTATTTTCTCACTTAAACCTGATCTTCTTTCAAACTTTCCCACTTTTGTTGAAGACACCAACATCATCCTAGTCAATAATATTTGCAACCTTGAATTCATTCTTTATGCTTTTCTCTCCCTTATCTTCCATATGTAATAATTTTGCAAACTTTATAGGCTCTAATTCTGTAAAACAGATAAGGGAAGAAGATACTGGGATAGAACTATGATGGAGAATGCCAAAAAAAAGTCTCAAAGCAGTGCAGTTGGTGGAAAATGAGGAATTGATTGTGCTGAGTTCTCTCTTCTAATATAGATTTTAGAAACCATGGCTTCATTATCCAATCATTAGAAAATTATAAGGTATTTATGAGATGTGAGTACCAAGATTGATTTTATCTTGCAGACTGATATTTCCTATTGATGAAGTTCCTGGGCACGACAGCATGATGGCATGAAGAGAAGTCCTAAGAGGTCCAAAAAGAAGTGCAACTGATAGGCAAGATAGGGAAAACTTTAATAAACATCAGTTAATCTGAAAAAGAGCTTGATAAATGTTTTATTGCGGGCACAGTTCAAAATGAACCAACAGCAGGATAGATCATTCAAAACTAATTGTTAGAGAAATATATAATGTCCAAGACTAGGGATGCTAAGAGTTCCCTTATGCTCTTACTTTAGCTGACTGGATCTAAAGCACAATGTGCTGTTCTAGGTACCACATTTTAAAATGGCATTGATAAGTTAGAATGTCTATAGGAAAGCAAAGTAGAGGATTAGGGGTCTTGATATGATAGCATATATAGATTACTTGAAGGAGCTTGGGACAGTGAGTTTGGAGAAGAGAAGACTCAAGAAGGAGAATAATAATTGTTTTCAAATATTTAAAGAGTCATTGTGTGAAAGTAGTACTAATTTTGCTGAGTGTGACCACTAAACACAGAATCAGGACTTTGGGTGTACATTGGGAAGTGTAAAGGCTTGATATAAATAAAAACTTCTTAACAATGGAACTATCTAAAAGGAAAATGGACTGCCTTGATAATAATTTCCCTCAACTAGAGGTCTCTAAACAAAGACAATTGTTGGATATGATATAGAAACAATTTTTGTTCAGATCTCTCTGATACTCTATGAGTCTGTGCAATGGATAATTAAATAAGCAATATCCCTGAGAGAGGGATGGAATCAGTGTCATATATAGATGAATGGACCTTGGCAAGAAAAAGATATTGAAGAAAAGGAGAAAGGATGAGATAATTCTAAAGGAATTTCCGTATGCAGAATTAAGCTCATAGGAGATAGGATCAAATTTTTTTTTTTACATCAGTTAAGGAGTCAAGATCATCTGCCAAGAAGGGGAAAAAAAGTAGTACATGGGGCTTGAGATGAGACAAGTAAATTTGGAACAATTACTTTTTAAAAGTGTAATAAGTCAATTAGGAAAAATAAAAGGATTGCATGCAGCTTTAAGGGCCCGGTTGTGATTAGATAACATAATTACAGTGGATCCGGTTGGCAGAATTTTGTGCTTTCTTCCATCTATGTTCAACAGCACATGAGTTGAAGCAGAGAAAGTGATTTGTTGGTGTAAATCAAAGTTGAGCTTGCTAGGCTATGAGCCAAGAACAAAGAGGAAAGGAATTTAAACATAAAGACCAGTTTACCATTGAACTGGTCAATTTTGGGCTCAAGAAAGTGAATGGAAGAAGGTGAAGAAAATCAAGAGAAAGAGAGGACAAGGATCAACTTAGGTCACTTCATCCCCCTTGATTAGACTAGAATCTTGCAATCCTTTAAGGGTCTTGAGAATGTGGAATACCATCTGTTAATTGGTGTTCTAGAAGTATCTGATAATATCAGTGTCTATATTATGAACTATGGAGATATTGGGTATAGATCTATCATTTCAGAAGAGTTTAGTAAAGAAAATGCACCAGTCCTAAAAGGAAATCCTTGAGATTCCAGAAATAAAAGAAAAAGACAAAATACAGATTACCCATTTGTCAGTGTTATTCTTAAATTCGAGTCCATTTTTCCTGGACAATGTATGTATG
The DNA here is from genome assembly GCF_902635505.1 of Sarcophilus harrisii. Lineage (NCBI taxonomy): Eukaryota > Metazoa > Chordata > Mammalia > Dasyuromorphia > Dasyuridae > Sarcophilus > Sarcophilus harrisii. Next base: position 144,171,345 of record NC_045429.1, read on the forward strand.
GGAAAGTGATTCACATATTTGTGGATAGGGAGTTTTATGCTATTTTTTGTTATTATAATATGTAATATTTTGTTATTAGTAAATCGCCTCTTTGTAAAAAACTGTTTAAGGATGGCTGACTAAAATGATCTCAACTGATAATATTGGAAGAAGCACACTAATAGGGGTTCAAGCTGATAGCATTATAGAATTATCTCTAGCTTCTCAGGGTACTCTTAGAATCTTGAGAGGAAGAATAGAACTTGCTCTAGGACCCAAGATTCATTTGTAAAAGAAGAATTTTGGATAAGGATCCTCAAAACTTGTATGTACAAATAGATAGCCAGTAGTCAGAGCAAAGGAAGGAGAGCATTCCAGGCATGGGGAACAGTGAGAAAGAGTGTCTGGACCTGAGAACTGAATGTCTTGTTTATGGAAAAACCAGAAGGATAGTGTCAATGGATCAAAGAATACATATGGGGAGTAGGGTATAAGAATGGAAAATTCTAGTGTACCAAGAGGATAAGTGGCTTGCCCCAAGGTAATACACCCATCATGTGTCAGATGCAGGACTTGAATCTAAGCTCCTCAGTTAATATTGTCTTACTGCTCAAGAGAAAAAACTAGTATAAATACCATTAAAACCTAGCCATGCTAACATGACAGGAAAAGATAATTATAAATGTTGGAAGGGATTTGGGAAAGCTTAGACATTAATACAGTGTTGATATAATTGTGAACTATCCAAACATTGTGGAGAGAAATTTGGAACTATGCCCAAAGGGCTATCAAATTGTGCATACCCTTTGATCCAACAGTGTCTCTATTGGATCTGTATCCCAAAGAGATCATTTAAAAGGGAAAAGGACTGCATGTGCAAAAATGTTTATAGCATCCTTTTTTTGTAATGGCAAGAAACTGGAAACTGAGTGGATGCCCATCAGTTGACAAATGGCTGAATTAGTTATGACATATGAATGTGGTGTTTTTGTTCTTTAAAATAATAAAAAAGTTTCTCTCTGGGAGAACGGGTTTCTTGGGGAGGTTTTCTGGGGGCAGCCTTAGTTTCAGTTACAAGTAAATAATTACTCAAATGCTGCCAGGTGCTAAAAGTTCAGATCTTTTATTGCTTCCTCCAATATAGCCTGGTTAGTTTTCTTAGAGCCCTTTCTCTCTCCTTGGTTCTAAGAGCTCTTGCAGCTTTGTCCCTTGCCTCTGCCTCTGCTTTCTTCAGCCTTCAGCCAGCACTTCCTTGCCTGGGGCTGGACAGCTTTCTGGAAAGCCTTTCAGACCAGTGTTGGTCTCGTGGGGGAAGTGCAGGAGCCCAGCCACCACGGCTGTGTGAGATGAAGTGAATCTGGTTGTGCCTCCAAGAGTGGGCTTCTGCTGAACTGACCAATGCTCCCTCCTTCAATCTAATTCAACTGAACTCCCTGAGAGAGCCTCTGTCTGTTTCTTATATATGATCTCTTCTGAGAGAATGGGATTATGGGTTTCTCCCAGAGTGCTCTCTGGCCCTGAGAGCTTCAAGGGAAGTGTGAATTCGGATCTCTCATACTAAACCCTGAAATCTCCCAAACGTGTGAACTCCAATGAGTACTTAAATACTTCTTGCTTATAGAGCTCTCTAAAGGTGTGAACACAAGAATTATTTATTGTCTATCAGTATTAGAGACTTATCACCTTGTAAGGATTCACTCTAAGGTGTGAACCAATAAGCACTGTATCAATTCCATTGATTGAGTTAACAGGATTCTGACATCTCCCTTGAGTTTTCACCTTGTTTCAAGTTGAGTTGACACTAGGATTCCAACATATGAATGCTATGGAATATTATTTTTCTATAAGAAACAATGAACAGGATGGTTTTAGAAAGGCCTGGAGAGACTTACATGAATTGATGCTAAATGAAATGAGTAGAACCAAGACAACATTGTACACAGAAACAACAGATTATGCAATAATAAATTCTGATGGACTTGTCTCTTTTCTTTTTTTTTTTTTTTTCCCCCAGAGATCGGGAAAAGGTCTTTATTCTCTCTCATGAGAAAGAGCTTAGTCCCCATCACAACTAGCTATAGCCAGGGAGTGCAGGAAACTTAACAAAGAACAAAGCTTTTATCCTTCAGTAAAGGCCTCAACCCCCAACCCTTTGTATCTCCCCCCTCATCTTACTATTTGCAGATAAGAGAGCTCACAATCTTTTTAGCTAAGGCAATGTCAATCCTTTATTATTTTAATTATTCATAGTTATCTATGGACTAGCAGAACACTTTTTTCTATAATTCCTTACTATGCATTTCCTTTCACCAAATTTAGAAGCACCCAATAAAAGTATAATTCTCCTTTTGCATTTACTTCATGTTGAGTTGTAAAGCTGAACCTTTATGTATAACTAAGAGTGTAGTACTGAGGAAACTTCACTGGAAGTCATAACTCACAATGTCCAGCAAATTCCTCTATCTTAGAGAATGCAAGTATGCATTTATCATACTATATCTATCTGATTCCATATCTCCAACTATGTTTCACCCTGGTTATCTTGTTGCCATACCACATAGAATGCTCCCTGCTTTCCACATCTTGCTGTATTAACAATAACCACATTAACGCCAGTATTATATCTGCTATTAACATATCAATCAACTGCCCTATAACTTCTTCAAAGCTGTTGTGCTGACCCAATTGTTGTATGTCTGTGAAATCTGGACATTATACCAGTGCCATGGCAGGGAACTGAATTGCTTCCATTTGAATTGTCTTAGGAAGGTTCTGAGATCATCTGGTAGGATAAGATACCAGACAATGAGGTCCTTTTTCTTTTTCTTTCTTTTTTTTATTGCTGTAGTTATTGACTATTTTGTCCTAGGAACCTAATATATTTCACTGATCAACTAGTCTATTTCTTAGCCAATACCAAATGATTTTGGTGATTGCTGCTTTACAATATAATTTTAGATCAGGTACAGCTAGGCTGCCTTCATTTGATTTTTTTTTTCATTAGTTCCCTTGAAATTCTTGACCTTTTGTTCTTCCATATGAATTTTGTTGTTATTTTTTTCTAGGTCATTAAAATAGTTTCTTGGGAGTCTGATTGGTATAGCACTAAATAAATAGATTAATTTAGGTATTATTGTCGTCTTTATTATATTCGCTTGGTCTATCCAGGAGCACTTAATATTTTTCCAATTGTTTAAATCTTACTTTATTTGTATGGGAAGTGTTTTGTAGTTTTGCTCATATAATTCTTGACTTTCCTTTGGCAGATAGATTCCCAAATATTTTATGCTATCGACAGTTATTTTGAATGGAATTTCTCTTTGTATTGCCTGCTGTTGGATTTTATTGGTAATGTATAAAAATGCTGAGGATTTATGTGGATTTATTTTGTATCCTGCAACTTTGCTAAAGTTGTGCATTATTTCTAATAGCTTTTTAGTAGAATCTCTGAGGTTCTCTAAGTATACCATCATATCATCTGCAAAGAGTGATAATTTGGTTTTCTCATTACCTACTCTAATTCCTTTAATCTCTTTTTCTTCTCATTGCTAAAACTAATATTTTTAATATAATATTGAATAGCAATGGTGGTAGTGGGCAACCTTGTTTCACCCCTGATCTTATTGGGAATGGCTCCAGTTTATCCCCATTACATATGATGCTTATTGACAGTTTTAAATAGATGCTCCTGACTATTTTAAGGAAAAGTCCATTTATTCCTATACTCTCAATTGCTTTTATTAGGAGTGGATGTTGGACTTTATCAAGTGATTTTTCTGCATCTACTGAGATGATCATATGGTTTTTGTTAATTTGGTTATTGATATAGTCTATTATTCTAATAGTTTTCCTAATATTGAACCAGTCCTGCATTCTTGGTATAAATCCTACTTGGTCCTTCCTGGTATATTATGCTGGGGATGATTTTCTATAATCTTTTTGCTAATATTTTATTTAAGATTTTTGCATCAATATTCATTAGGGAGATTGGTCTATAATTATTTTTCTCTGTTTTCAATCTACCTGGTTTAGGTATCAGTATCATGTCTGTGTCGTAAAGAAGAGTTTGGTAGGACTCCTTCAATCCCTATTCTTTGAAATAGTTTATATAGCATTGGAGTTAATTGTTCTTTAAATGTTTGGTAGAATTCATATGTAAATCCATTTGATCCTGGCAATTTTTTCTTAGAGAGTTGGTTAACAGCTTGTTCTATTTCTTTTTCTAAAATGGGACTATTTAGGATATTTACTTCTTACTCTATTAACTTGCGCAAGCTATATTTTTGAAGGTATTCTTCCATTTCATTTAAGTTGTTGAATTTATTGGAATAAAGTTGGGCAAAGTAACTTCTAATTATTTCTCTAATTTCCTCTTCATTAGTGGCAAGTTATCCCTTTTCATTTTTAAGACTAACAATTTGATTTTCCTCTTTTCTTTTTTAATCAAATTTACTAAGAGTTTATCTATTTTGTTGTTTTTTTCATAAAACCAACTCTTAGTTTGATTTATTAATTCAATAGTTTTTATATTTTCAATTTTATTAATCTCTCCTTTTATTTTTAGAATTTCAAGTTTAGTGTTTGACTGAGGTTTTTAATTTGTTCCTTTTCTAGCTTTTTTAGTTGCAAGCCCAATTCATTGACCTTCTCTTTCTCTATTTTATGCAAGTAGGCCTCTAGAGATATGAAATTTCCCCTTATTAATACTTTAGCTGCATCCCACATATTTTGGTATGGTGTCTCATTATTGTCATGTTCTTGGGTGAAATTATTAATTATGTCTATGATTTGCTGTTTCACCCAATCATTCTTTAGGATGAGATTATTTAGTTTCCAATTTTTTTTTTTGGTCTATTTTCCCCTGGCTTTTTATTGAATGTAATTTTCATTGCTTGTGATCTGAAAAGGATGCATTTGCTATTTCTGCCTTTCTGCATTTGAATTTGAGGTTTTTATGTCCTAATATATGGTCAGTTTTTGTATAGGTTCCATGAACTGCTGAAAAGAAAGTGTACTCCTTTCTGTCTCTATTTAGTTTTCTCCAAAGATCTATCATACCTAACTTTTCTAGGATTCTATTTACCTCTTTGACTTCTTTCTTATTTATTTTGCTGTTTAATTTATCTAATTCTGAGTGTGCAAGGTTGAGATCTCCCACTATTATAGTTTTGCTGTCTATTTCTTCTTGCAGCTCTCTTAATTTCTCTTTTAAGAATTTAGATGCTACACCACTTGGCGCATATATGTTTAATATTGATATTGCTTCATTATCTATACTATACCTTAGCAAGATATAGTGTTCTTCCTCATCTCTTTTAATTAGATCAATTTTTGCTTTTACTTGATCTGAGATCAGAATAGCTACCCCTGCTTTTTTGATTCCACCTGAAGCATAGTAGATTCTGCTCCAGACTTTTACCTTTATTCTGTGTGTATCGCCCTGCTTCAAGTGTGTTTCCTGTAAACAACATAATGTAGGATTTTGGCTTTTAATTCAGTCTGCTATCCACTTCTGCTTTATGGGGGATTTTACCCCATTCACATTTGTGGTTAAAATTAGTAATTTTGTATTTCTTGCCATCTTGTTAACCCCTGCTTATGCTTTTCTCCTTTCCTTCCCCCTTCCCTCCCTCCCCATTATTAAACTTGTGAGCACCACTTGCCTCTCACAGCCCTCCCTTTTTAGGATCCCTCACCCCATCTTAGAGTTCCTCCCCTTTTCTTACCCCTTTCCTCACAATTTCTGTATTCCTTCTGCTTACCTTACTCCTTCCCTTTTCACTTTTCCCCTCCCACTTTTCAATGAAGTGGGAAAAGTGTCTCTGTAAATCAAATATGTCTAATATTTTTTTTCTTTAAGCCAATTCTGATGAGAGTAAGATACAAATGATGTTCATCCCCTTCCCTTCTTTCCCTCAGATATAAGTTTTCTTTGCCTTTTTGTGAGATGTAGTATCCCCCTTTGCCCTTTTTCTGGTACAATTTCCTTTCTATCTTTAGTTTCTTTTTTATATTATAATAGCAAAACCAAATTATACATGTGTTCATTATGTATATTCATAACAGAAATATAGTTCCCAAGATTTCTTTTACCTTTTTATGCTTCTCTTGAGTCCTATATTTGGAGATCAAACTTTTTGTCTAGGTCCGGTTTTTTCATCAGAAATAGATAAAATTCACCTATTTCATTGAATATCCTTCTTCCCTGGGAAAAAATTCTCGTTTTGGCTGGATAAGTTATTCTTGGCTGCATACCAAATTCTGTAGCCTTTCAGAATATCAGATTCCAGGCCCTTTGATCCTTTAATGTGGACACTGCTAGATCCTGAGTAATCTTTATTGTGGTTCCTCTATATTTGAATTGTTTTTTTCTAGCTGATTGTAGTATTTTTTACTTGGTCTGATAGTTCTGGAATTTAGCCACAATATTTTCTGGAGTTTTGATTTTGGGGTCTCTTTCAGTAAGTGGTCGATGAATTCTTTCAATGTCTATTTTACCCTCTGTTTCTATAACATTTGGGCAGTTCTCTTTGATGATTTCCTAGAAAATAGTGTCTAAGCTCTTTTTTTCATCATAATTTTCAGGAAGTCCAATAATTCTCAGATTATCTCTCCTAGATCTATTTTCCAGGTCTGTTGTTTTCCCAAGTAGGTATTTAACACTTTTTTCCATTGTTTCATTTTTTTTTTTTTTTTTTTGGTTTTGCTTGACTGATTCTTAGTGTCTCCTCAAGTCATTCATTTCCATTTGTTCAATTCTGATTTTTAATGAATTATTTTCTTCATTTGCTTTTTTTCTTTCCTTTTGTAATTGTCCAATTGAGTTTTTAAGTGAGTTGTTTTGCTCTATGGAATTTTTTTTCCATTTTGCCAATTTTATTTTTTAGAGAAGTATTTTCTTTTTCCAATTCACTAATTCTGTTTTCCTTGGAATTGTTTACCTTTTCCAGTTTATTAATTCTGTTTTTCAGGGATTTGATTTCTTTATCCACTCTATCTTTAAATGAGTGGGATGACTTATACAGACCCACTTGCCAAGTTTCCCTTTCCTCTCCCCAGTTTTCTTCTAGCTCTCTTGTAAGAGCCTTTTTAATTTCTTCTATGAGAGTCTTGTGTGGTAGGGACCATATCATATCCCTCTTTGGGGATTCCTCTGGAGACAATATATTTTTAGTCTCCTCAGGGTTTGAAGTCTTCTCTCTATCCATATAGAAGCTATCTATAGTTAGAGTTCACTTTAATGTTTTGCTCATTTTGACAAAAAAGAATCAAAGGAAACAAACAAACAAAAGCAAATGCAGTCTGCTTTTTGGGCAGTATGGTATTACCAGGCTTTCTCTACAGACTATCAACGGTAACAATGAAGCAGCAGCAGAACAGCAATAGCTGCGTTGCCTGCACAGGGGCCCCTCTCTGAGACTCTGAAAGCATGCTGAGTCACTCTAGGTGTTGGGTTAGTGTGGTCAGGTCCTGAGAGACCCCAGTGTTTTGGGATTGAAGTCTTTACCCCCTGTGTTTGTAGCTTCTCTGCTGATCTACTGGTTTGCTGCCGGGGCAAAGAAGTTCACACTGGGTAAAGTTCTCCTGGCAAATTTTCCAATGGCTGCGACTATACCCTGCCCCCTCCAGTCTGCTCAGTGTGAGCTGCCTTCCGTGCTTTTGCTGCCTGCCTGCAGGCTGCATCTGGTCTTACCATCCCTTCCTGTGAGCAAAAACAGACCTTTTCTGATGAATTTTGAGGATATCTTCTGTTGGTAAGGTATTTGTGGGTTTCTTCAGTCAAGCATTAATTCTAAGACTGTATCATGAAAAAAAGTTCTCTGGGGGCAAGAAAGCTTAAATAGATGCATGTGTCCTCTCTTAGCCGGAAGTTGGACTTGCCTCTTTCCAACAATGAGGGATTTAAAGCAAATCCAATAGACTTGTGATGGAAAGAGTCATCTCCATCCAGAAAGAAGACTGTGGGAAGTGAATGTGGATTACAATATAGTATTTACATCTTTTTTTGTTGCTGTTTGCTTGCTTTTTTTTCTTTCTCATTTTTTTCCTTTTTGTTTTAATTTTTCTTGTGTAACAAGATAAATGTGGAAATATGAATAGAAGAATTGCATGTTTAACTAATATTGGATTGTTTGCTATAAATGTGGAAATATATATAGAAGAATTATACATGTTTAACAAATATTGGATTGCTTGATATATAGGGGAGAGGATGGGGGAAATGAAGGGAGAAAAACTTGGAATACAGGGTTTTGCAAAGATGAATATTGAAAACTATCTTTGCATGTATTTTGAAAACAAAAAGCTATTCTTTAAAAAAACATAGATGTGTCCACTTGAAAATTTTTTGCTGTATATTATCTAGAATTCCTGATTCCTTTTTAAAATTTTTTTATTTTATGTCTCTCATTTATTTTATCTAGTCTTTTATTTCTCCCCTTCATCTATCCCCAAACATCTATTATTGTCTATTTATATGGGGGGATCAAAGGAGAGAACCTCAAATCTATCAATTTTATTAATTGTTTGCCTTTAAGGCAAAAAAGAATAGAGCTATAAATAGTTAATGAGCTTGGGATTATGTATGAGTTTTAATTAATTTAGACTACTCATTGAAAGGGCAAATACTGAAGCTTAAACTTAAATATTTTGACCATGTCATGAAAAGATGAGAAGATTGGAAAAGATCCTGATTTTGGGAAAGTTGGAGGCAAAAGGAAAAAGGATGTTAGAGGATGAGATAGATAGTGTCATGGAAGTAACAAACATGAGCTTGGACAGACTTAAAAAGGTAGTGTAGGATTGCTGTGCCACACAAGATTGATTAAATAAACAACAAAAATGAGTTTTTATTATAATGAGTATCTGTTGCTGATCATTAACAATTGATTAAAATTTAGTACCTTAAAAATACTAACATTTAAACTAGTTAAGAAACTTTAAAAGAAAAAAAAAACATTGTGGGAACAAAGGGAAAATAATCTTGGTTTGGGGGGACAGAGGATGATGCATTATTTGTTTTTAATTTTACTAAGAAAAATCATGTAGCATTTTCAGCTCCCTCCATGATATCAGTACTGAACCTTTTCCATTTGCATTATAGCAATACACTTTAATTTTTGGTAATTTAAAAAAATATATTTGTTCTTCTTTATAATTTTAAGGGAAGAATGGAATTTATTTCTGTGCCTTATATTTGCTGCATATTAGATCAATATGATTTCCATAGCTAGCATTATATAACACTACAGGTCAGCCAGGTTAATTGATGTTAATTATATAAATTTATAAAAATGGGTGTTTTTCCACAGATGCTTATTTCAGGTAAATAAGAGTATTATTCAGTACTCAGGAGTGTTTTTCCATACAGAAGACAGGAGAACAGAAGGGAACATAATACGTGCTCTAGCTTTGACCCTTCTTAAGTGTCAGAATTTGGAACCCAATACATTCATTGTTAATGGATGCTTTGTGTTTTCTGCCACTGAACTAGCTAATAAAAGAATGCCATAGTCCTCCATTAAAAGCAAGTACCAGACAGACCAGCCAAGATCCTCTCAAGGAATTTGGAGCCTGTTTGTCCTCCAACAAGAGCCACATATAAGGGTGAAATTAAAGTAATGGTGTAGAAGTGAGAGTTTAGTCAGGTATCTGAAGACTTAATCATTAAATGTTTATTTTCCCAGATACTCATTTTCTTTGGGTTTAGAGAAAGAAAAAACTGGTACCACCTTCAGCTGACAAAGGAATCTAGACATTAAAAAAAGTTATTCACTATTATTTCACTCATTCCATGACTAGCAAACTTCTAGTTCCTCAGATAATTCCTATGATCCAGATTCCTTGTGAGAAGAAATGGAAATGTCTCTCCCTGCATCCATCACTCAATCTTTCATTTCCAGTTCCCCCAAAAAATTATCCTCCTTGGGAATCTATCTTTTTTCTGACAATCCCTTTTTTGACTGATTCTCATTTAAAATGTTATATAATTGGGAAAGAAGTCTGATGCATTAATAGGTTCTAAGCCTCTTATGATCTTTTTTTTGTAATAATAAGGGTAAGATGAATTCCATATAAATTTTTTGTTCCTCTATCTAGGGGTCCTCAAACTACGGCCCACGGGCCAGATGTGGCAGCTGAGGATGTTTATCCCCCTCACCCAGGGCTATGAAGTTTCTTTATTTAAAGGCCCACAAAAAAAATGTTTTTGTTTTTACTATAGTCCGACCCTCCAACAGTCTGAGGGACAGTGAACTGACCCCCTATTTTAAAAATTTGAGGACCCCTGTTTGGTAAATGACTTTATACTGATTTTACCAAGACTGGAATCACTGGAAAGTCTTCAAAATAATGCCCACAATCATTCAAAAAAGAATTCAGAATCACAATGCACACAGGAAAAACTAAAAAGAGGTATAAAAGATATTGTACTCTGAGTGGGGTTGTGAATTGATCTACCATTCTGAAAAGCAATATAGAATTACACCTCCAAAGTTTTTAAACTGTATATGTCCTTTGACCCAATGATACTATTACTTCAGTCTGTGCCCCAAAAAGATTTAAAGAGGAAAAGAACAATATGATCAAAATTATTTATAAGTGGGTTTTTTATTGCAACAAAGAACTAGAAAGTAAGGGAGTACTAATTTATTGGGGAATGGCTGAAGCAATTATGGCTTATGAACGTAATTGGATATTATTATGCTATAAGAAATTAGGAAAGAGACAGTTTAAGAAACATTTTAAGAACTGATACAAACAAAGTGGAACTAGAATAATTTGAGTAATAACAAACATCTTTGAAAGATTTAAGAAGAATTTAAGAACTCTCATTAAGTCAATGACCAGCTAGAATTTAAGAAGATCAATGATAAAGCAAGCTAACATCCTTGCAGAGGTTAAAATGCAAAAAATGAGGCATATATTTTTCGACATAAACAATGTCATGATTTGTTTTCTTTATTATGCAGATTTGTTACAAAGGCTTTGATTTTCTTCTTTTTTCTCCATGATGAAGGACAGTAGAGGAAGTAAATCTTTGTTCATTGGGGAAAAGTTCCCTTTCTAAACTATGATTTACATTTGGATGGCTAGCCCAAAGACCTGGTCCATTGTTGTTCATCTCTTAAATAGACATTATAGATGAATAATGAATTGAATTAGAAGGAGAGAACAAACTCAATTACCTTTGGAAAACTGTAGTGTTACTAATAACCCAAAAAAGCCAGTTTGCTATCATGGCTAAAAAGCTAGCTCGAGTCAAAAAGACTTGGGCTCAAGTCCTGACCTTCATACATATTAATTGCATGATACTGACCAAGTTTCTTGATGCCTCAATAGACCAAGTAACTTCTTAAGATTTTAATTGCAAAAAAGTTGTAGATTTGCATTGGTTGAGTGGATCTAAAACTTTTTTATCTCAATGGTCACTATACACTCTTAAAAATTATTGAACCTACCCCCCAAGAGCCTTTGTTATCATATTGGACATTAAAACCTCTTCAGATTATCATAAAAATGTCTTTCATCTCATGAATCCTTTGAAAAGGTATTGGAGAAACCTAAGGATCTCTAAACCATAATTTGAGAACCACGGACTTAAGGAATTTCTTCAGAAGCTCCTCACATCAATGGAATTTCAAATCCAGATTGATAAATCATTACCCTTGCTTTTCCCTGAAACAACATCTCATAGGTATATATATATATTTTTAAAACCAATATTTTTCTGGTGATGCTACCCAAAGTCACTACACATCTTTACCAACCAAAAACTGGGGAAGTGAGTTAGTATAAAAATACTGGAATGATCATGCAGAAAGAGTGAGAAATAACCAATGGATAGCCCTATATGCTCCCTCAGCATCCAGATTATGATAACTTGATAATAATAATATAATAATCTAAATTCATATGTCAGCTATTTATTTAGACTAATTCCAAAACAACTCTTCAGTAGTTCTCTTTTAAGTCACATCAGGATTCTTCATTTATTTTCATTTATGTTTTCTCCTCTATGATTATAGGTGATATATATATATATATGTATATATATATATATTCCATTTTTTTGACTTTCCTTTTTTCTCTTTGAATTATTTCATAAGGATCTTTGCAGCTTTCTTTGCACAGACATTATATAACTGGATAGTTAATCATATGTTGTATAGGATGCTTTTTGGTAGAAGTATTCAAAAAAGACTAACAACCAGAATCTCTGCAAATTTTTTCCTCTTTACCTACTTAGTCTTAGTGTATTTTTTTGACTCCTTTATTGATAGCATCCAGTCAGGGTTAATATTATGAGAGAAGAGTACTTGGGCTTTCTTCCAATCAAAGCCATGTTACCCTCTGGGTTTTGTATCTGACTCCTACATTGGATTTTTCCCACTTTAGGTGAAAATCGAATGTTTTTTCATTGCTCCAGCACCAGAGGTTTACAGTCATCTATGCATTAGTAACCCAAAGAGTAAGTATTGACTCAGTCTAGTGGTAGCTGAGACAAGAACCCATGTAGTAGTGATATCAAATTTGGATAGGAACTTGTTGAGATTAAGGTTATGTAGAAAGTACTAAAAGTGAGATCACTCTTCCTTTAGACTAATGAAGGGGAGCATATACTCCAAAAGCATTATGAGAGATCCTGGTTTATATTTGAAGTCATTATCCTTTGTAAATGCTTGTATTTAATTACAAAGATATATGAAAGAAGATATTACTTGCAACCAGATAAATAACTGTGGAAGTATAATTAGAGTGATTTTACATGCGCATACAAACACACATTTGTATCTAATGATAACCATCTATAGCACAGGGAGGAGAAAGGAAGAAAAAAGATAAAAAAAAGAAAAACAAAGAAATTTACATAATTTCATTGTATATTTAAAAGAATTTTTAAAATTGTACATGCTAGGTTAGCAGTTTCATGTGCATTCATTTTTTTTTTTTTACTATACTAAATTGTGGAAATGCTTGTTTTATTCCATAAGTTAAAAATACAATAAATAAAAATTTAAAAAACTAATGTCACTTCTAAAGGACTCATGATGGAATATACTATCCAGCTTCAGATAGATAGCTGATAGAATCAGAGTGCAAATTGATGCATGTTTTCTTCTTTCTTTTTTTTTTTTTTTTTGAATGTAGCTAATGAAATAATTTATTTTATTAATCAATTGATTAATTTATAATGGATTTTGTTTTTCTTACTTTCTCAATGGTTGGGATGAGGCAAAAGAAATAAGAACTGAAAATAAAATTGAATTTTTAAAAAGCCAATTACTATATATTGTTTAAAAAAATCTTGGGAACTCACTGGCTAAGAAAGGGAAAATACAACTAATGGGATATACCAGTAAGAAAGAAATATTCAAAATCCTCTGGCCATCCTAGAAATCTGAGGAAGCAATGTAGCTCTGGTAAAGAGAATCAAAACATACTTAGCTAATAGAGGACTCCCAATGAGGAAACTATCTCTATCAATGAAGTACCTTCCAAGTACCTACTTCGTAACTTAAAATGTAAGACAAGTTGCCTGGAATACTGTAAAATTTTTAAAAAGCTGTTCCAAGATATCATAACAACTATTTATTAGAGATGAGACAATCCAAGTCTTTGTGACACTTGCTTTCTGTCTATCAAGTAAGGCTGCCTTGTTCACTGGTTAATTATTGCTTATTGAGCAATCTTTAACTAAAACAAAATTAGAGTAGTATCTGATTGTGACTCTAGAATAGAAGTTTGAACTGCTTTGAATAGATGTAAAGCTCTTGTGGCTGTCCATAAGAAGTTCTTCTGAACATCATAGAGTTAATAGAAAGGGTTGTGCATGTTTCCTAAAATTTCTGCAACAGCTATCCGTTAAAATATAGTACCACTATGGGTATATTTAATTTTAGCAAAAAAGAATTACCTTTAAATGGAAGCATGCTTTTACCCACATTGCTCCCTTTAAATTACATACTCTGTGAATACTGATTAGTTCAGGATAGTTGTTTTCTGCTTTTGAGATATTTGCTCAGTTCAAATTGCATTTTCCTGAGTTGGGTGGGAATGATTTGAATAGGATATTAAATCAGTGTTTGGATAAGGCTTTAACCAATGAGCACCTCGCTCAGAGTTTCTTGTCAGCAAAGATGATTGCACCATTTATTTTTGAAATGAATTATTAAGTCTACAGGGAGAGTTACGCTATGAGGGAGAGGCAGAGGTTTGGATAGCCATCTGTGCTTATAGTAAATCATTTTGGAGAAGTGGACTTTTTGTGCATATATTTTTTCAAAAATAATTACCAATCATTAAGTAATTTGCAAGCAAATAGCTCCAATAAACCACCTGCAAATAAATAACACATAAGACATTTTATTTTCAGTTCCCTATGCTACCCTCTCAGATAATATTCTCCTTACATGGAAAAATGGCAACAGAAATTTTGCCAGAAGAAAAAAAAGATGAGGGCAGAGGCATGATAATGTTTTTCTGAACAAAGTGAGGTATGGTGAATGAGATTGCTGCTTGATCACAGATTAATATAAAAAGTCCCTTTTAGTCCCCACCTATTGGTGGGAAGGAGAGAGAATTGTTCCAGTAGACTCTTAAAATAGTTGAGAGAAAACTAGGAAAAAATAAATCTGATCTGGATTAAGTTTTATAATCTATAATTTATCAGGAGCAGATTTCTCAGATGCACAATGAGAGTTTTGGATTGGGTAGACTCTTTGGTCCTTTTTAGCACTGAAATCTATAATCCTGGGGACATATGGCATGGGAAATGTGACATTTGCAGTTTCTCTTAATGGGGAAGAGGTCAAGAAGATAATTTTGCAATATCACTTTACTAACTGCATGTTACCCTTGTTCTCTATGTAGAAAGTATAGTCTAATGGGTTTCAATTTATATTAATGGAATCATTGTAAACAAGATTTTAAAATCCAGTTATGACTGTTGCAGAGTAATTGCCACATATTACATTTTGAAACTTGATTTGAATTTCATTTTCATGCTAAAAATCTTGTTCTCAACATAGCCTCTAGTCATCATAACTGAGTAAAGTATAGTGGCTAAAGCAAGGATTTTGGATGTAAGAAAGCAAGGTCATGGACATTAGAGACCATCAACTCCAATTTCCACATTTTACAGATCACAATCTGAAGCTGTGCAT
The DNA here is from genome assembly GCF_902635505.1 of Sarcophilus harrisii. Lineage (NCBI taxonomy): Eukaryota > Metazoa > Chordata > Mammalia > Dasyuromorphia > Dasyuridae > Sarcophilus > Sarcophilus harrisii. The sequence goes on from NC_045429.1 coordinate 144,186,488, forward strand.
GATCAAGGCACTTGCTCATGGGCAAGCCACAACTTGCAAGTGTCTGATGATGGATTTGTATGTTTGTCTTCTTGATACCAAGCTCAGTACTTTATTTTTTGCACTATCTGCCTCTACCACTACACAGATATTATTGCATAAATCAATCACTTCTCTGCATCTCAGTTTATTTATCAAATGGATGCTTAGATTGGTTGAACCTGTGAGTACATCTCATCACTAATATGCTAAGAGACTATATATTTGTGAATTTAAACAGTTTTCTCAGATTCTAAAAATAGCTAATTATTAAATAGGTGTTGGCAAATTGGCAAAGCTTGGCCAAATTTTATTTCTTCAGGTTTACAACTCTCCAATTATGAATTATTTCCCTTAGTCTGGTGCTGTTTTATAAAGGGACAGGTGTTGCAAGGTTGCCCTTTAATTTTGATCCTGTTTCTACATGGAGATACGGTGATTTCTGTTGTTATGAACCATTTTGGAAGTGGAAGTGCTACTTCTATCATAATCTATTTTCTGTCATTAAACCTTTAGCAGCCAGGATTGTCCTGAGAGTGAACTCTCAGAAGGACACATTTATAGCTTTATATTAATCTGTGATCAAGCAGCAATCTGGGAATTTGTCCAGAGTGGATAAAAATAAGTAAACGTTTCACCAGATTTGTGAAAAATTAATACACAACATTTTATGTGCTTGGAACCTAACTAAAAATCAATTTTATATACTTTTTTGTAAGAAGATAAAATTCTGGGCCTGATGTTAGAAACCTTGAGCTTAAATCTAATGTTAGACACGGTTAGGAAATGTCTAATTTTGGGCAAGTCTTTAACCAATGTCTACCTCAGCTTCCCTATTCGTAAAATGAAGATAATAACAGCATGTACCTTACTATGTTGTTGTGAGGATAAAATTAAACATTTTGAAAAGTACTTTACAAACCTTGAAACACTATAATAAATACTAGATGTTATTTTTGTTTTAATTTTCCTATAGTCTGTTGCCTACTCACAGAATGCATATCTAGAAGTGCTAAATTAACTGAACTCAGTTTTTTTAGGTTAGGGAAAAATGTGAGCATCCACATTATAGATGTTTTATGGTATAGATTTAACCACAATTAGTTTGTTTTCTTTCTGTTAATGAGTTTATGCAAGGGGTAAAATACTATATATAAATAAGCATGACTTGTTTGTTCCTAGAGGAAACTAAGGGTATTTTACCATGGTCATATGACTAAGACTCAGGGAAATATAATAGATCCACATCATAAATAGGTCTCTAGTAGGTGGGAGCTCAGAAATAATTAATCCTGATGAAATCTGCTCTAACTGAAGCACTTAGATTAAGTGTGGGTGCAGCTTTCAAAAGAGGTAGAACTGGGACACAGGATCCACCTCCACAGAAACAGAGATCCCGGCACTTCCTTAAGATGAGAGGTTTAACAATAATAATAAAAAGATGAGCATGAATTACCCATTGTCATAATTTTTCTCTTGAATAGGAACAGGATATTAATATCTCAAGACTAGAAATGATAGATAGGTGTGACTAAGTACCTTTTAGAGTGACCTATTGGTGGGGAGAAGAGAGAATTGTTTCAGTAGACTCTTAAAATGGTTGAATCCCAAATCTTTATTTTCAGTTTTCTCTTCCACATCATGGGGATAAAGAGCATGGTGCCCCGGCAAAATGTAAAAAATTTGCATAACATTTTTGGACCTCCATTTGTATTGGAGAAGAATTCTAAATTATTAGTATTAAAAGATAAGATATTTTGACATTCTATAATACTATACACATATCTTATGCATTTCTGAATTTCTAATCTTTTTGCGTCATCTGTTGGACTTAATGAGGCATCCACAGTTTCCTCAAAATTCCCCCAAAATTCCTATTTAGTTTGTTATTCTGATTCCCTTAATGTATTGAGACCAAGATGGAGAAAGTTGCAATATGGAAGGGATACTTGTAATAATCATCAATTGGAAGTACTACTCACTATCATAGGATGATGGTTATAATTATTGGTATAATTATATTCCCTGGTAGAAATGTTAGTTGAGGAACCAAAACCAAAAATTTTAGAAGGCATTTCTTTTATTCTTTCCTAACTACAATGTGCCTCCAACTTTCTTCACAAACCAGCTTACTTGGAATAACATTTAATTGAACTGAGTATTGAAGATAAATATGCTATTTATGGAACCTTATTGGTCTTGGATAACTCTCTGTAACATTAATATGTTTATCTAGAGGAATGCTTAAGTTTAATATAATTAAATTAAGACACACCCAAGACTTATGTATTTTATTTTCATTCTTACAGAAGAGAGAAACTATGATTCCTTCCCAATATTAACATGCCAACACTGCACCTGTCTTCCCCACACTGGTCTAAAAAATAAAAATAAACTAACTAGCAACTTTAAATTAATTTAGTTCAATAACAAACATTTATTCAGGACTTCTTTTGCTCAGTGAACCATGCTAGGTGCTTGAGATACAAAGATAAAATAAGACCCAGGCCCTACCATCAAGGAACATGCTGTGATATATGAATTTAGGTTGCATTAGGAAAACTTTTTAAAATAGGAAACTTAAAAATCATGACTGGCAAGATATCAAAGTAGTTATTTTTCCTACTACTTCCTGCTCCTCCATAGCAGTGACTCAAGCTGAACCTTCTGTTATTCTACAAGAGATTAAAGACACTTTTTACACAGCTGGGTGAAGAAAACAAAATGTAACTAGAAGTATGAGGAAAAGGGAGAAAAGGAAATTGGCAAGTTGGAATAGAGCAGAGCCAGCTGGAGAGGAAGATGCACTGAGAGTCAAAGTATTGCAAATCCAGTTGGGGTTTGCTCTCTTTGAAGACTTTACTTCAGACAGAAAGTGTTGTTGTTCTTGGTTGTCCTTCATTCTTGAAAAGGATCACAACTTTAGGAAGTTGATGTCATGATTTGCAATCAAATTAGATTTAAGGTTGTGAAATTGGGTTTAGAGCTTTAAAAAGTCACCAGTCTCATTCTTTTCACTAGAGCTATCTGGCACCATTGGGGAGATATAAATCAGGATGACTGTAGATGATCCCTGATGCATTGGGAGACCTCAGGCTTTTTAAGCTAAGGTCACTAATAGGTCTCAGTTTGACTGAGACAATCCCCATTTGGTGATTAAGACTAAGAAAGAATTGAGGCAAAAAATGGCCTCATTTACCTAGTTAAAGAAAATCAATCTGGGAGAGGAAGACCCTCAGGATTTTTGGCTAAAACAGAAAGAATTGATATTTCCAATCATTCTGAGCCATCAAGGCCCAAAAATGACCAAGTGAGGCTTGGACTAGGACTAATTATTGGCCAGTGAATGAGAGCCAAAGTGACGTGATTTTTAAGACACAGTCTTTAAGAAAGAAACCTAGCCTGTAAACCCCAAAATATTTTGAGGTTTCATCAATAAAAATTTATATTCATTTGGATAGAGCATTCACAGATAAGGAGCATGATTCCCTATGTGAATACAGGGAGAAGAGAAAGGAAAAGGGAGGAAGAGAGGAAGGGAGGGAGACAGAGAGACAGGGAGAGAGGGAAAGAGGAAGGGGGAGAGAGAGGGAGAGAGAAAGGGAAAGAGGGAAGGAAGGAATTTAATACCATGACTTGCAAGTGAATAGCTGGGTTCTAAATGCACTTAATTCCAAGAAGTTAAGAATACTGAGAATGGTTGGCATAGGAGGAAATTAACTTTGTAAAAGCTAAAGAGGAAGGGATCAATAATGAAAAAGAATGAAAAGGCAAATTACTGAGAATATAAGAAAAAGACTAACAGACAAAAAAAAATCTGAGAGATGATGATAAGACTACTCCCAAACAGAAGGAAAAACATGAGTAAAATATTGAAGAAAGAACATAAAACGTTTGAACATGTATTATACTATAGAAGAAAATCAAGTAAAAATCTCCATTGAAAAAGAAAATTTTTCATTCTCTTGGATACCATGAAATAATAATGAGAATTATTTTTAAAATTTTATTACACAGAATATGTGTTTTGGTAATACAATGATTTAAAAATACAAATAAAGCAGGTCCATCTAAAATCCTGTGTATTTAACTTATTTTTTTTTTCAGTAAATACCTCTCATTTATTCCCAAGAATGGTAATAACAATAATAGTCCTATTCCATTGAGGAGTACCATAAAAATTATTTTTTAGTCATCATATTTTTACTATTCATCTTTGGCAGTATGTTTCTGTTTCTGAGATTTAATTCAGAGAAACTATTCAGCAATAAATTGTATTAAATTAAATATCATATATCATAACATAAATATCCTTTTTTTTCATCTTTTTCAATTAATCTATCTCTCCCACTAAAGAGGAAGGAATCAATAATGAAAAAGGAATGAAAAGGCAAATTACTGAGAATTTGGCCCCAGACCACTGAGCAAATTGAAAAAAAAAAACACAACACCTAAAAACAATCCAGTTTAACAAATTCTTACATAGACCATTGGCCAGAAATATTTGTCTTGGTCTTCATTTTAAGTTTATCAGTTCTATGACAGGAGACAAATGGTATTACTTCATTCTTATTCCTTAGCAATTATGGTTTAATGTTACATTGATCAGGGTTTTAAATTCATTCAAAGTTGCTTTTTCTCTGTTATTATTATACTAATTCTTGTCCTAGTTTTGCTCCTTTCTTTGTGCATCAGTTCATAAAGTCAACATTCCATTATATTCATATAACATAATTTGATTAATCATTCCCCCAAAAGGAGATCATTATTTTTTATTATTTTATTATATTACATATAATAAAATAATGTCAATATATGTATTAATATATAATATTTCATTATATTATTATAAAAGGAGGTATGTTTCCAAACTATGAAAAAAACTGCAATAATTACACACACACATACATAAACATATATAATCTTTTTACTCTTTCTTTGGAGTATAGTATCAAAGGGCATGCACAAATTACATTACAGAATAGCTAAACCAATTCAGAGTGTACCCCCAACAATGCATTACTATGCCTTTTTTTTCCGACAGCTCTTCTAACATTAGCCATTTTCCCTTTTTGTCGATTTTTCTGTTTTCATTGTATATAAGATACAACCTCAAAGTTTTTTTTTAAAAAAAACATCTCTAGTTATTCATTTAGATAAGTTTTTATATAATTGTTGCTAGCTTGAATTTCTTTATATCATTTGACCATTGAACTATTGGGGGATGGCTCTTAATCTTATAAATTTGAATAAATTATTTATATATCTCAGAAATAAAGAATTAATTAGGAAAATTGCTGCAAATACTTTTTCTGTTAACTGTTGCCCTTCTAATCTTTACCTTAGACATATGTAAAATCTTTTAAATTTTATATAATCAAATTTGCCCATTTTATCTTATATAATGCTCTTTATTGTTTATTAAACATAAATCTTCCCCATTCAAGGTTTTGAAAAGTAATTTTTTCCTTGCTTTTCTAATTTGTTTATGATGTGACTTTTTATATTAATGCAATTGTAATGTGTGGCAAGCCTGGACATGCCAAGTTCTTTTAACCTTGAGGAGTCCTTGAGGGGCCTATGGTCAGATTACCTAATGTGGGGATGGTGCCTGGGGAGTGGCTAAGAATTAGAGAAGTAAGGTAGCCACCTTTGAGGGGATGCCTGTTCTTTAAAATTAATGAGTCCAAACCATTCATTCTCTTTCTGCCTCTCTGATTTGTTTTGTGTTTTGGGGGCGTTTTCTTTATGGCCACAATTATACACTGTGTCCAGAGCATATATGATCACAGTTGATTCACAATATGGGTACTATGAATTGAACAAGTGGGAGGGGAAAGAGGGGAAAGACTTCTTCCCTTACGATACCTTTTTAATGATGGCTCTGAGAAACAGGTCTGTGGGTTTTTGCATCTGTTCTGTGTAGGGTTAGAGTAAGGGTTAGATGTCTCTACATATAAAATATCCCTTTGGAAATTTGATATGCCACTAAATAAATTGACTTAGGTAGTAGTGATATTTTTATTTCATATGGACTATTCAAGAGCAATTATGTTTTTCCAATTATTTGTATTTCTACAAAGTGTTTCATAGTTTATTTCATACATTCACTGGGTAAAATCCCTGGTAGAGTTGCAAATATTTCATTGCTTGTATTATTAACTTAGAATGGAATTTCTCTTTCTAGCTTTTTTTTCTAGTTTCTGGTATATGTATATATTATGCATCAATATATTTGTATGTTTATATATTCATATGTTAATATCTTTCTACATATGTAGGGATGCTAGCAATTTAACTGTTGGTTATATATGAATGCTAATGATTATGGATTTATTTTAGATCCTGTTACATTTCTATAAATTTTATTATTTCAATTTAAGTAAATCCTCTAAGATTCTCCAAGTATATGATTATATCATTTGTAAAAAGCAATCATTTTATTTCCTCTTTGCCTATATACCTTTTGCCTATTCCATCAATTTCTTCTTGTTTGATTTGTATAGGTAGCATTTCTATGATTGCTAAATAATAAGGGTAATAATAGATATCCTTAATTTATCCCTAATTTGATTGGAAGCCCTCTTCTAACTTTTCTCTATGATTTTATATAAGGTTTGCTTTTGGATTTGGATATTATTTACTACATTAAGGACAGATGTATTTATATTTGTGATTTCTAAATAATACAAATAGTTGTTGGACTTCATCAAAAGCTTTCCCCATATTTATTTATATATTTATTTTATTATTTATATTGGTAACTGATTTATTATATTTCTAGCCTTCTTACACAGAAATAACCTCGCATTGTTCTTATATGTCCAACTTAGTGATTGTGCATGCTTTTTCTAATACATTTATGCTCTTTTAGTTCTCCTGGCCACTATATTTGAAGCAAAATTAGGATATAGGAGACATTTAGGTAAAAGAAGCACACAATATATTGCATTATTCATTACTATATCAGGATGGGGAAGGCAAATTAGAGAAAGAGAAGACCTTTTAAAAAGCTCCTATTCATCCTTGAAAAGGTTAGTACAATCTGTTTCTTCTAGCCAACTCATTTGTTCTTAAATGCCTGTGGGGGACCATGGCCTTCTCCCAATCTCTCCCTCGCCCTCTCCATCTCCCTCTCTCTGTCTGTCTGTCTCTCTCTGTTTCTTTCTGTCTCTTCCTCCCTCCTTCTGTCTCTCCCTCCCTCCCTCCCTTCCCTTTTTACTTTCACTGTCCCTCTCCCTCCTTCTCTATGTGTCCCTGCCACTCCCCTTCCTTCCCCCTCTCCCCCCCCTGCCCCATATAGCTCTGCTCTCTTTATTTATCCCTCTGGTTTTTTCCTTTTACTTTCTTCTTTTGTCTGTTACCCTTGTATGATTGATGTCTTTCAATTTAGCTGATTCAGTCCTAACCAGGTAGGGGAATACTTTCTCTTCATTACTTTATTTTAATCTTAGAGCAGACAATGTATTTCTTTGAAAATTCCTCATTTTGTGAGGAAATGTGAAAACTCACATTTCCTTTCTGCCTCTAAGATGGGGATATCCAAATAATTTTTAGGGATGCAGGGAATTCTTGCCCCTCTACATACAAAAAGCAGATGACCAATCATTTCTCAAAGCCCTATTATGTTATGTCAGATATCCATTAGGAACTCATTTTGATATATGATGCAAGCAATCCAAAATCTGTTATTTTTCATATTTTTTTTATTATTTCTGCAATTTATTTTTTGAATTAACTATTATTCAGAATGCCCTAAGTCTCAGTTTAATTCTATAAAGAATATGTTTCTCTGACTGATTCTAACGTATCCAGGGTACTAACTTGGTCTTCACAAAATAGAAAATAATTTTTCTTCTTTAATATTTTTATTTTCCCCCAGTTATATGTAAAACAATGCTTAATTTGTTTTTAAAACTTTAAGTTCCATATTCTCTCTCTTCTCATTCCCATCCACCATTAAGACACATGTGAAGTTATGCAAAACATTTCCATAAAAATATGTTGCTAAAGAAAACCTGAATCTTTCTCCACCCCCCAAAAAACCTTCAAGAAAAAAAAGAGAATATTTAAAAAAAAAAAGAACATGTTTAATATGTGTCCTTTCTTAAGTTTATTAATAAAATTTCTATACCCTACCTTATACATGGTCTCTTTTTAGCAATATCATATGATAAAGTCTTTCAAAGTCAACATTCTCCAAGTTCATATAGATCTTAATTTTGATTGATATTTCTGTTAAGATTTATCTGAGAACCACATTAAAGTCTCTCACAATTATTAGGTAACTATACATGCCTTTTTGTAATTCATTTAATTTTTTTAGTTAGGGTTAATGTTAAAGAAAGAAGAGTAGCGCCATAAATTGTAAAGAATTTATATTCATAACCTTAAAACATAATTCTCTTATATTTGGAGATTGAAGCAATGTTTCCTTTTGTCATTGGGAGAAGACCACTGCCTACCTGAATTTTGTTTTTTCATCACACAGCTCCCACATGGATTTTTCTCTGATTTTTTTCTTTGCAAGGTTAGAAAGCTTTTTCTAGGAATTATCTAGTCTAACAGAGCTCAAGCTAAAACTCAAGTTGCATCACCTTTGATACAAATTCCTGACAGGTTCTGGACACATTGATATGAATTTATAGCTTCCTAAGAACTTAAAATGCCCACTGCCATGGAATTAGGCCCCTTAAGATTTGGTATATATAACAAAATTGTGGGAAGGTCCCCCCAGTGGAGAGAACAGGCTCTTATAAAGCAAATTGTCTGGACATTTAAATGGTCAATGATTTCTAGAAAATTATGAGGACCTCACTGAGAATGGAATGTGATAGGTCCCCTCCTCCAACACATGGATTAAGGTCACAGGATTTAAATTATGGGAGATTAATGTCACAGAAGGGAAAAAAAAGTGAAAATTTAAGGGAGGGTTATTTAAAGAATAAAAAAATAATAAGCCTTGTTTGGAATATGTTTAATTTGAATCATTTATGGGATGTATAGGTGGAGGTATCCTATGAGTAGTTATAACAGTGTCAAATGTCATAACAAAGTCTATAGAGGTTAAAGACTAGGAAACGATGATTTTATGTCGTGATTACCTGGTCAATGGTGAGTTTAGAAAGAGCAGTTATAAAAATATTAAGATCAAAAGTTCATGAACTTCAGCATAAGAACATCTGATTTACAGGGTGATGAAGAATACCTTATCAAATTTTCTCCCATTTCATTTTCTTTCTTTCTGGGTTATTGGCAGAGTTATTAAAATTACTTTGAGTCTGCTTTACTAACCATCTAGGAAAAGGATAGTGGGGACCTTACGTTGCCTTTAGCATGATTGTGCACAAGAGGGGAAATGTTGTGCCTCTACTACATTTAAAATACTGATAAACCTTGCAGTCAATGTTTTTCAGCAGTTAGGGAAGCCCACCATCCTTAGAAATTGTGTTTCCTAGTTTGTCATTATTATGATTATTCTAATTTGCTTTATTGGAATCTCCACTAAAGTTCCACTCCCTCTGTCTTACCCTTACCTTTTAATATGGGCTCAGATACAGAATTTGAATTGTTTTAAGACCAGTTTAGTTACATCTCAAGAATCTTATCACCAAATGGTTAGCCACATGGCAATGAATTTATGGCGATGAATTGACTGCAATTGATGAAACAGATAAAAGTATAGAACAACTCTTTGTCCTGTGATGTTCCCATTCTGCTTCTATTAGCAATGATGACAGAATGTTGGAAAATCAAGCAAAGGAGTTCTAAAAATCACATAAAATGCAAATACTTTCTACTAACATTAATTATTAGTATTCTCCATTTGTGATCTTTGGCCAACAACCAATGAGTGGACACAATACAGATGGAAATGGGTCATATCAATGTTGATTTTTTTTTTTTAACTATAATTGAAACCTGAAGACAGAAATAACTCATGATTTAGGGTTATTCTTTCTCTTTGGAGGGATATTAATGTTCTTCTCAGAGTTATTTTCATCATATGTCCCAAGGTAATAAGAACAATAAATTTTAATAAGAACTGTAATATTTGAAAATAAACAAACAGAAAACAATATAATTAATTGCACCCTATGCATCAGTATCTATTGCACAGAATGAAGCCTGTGAGAACTTGAGATTCTCCAAATTCAGCAAACACATACTTTGTTACTTAGCCACCTCAGCTTAAAAATGATCTTAGAGGAAGACATTTAAAAAATGATAGAAAGGGGCAACTAGGTAGTGCAGAGAATAGAGCATTAGCTCTGAAGTCAGAAGGACCTGAGTTCAAATCTGACCTCAGACACTTAACACTCCTTATCTGTGCGACCCTGCGTAAGTCACTTAACCCCAATTGCCACAGCAAAAAAAAAAAAAAGGAAAATACATGTTTTAAGATCAAAAGAATAGAAGAAGAAAACTATTAAAAAATTTCACACCTGCATCTTATGAGTATTTTGTTCAAGAAGAGTGTAAAAGGCAACTCTAAATACCAGTATAAAAAAGGAAATAAAGTCTAGCTGAATGGAAAGGAAGTGACTCTTTATAGACACAGCAGTAATTTTGAAACTAACTTATGACTAATAATATCAGTGATGGCTTAGATTGAAAAGCAAAATCAATGTCAAATTGGAAGAAATTATTAAAATGAGAATTTATAATATGTAATTACAACTCCAATCTCTCTTGTTTATTTGATTTGTGGATCCTGAAAAAAATGGATAAAATTATATGATAAAATCACAGATTTCCCCCCCCACCCAAGGCCAAGATATTACTTCTGTCATCATTTCTTGTTTTTAAATTTTATTTATCTTTACATTTATTATCTCTCATCTTACTTCCTCTTACCCCAGTCTGACAATTAGAAAAGCCTCCCATAACAAGTAGGGTCCAAAAAGTCAAATTTACATACTGATCATGTCCAATAAGTCATGTGTTTATATGTCTTAGTCTGCATTTTAAATCCATCACTTTTCTGGCAGATGAATACAATGTTTCATCTTCAGTCCTCTGAATTTTTTATTTATCATTGCATTGATTGAAGTTCTAAAAGTTTTTCAAATTTTTTTTTCTTTGTAATGTCATTATATAAATTATTGTCTTAGTTCTAATCACTCTGTAAGAGTTCATAGAGGTCTTCTCATTTTATCACATTTTCTCAAGAAGTTTAAGAAAACTTATGCAAAAGGCATCCAAAAAATTCTAAAAAAAGAAAGGCTTAGAAACCATAATTGCTAAGATTAATCTTCTAACCACAATGTCAGAAAGTTTTAGGAAACAGAAATATAAAGTTCATAGCTCTCATGTACTAGATATTGTCTCTTTGATTCCTGTAGAAGGTTGAAGTTGACATTGATCCAGAAGAGAAATGTGAATCTGAAAGCAAATTGGGGGCAAAAAGAAATCTAATGAGCTGCAATGATTCTAAATACCCTGAGAATGTCTTCAGGTAGCTAGGGTTCAAATCTTGTCCCTCTCATAAGTTATGACTTTGGATGCTTCACTTAATTACATGTGTGCACGTGCACATGCATGTGTGCACACATACACACACACACACACACACACACACACACCATGAAAAAGCTGGATTAGATGATATTAAAGATTCTCTCCAGCTTTAACTTTTGAGTTTAGGAATCTACTAACTTAAATTGATAGCCATTCAGGGATGAAGTTTAAGGATAGAAGCTTTGTTTCAGGTTAGACACTTTGTTTCTACTCTTACAATTCAGATTGACACAAACGTATATGAGCACTTTTTAGAAACACTTTCATGATTCATAGACCTAGAATCTTTCATGCCTGCAATGGTGGGAAATGCATTCTTCCTCTTCTATCTGTGAAAGTCAGTGATGTCTTTAGCTGCTTGGGTTTGGGTTTGGGTTCTAGAAGCAGAATCTTGTCCCAATATTTCCCTGAAAGGACATCTTTTCTGTGGATTGTTATTGGGAAATAAAGAATTGGCTTCATTTAGCCATATTGGGAGAATTAAGGTCAGGGAATTAAGGATACATGAGGCCAGTTCCCTCTTATATAAGATCTAAGCTTGGCACAGTGCACTGTATAGAGTAGGTATTTGATAAAATCTAATTGAATTGTGAGTGGAGTGTCCTGAATTGTACCTTATTAACATAACACCAAGTGAGGATATTGTATCCTCACAATTGATACTTATTTAGAGTATGAGCTTATAAGTAAAACATAGGAAAGGAGAAAGGCATAAGATTATGGATAGTAGAAGTGAACAGAATATTAAAAAGCAGTTGAACAGAAAATGAGCTTGTGGTGAGCTTGAGAATGGTGCAATTTACATCATTTCTGGGACAAACTGTTTTTTAAAGAAATATAGTGGGTTGCACTTTAGAAAATCTGACATAAAATTTAACTGAACCAGCTTCTCCCAAGAGCCTTTTCCAGCCGAAACTAGGAAGACAACAAACAGATGTGAAATGGAAGATGTGTCCTAATATGGGGGAGGGGGGGGGTGGTCACTTATTTTCATTGGCAATGATATGAGAAGCATCACATTTGGACTCAATTACTTCTATTTTTGATTTACTATGTGGAGAAGTGGCAATGGCATGGAGGAAGATGACGTCCAGAAAAACAGCTGGACCAAAGCACAAACAGTAGAAATCCATTCCGAAGATGAGAATTAATAAAAGAAGTAATGGAGCTACACAGACAACTAAGATAACCAAAATACGAGAATTGGAAGGGACTTTAGAGAACACTGAGTCCAACAACATTGTTTTATAGAAAAGGACACTGAAACTCATAAAAGGTTAAGTGACTTGAACAAAAGTTGCAGAATAATTTCCACCAAAACAATGATCAAGTTGTTGGGAAATTGGTACAAAGAAAGATTTCATCTTTCTTTTAACACATTGCCTCACTTTTGCTCTTTTGCTCACTCAAGATATCTCAAAGATTCCTAAGGAGTAGAAATAATCACTATTGTTGCTTTTATTTTTTTAGGGAATCGACAATATTAATAACTACTGATTGCTTCAGCTCATCTCCATTTCCATAGTACTTAAGTACTATGTCAGTAAAATGGATCAAGCATAAGATCATCTGCTTGGCTTTTAAAATCCTTCACAGCCTGGTGCTAACCCAACTCTTTCCAGCCTTAATGCCTTCTTCCCACACTCTGCAGTCCAGCCAAATGGATCCTCTATACACACATTACATCTTCTATCTCCATGTCTTTACAATGATTTTTCCTCACTCCTGGAATATACTTTTCCCCTCTTAGAATTCTTTATTTCTTCAAGACTCAGATTAATCACTATCTCCTACCAGAAGCCCTTCTTCATCCCTTCAAGTCCTAAAGTCCTTTCTCCCCAAATTAGCTTGTAATCACAACACACACACACACACACACACACTCACACACACACATTACATAGAGAGAGCAATTACATAATCAAAATTATACATAGCAATTATATGTATACAAGTATATATGCATGCACACATATACATATAGCACAAATTCTTCTTTATGTACATTATGTCACCATCACCTATTTAATATAAGCTCCTAAGAGGCAGGAGCCAGTTTTTGTTTGTTTGTTTGTTCGTTTGTTTTGTTTTGTTTTGTTTTGTTTTGCTTATTTCCAGCACTCAGAAACAGTCCTTGGCACATAGCAAGTACTTAATAAATGATGGTTAATTAACTGAATGGTCAGAAAATTGAAAACAGGCAAAATTTTTTTTTGGGGGGGCAGTTTTCTAGAGCAGGTCATTTTGATGAGGTCTGGCACAAGAAAGAGAGTTGTGGGAACCCCTTCTGGTCAGCACAGGTCCTTTGTAAAAGAATTTATGAACCCGAAAAGTTAGACTGGTAAAAAGAAGTTTATTGACACTGAAAAGTCAGCTTTTGTTAGGAGACTGACTTCTGAGTGACATACTTCTGTTCTGGCAGAGAGATAAACAGAGGTGTTAACACTGAGAAGAGAATGTCTTCTCAGCAGGCAGGGGGTCCTGACAGGCAGCTATGCTAAGGAAAGAGAGGTTCCTTGGCATGGCATGATCCTGTTTTGGACCTTCTTCCAGGTCCTAACAGAGAAGTAGGTGAGAGAGATAGAGAGGGGTTAGCACTGAAAAGAGAATGTCTTCTCAACAGTCAGGAGTTCCTTGCAGACAGCTATGCCAAAGAGAGGTCCCTTGGCCTGTTATGGTCCTGCTTTTTAGGTCTTCTATAAAGAAATGAATTTAAAATTGCCATTTTTATAAGGAAATCCGAGACAGAAATTTCAACAGAACAAATTTCCCTCAATGCTGTCACTGCCCCTAGATCTAGATGAGACTACTTACTGGTAATGGTCTTGAGCCAATTTTCAGGTCCATAGGGGTGGATAGAAATCTAGATCTTTATCTAAATGAGACTGCTTAAGTTTGAGCTAAGTAGGGAATGGTCATGGACTCGACTAGTCCCACCAAGATAACAAAATGAAACCACTTTATCTTGATTCCCTGAGGCAGGTCTTTCACAGAGGCAAGATTTCAAAGAGAATTTCTCCCCTTCAAGGAGTTTCTCAAGCACTTACCTCATGGCTCACCTCTCTCTCTCTCCTCCCCCTCCCCAGAAGATCAGAGTAGTTTCGGAATTCCCCCATCAATTTTAGGATCATAGAGCTATCAGAGAGCATGTAGAAAATACAACTATTATCTTATACCTACTTTTTACAGAAAGAAAGGATTTAAGTCAATAACACAAAGAGCAGTCTATACTCAGCACATCTATCATGAAGATATCAAAATATATAAGATTTCAAGATAGATATGACTATAAAGATTACTTTGTTTAACAAGTTTATTGTTGAACAAGTCAACAATATTAAATAGATGGAACAAAATTGACCAAGTATTTATATCAAGTGAATATTAAAATGGGTAATCAATATTAACCATAAATATATACCAGTGTCACGGAAGATGTCCTGTGTAATATAGTCCAAAGCAGATAAAGATTTTCTGGTCAGATGCTCTAAAAGCTCATGTTCACAAATGACATTGTATCAACTTGCATCCATTCCAGAACTATTCAAACCCCCTTCAATGAAACCTGCAGTAATTCAAGAAATATTGCTTTATCTATATTCACTGTAAAACAAATACATTAGATATTTAAAGATGTATACTACGCAAATTATGACATGCTGTTAAATAGACCGTCCTTGAAGTAGCCTATCATTATATATTTGAACAAATGTTGCTGAAATATTAAGATAAGAAGAATTGAAAATGCTAGTATTTTAAAGAACTATGTAAAGATAGAAAGTGGATACAAACAGGATACAGTAAGAACATCTTATATATAACAATTACATTATGAGAGTAATTCTTTTGGGTGAAGTTTAACTCAGAATCTAGACTACTTTTACAACTCATACCCTTCAGTGCAACAATAAATTGTTTTTAGGAATTTGTAATTATTTGTAATTTGTAATTTGTAAAATGTCCATGTCCCTTCCCTCCAGAGACATATACTATAAAGAGGTCACTGACAAAAACAAACTCTATATTTCAATTTATAATGTCACGTTTTGTGGCAACAAAGGAAACAAAGTTGTCAACTTTGTTGATAATAACTTTGTTGATAATAACAACTTTGTTGATAATAAACAAATTGTGGTAAATGGTTACAATGGAACATTACTGAAACTAATATAATGAATATAAAGAAACATGGACATACTTATAGTAACTGATACGAAGTAAAGTAAACACAACCAGGAATACAATGTACATAATGACTACAACAGTGTAAATGGAAAGAACAGTACAAAACAATCAAAACTATACATTCATTCAACAAACATTTATTAAGGGTTCACCAGTGAAGAATAGTACATATAACATTGATTTTATCAGTTTAGCTATTTTTTTCTTTTCAAACTGCATAGACAATGTAAAAACAAAAATGGCAATGTTTTCAAAACCTTAAAATCAACAAGAAACTTTAAAAATGTATCTTGAATATTAGAGCTTGAGGAAAAGTACTTTTAATTCAAAGGCAAAAGAGAGGATAATAGGGGTCATTGGAGACTTACAAGAATTTTGAAAGGCATTTCTGAGAAATTTCAAAGGACTGGCAAAAAAAAAGAGGATCCATCACTCTATTAAATACCTAATTTCAGAATTCATGGTTTGATAAAAGTCTATCACTAACTCTATTCTTACAAAAGAATTAGAAAATCTATAAAGTAGTAAATTGAGAGGGGGAAAAAAAGGGAAAGAGTATTTTCCCTCACAGTTATAAGAGAGAAAAAAACCAGAAGGTTAAAGAGGTTGTATGTGTGTGTGTGTGTGTGTGTGTGTGTGTGTATCTGTGTCTGTATCTATGTTCATGCATGTGTATTTGCATATAGAATATGAATCAGACTGTCTGAAGTAAAATTTAATACATTGTAAGTAAGGAAGACATAGTATAGCAAGTTCTCCCTAAGAAAAACAAGGCAGGCAGGCAGGGGCAGCAAGGTGGCACAGTGGATAGAGCACCAGCCCTGAAATCAGGAGAACCTGAGTTCAAATGTTATCTCAAACACTTAACACTTTGTAGCTGTGTGACTCTAGGTACTTAATCCCAATTGCCTCAGCAAAAAAAAAAAAAAAGAAAAGAAAAAGAAAAAAGAAAAACAAGGGAGGGTAAAAGGGGCAAGTTAAATAAATCCAATTTCATAATAGTTCTTTATAGCCACTTAGAGATCCTGTTGGCCCAAGGACTGTCTGGTTGCTTTCTGCCCATAAGGTATTGTGAAGAATGGAGCAGATATGGAGAGAAGGAATTGCACAAATGTCAGGTGATATGTTCATATTTTAAAAGTTAAGTATTCAATAATTAGAAAGTATCTATGTTTTCAGAACAAGGAAGGAGATGTAGTAGTAAAAAGCAAGTTGCCATGTTATTACCTATTGTTCCATGAAAATGATCAAATCTGCATGACTTTTTTTCTCAACTTTAAATTGTTTCATCTTAAGTTAGAGAGGTAGTACTAGAAGCAGTGTGAGACTTGAACATCTGAATTCTCTCCTTGGCTTTGCTACTAAAGTGATGTATGACCTTGGGAGAGTCATTTAAATTTTTTGAACTTCAATTTCTTCATTTACAAAAAGGGGATCACAATTCCTTTCCTGATGTTTCTTAGGGTAATGAGTACCAAATGAGATGATTTATATGAAAGTGCTTTTAAACCATAAATTTCTGATTCTAATGTGAAATCTCATTAAATAGGATGATTTTCTTGGTTGATTTTCTTGTGGTTACAAAGTATAATTCCTGTGCCATTCTAGACATGATCTCTAAGGTCTTTTCCAGGTCTAAATCTTTGTGTCTCTAACTATAACTTGGTAAAACCTAAGCAAAAATTTTGTATCAGTAAGGATCAGTTGTAATAAACCCGAACATATCATTGGGGCTTGTAAAAAATCCATTCTCTGTTTAAATTCTATATGTATATGTAAAGATGTATGTAGTATACATATATACACATATATAGTACATATACACATGAATTTAATTCTATACAAATACTTATTATGAAATTACATATATATGTATAGCCATTTTCTATTTAAACCACATATACATATATTTGTATAGTGTTATGTTCTGCTACATATATAGCAAAAATCTACTTTCTGTTTAAATTATATATGTGTATGTACAGATGCTCAGGTTATCCAATATAGAATATTTCTGATAGATTTCAATAAATAAAAGTGGAATTAAGTGTCATAGTAGTAAATAAAATAAAATTTGACCATCTGTTTATGGAACATCTAAATGTAATTCTGGAAAGGCTAATGATTAAATTGATAGATATACTATCTTTAAATTAATTTTATGTACAATTAAATGAAGGGTAAGGATAGAAACCAGACCTAAAATTTCACTGGTACTTGGAATTCCCCCATGAAGAAACTTCCTTCATCATTGCTAGCCATCATCTTCTCTGCAACTTATAGTGTTAGAAATTTGTTTAGAACATAGGGGTATTAAGGGATTTAGCCAGGATTATATGGCCCTGTTACAGTATATGTCAGAGGCAGACCTTGAATTCAGTTCTTCCAGGATCTGAATCTGGATCTTTATTTCCTATCTGACACAGTCCTTTGGATGAAAACAGATTGGGACTGTTTTTCCCTAAGAAGCAAAAAATAGTCAAGTATCAAAATTGATCCTTCTAGGATGGGTGAACTAATGGGGAAAAGGGAGATTGTATCCATGAAAATTTGAATGTTTTCAACATCATAGAAAAGTTTTACGTTCTTTGCATCTGGTATGGAGAAAAAAAACAGATCTTCTATGAAAAAGATAGCTAAAACAATAATAACAACAACAACACTACATCTTTCACTTTGTCTCACTAGAAAGCAGCAAGAAGAACTCTCATTAGCATAGTTTCAGTTATTGGGGAATAAAAATAAGCAAGCCAGAAGGAGCTTTGATTCCAGGGACCTGAAGTCCCAGTCCTGTGCACTGTGACCCTTCATCCCCACCAATAAAAAGGCTTGACTCCATTTAAAATGAAATAAGGGGAGTACATCCTTCTCAGAGTCTATTTATGAGATTAATTTTAAATCAATGTGATTTAAAGTGATAACAATTAAAGGACTAGTTGAAAAAGTACCAAAATATACTAGGAAATTAACTTTAAAAATTATTTTAAAGTCGGACTTTCAGACATAATGTCTGTTTGATGTTTAACCTCTTGTGTGATAAAAAGACATAAAAACACACTAAGATATCTCAAACAACATTTATCTGCTTGTTGTTTTAGTTACTTGATACTTCATTTCTCCATTTTCCATCTCTGTGATATCATGTGATATTTCCCATGTCTGGAATGAATAATGTCAATGTCAATGTCTTGACTTCCTTCAAAGTTCAATTCAAAACTCATCTTCTGTAGAAAGCCTTTCCTGTTTCTCCTTACTTTTTAATACCTTTCCATTTTTACACCTTTCCCTTCATCTACTCTGTACATATCTTTAAATTTAGATATTGTTTCCTTTAGAATTTGAGTTTCTTGAGGGCAGGAACAATTTTTCTTCTTCATCAGACATTATCATTATCATCATCACCTTTCTTTGTGTTCTTGGTGCTTAACATAAGTCAGGAACATAAGTGCTTAATAAATGCTTGAATTACTGGTATCTTTCCTCTTTCCTAACATCTATGATCCTATAAAATGATATGGAAATGCAAAAATAAGATTTAAATATAGATCAAACAAATCAGATCACCTGAGCTCTTCAATGATTCTCTACCTACTAATTTTCCTAAAACACAATTCCTCCAGTAAACCCCAGTGGTTTCCTCTTGCTTCCAAAACTAATACACATTGTACTTTTTTGGCATCCAAATCCCTTTATAACATAGTCCTCTCTTGCATGTCCAGTCTTCTTATATTTTATTCCTTGATGTGTATTCTTTCATCCAATCACACTGGCCTACTTCCTAATCAATGAACAAAATGCTCCACTTCCCAGTTCTGAGCATTCTCTCTGGCTATTCCTCATGCTTGTTATGCTCTTTTCTCTGTTCTGACTACTGATCTGTTGGTTTCCTTTAAATCTCAATAAATCTCACCTTTCACAGGAAGCCTCCCCATAGCCTTTTAATTCCTATGCCTTCCCCAATCATTTCCTATTTATCCTATCTATACACTTAGTTTTGTATATATTTATTTCCCTATGGACTTCCTCATTAGATTGTAAGCTCTTTGAGACCAGGGACTAATTTTTGCTTCTTTTTATAGTCCATTGTTTAGGATAGTGCCTGCTATATAAGAGATCTTAATTAATATATCCTGGTTAATTAAGTGAAAGTCCTTTATTAATTTGTTTTCTACCTTTTACTTTGATATAGTTAACTAAAAGGAAATGGAATGCTTTTATTATTGGATTTGATATTGCTGATTACTTTAGATTCTCTTAAAAAGTGACTATAAAACTGCTTATTGTTTGTACTATTGCATGCATTGGTCATACTATCCTCTTTCTGTCTTTGCTTATTAATATCCTATAATTTTCAGTTCTAATGCTACTTCCTCTATGAAGCTTTAGGTAACCTAGTGAAACAGAAATAGTTTTGTATTTGGATTTACTTCCTGACTCTGTTGCTTCTTACCTTTATGATTTTTGAAAAAGTCATTTAATTCCTCTGGCCTTGTTCTCCTTAAATGTAAAAATGAAGGATAGATTAGATGACATTGAAGTTCCTTTCCATCTCTAAATTCTATATGATCTCTCTCTTCTGAGCTCATAACTCTTTATACTTCTCTTTTGCACTTCCATTTTAATTTATATATTTAATTTGTATCTACTTATATTTAATTTGTATCTACTTACATGTCTTATCTAGCTCTAGAAATCACCTCTTTAAATTCAATAACCACTTCATTCCTTGAATCATTGTATTTTTTTAATGTAATAACTTATGCCTATTATACTTTTAGGGAAAAATAAACAATAGCTTTCACCCTTTCTATTCTAATAACTTTTTTAAAAATTTTAATAGCTTTTTATTTACAAGTTATATGCATGGGTACTTTTACAGCATTGACAATTGCCAAACGTTGAGTAATAACTTTTAAAAATTATACTTATATTTTTTCTTTGCCAGTGTAATAAGGAATTGTCCTCTTTTCCCCTCAGTCAACATTAAACTGAGAATCGATGTTGAGTATAAGAGGATGTTGGGCAAGAAATACACTCCTTACCAGCAAGTTGCTGTTGTTGTTTGTCCTTTGTTCTCAAAAAGGACCATGACATTAGGAAGATGATGCTATGACTTGCAAGTGAATTGGATTTAAGTGAGGCAGGGCTGTACTAAGTCATCAGCCTTCCTCTCCTAGAGAGCTATCTGGGTCTAATGGTAAGATATAAACTAGGAAGACTGGAGATGGATCCCTAGAAGCTAGTCCATGTGAGAATAAATGACAGCTTGAACCTGGATAGTTATAGAAACAATGCCTTTAAGGAGAGACATTAAAGAGTTATTATTAAAACTAAAAAAATCACTAGTACCTGGCAAGTGATTAGGTGAATGAGATTAAGGAGAAGGAAGACAGAAAGATGACTCTGAATTTATAAACCTGGAATGGAAAAATGCTGAAATAATCAATAGGAATAGAAAATTTAGGGAAAAAGGCAGATTTTAGGCAGGAAATTATGAGTTTAATTTGGAATGTATTAATTCTTAAAATGTCAACACTAAGTTTAGGATTTTTAACACATGAGGCAGTTTGATATACTAGAGAATATTTAATTTGGTGTTTAAAATTTTGGTTCTGAATATTGAATTGAATATAGGCAGAATAAGTAGAGCAATGGAAGGCAAGTAGATTTGAATGGAAATGCTAGCTCTGCCTCATACTACAAGTCTACCTTGTGGTACATCACTTCTCAATTTTCCTAGCTATAAAATGAGGAATTTCAATGAGATGACTTCTGTGAAAGTTATCTATTATCTTATGATCACATGGAAATACAGGTAGAGATAGGAGACAACGAGTTGGAGACATAAAGGGTTGATGTTCTGGGGAAGAGACCAGCAAGTACAGAATACTTAGCTGTTCCTGTCTCCTATCTAGACTGTAGTGGAGGCTGGAATCCTGCTTCTGTAGAGGTATGGTGACATATAATGGAAATGCCTCAGAGAGATCTGGAGAATAAGCTAACATTCTACAAATGGTTTGAGTTTACTAATTATGTAGTGAAAAGGAACTTCTTTGGCTGTGTAAGTGAAATTGAGTTGTACACAAATTGTCCTTATCCACCACAGTGAGACCTTTTGGTCTGACTCCTTCCTAACTGACTGTATTCTGGTGAAAGAAGGAACAATCCTTTAAGGAGAGAAGCTTGGAAATCTCCCCATTCAATTCCAACATGTGGTCTCTGAATGAGAACCTCAGACTTTTGTATTTGTTCTTTCATTTTAGGTGAAAGTAATTGGAAATGATTATAATTTCATGAGCTTCAAGAAATCAGGAGAGGAATCCATTTGAATTATGGAAGTCAAGTTCATAATAGGGTTTGCAGCTAGTTCAATATGAATGACCTGAGTTAAGAAAAAAATTATAGAACCCAGTCAAGATGAACACCTTTCAGTAATGGCACAATTGGATACAAACTTGATGGGATCAATATTATATAAAAACTATATTAAGTTGGAGTCTCTACCTAGAAACCAATGTAGTATAAGAAATAGTAGTACTAGACATAAAGCAATACAAAAAAAAATTAAAATAACTTCATCATCTTACACTTAGCTTTTTTATACTTGGTTTTCAGAAAACCTTTAAAACCTTTAACTGTGTAAATACAGGAGCAGAAATCTCAATGCTGTTTTAGGTGCCAGAAAATAGGGAACTACCAAAACAAAATTTAGTTTTTGTTGTGTTTCATAAAAGTACAAAGTTTGTATAGTGTTGACATTGAGGAGTGACTTTTCTTTTTCTTCTTGATGCCAACAAAATGAAGTTTACTTCAGTGAATATTGATGGAAAATAATGCTTTCCATATGCAAAAATTCAAACTCATATGCTTCCTTCAAGTCCTAAAAAAAAGAGAAATAAATTTTTATAAGAATAGATATAAACTGCTGAATCAATGAATTTGTGATGGATAGAAACTGGTAATAAATGGAAGACCTGTGCCAAGGGAAGCACTGGGAATTGGACTCTCTTTGGTTTTTCTGAGATCTATTAAAAGCTCTCTTGCTACCAGTAACCTCCACTATTTATGCTTTAAAATTTTGACATATCTTTCATCAAGAAAAATTTTAGAGGTCATCCAAAATAACTGATACAAAATGTCTTACCCAAGACTAAAGAGGCAAAGAGCTTTTTAATAATGTACAATGCATGTTTT
This sequence comes from Sarcophilus harrisii, assembly GCF_902635505.1. Taxonomy (NCBI): domain Eukaryota; kingdom Metazoa; phylum Chordata; class Mammalia; order Dasyuromorphia; family Dasyuridae; genus Sarcophilus; species Sarcophilus harrisii. The sequence goes on from NC_045429.1 coordinate 144,209,405, forward strand.
CTACTTCAATGTATGCATAATCTCAATAATGAATGAACTAATAAATGAATTTTAAAAGATTAGTTAAATTTGTACTATAAGTTAGGTACTAGGCTAAGCATAAGGAACACAAATACAAACTAGACACTATAAAATATAAAGAGGGTGTCAAAAGTGAGGAAGGTATACATTTCAAGCATGGAAGGAAGCTACTGCAAAGTATGGAGATTGATTCCTATATATGAGAAATAGTGCAAAATCTAATTGGCCTGGAATGGATTATATATAAGGGGACAACATATAATGTGAAGACTGAGTTAGCACCCTGGATGCCTCAGAATCAACCAGAATCAGGATAAGCAAAAGTCCTTTGTCTTTTTTGTTGGTCTTTAGGGGTAGATGTGAAGGGAATGGCCACAAGCTCTCCACAACGTCCCTTCTTCTAGTCCACCATAAAAGTGAATCTGGCTTGTTTTACTCGATCCCCTAATCCCTCCTGCATGCACCAAAAGATCTAGCCAGCACAGAATAGTGGGAAAGTCTATTTTCCAAGCATATGCTAATAGAGTATTGTCCAATAGGTAAATTAGCCTTAAGTGCTCGGTTGTCTGATTCCAGTGCACCTACTCAGAGTTTCAGATCTTTACAATGTAATAAGGTTGAAAAAGTAGTTTGGAGCCAGGTTGTGGAGATCTTTAAATAACAATAAAAGGAATTTTCATTTTATCCCTAAAATAATAGGAAGCCACAGTAATAAGAAATTTAATTTGTCCTCATTATGTCATTAAATGGCATTTAGCATTTTATTTCAGGCTGCTTTTTCATTAATCACCTCAAAAATATACAACTTGAGGGGTAGGTATAGGTGGTGCAATAGAGAATGCAATAGCTGTGGAGTCAGCAACACCTGAGTTAAAATGTGGGTTCAGATACTTTTTAACTGTTTCACCCTGAGCACCCTAAATCTGTTGCCTCAAAAAAATACAGCTTGATGCCCAAATAGACCACAGATCACTTGTAGGCAAAATATATGATTATCATCTCTCTTGCAACTTGTCAGTGAGCAATAGAAATATGTACTCAAAAAGTTAAAATTTATTTAATCATTTGTTTAGAAAAATATTATTTTTATTTATTTAATTTAATTTATTTATTTAAATTAATTTAAATTTAAAATAAATTCTAAAAATAAATAAAAATTATAATAAAATAAATTCATAATAATTTAAACAATAATATATAATGCATATAATATGTAATTATAATCGATGTAATATGTAATACATATGTATAATATATGTAATATATTTTATTATAATACATAATAATTTAAATAATAAAATAAAAATTGAAATATCTGCTAGTTAGTCCTGGTCTGAAAATGGGCAACATAGTTGTCATATTCAGCTAAGAATATGTTAAACAATTTGGGGATGGTAAAGACATGCCAACTTTCAGTTTGCCATCCACAAAAATGTTTTGTGTAGCTTAAACCAGATTCAAATATATTTGGAAAATGTTTAACAAAACAAATACAATACAATATAGATAATACTATATTGTGTTTTCCTAAGTCAATATATAGCCATAGTTATCTGTTTCTGTTTAAGTTTGATTTTGCTGGTATTATAGATATAGCACTGAACACGAAGTTAGAAAGACATGAATTCAAATACAGCCTCAGACACTTATGAATTGTGTAACCCTGGACAAATCACTTAACTTTTGACTGCCTTAGTTTATTCATCTTAAAATAGGGATATTATCAGCACCTCCCAAGACTGTTGGGAAGATCAAATGGTAATATTTATAAAGTGCTTTTTCAAACCTTAAAGCACTAGAGAAAAGCTAATTATTGTTATTTATTGTTACTAATATATATATATACATACATATATATATATATAATGTAACTGATACCACTTAGCACAATGGCAAAATTAATTTCCAGTGTTTCCATTAGATTTCATAAGAATTTTGTAATCTTTAAAAATAGGAGTTAGTATCTATATACTGTTATTGAATGTCATGGTCAATGAGTCATTGTTCCTTGAGGACTTTTACCATCATTCAGTACTACAGAATGTTAATAACTGAAGTTCATCTCATCAGCTGTTAACAAATGGAGCTGAACTGAATTACTTTGATATACCTCCAAAAGTGTATTTTATATATGTGGCCAATCCTTGAAAAGCATGATGACTATGGAAAGGGACTATCTTGCCCTGAGCTTACAGGTGTTTGATTTCTTGGGTTAATAGTCTTGAGCTCAATAATTATACAATCATTCAATAAGAAATGTATAAAGCACAAGGCACTATGCTAGGTTCTGAGAGATAAAAAGGGCAAAAGCAAAATAGTTTAAGTACTTTAGATTAAATCTGGGGGAAACAACATCTACACCCCCAGAATTAATCTAAATGAAATATTACAAGATCATTTAGGGGAAAAGAGTACCAGCATCTGGGAAGTGGGGAGTAATAAGTTAGTGGTATCCTAAAGATTTCTGGGTCTTTCCATCTAATTTGTGGCTGAAACTATCTGTATGTATTATATTCCCTTATTAGGATCTCAACTACTTGATTTAAAAGACTCTTACTTTTCAATTTGTATCCCCAGGACTTATTCAAAATTCAAATGTGAGTGGTATAATATATTGAGTGTTTAATCCAGTCAAGAAGACCTGCATTCAATTCAGGTCTGGATGTGGGGGAAATTATTTCTGTCTGTCACAGATTCCTCATTTTATTTCATAAAAATAAATCCTCATAACACACTTATTCTTTATAAAGTATTCTGCAAGCCTTAAAGTGCTAGATAAATGTTTAAGCTATTAAGAATTATTTTTTTCTTTTATTCATTCATTCAAGACCCTCTAACATAGAACCCTAATGTTTCTTTGCACTAATTTCTTTGCATTCAAGAATAAGATCATAGAATATTAGGTTAAAATGAACCTTAGATATTTCTTCAATCCAAAGATAAGAAAATAGTGGAAGTGACTTGCCTAATGTCTCATGGTGAGCTATTAACAGAGCTAGAGCTAGGGCCTAAATCTTCTAACTTTAGTCTAAGATCCTTTCCATGACTCCATGCTATTTTTTCCTTAATATCAGTTAATTAATCAGATCAGCCACCAAATCAGAATAGAAGGCCCTTTAGTGAATAAAACACATCATGCATAGATCATTGAATGGAGAACATAGATTCTCCTTGGAACCTTGAGCAACCACAATAGCAAAAAGACAGTGGAAGTCTAAAAGACTCAGGTACAAATAAGATATGCCTTGTAGGCTGTCCTTTCAGAAAGTCAAAAATTAATTGTTAAAATCCAAATTATTCTACTTTATACCAGAAAAGGGATTGACTGGGCAATTTGGCCTTGTTGTCAGATTCACTCATTCATTCACTCATTCACTCTCTCCCTCACTCATTATAACCCTTGAGAATTTCTTCTAATCTATATATGTATTACTTTAAAAATGGTCTCCTGGTTAACTACTTCTTTTGTCACATAAAGCATTTCTCTCTTGTGATAATGGATTTGAAATGAAATAATAATAATAAATTGCTGGTAATATTTTGTCTATTATATTTCATGCTTGTCATGACATTTGGGCCTTTTGTTTCTCAGTAAAATTTATATCCTCTCAACCATGATGCCAACACACTTGCAAATGACATGAGCACTAAGTACCTTCTTCTTAAATGGTATTTAGGCCATTAAAAATATTAGCAGGGACATTACTTCATTTTCCTGCAAGCTGTTTGAGTAATAGTGCTTACTATGAGCTCCAGTTGTGAAGAAAATGCAATGGCTTCTTCCCAAGTATTGGGCTGCTATATATGGATCCAGGAAATGAAGTTCATGTGGGACAAATCAAATTATTAATGAAAAATCATGCAAGCTTCAGTCTGCCAAATGGTAGAAGACAAAGAATAAGATACTGTATAGGGAAGCAAGACCCCTGATAATGACCTAACAAATCTCACCTTGTTGTACACAACCTATTAATTAATAATAATTATGTCATCTTTTATAATTCAGTCCTTCATCACTAAAATGGATACCCTTAGTACCTTCCTTCTCAGGTTGATGTCAGAGGAAGCACTCTGAAAACTTTAAAGCACTATGTAATTGTAAGCTATTTTCATCATGATTATCCTCACAGTCATTCTTCTCATGATTTTTGATGAAAATCAGTGAGAAATGGCTTGAGGACAAATGATCATTCTCCTATTATTCTTATTTAGTTAATGTCTTGCAGATTTTTGAGTAAATGACTATTACAATTATGTGAGTATTAGAATGCAAATTCATCTTCAGTAGACTCACTGAAGGCATTTTCAGAACAACTCCAGTAGCAGATGGGATGATAAGCATGACATATACCTTGTCCTCTTCTCATATGGTTTCAATTTCTTTTCCTAGGTCTCTATATTTACAAAACATTTTTTTCCATGTAGCTTGAAGATTATGACTATCCAGTATAATAACATCTACTAAAAAACATTGTTCATAAATCTGGACAATTTTATGTCCAGATGATTCATCCAGCAGAGAACCCTCGATGATCTCCTGGTGTTTAACTTATTAGCACTGATGAAAAGAATCATAGGAAGTTAGGCTGGAAGGGTAGAGAAAGTCCTTCATTTTAGAGATGAGGAAATTAGTGAAAGTGGCTTTCCCAGGATCCCAAAGTAAAAGGTATATAGTTAGAGCCGAAGACCTCTAACTCTTTATTTCCAGATCTCCCCATAATTTTCTGCTTCATTAATTAATAAATGAAATTTTCAATAGTGTATTGATACACTAGTTCCAGTATAGTTTATCTGCTTACTTCCTAAAAATATTTTGAAGTTTGTACTTGTTCCATGGAGATTTGTCACTTGATTATATCTTTCTAAATATATGGTAAATATCTGTAACCTGCACAATATATTACACAGGTTCTACCAATTCATTGAATAGTCTAAATTAATAAGTCTATTTATGATAACATTTTTACAATTTCTGGTGACAATGACCTGATCTTAGATTCTTATCACAAACACTTTTGGCTCTCTAAGCAAATCTGCATGGCTCAGTCATTTGTTCAATCTCTTTGTCAACACATTGTTACTTGAGTTCATGGGAACATTGTCCATAGAATGTTTTTGATTCACTATTAGATCCTAGCCTTTTCATTAACTCTATCTACACACAAAACTCTTTCAGTAATTTTTGACAAATTTAATTAGCTATGCTTCTTTTTGATACATTCTCTTACCATGTAAAATGAATTTATTTGTACCAAAAGATTTTCTATGAATTTTTAATCTGTTCATCATATTCTCTGAGAATATGTCAGTCCTTTGCTTCCTTTTGATGAAGAACTATGCATCTCTCTCTATATAGAGAGTCAATTGAGTAAATCAACCTTTGTTTTATTAACAATGTACAAGTTTTGATTTCAACACCATCTAGATCCATAACTGACAATTTTAGTACACACACACAAAAAATTAAGGCTAGCATTATGTATATGTTAATTGCTTTAGATGTATCCTTTCTATTTTAAACAATTTTAGTACATCATTTTTTTTATTATATATGGTCTCAGCTGTTTTATATCTAGTTTATCTTTTCTGAAAAAAACCAGGTTATTTCTATCAGTTTCTTTCTTTGGTTTTATTTGGCCTCTGAATCAATGTCAAAGTCTTTAGTTTCTATTCTTCCTTGACTTATACTAAGAATTTTGCACATATAAAGTTATATTCATAAGACAATTTAATATGTTTGGGAATTTTTTTTTACATGATGAAGTAAATATTTGATGTATTTGTTGTCAACATAGCTTGTTGTCATTCACACACACACACATACACACACACACATATGTGTGTGTGTGTGTATGTGTGTGTGTGTTTGTGATTAATACAGTGTCTTGGCTCAACTTTCTCTTTATCTGGAATGGCATTTGCAATTCACTTCAGAAATGATCATGAATTTAAAGTTAGGGCAGAGCCATAATGATTCTCTAGTGGCTCCCTGCCAATTGTTTTTGATATCCTTGCTTTACTGGTGTATTTTAAATAGACATGTGGACCTTAAATATATTTGAGTTTTCATTACACTTAAATATTTTTGTATATCTGAGCAAATGACCAATCCAATATTGATGAACTGAGTCAAAAGCTTTACAATAATAAATAATGGGAATATAAATGTTAATAGTGCTTTGGGATGATTTATTAAACAAACATTAAATGATAATATGCTTCTTAAACCCCCTGAGATTTGAGGGGGCATGCCATTTTTGCTCCTCGAATGATTTAGCACTTTCTGGTGTTTATAGATTTTTTTTGAGTTATACAAACTTTAAATGTTCTATGGAAAGTACATAAAAACACAATCTACCTATATTTGGAGAAGTTGCTAGTAATAATCTTTTGGTAATAAACACCTGATGCTTTTTGTTAAGAAATGGGAGATCAGGAATGCCTCAGAGTAGAATATGGTAAAGTGCTTTTCTTTTAAGTCATGTGTGTTTGAGCTGGTAATTATGGATCTCTTCCAGACCTGTTTCTTTCCAGTTTTGCAGAGAAGATAGAATTTGAGTGAGCCCCCTTCATTTTATTGTTCTGTCATTCATTAAATGAAGAATAGGAGAACCTTCATATTGAAGGGTGACCCAGCTGGGGCATTCATTGTGTTGGACTCTTTCAACAACATATATAACCATAAATTTTCCACATATTCCTCTTTCAGGGCTTCTCTCTCACCTCTGATTTTTTTTTTGTTTTTTGCTTCTTAATCCTCTGTTTGTATAGAAAAACTGATATTAAATTGTGTATTTGGGGAGTATGTATGTCTTCATATCACCCTTACATGCAGGAATTGATACATTGCTTTCTTCATGTGTTATCTTGCTTTTGTGTTCATTTTTAAATTGAGTTACAGGCTAGATATTGATGTCATTTTGAAATCTCTTTCATTAGTTTCCTCAAATCTCTTTTGTTGTGATGGTATTTGCCTCCTATACTTAGAAACATTTTATGGAAAATCTTTCCTTTTTTCTGACAGTCTTTATGGTAGCAACAACTTTAGTATATAGTATTGTGTACAAGTCCTGGAATAATTTTACTATTTCTGTCAAATACTGTTGGAAAATGTGCTAATTCATATGGTTATAGCAGATATAAGTTTTTCTGAATAGCTCTGTTTTTGTATAGTTGGGCTACTAATTGATTTTTTTTTGTTTTTGCTCAGGCATTTGGGGTTAAATGACTTGCCCAGGGTCACACAGCCAGGGAGTGTTAAGTGTCTGAGGCCAGATTTGAACTCAGGTCTCCTGACTGCAGGTTAGTGTTCTGTCCACTGCACCAACTAGCTGTCCCAATCAATTTTTTTTAAAGAAAAAAACTTTCAGAAATTTAATTCTAAGTATACTGATTTCCCTTTTAAAATCACTTGGAAAAACAATCTATAAATAAATAGCTACCTAAAACATAATCTTTTTAAAGATATGATTTCTAGAATTTACTTTAAATAAAGATTTTTCAGTGGACAAAGGTTCCTCATACTTTTCCTCTTCAGTTTTTAGCAATTTTTCATCTTATGTTTCATCTAATTCAGGTTTAGGGCTAAAGCTTTTTCTAATAATTGCCCTACACTGGCTGGCAGTATGTTATTGTGTGACTTGGAGCTGAATGAGTACCCTTGACAAAAAAACATAGTATTAAATCCACATATATATAACTGTTAAGATTAACTTCCCATTTTTTTATGGTATAATGCTGGCACATAATGAAATTGTTCATGTCTTCATTCTATTTCATGGATATTTGCCTGCTTGAATAGTCAGGGACATTTGTACTGAAGCATTTTCAATAGATGGGATATTGGTGTTGCTGATTTCTTCCAGTGTATCTTACCCTCTTTTAGTACCGCTACACAAGGGAGCACTACTCACTTCATTATTCTTTTGTGTCAAACTGATCTTCATGTCAGTTTCTAAAGAGAGTGTCCTACAACTTTATGCTGCCCTATCTATTACTTTGACTTATAGGCTTTATTTGTAATATAGGGATTTCTCTTTCATTAATTTCTGAGTATAATGATTTTCTGTAGCACAGTTTTAGATATCTAAAGTAGGTAGTATTTTGCTAGGTATTTTTTAAGTCCCAGATTTTTACAATGTTTTCGTTGTATACATTTCATTATTTACCAAGTTTGGGTTTCCTTAAGCATAATACTTCTATAACTTCTAACAACTATAACCTGATCCTCAATTGCCATTATTCACCTCTTTCTAGATATTATTCTCTCATTTATTCAGTTCTCTTGTTGAAATATTGTTTATTGAGTTTGTTTGGGTGTCTAGAGGAGAAAGATTTGGCTTTAGGGAAATTTTTTTTTCAGCTAAGGATAGCAGGTTGAACAAAACAACTTCTTGGGTTTGGGCATTTAGGGATCCCTGAATGTGATTAATATTTGTCCCTATATGTTGTATAAACCACAAAAATTGAACCTCTGAGCAACCCATATTGTGCAGTTGATCTGTGAACAAAGATCTTGCATGTCTTTCTGGGGTGCATAATTGAGATCAGTCCATACAACTTTTACTTGGTTCATGTGAAAGAAATCGCTTTGAACCACTTTAGGGATCTCCTTTTCTGACTCAACCTCATGTGCTAAGAGTTCTTTGTGCCATTACTTCACAAATATCTTGTTGAGGTTTCCCTGTGCTATTGGGAGCAAAAAATCCCATTTATCTTTTTCTTAAATATTTTTTTTTATCTTCAGATTGTTATTTTAATTGTCTAGATGTTGTTATGATCTCTTAATGTAAAGGTCTGAGTCTGAATAATCAAAAGTATCACTCATGGAGGTGCTTGGAGCTTAGCTCCTTCATAGGCTTTATTTGGAGTAAACTATTTTCAGTTATATTTGATTGTTACTATGTCAAGTAGGCATCATCAGACTTCACTATTGCTTGGTAAAGCGATATGTTCATTGGAAAATGATTTATATGTTTTAAATATGTTTACTTCTAAAAATCATGTGTTCTTAGAACTATCAATCTTCTTATGTTTGTGGGCCCTATGATTCACTACTATTTTATGAATTTTTATTGGAACAGTTTCCATTTAAAAAAAAGAATTCTATGCTTTTGTTGGTTTAGCAAAATCACAATGAGGGACATCAATAATTTGCTCTGTAATTTACTATATTACAGAATTATCTGTGGCACCAAAAAATTAAGGGATTTGTGGAGGGTCATACAGATGATATGTGTCAGAGCCTAAAGTTGACCCAGATTTTCCTGATACCAGGGCTAGCTCTCTAGCTACCAGAAGTACTAGTCTTCCCTGAACACCCCGTACATAACTGCTCATCCACCTTTGGTATTCACTTTCATCCAACTCATAATGACCATACTTGGTAAAACCATCTCAACAAATGGACTAAGCCAGGTTGAGGGTAATTGATAGATCTTCAGTGAATTAAAGGGATGTCTACCATAAACATGTGATGACTTCCCCCTAATGAAATGGGCAAATGAGAATACTTTATAACAATAGCCATGAAGGTAGCTAAAGCAGATGCTATGGTCAAACATTAAAGATGCCAGGACACATATCAGGTCATTGCCAATTATCCTGACTTTTGTATTATCCCTGGACTTTGAAGATTTTTGGAAGAGAGAGTGAGGCTAACATCTCTGCAACTCTACTTAAATCTAATTCACGCAAGAGTCAAACAGTACCCTGTGATATCATTGGATTTTTTTAAAAACAAAGGACAAACAAGAGTCACCAGATATGCCTTCCATGTATAGCATGGAACTTCACAAAAGTTCTTCAGTGGAACCTCAGTGCAGTCAAGAAAGAAAAATAAATACTTGAAATTTATTGTCCATTAAAATATGGAGTAGAAGGAGACTTGGCAAGAAATTCTCTAGGTTTCCTTAAAATTTATTCAGTATGTTCAACATTTCAGTTAGCAAATTTCACAAATATTTATATGTGACTAAATGAATATACACACACACACACACACACACACACATATATATATATATATTTCAATTCCTATCTTACCTATAAGAAAATAATCTGAGATCACTCAATTGAATTAGGTTTTATAATACAATCTCTTAAAAATACTTTATTTAAATTTATTCGTATCATTGCTTGAAATATGTAGGGCATTAACTGGATATGGGAGGTACTGTTATTTAAAGAGACTTACTTTTAATGAGACTTGACATATACTATTATACATAATATAATGGTATTTTACAAATTCTAATACTTCAAAGGACCTATGATTTCAATGATATGGATACTATGTGTAATGAAGCAGATTATGACTTGTCACTCCTTAGTAGATGGCAGTGACCAAAACAATTCATTATTGAGGACCAGATATTTAGTGATGAATCTTGGACAACAGATGGGGCTCTCAGTCAAAGCATTCCTAGCTTAACAGAACTTGCTAAATTTGTTCTAGCCTTTGAGCATTTGGGGTGACCTTTATGACTTCATGAAAAAATCAGAGTATAACTTTAATGGGGAACATATTAGCATTCAGATATTAAGATTATACATGTATTACATATGTCATATATATGTATTTGATATTTGGATTATGGCTTACAAAAAGCTTCTTGCAAGACAGGATAATTTTGTTCTTTGTATTTATAATCTCAGGCCCTAGTATAGTATCTAACAAATGGTAGGGATTTAATAAATGCTTACATGTTCATTGAGGGGTGAATATATATTCTAATATGTAATCCAAGCATACTCAAGGATTAAAAGCAATATAGTACAGTTTTTATACTGGCTTTATTAAATTGTTGCTATGCCCAGGCATATATTTTATAACCATGAATGAAAGAAGTACTTTTAATCAAACAAGGGATAGAAAAGATCACAAGTTGTAAGTTGGGAATTTTTGATTCCATAGAATTGAAAAAGTTTTGCATGTGCAAACAAAATCAATGCAATTAGAATTATAAGGAAAACAGGGAAACAGGAAATATTCTTCATTTCAAATTTTTCTAATAAAAAACTAATATAAAAGATATATATGGAACTAGTCAAACACAGGTTACCCCAAAAGTCTTAGTACAATTTCAAGATTTAATAGCTTAAAATTGTATTGAGACTTTTGGGACATACCCTATATATATAAGACTAAGACACATTCTTTAATAGCAAAATGGTCAAAAGTTATGAATAGATAGTTCTCAAAAGAAGAAAAGCAAGATGTTAATAACCATATAAAATACTTTAATTCACTAATAATGAGAGAAATGCAAATTAATACAATTCTGAAGTTTTACTTTATTCTGGGCCAGGCTTAAGCTAGGCCTGTCCAGTAAATTCAGAATGGGAGTTTAAAATGCAATAAGAAACATTGCTAGATCATAAAGTATAATGGAAAACAACTTCATTTACTAAAAGAATAAAGGAATTAATTTTAAAGGATTTAAGCTCAATGTAAAATATGACATGATTCCTTCTTCCTCCAGAATCTGGAATCAGTTAGATCTGAGGGATCTTTCTAGAGGTCGGTAAGGGGTGAAGTAAAGCTTCTTATTCCAGTTTTCTTAGCTGGATCTTTTATGTCTCAGACTTCAAAAGCAGTCTAAACAACTAAGTTTGCAGGTGGGCTGTTGAAAGGAGGTAGTGTGGAGAGGAACAAGAAAGCACAGATCATGAGGGAGAAAAAGAGCTCAGATGAGGTCAAGACATCTGTTTTAAGAGATGGAAAAGGCCAGAAAGTGAGTTGAATTGGGTATAAAGTGAGCATAGCTAGATTCTTTCATGAAATGGTGGTTCTGGCTATTAAATCACCATTCAACACAGTAGACTTCAGGGCATATATTTCTCCAGGTTGGGAAGGTGGTTATTAAGCACATAAAGAAATCAAACGAGTCCACCTGGGATCAAAGCTGGATCATAAACAGTTGTTCTGGCTGAAATCAACAACCAGGACAATGGGCCTCTGGGCAGAGTTTTCTTAAGGGTGGATGATAGGAAGGAGAAACATCCAGTCAAGTGGGAATGAGCACTTTTTGCTTTAAAAAAAGATGTGGAAACTAAGAGGATCCTCATCAATTGTTGAATAGTTGTACAGATTATATATGAACATAATGAAATGTCCATATGCTATAAGAAATAAGAAATGGGATGAGATTCAGAGAAAAATGAGAAGAATTTTATGAACTGACCCAGAGTGAAGTGAGAATAACCAGGACAACAATTTATATGACTAAAACATTGTAAAGAAAAACAACTTCAAAAGACATAAATGCTGACCAATCCAATATTCAACTACAACTCCAGAAGAGTAATGATAAAGCACACTTTCTGATTTTTGACATAAAGGTAATAGACTAGAAGGGCCAGTGTAGATGAAATCACATTTTCAGCCTGGTAAGTAATGTAGTTTGTTTTGTTTGACTATGTTTATTTGTTACAAGGGAGGGTTTGTTTTTCTTTTGCTAGGGTGGAAATTGGGGACAATGAAAATAGTAATGATAGAAATTCCAAAAAGAAAATAAAAGAAAAGAAAGTGTGAATAAAGTACTAAAATATGTATAAGGATAGAAATTTGTTCAGAGGGTGACACAGACAAACTGAATAGCTTTGGAACTAATATGTTGACTTTAATACATGCTTTAAAATAACAAAATGTATGTAATAACAACTTAATTTCATATACAATTCTCTTTTTCTGTACATGTGTAAATGTTCATGTATGTTATAATTTGCCAGGCTCAGGGAAAAAAAAAATTCTTATAATTTCTACTCCCCCTCCCCCAGAGTTATTGTGAGCATTAAATGAGATAATGAATGTATAGGATTTTGCAGACCTTAAAGCCCAATGACGTCAGATATTTCTCTAAAAGAACTCTGATTGGTATGAGTGGATCAATGAACTAGATCTCCAGAGAAACCCAGGCCTGAAGTGTTGAGTCTCTAAGTAGTCAAATTAGAGTCAAAGGAGTTGTCATCTACTGGAATGTAAATTCATGGTCATTAGAATATGAATTGAAATTCTTCTCTCCCTTTACAATCATTAAGCTGAAATGGACTGCAGTCTGCACACCAATTTTGACTACAGTGAAATCAGTAAAGAGGAAAATAGAACTTTGAAAACTCATTATTGGTTCCTTGATTCATTAAGATGTGGAAAATCATTTTAAACCAGTTCAATATCTAAGAATTGAAGTGTGTTAAGGATGAAAAGATAATGCTTCTGAAAATCATTCTCTGTGCATCCCACTCATCTGCCTTCACTCCAGCAAGTAACAAGGTTAATGGGGGGTTTTGTTGACTAAAACTAGTGAAAAAAGGCCCTTTGATGTTGTCAGTCTGAATTTTTAAAAAACCCAGCCAAAGAGCAAAATTGAGGTCTTTAATTGGAAAAAGTGGACTGAAGCTTGGAGTGCCACACAGCAGTTGTTGGGGTACCTGAGAAGGGGGCTGGGAACAGATTTTATATAAGGTACTAAGGTAGAAGGAATAGCCAAACTGCAGGTAGAAAAATGTATAAAATAATCAGAGGCTGGGAGTAACAATGTCTGGTCAATCTGAGAGATTCATTGGCATGGAGACAAGGTCAGCTTCTGTCAGTTCCTTGTTAACTAGGTGTGTCTGTAAATTCCAATAGGGAAGGTGGGTAGGGTGACAGAGACAGTATGTAGGAGGATTCCTATCCCAGTGACTTGACTGGCCATTAACAATTCTCATAAATCATCATGAAATTTAAGAAAAATCAAAATTTAAAAGAGAAACATAAACACCCCTGACTTTTAATTTAATTTAATTTTCAAAAATTGTTTTTTTCTAGTTTATATGTATATTAACTTTTTAAAGTACACATTTCTTTGCAAATCATATTGGGAGAGAAAAAGCAGAACAAAAGGAAAAAACCACGAGGGAGAAAAAAGAATTGAAAATGGTATGTGTTAATTTATATTCAATCTCCATAGTTCTTTTTCTGAATGCAGATGGCATTTTCTATCTAAAGTTTATTGGGATTGCCTTGGATCACTAAAACGCTGAGAAGAACCAAATTTTCATACTTGATTTTTGCACAATATTGCTGTTACTGTATATAATGTATTCCTGGTTCTGTTTGTTTCACTCAGTATCAGTTCATGTAAAATCTTTCCAGGCCTTTCTAAAATCAACTTTTACATCATTTTTATAGAATAATAATATTCCATTACCTTCATATACCATAACTTATTCAGTCATGCCCCAATTGATGGGCATCTGCTCATTTTTCAATTCTTTGCTACTACAAAAATTGCTGCTACAAACATTTTTGCACATGTGGGTCCTTTTCCCTTATGATTTCTTTGGGATACAGACCCAGTAGTGGCACTGCTGAGTAAAGGATATGCACATTTTTATAGCTCTTTGGGCATAGTTCAAATTGCTTCCAGAATGGTTAGATCAGTTCACAACTCCACCAACAATGCCTCAATGTCCCAGTTTTCTCACATCCCCTCCAACATTTGTTATCTTTTCCTGTCATTTTAGCCAATCTGAGAGGCATGAGGTGGTTGACTCTTAATTTTATAACTCCTACCTCAGGTCATGTAAATTTGTCCCTTTGATCAGTCCTCTCCTTCTCCATCCCCAATAGTCTTCTAGCTCTGGAATTTTCCAGTTTTCCAGGATAGATGCCCACTCTCACCTTGAATAGAGAAACATCTGATTTGGCCCATATACCTTGTTCTTAGATATAGTATCACTATACTATGTTTCAACATTAGTATTTTAGCTCTTCTAAGGTCCTATGTTTTCAAGACTGATGATTTTAAAATGAGATTCACCTAGTCTAGATGTATATAAATAAAGTACTTTCTTCTCATACATCATCTGTTTTTCTAGTAACATCAATAATAGTAATGTAACAATATAGTAATATTGTTATGACAATATTAACATAACAATAATAGCAACATATGTTTGCATAGGACTTTGTAATTTATAAAAATTTTCATAGGTATTGTTAATAACTAATAAGAGTAATAGAGGTAGGTAGGTGTGTGTCACTAGTTATGTGACCCTGGGCAAGTCACTTAATCCTGTTTTCTTCAGTTTCCTCTTCTGTAAAATGAACTGTAGAAGGAAATAGCAAATCAGTCTAGTACATTTGCCAAGAAAACACCAAATTGGGTCACAAAGAATTGGACACATTTGAAAAAATGACTGTTCAAATAACAGTTAAAATTTATATAGCACCTTGAAGTTTGTAAAATGCTTTTCATATTGTCTAATTGGAAGCTCACAATCTGTAAGATAGTAAATATTTCTAACCCCATTTTATAGATGCAAGAACTAGGATTGAAAGAGAATAAATGTTTTACCTAAAGTTACTTAAAAGAGTTGTACAATTTTACAGTTCAGAAAGCAACTGACATTTCTTTAGAACCTTCTTCTCAACCTGAGATTTAGTTGGTTTCCCTGTAAATTATAGGACAGTTCCCCCACCTAGAATACAAAACCCCTTTGAGTACTGTTTATCATTGGCCAAACTAGGCTCCTAGGTACCTACTAGAGACAGAGGGAGTAAATGTCTAGCAACCCAAGCTGTGGTTTCAAAAGCATGTAGAATATCTAGTCATTTAAGGAAATGCCTCTCCCACAGACTTGTTGATGCCTGAAATAAATCAATCACTTTTTAAAAAGATTACTTTTACCTAAGTTACTTATTTTGGTGAATTTTGTTCTCCTTGTAATCATCTAGATAATTTTCTACATTTCTCCCTTACAGTTGTAATTTTAGACATTGCCTCTAGACACTGAGTAATAAAAGCACATTTTGTTTAAAATATCTAGTTACAGACACATAGCAAGTATTTCCTTGAAATTTTCCATTCTGCAAAGAAGGCATTTGCATTTGTTAAGAGTTCAGTGCTAATTCAACCATGTTACCATGTTACTTGCTGGTGTAAACATAAACAAAAATTTTAATGGACCTTATAGTACTGGAAAGCTGAATAGAAATAGTCTTCATCTCACCAATACTCACAAACTCATTTAAAATATGTTTATATGGACATTCAATCCTTGAAATATACAGTTTAAGGAGACTACATCTTATTTCTTCACTAGAAATCTCTTCACTATGAATTTAACTATTACTTATGCTATTAAATGATTACTTAATTATTAAACTGTGTATATGCATACATATACATACATACATATATACATATATATATATTTTTCAGAAATAAAACCACAACTTTATACTTAGAATATTAGAGATGAAAAGTACTTAAAGATTATCTAGTATTTATTACTCTTTCATTTTACAGATAGGGAAACTGAGACTCCAAAGACTCTGATTAAGTAATTTATCCAAGTCCATCTAGTTCATACAGCTAATCAATGAGAAGACAAAGTAAAGAATTCTTGTTTTGTTCACTACATTGGGAATTATTATGCAAGTTCACATACTTTAACTATTAATTGCTAGCATCTACCTCAAAGATCAGCATTTCTAAAAACAAGTCTATTTAATTAACAGTAAAAATAAGCAGGAAAACACTATGCCATATTCTTTAAAACCTTTAGAATAATAATATCTGAATATTGCAGTATTGCCAGACAGCTTTAAAAAAAAAAGAAACGTGTGATTTCAAGCCTCATAACATCAGATCAGTTACTTCTCATTTTAGTTTATAATTAAGAACTCTTAAAACCCTGTGTAGCTTCCTTCCTTTTAAGATGAATCAAAGAAACAATGCTCTATAAGAGGTATAGTGGCAAGTCTAAGGCTATCTACTGACAATGCCTCCAAATCTCTGAAAGGATACCAAAAAGAATAATAGGCCTATAATTAAATTTTCTGTGGTTTATGGGCTCATGCTACCATGAATTATCTTAACCATTTTTTTTTTCTGCCAAGCTGGGATGTCCTTCAGGCACTCAAATGCCAAACTTGGGAGATGGGGTTTATTGAACCAGAAAGGATTTCTCCATTGGAGAATGAAATAGGGAACAACCCAAATAGATTATACACAATCTTTCTGTGCCTCAGTTTCCCAATTTGTAAAATGAGGGAATTGAACTACATTATCTCTAAAGTGCCTTTTAACTCTCACAATCCAGAGAAAAGTGATGTATATGAAGTCATAGTATCTGCCACTTATATCACGTTGGAGAAAACATTTAGCTTCTCTTTGCTCCCTTTCTTCTATTTACAATATGTAAGTATTAGACTAACTCACCTTTAAGGTCTTTTTTGACTTTATGTTCATGATTCTATCATCCCATGATTTTTTCATCCTAGAAAATGAGAAACTGGTGTTCATTAAGACTAATATGGCTTACTCTTCAAACCATCTCTGAAAGTCAGAATAACTCTCCCATATTAGAGGGAGAATCTCAGACCATTAAAGAAATTGGAGGTAATTTGAGAATGCTATGAACAGGACTTTGGAGGCTCTTCCAATGATGAGCAGATGTGTGAATATGGGAGTTAGGATCAGCAGCACTACCAAAAATTAGACTTTAACATCGTATTCATTGAGAGGACTCTATTTCCCATATGTTTTTAGGAGGAAAAAGGAATAAAACTTGTAAGAAAAAAGCATATGGCACATCACTAAAATAATTTAACTCAATTTTTTAAAAATAATTAAACATTAAAATGGGAAATAAACAGCAGAAATTACATTGATATCAATTATATTTTTGATCAGAAATTTAATCAACATAAATTTATTTCCATTATAAAGAGCCTAGTCATCTTAGTTAGCAAACATCTAACTTCCTTGCCAGATAGTGAGAGGTGATGGCTAAAGTCAACATTAGGTTTGAATATAAACTCATTTGTAAAATCATACAAAAAAGGATGAGAAATGATTGTGAACAGTATAATACATAAATACTTTTGAATTTTTGTGTCCATTAAAGATTTCTTAGGAAAGTTCTTTGTTTCTTCATATATAGTAGTTGTTATTTAGTCATTTTTTAGTTATGTCTGATTGTGGCTTTTTTGTTTGTTTCTTTTTGGACTACTTTTTTTTTTTTAACTTTTTGCGTTTTCTTGGCAAAAATACTGAAGTGGTTTACCATTTCCTTTTCTAGCTCATTTTACACATGAAAAAACTGAGGTAAATAGAGTAAAGTGACTTGTCCAGTGCCATACACACAGTTAATAAGTTTCTAAGGCTGGATTTGAATTCAGGTTTTCCTGACTTCTAGTCTGCCAGCCTATCTGCCATGTTCATTTCCCATAATACTATAGACATACTTCATATACTGTAAAATATTCTGATATATTCATGAATTAGAAATACACTCCCCCAAAGTCTTCTCAGTTAAATCCATGGCAACATGAAGTAAGATTGATCTTAGCCACACAGTGGATGTTGTAGCCTGACTAGGCTATGCTCCTGATAGCATAACTGATAGATGCATGTGTACAAAAGAACTGTGACATATAAAGGAATTCAAAGAATTGAACATTCTGGGAAGATGGCAGAGTAGGTCAGATATTACTTGAGGCCTAATATACTTCCCTTAGGATCCAATATTTCACATTCTATTAAAAATCTAACAGAATAACAGCAGAATCTAACAATATGTTGTTTATAGGAGACACATTTAAGAATGAGATATACCCAGAGGTAAAATGAAGGGTTGGAGTAGAATTTATTATGTTTTGGCTGATAGTAAAAAATAAAGGTAGGGGTAGCAATTATGATCTCAAAGTTATAATGAAAATGGATTTAATTAAAAAATAAACAAGATAACTTCATTTTGATAAAAGGTACTATCAACAATAAAGCAATATCAAATCACCAGATATATATCTCTAAATTTTTTATATAGCATCTAAATTTTTTTAAAAGGTAAATTAATTACAGTGGAGTTTAATAAAGTACCTTTAATAGTATTTTAATAGTAGGGGGCTTTGATCTTCCTTTATCAGAACTAGATAAATTTTTAAAAACTAAAGAAAAGAAAGAAGAGATGTGGAAAATATGGGATATTAATTCATTGTTGGTAGAATTGTGAAGTGATCCAGCCATTTTGGAGAACAATGTGGAATTATATCCAATTGTGTCCTTTGATTCAGAAATACTACTACTTGGTGTATTTCCAAAGATGATTAAGGCAAAAATAAAAGAGCCTCTATATTCTAAAATGTTTTAGCAAATTTCTTTGGGTGGCAAAGAATTAGAAATTACAAGTATGTTCAGCAATTTAGGAATGGCTGAACAACTTCAGTATGTGATAGGACTGAAATGCTACAATGTTATAAGAAATGATGAGCTCAATGATTTTAGAAAACTATGGCAAGATTTGCATGAAATAATGAAGAGTAAAGTGAGAAGAAACAAGAAAATATTGTATATGGTAATAGCAATATTGTTTTAAGAATAACTGAATAAATAAGTTGTTTTTACTATAAATATCTAAATTAATCATAAAGGGCAGATGAAAAAAATTATCTATATCCAGAGAAAGAATTAATAAATAGAAGTATGTATAAAACCATTTAACAATACATAGGTGTATATATACATGTGTGTGTATATGTATGTACATACACATGTGTGTGTATCTGTATGTATATGTTTGTTTACATTTGCATTTAATGGTAGCCATCTCTAATTTGGAGAGGGGGAAAGGAGGAAAAAAAAGAATAAAATTACACGATAATTTTGTTGTATTTTTATTTGAAAGGAATAGCAAGTTGTACATAGTAGATTTGCAGTCTCATATGCAATCTATTTTAATTCTACTATGTTATGGGATTGCTTGTTTTATTCTATTGATTAAAAATTAAAAAAAAAATTTAAAGGAATATGACCAAATCCTTACCTAACTTACTCTTATTGGGCATATTTAGAAAGTGTTTCCAGTTATTGGTGCATTTGGGAAAAGCTCTAGCTCCTTTTGCCCTTTTCAGAATAAAACAGTGTCATTCCTAATCTCTTGGACACAGTCTATAGTTTTAGACAGCTCTACTTTTCTGAGCTCTCTCATGTGGGATGTTTTGATTTTGGGGGACCAGAATGGATAGATGAGAATTAGATAACTGATGAAATGCATTGATAAATGTCAGTCAACAAATATTTATTAAAAGACTATTATTATTATTTATTAAAAGACAGTTATTAGGCATGTAAATGAATGCAGAAGATAGTGTCTGCTCTTAAAGAACTCATAATGTAATAGGGTAAGGGCAGGGGTTTGTTGTTCAAGTCATTTCAGTCAAATTCAATTCTTTGTGACTCTACTGGGTGGGGGAGGGAAGAAGATAACTCATTTTTTAAAAGCTGAAAAGAGGGAAGAGAAAGGTAAGCTGAGCACCTTCCTTAAACTGGAGATCTGGGAGAAAGTCTCCTAAATTCATCTTCTGCCCCTCACCCTCACCAATCAGAGAGTTGGCAGAGATATAGAAAATGGCAGGTATGGAGGCAATGTGAGTTTCAGAGTTGATTTTATATTGCAAGATGAGTTTATGGATGAGGAGATGCATTTCTGAAGACAATGAGGAAGTCCAAAAGAGCAGCCAGGTGGGAAATGATACATCTTGATCTTCTTTTTTTGGAGGTGACTGTTGGTTTGGTCATAACCAACAAACCCCATAGGGTTAAGATTAAGAGGATGAGATTTTTTTCCCTATTCCTTGAGATCTAGAACTGAACTAATTTCCAGGATAAAGTAGATGAATGTATCTATTAATTAAATTATGACATGTAGCTCAATAAGTAGTTCATTGAATTATTATATGACCATGTTAAATTGGGTATCATATGGATATTTTGAACAAATACTATAAAAAGAAATTGAGCAGGTCCATAACTAGGCAGAAATAGCAGATTAGACAGTATTGAATATGGGAAGCCTAGCAATATTTTTAATGATCTCCAAACTGCTCCAAAAGCCCATTACATTAATACCAGTGTTTTTTCTGGTATTGCCATATGCCTATAAATCTTAGTACAATCTCATAAAAATCAAAATTATTAATTACACAAAGAACATTGGCAAGATACATTTGTGAAGTAGAACCATAACATGTTACCAAAGATAATGCTATCTAATAATTTGTATAAAAATCATGATAAAAAAAATGAATGTGATCACAAAAGAACATGGGCCAGTCATTTATTGAGAATAAAAGCAAAGACATGAATAACCTGAGTGGAGCACTGTTACCTCAAGAATTTTAAAGCAAGAAGATTTTCTAGCATGTCAGGTAGTTGCTAAAAGCATAAGGAAATATGGACAAAAGTTGTAAAGGATGAGAAGGTGTAGAGTAATTGAAATTTTTATCAATGGAATATTGACACTGATGTATAATTTAAAATATTAGCGTAAAAGTAAGAAAATTTACTTTCTTTATTTGAACTAAAGAGGATCTAACTACTAAGCCTCCCAAATAGGTGGCACAAAAGATAGAATTTGATCTTGGAATCAGAAAGACAAATATTCAGAGCTGGCCTCAGAACATGTGACCCTGGGCAAGTTACTTAGACTGTCTGCCTTGGTTTCTTCATCTGAAAAATGAATAGAACCTATCTCCTATGGTTGTTCTGAAGATAAAATGTAATAAAGCACTTTGCAAAAACTAAAGCACAATTAAAATACTCGCTGTTTTTCTCAATGTTCTTAAGTTACAAAATGAGAGAATTATACTAAATGTATTCTGAGGTCCTTTCCAGCTTTATATCTTCAAATTCTACTTACAATTAACTCTGATGGAAGAATCTATACTGTAAAGGAACATTTCAAGATTCTGAATAAAAGTTCCCTAACATAAGAAAAAAGTTTTTGACACAAACATTGACTGAACCTTTTAATAGGTTGTTTAAAAATGATGACCAGAGAGAAGAACTAATGGTTAAAAGGATTCAGCCTATTTCTCTGAGGATCTTCTAAATTACCAGAATTTTTTTTTCAATTTGTGGAAAATTTAGATATAGAGTAGACTAATTGGTCATTTGAAGTCCTTTCCAGTTATATGGTTCCCAGGGAAGATAGTTCAAATTTGAAAATACCTGGAACTTATCAATATGGCTATTATCAAAATATTTATGACTGAAGAATATAAACATTAAATTATGGAATATAGGGCTAATGGGGTTTTACTTTACACTTCAACAATTATTCAGAATTATTATTAGTCATAGCCAAGGTGAAGAAACTTGGAAAGCATAAAAACTTTCTGAGTTTCTCTCAAAGAGGCAATTGGAACACAGGAGTTCTTGGCTACCAGTCTGGTTCTTGAATCCCAGTTTACTTTTTAGCAAAGCCTAGCACAAGTTTTCTGGTAAAATTATGTAAACAAACCAACTGCTCTGCATTCCTCTGATATGTCAGGGGATTCACCAACCAGTAATTATTTTGATTTATGATGACTAATTAATTTGGCTCAGGTCTCTTGTCAGTAATGGCCACTCCTAACAGGGAAATCATAGTAATTTATAAAGGAGAAACATTTTAAGCATTTAAGGTGAACATAGACTTGTGAATTTTATTATAAATGGATATGGGTAAGATTTGATTTTTCTAAAAGTGCCAGAAAACTGGTAGTTTCATCCATCTAATTTCATCAAGCCATGCTTTCTGGAAAAGAATACCAAGGAACTCATCAATTCTCTTTCTATGCCTAGCCATGTGAGCAGAGGTTTGATGGAAAAACATTTTCTTGTTTGGCTGCTAAAATTTAAACTGAGCATTTCTTTGGACAACTGGGCTCCCTCTGTCCCAGAAGATCACTTTCCTTTGACTTGTAAAAGGATTGCTAAAATTCCTTTTAAAAGAGAAATTAGATACTTTTGTATTTAGAAAAAGCTTTCACCACAAAAAGAAAAATGACCATTATGTTCAGCCAAACTAAGACTTCCTCTTGTTCTTAAGTTATAGACTCCCTACAGAGGATTAAGCTAATTAATCATAATTTCCTAATAACATCATAATTTTCTCCTCAGACCTAATGATTAATGATAATTATAAAAATAAAAATAATAACAGCAACTCCGACTTTCTATAGGTATTAAGATTTACAAAGAGTTTTATAATATCCAATTTATTCCTCCCAAGAGCCTATGAAGTACCATTTACTAGATGAGGAAATTAAAACACTGAGAATCTAAAATGTTTAAGGAAGAATTCAAATCTAGATCTAGATCTTACTAATTCCAGGTCCTGAACTTCTTCCTTTGCACACACTTTCTCTAAAAGCAACAAGGTTGTTTAGATCTTATTCCTCAGAAAGTGAATGAATTAAAAAAAAAAATCCAACCCTGGATTTAGGAGGCATCAAATCTTTTTTAAAATGAATTTACTGATCAAATAATTTGTAGCTTTTGAAATTCTTAAATATGGAAATGACCCCAAAATCTTTTTTGTAATTAAACTGCCAAACTCATCCTGGCCTCCTTTGCCTTTGCTCCTAATTTACACATGGGAAAGGCTCTTCACTTTTACTCTTTCCCTTCTTCCAAACTCTTTATGTTATTGTTGTTCAGCTGTGTCCAACTCTTTGTGACTCCATGAACTATAGTATGCCAAGGCCTTCTATCCTCTCTTGTCTCCCTATGTTTGTCCAAACTCATGTTCATTGCTTCCATAACACTCTTTATCCATCTCATCCTCAACCATCTCTTTCTGCCTTCAATATTTCACAATATCAGAGTCTTTTCCAATGAATCTTGACTTCCCATTATGTGGCCAAAGTATTTAATCTTTAGTTGTAGTATTTGAATTCCAGTGAATAGTCTGAATTAGTTTTTTTAAGTATTGACTGATTTGATCTCCTTGTTCAAAGGACTCTCAAAAGTCTCGTCCAGCACCACAATCCAAAAACTTTGATTCTACACCTCTCAGCCTTTCTTATAGTTCATCTCTCACAGCCATACATTACTAATGGGAAAACCATAATTTTGAGTATATGGATCTTTGCGACATCTCTGTTTTTTTAGCATGCTGTCCAGATTTAACATAGCTTTCTTTCCAAGATTTTTTTAATTTCATAGCTGGAGTTACTGCCTATAGTGATCTTTGAGCTCAAGAATATAAAATGTGACAGGCTTCCATTTACTTATATCCCTGTTAAGACTCCCTTTGAGTCTCATCTTCCTGATGAAGTTTTTTCTAATTATTCATGTCTATACTCACTAACCTTTCCCTTCTTCTAACTCCTATAAGAGTTGTACTTTGTATCGGCACTTGAGAATCACATAATCATCAAGCTAATTCTAGTCTAGTTCCCATAATCTGGCCAGGTAGCTCTTTTCTATATATTCCCATATAGTACTAGTCTATTTCCTGAATCCCAGCCTTTGCTTGCTCCTCCTATTTGCCTGAAATTCAGTCCTTCTTCATTTCTGCCTTACTTCCTTATTTCCAGATCCTTACTTCCAGACCAAAAGAAATAGGAAAGGAAATAAAATATAATGAGACTGGAAAAATAAATTGGAGCTATCTTGTAAGAGCTTTAATAACCGAACAGAGGTTTGCTTTTACCCCAAAGGCAACAGGGAACCCAATTTCCACTAAGGGAGTGCTATGATCAGATCAGCACTTAAGAAAAATTATTTTGTTAAGCATGTTTGACTGATATTGGATTACTTGCTGTTTAGGAGAGGTGGGTAGGAGAAAGGGAGAGAGAAAAATTTGGAACACAAAGGGCTCTTAGAGCTGGAGATCGAAAAGATTTGGCATCTTCTTAGATATGGATATATCTTAGATATGAGGAGTCAAAAATAATATCCAAGTTCTGTAGAGAAAAAAAAAGACCCTTGATAGGAATAGACAAGTGTGATAGATAAATGAGTATAAGAGCATAAGCAATGAGTCTTTTTGACATGCTGAATTTAAGATGAAAGTAGAAGGAATAGATATAGATGGTGTTTTTCTTTGAGGATGGAATGAGAGATATAGAAAGATAGCTAATGGGAATGGTAAAATCCAAAAAAGTATTTTTTTTTTTGAAGCATTGAGGAAATTTAAGTGTGTTGCAAGGCAGTAGAAAAGGAACTAACTAATAGATAGGGAAGGATATAGATCAGAGAGGAGGGGATTGGATATAAGGGAAAGAAGAACATGATAGAGAAGATAAGTATCAAGGGCACGTGTAAAGGGATTGACTTGGGCAAGAAGATATTGGAGAGGTTTGACATTTCCTTCTCCAGATAACTTTACAGAACAAGAAACTGAGGCAAACAGGATTAAGTGACTTGCCCAGGTTCACACAGCTATTATGTGTCTGAGGCAAGATTTGAACTTGGGAAGATAAGTCTTCCTGAGTCCCAACCTTGCACTCTATTTACCACATTACCTAACTGCCCCTACTTCATAGTAAATTGCCTCAATTTCCTCAGCAAAGTTAGAAGTGAAGGATTGTTTAGGGTGGGGAGAGAAGTACAGAAGGCTTGATGAGAGAAGGCTTGTTAACAGTTTCTATGGGACATGAGATAAGGAATGATCTCAAGATGAAGATGAGAATTTTCTTGCTACAATGAGGGCACAGTTCATAAACATGTTGCATACCCAATCAACTCAGCTTTGTGAATTCTACCTCTGTCATGCTGTATTTAAAGACCACATTCTTAAAGACTCAATTCTAATTCTGCCTTCTCCCTTTATTTTGAGATTGTCTTCTAACTACACTGTATATGTTGTGTATGTATGTATATGATTATTTGCATTTTTCCTATTGGAATGTGAATCCTTTGAAAGTCTTGACCATGTTTTTGCTTCCCCCCCCCATCCCCAAAATTTAGTTAGTAAATAAATAGTAAAGGCTGAATAATGTTTGCCAACTGAGGAACTGTTCTTGGGAAGAGGAGTATGTTTGCCATTTTTAAGGATCTGAAGGGCTTTCCTGGGGGAGGAATATAATTTATTTCAATTAGCCACAGGAGGGAACAAGGGATAACCATTCCAAAGAGATGAAAGTGTGGATAATTTGCTAACTATTCAAGCTATGCAAGAGTGAAATGGGCTACCTTAATAAGTCCTTCCATTAGAGGTCTTCAAGCAGAAACTGGATAGCAAACTGTTGGTTACATCATAGCTCTTTCTTTGGACTACATGGTCACTGAAGTCCTTTTCAATGTTGAAATTCTTGGTTCTATAATTCAATCAAAGAAACAAGGAGGAAGTTATAAACTCAGTATAAGGAAATGTTTCCTAATAATAATTGTTATCCCCAAATGGAATGGGTTATCTCAGAACATCTTGAAAGAGAGATAATGTGAGTGTTGTAAGTTAGATTCATCATCAGAGTTATGGATTGACTAAATAACTTTTTGATGCCCTTCCAACTTAAGAGGGAGTATGTGGACCATGTCTTAAATTAATTTCTTATGCCTTGAAGCATCTAACACCATAATGGGGACTTGGCAAGTGCTCAAAATATTTGTGGATGGAAGGATTGATTTGCAAAGAAAAACCAATTAAGTCTATGTCACAAAATAGCTAGTTAATTTAATTTCCTACATTCCTCCTCCCCTCTCCCCAATGTTTTTTGCCCTTTTGTAGACATCTCCAAGTTAACTGAAAGTTTTTGTTTTGGTAAAAATTAGATTTATCCTTTACCCATGATTTCATTGGTATGAGGAAATTCCCTCTACAAATGTGCCTGGCCTATAACATATAGTATCAGAAAGCTACCTGGAACTCAGGATTTGAACCGTGTTCTTCTTGAGTTCAAAGTCTGTTCTATATTCATTACAGAGACAACCTTTTAGGTTGAAGGTGATCACTACTCTCCTCATATAGGTGATTTATTCAAGAACTTTGTTGAAGGTTACAATGTAGATAAAAGAAAGACAGAGAAGTATAGAAGCAGAGAGATACAGAAGAAAGGATAAGGGGATAGGTAGGTAGGGAGAAACAGATTCAGCATCCCTGAATCCTTTCCTTCTTTTTAACCAATTCTCCCTCTAGCAACTTGCCATCACTATGATTTCTAGCATGTCTTTGTAATTCCATTTGGCAAGATCACTTCTAACTTATGAAGACTACCTTAAAAATGATTCTTTGATCTATTTGGTGATGACACCAAAAATAATTGTTTGTTGTGGAGCAGGATATCACCTGTAAACAAACAAATGTATTATGTATATGTATATGCATATGTATGCATATATATATATGGATGGATGTATTTCTGCAACTTCTCTAGGCAATGAATCAGAAGCAATAACTGACTGATCACAAACCCAAGTGGCTGACATTGACAAACATATAGAGACTTTTCCCTACCCTTCACTAGAGTTCTGGTTTTGAAAGGAAAACCACTGGAGAGTAAAAGAACTTCAATTAGTATTTAACTGAAATTAAAATAAAGAAGAAACTTTCAAGTTAATCAAATCTGATTCCCTCCTATACCTAGGAAAACTGGGTTTCTTGTCAGATCTCCCTAATGAAGACAAAATAAATAGTGCTTGTACTCCATCATAAGGACAATGCTCCTATTATTCACAAATTAGGAAATGTTCTAATTTAGCATCTTCTGCTTCACAAATTGGAACTGGACCTTCAGAGAGCAGAACATCATTACTGTTTCAGTTTCATGTTGTCTAACGGTCCTTTTAACAATCATCTGAATAGTAAAATGGATAGAGTACTCATCTTGAAGTTCGAAAGATCTGAGTTCAATTCCAGTCTTAGACACTTCCTATCTCTATCAAATCATTTAACTGCTAATTATCTCAATTTCCTTAATTGTAAAAGGTAAATCATAATTGTAGCTATCTCAAAATGTTGTTTTGAGGATCAAATAAAATTAATATTTGTAAAGAGTTCAACACAGTGCCTAATGCATAGAATGAATTTAACAAGACCAAAAAATAAATGCTAAGTAGTTTTTAAAGCATTTTGAAGGACTATAATTGCCCAAATATGAATCTTAACTTTAAATTTTGGCTCATAACAACAAATATTTAATTTATTCAGGTTCATGCAGATAATATAGTAAACATTGTCTTGGATTCACATCTGGACAACACAGATGTAGTTATGAGATGAAAATAGAAGACAATAAAATATCTAGAAAGTTCTTGTTGAATTATATGGGAGATGTATTTTTCATTTTAAAAGTATCTAAAATTAATAATTGTTTAGTAACTCTTGGTGACCCTGTTTTTTTTTTTTGTTTGTTTGTTTTGTTTTGTTTTTAGAAAAGATATTAGAGTGGTTTACCATTTCCCCTTCCAAACTAATAATAGCTAACATTTATATAATGTTTCAAGTCTATGAAACACTTTACATCTTATCTCAGTTGATATAACCTTATTGAATAGGTGTTACTATTAGTCCCCTTTTTAGATGAGGAAACAGGCTGTAAGAAGATAAATAATTTGGGGCAGCTAGATGGCACAGTGGATAGAATACTGGTCCTGAAGTCAGGAGGATCTGAGTTCAAATCTGATCTCAAACATTTAACACTTCCTGGATGTGTGACCCTGGGCAAATCACTTAACCCCAATTGTCTCCGGAAAAATAAAAAATAAAAAATAATTTGCATGGGACACCCAGCTAGTATCTGAGGCAGCATTTGAATTCAAGCCTTTCCAACTCAAAGTCTAGCACTCAATCCACTATGCCATCTAGAGTTCCTTGAAAGATTTGTAGTTTTACCAATATGAATATTTGCTTCACTGACAAACCCTGCCTAACTTACATGATCTCCATGAGTTGCTATAGTCAAACAAGACAAAACCCCCAAACAAAACAGCATTGCTTTATAACTAATTTTCTTAATAGGAGACCCTCTACATTTTGCTCAGCTAATTATTAGAGAAACAATAGATTGTGCAATTTGGTAAGGTCAATCAAAGTTCGCACTGTTGCCACTTGGTTATAGTGAAATCTTGGGAGCAATAGTGATGCTTGAAGCAAGAAAATCAAAATGCGATCCCCAATTACCTTTGTAATTTATGATATGAAAGTAATAGAAGCAGTGGCCTCAATATTTAAATACTCCAGTGGTTTTTCAGTCCCTTCAATGTGTTTCTTCAATGATGCAAATCAGAGACCAGCCATATTTTCCAGTGTTATGTAATGCTTGTTCTTTTTCTTCCGTAAATTCACTCTGCAAGAGGGTGGGAGAAGTGATAAAAAGGAATCCAATCCATGTGAACACACACACACACACACACACACACACACACATCAATTTATTCCTTGTTCTCAGCATGTGATTAAACCATCTTCTTTTAGACCATCTATCATATATTGTTGTTGTTATTGGCATTCCTTATTGTGGTACTTTATAGTTTTTTTAATGCTTGCTTAGACCTATTATGGACCACCCCATTACCCTCTAAGGTTACTCATTTTAATTCTTCTGATGCTAAGTTGTTCCATGATTCATGCCCATATAATAAAATAAGTATGTTATTGATAATAAAAAAAGATAGACCTTTTGTTCTAGGACAAATTTGAAGTCATTCAAAAACTTAACAGTTTTCTGAAGGCCCATCCTATTGGGTCTCTACCCCGTTAATTTGGGGTCATAGTCAGCAGGCAGGTAGATAGATAGACAGGCAGGCAGACAGCAGAGTCAGACAAATAGATAGATATAGATAAGGAAGGAAGGGAGGGAGGGAGGAAGGAAGGAAGGAAGGAAGGTAGAGAGGAAAGAAGGAAGGAAGGAAGGAAGGAAGAAGGAAGGAAGAAAGGAAGGAAGGAAGGAAGGAAGGAAGGAAGGAAGGAAGGAAGGAAGGAAGGAAGAAAGGAAGGAAGGAAGGAAGGAAGAAAGGAAGGAAGGAAGGAAGGAAGAAAGGAAGGAAGGAAGGAAGGAAGGAAGGAAGGAAGGAAGGAAGGAAGGAAGGAAGGAAGGAAGGAAGGAAGGAAGGAACAGCAAGTGATCATTTGTCTCTTCTCATATATGGAAAGAATAATGACTCAGTTGGAAAGCAGACATGTAGGGGAAAGCTAATTCTTCAGTATGTCCTGATTTCCAATCTTTTTCCCTAGAAACTATAGGAATTGCTCTTCAGTCTCCTCTAAGAGGAAAATTCCCCAAAGTAAAATCAATTCTGAGTTCCTGTGTAAGGGGAGACTATGTACAAGAGTTGTGGAAATGAGAGATCTTCTTCCTGCTTCTAGAGAGGTCACTGTTGGTTCTAAACTCTTCAGGAAGAAACTTGTAGAAAGAAAGAGCAGGTTTTGGAAGGCAGACATGTAGGGGAAAACTCATTCTTCAATATGTCCCTAATTTCCAATTTATTTTCCTAGAAACTATAAGAATTGCTCTTCAATCTCCTCAAAGAGGAAAATTCCCCACAGTAAAATCTTTAGCATAACTAATGGGTCAGTGACCCAAAAGAAAGGTTTTTATCCATGGAAATGACATGAAGGAATGAGTTTTACAATCTGCCTTGCTTCTATACCATAAGATTCACTGGATCTTCTCTGCTTTTCAGTGGAATTCCCTTATGTGATCCCCATTTATAATAAGAGTTCCTTGACAGTAGGAACTGTCTTTATCTTTCTGTTTGTATCTCTAACCCTCAGTATAGTGTTTTGCATATAATAAACTCCTAATTTTTTAAAAAATCAATTCATTTACTTAGGAATGGGATATTAAGCCCCACCATCCTTAATGATGAGAATAAATTAGGTTTTATTTCAAATCTTTGTAACTGTTTGTTCCTTCCCATTTTCCCTTTGCTTACTTTTCCCTCTTTGTTTTTATCCTTAAATACCTTCAGAATGATTTTTAGTTCAGTTTCTCCCCAGTCTTTCTTTTTTTGTTTTATGAGGTGATACTGCTCATAATCTTCCATTTTCCTTCTCCCTAAGACTTTACGAATGAGCGCATATTACAAACCAGTATTGTCCTTGGCTGCTGTATCTCTCCATTTGCCAAGTAAGGTTTAAGAGCTTGCTGACTAGGTTGCTTTTTTTCAAAGCTCTTTTGTTATCCTTATTATGGCAATTGATTTACAATGGCTAAACTTGCATTTGAAATTGTTGTAATTGATGTCTCTGTCCTTTATTCTATACACATTCCATTTCTCATCATCAATGACTTATTTAAATAGGTCATAATGGAGCTATTTTAGTTGCATGCCATAACTTTTCCTCATTTTTTCTAACTACATGCTAATTATGATTAATGAGTTGACTGTACATAGATAACTGATTGAGGAATGACTTACATATCAAGGACAAGTCATAAATACAATTAAAATTATTTTTTGTGATATTATTTGATTCTCATCTCATGAGGCTTCTATCTACTCTGTAAGTCCTTAACCTTTCCCATTCCTAATTACTGATCCACATTTTCCAATATATTTCTTGCCATTCTTGCCTTTGCATTAAAGTCATTGAGCTCATCATCATCATCATCATCATCTTCTTCTTTAATATAGCTCTTTAAAGTTTACAACATACTTTATCAAAATCATCTCATTTTATTCTCATAACAACCCTAAGAAGCAGGTGCTGGTATTATTATTCCTTTTTTCACAGATAAGGAAATTGAGGCAGACAGAGATTAAGTGACTTGGCCAAGATCATACTCCTAATAAGTATCTGATGCTAGATTTGAACTCCAGGTTTTCATGATAACAGGCCCAATGCTCTAGCCACTGTCCCACCTAGCTGATTAAGTATAAGTTGACTTTATTTAAAGGTTTTATCAAGTTCTTCATAAAAATTTCTCTGCCTCTTCAATATTTCCAAGAGATATTTGTACATAAAAATAATTTTTTTTCATTTTGGTCTTTTTGCAAATACTTATATGCATTGAGATCAAGATGAATAAATACTATAGTTATGGTGATGAGGTCCTGAATGGTGGTTGTATTGAACAGAGAGAAACTACAAGAATCAATCCCTGAGTCAGGCAAGGAGAAGACCCTAATAGAGATCAGTTTAGTTCCATGATCCCACCGTCTGAGGAGACTATCCAGTCAAAATTCCAAGTTATATTAAACCCCTGAGGTCCACCCTCTGTAGGAGTCTCGAGCAACTTCACCTTACCATATCCTGTCAGAAATAACAGTCATGTCCCTGAGGTTAGATTTTCCCTATAAAATCTATTTATGGCCCATTCCTTGGCCACTGCCCTCCTCAGTCTCATAGTATCTTTTTCTTTACACATCCCTCATGCTATATGGTATCTCCCCAAATTCCATTGTGCTTTTCTAAAGAGAATATATGAATTTTACTTGCATTTTGCTTCTACTTCCCATTTTGTTTAAAGTGAAAATGTCAAGACCAATAAGATTCTATTCTTCCAGCAATATGTCCTGTCTTTGGTCATTGGCCAAAGTGGCAAACTAAGTGAATTTTAGAGAAGGTCTAACCACGTGCATCTTAATATAGTAAGTAATTTAGACAAATTATAGTTTAACCAGAAGGAAAATTAGATATTATAGTTCCTGGGAAAGGGCAGCTAGATGGCTCAGTGGATAAAACACTGGGCCTAGAGTCAGGAAGACCTGAGTTCAAAATTCAGCCTTACACACTGTGTGATCCTGAGCAAGTCACTTAACCCCTGTTTGCCTGAATCTCCTGGAGAAGGAATTGCAAATCATTCCAGTAACTTTGCCAAGAAAATCCCTTGAATGTATTGATGCAGATGTGGTCCCTTTAAGACTGCTTTCTTTGTGATTCTCAACCCCTCCTCTTCCCCCCCCCCCCCTCCGCAGTTAATGTAATAACCCTTTGACTCACAAATTCTGGTCTCTTTGAATTCCAATAGAAGATCCAGACATGTCCCATCCCCCATCTGGATCTGAGCCAACTTTGGGGCTACACCCACAGGCCCCTCTAGCTAAATCTCCCATTATAAAAGGGGCCAAGCTGGGACCCCCTCTTTGCAGAGGTCCCAAACATGCTAGCCATGTCAGGACTTTCTGTCCACTGGACCCTCTGTCCAGTATCTTTCTTATCTCTACCTTTGCCTATACTTTAACCTAGCTTCCAAACCCAATAATAAACCTCTTTTATCAATCTACCTTTTGGGGCCAATAAATGCTTTTATTGGGGACTCTGCCGCTACTAAACCTCATTTACCACGATATCCTTGTGCCGAATCCAATGGGGTTGCAGGGGAGCTCCATTTGACTCCCTATACCCCAAACCTGCCACTAGACCTCTACAACTAAACCCTAATTTCATTTAGGTACCCCATATCTAGATCTCATCAGTATGGTTCATGAAGTCATGAAGAGGCAAACACAACTGAACAACAACAAAAATGACTCAAAGGATAGAATCTCAAGGGATTTTGGAGGTCATCTAGTCAAATCCATTTGGGATCCTATGCATGGTCTTCTCATCTCACCAATGAAGATTTGGTAAGACACTCTTCCACAAATAAGGGAAGAAAAAGTAGTATAAGGATTCTTCATCATAATGGACGAAAACATCATTGCTTGCAGGAGAAAGGCTTATCTACCTGGAAAAGATAAAGGGCAGGCTGGGAGTTTTGTTATGACACAGACAAAAGGAAGAGCATTGCTTGCAGAATGTAGTTTGCGGTATCCACACCACAGTGTCTCCAGTACCACCTGAAGAAAAAAAAGGAGCAAATCAAGCACAAAACAATTATTCCTACTCAAAACTCACATTCTCCTTATCTCCTTCTAATCCGTTAAATGAGTACATGAATTTAATAACAGTTCCCTCATAGAAATCCCTAATCACTCCATCCTTTTTTGCTTCTCTATGGATTAGGATATGAGGTTGGTGAAAGTTACATTAAATAGAGATGGAAAAGAGACCCTCTGCATCTAAAACTCCATGAATTGAATATTTAAAAATGAGACCTGAAAAGACCATGGGTAATTGAGATTGAACAAATGGCTATAGAATATATAACAGACTTTTAAATACATAGAATGCCACTGACGGAACTACCTATATAGAAGGGACTTGAGAGCTTCATGATGATACCATGTGCCTTGGAAAAACTTTGGTGAACGTATGGACTAATTCTTTGAGTAACTGAATAGGCATTTGAAAAGGTATTCATCACCTTCTATCCCTCTCTTACATGGGTTTCTTCTCCTGGTTTTGACCCCTTCATTGGCACATCTGGTTAGAAACAATGCTGTAAGGTAAGAGACTTTGGAACCTTTTTCCCCAAGAAAAACATATGGCTCCATGGAAATAAGTCTCAATATTTTGACTAATCATTGGCTCTTTTGTTTTGGATGAAGACAATTAATTTGGGAGTTCTCATCTTGTGAGTTTTGAAAGTTCAGATTATCAAGCCAGGAGGAATCTAAATTTTGGGAAACTGGAAATTTTTTTTTAGCCAACTGAGAATTGATTTTCCAAGGAGCATAAATCTCATTTGCTTCAGCAGTATCAGTGATAGCAACTCTTTAGAAATCATGGATTCTTTGGATGTGAACATGGTGAGACCAATGCTATGTAGAAACCATGCGATATCTGAGCTTACTTTCTGCAAAGACAAAGGTGATATATGGAAAAGTGTATAGGAGAAAATGTTTATATGTTTGTCTTTGTCATATCTTCAAAGTAAATTTTTATTTGGTTACATGATATTAATTGGTTACATGGAACCTAATCACTGATGAGTTATAATAATCAGAAACACAGTGGGTGATTAAGTTGAAGAAAAGAGATACTCTTAAGTCTTCAGAGTTACCCTAGAACCCTTACAGGATGCTAAATGTTATTACCTGAAAGATAAAAAACACCATAGGAATTCTGTTTTGATTATTTTGATCCCAGAATGAGAAGGAAAAATGCTTAGTAGTATTATACTCCTCTCATAATCTTTGAAGATTTAGAAACAATTTTTTAAAATCTCCCAAAGAGTATATATCAACTACATTTTCTCCAAGACTACATCATCTTTTTTATAATTAAACAATTTAAATGGTTGTCAGCCAAAATAAACTTCTGCAAAATGGTAGGCCTCAATTGGCTCTGACATCTTCATTAAAAAAAATGAGTAGCAAAAAATAAAGTTGAAAATATGCTTACGAAAATAGTATCTAACATTATTTAAATGATCTGGAAAGACTGAGTCACATCAAATTGAGGGAATTATGCAGGTTTGTTTTGCAAAGGAAATAGCTCTCTTTAGAAAAATATCAAGCACTTATCTTTACCAAGAATAGCTGAAGGCCAACAGCATGTGAAAAAAAAAATTGGCAGGCAATAGCTAACTGAGGGTGTTTTGCAAAGGGATATCATGAGCCAGCAAGACGAGGAATTCGCCCCTCTATCTATCTATCCATCTCTCTATTTACCATCTATCTATCCTAATCTATCTTTCATCTGTCTATTTATTGATTGATAGATCGATCTTGCCAAGCTTAAAATTGCTTTCCATTTTATCCTTTCTTTTTACTTCAAATTGCTTGTAATCTTCCAATATATTTCACTTTAAAATATATATTTGAAACATCAATTCTTAAATTATGGATCATGGCCCCTGTGGGGGATTATAACAGAATATGAGGGGTCATGAAATTATGATATGCTATCAGTAAATTATTAGTAGTAAATATTTGGTTCATATACTTATTTTATATATCTATATGTCTAGGATCATGTAAAAATTTCTCAGGTGAAAAGTGGTTGAATGGAAACAGTTTAAACCACTGTTGTTTGTGGTGGCCACATCCTCTGTTTCCCTAGGACATTAAGTGTTTGCTAACTGGGCCAGTTTCTAGGTTCTGGTGTTCTCTTTGTTATGGCTACTGATTTACATTTGTGAAATTTCTGTATGAAATTTTCAGAATTACCATCTAAGTCCATATAAGTCTGATGTTTCAGACTTCAGGATTCTGCTAACTGCTGTCAACAGGCAGATGAGCACAAGATGTGTCACTGTCAATAGTTGTGATCCCCTTACCATTAGGGATTACAGGATTTTGACAATCCTTTAAATATTTGAAGATAGCTATCATGTTTAGACCAACTGTTCTGCTTCTAGGGGAAGCACATGAGAGAGAGAAAGCCAGTTTGACTTGATTTTAGGAAGAGAAAGCGTGTCCAAAATTTTAGGGAAGACATATCTGGGTCCAATCTCTAAGTAAGCTCTTTTATAACATCTCTTCATTTCTTTAAAGAATGTTTTATAATTGCATTTATACAAATCTTAAGTTGCCAGATTGATTTCTGGGTATTATTTTGAGTGGGACCTCCCTTCATATTATTCCCTCCTGGGTTTCATTATTGCTATAAAGAAATGTTGATTTTGTGTGTGGATTATTTTGTATTCTGATACTTTACTGAAACTATTAATTATTTCAGTTAGCTTCTTTGCTGAATTCCATAGCATGCCTGATTAATGGTTTTCCAACCTCTGCTTTAATATTGCAAGTAACAAGAAGCTAATTTAGTAGCAATTTCACTGACAGCTCAAGTTGTTTAAAATGTCTTTTATATTGAAGCACAATCTACTTCTAAGTAACTTTCCACCCATTAGTCAAATTTTCACCTTTTGGAACAATATAGAACAAACCTCTTCTCCCCACTGTATGATGGTCTTCACCAAAGTAAAGAAGGAAAGACACCTAAGTTTTGGGGGCAGAAATGCAGCATCTCTGTGCAATAATCTTGAGGAAAGTCAAATTAAGAAGCATTTATTAAGTATCTGCTCTGTACCAGTTGCCATTCTACAAAGAAAGGTAAAAATATTTCTTATCTTCAAAGAGAAGACTATCCATTACTTGAGCCAAAGCTTAGAGGCAGGGAAAGTAGGGGTTCATTGCTAATATTTGAGACAAGCTCTGATCAGGCTTATTTACATAAAATTGGAAATGTTGGAAGAGAGAAGAGGTGTTTAGGAACTTTTAGCTACAACTGTGTGTCTTGCCCTCTGTGGGTTTGTTCTTCCTGTGTTATGTGTTTTCCTAGGATGAGGGATACTTTTATGTTAGACCATGCTGCTCAGCTGTCTGTGTTCTGAGGCTCAGAGAATACCAAGGGGATCTTTGGTAATAAAAGTGTGTTTCAGGGTCAGCAATAGCTGCATCTTTGATAGCACCTTCTGAGTGATTCCATCGTCCCTGGGGCATGTCAATGTCAGCAGTTGTGGCACTCTTACTGTTAAGGGTTGCAGGATCTTGACAGTCCTTTAAATATTTGAAGACAACTATCATGTTTAATCTCAGCCTTTTTTTCTTCCACTATTGGTATGGCCTTATTTAGAGACAGCCTGGAGTAATAGGAAGAACACTGAACTTGAAATCAGGAACCTCAGTTCTAGGACTTGCTCTTTCTCCTACTAACTGTGTGACCTTGGAGAACTTATAGTACCTCTCATGTCTCAGTTTAATCATCTGTTAAATGAAAGTGTTATAATGAATGACTTATATGGCCCTTTCCAGCTCTAAAATTCTATCACTAATTTCCAGATGTCTCATCATCCTGACTTTCTTCCTTTGGGTTCATACTAATTCATCAATTTCCCTATTATGAAATAACTCCCATAATGGAGCTCCAGCTGAGGAATAACCAAGACTGATCACAATGAGATTATTGCCACTGATGACCTGGACCTTCTACTCTTATTAACATAACTTAAGATCTTAATTACATTTTAATAGTTATACCACATTGTTGGATCTCATTAAATTTGGGATGGTGGTAATATAAGAAGCACATTATCATGTGATGATACATGCTGGAGACAAAAAGCCAGATTTTACAGAGATAACTCAGTAAGATAACTAGCCATAAATAGGAAGAGATAAGGAATGTGAATAAGCAAGATGCATATTTAAAAGTGAAAGAGATTTCCTGAAATACATTAGCTGGGCCATGAAGAGTATAAGAGGAAAGGTAGAGAACAAGATCCACAACTAATCCTCCTGAAGGGAAAGAAAGGACAAAGACCTAAAAGAATATTAGCTCAAACAATTTTCTAACCTTGGCAGCCAGTGGGTACTATTAGTTCCCAGGGATTCTTTTTGTTTTTCTAGAGTCAGAGTAAGGATAATAAATAGTGACATAATCAGGGCATTGGAAGTAATCTTATTAACATATATAAAATATGTGTAAAATATAAATAAAAATAAATATATAATATATAAATACATTAAATGAAAGTACTATAATGAATGACTTATATGGTACCTATCATGCATCAGGTTCTGTGATAAGGACTATGGATACAAACCAAAAAACAAAAAACAAAAAAGGGGTGCTGTTCTTAAGGAGTTTGTAATCTAATTGGGGAGATGGTATGCAAAAAGCCATGTACAAACAAGATATGAATACATAATAAATTGGAGGTAATCAATAAAGGGAAGGCACTAAGATTAATGAGGACAGGGAAAAACTTATAGATTGTAGATGATGGGGTTTTGTGAAGACCGCGTATTTTAAAATCAGCCGAAGTCAGGAATTCATGTTAGGGGAAAGTCATCAGTCTTTATTCTCAGTGAAGAAAGATCAGAGGTGGAAGAGAATGGGCAATAGCAATGTGTGTAGCTGAGTCAAGAAGCTAGCTAGACCAGCAGCCACACGACCAGGAGCTAGGAGTATGGAACCCAGGTCAATCTCTCCCAGCTTCTCTTCCTGTCTCTCTGCCTCCACCCACCAAAATCGTCATATCCTATACAACACATCAGGACTTGCACAGAGAGTGGGCGGGGGTCATTCTTTATCCAATCATGTATATTAATAGAGTGTAGTCCAATTATTATTTAGTCTCACGTGCTTGGGACCTCAGTGCATCAACTCAAGCCTCAGCCCATTACAGGGTTTTGCTGAGATTTGAAGGATGCCAAGGAAGATAGGAGTTATAGATAAATAATCTGAATCTCAGTAAAGCTCAATTATCACACCCCTACCTTAAAAAACCTTGAGTTATTCTGAGATCAGATTTGTTTGTTTGTTTGTTTGTTTGTTTTGCTGAGGCAATTGTAGTTAAGTGACTTGCCAGGGTCCTAATAAGTTAGGAAATATTAAGTGTCTTAGGAGTTATAGATAAATAATCTGAATCTCAGTAAAGCTCAATTATCACACCCCTACCTTAAAAAACCTTGAGTTATTCTGAGATCAGATTTGTTTGTTTGTTTGTTTGTTTTGCTGAGGCAATTGTAGTTAAGTGACTTGCCAGGGTCCTAATAAGTTAGGAAATATTAAGTGTCTGAGGCTACATCTGAATTTGGATCTTCCTGACTTCAAGACTGGTATTCTATCCACTGCACCACCTAACTTCTCCGAGATCAGATTGTTCTGACCAACTCCAGAAACAGATGTTAATTAAGTATAAATTTACATTGGTCAGGTTGTAGTTCATACTGAAAAGGCAATTGATGGCAATGATTCCCTGGTCACAGATGTGTGAGAGGAATGAAGGAGCAGGGTGGATCTGGATGAAACAAGTAGTACATCTGGCTGAGGAATTTGGATTTCCTTTTTTACTCATTTCCAGTTCAAGGAGTTGTTGCATAACCCATTATGATTAGTGCAGTTCTTTGGAAGTGAAGCCAAGTCATCATTGTGTTGGTCAATATTTCTTCTTCAAGATTCCTTTCGATTTGAAGACCATAGTGAAGCAAAAAAGAAGAGAAAGAGAAGGAGAAGTAGGAAGAGAAGGAGAAGAAGGAAGAATAGAAATGAATATAATACAAGTACCTTGAAGGAATAAACATTATCTGGAACTCCCTAGATGTTGGGAATTTCCTTAATAATTCACTAAGGACAAAAATAATATGTATTATTGTTGATAATTATTTAATGAATGCTATTAGTGTGCTCAGTTCTCAGAAGAAAAATAAAAGCAGTAGGAGATGTAAGAGTTCACTTCATAAATTTCAGTGACAGAAAGTACATTAGGGACAAGGTGGTTGCTAAAATGTGCATTTACTACATCTTGTTAATAGTGAACTGCAATGAATCTGCTCTGTAGCTGTCTTCTTTCTTTCTTTTAGATTCTCTATTTCCCTTTCCCTTTCTCCCTTTCTCAGTGTATGGGCTGGTGATCAGTAGGGAGTCAATCTCAGCAAGTGCTGTCAAGCTGCTTTTTGTCTTCCTGCCCCCCTGAAATTAGTGCCTGCAAATGAAGGTCTTGGGAATAGGAAAAGTGGGAAAGCTTCACTTTTACTTACCCAAGACTCTGGCTTTAGGATTAGCTTTTAGACTTCAATTTCTGGGAACTTTGGAGAGAACTTTTTCTGAGTCACAGAGAAACTGTTTTCCAGTAAGTTATGGTGGTCTAATATGGTCTGCTATTTCTAGGAATATTAGATAATGATTCTAAACTCAAGAAGAAGATCCCCAAGTCGACTTCTTCTCTCTGAGATTCACTCTTAATAATCTAGATCCATCAACCTATCTGCTGACTTTGAAGCTCAAGGCAAGATACTCCTAACTTGGACCTAAGGTTTCTGGGCAGAATTGGGAGTCTCAGAAGTGGCTAGAAAGCTCTAAAGTTCCTAGAATCAGAGATTTAGAATTAGGTGAAATGTTAAAAGTAAT
This sequence comes from Sarcophilus harrisii, assembly GCF_902635505.1. Classification (NCBI taxonomy): domain Eukaryota; kingdom Metazoa; phylum Chordata; class Mammalia; order Dasyuromorphia; family Dasyuridae; genus Sarcophilus; species Sarcophilus harrisii. The sequence continues at coordinate 144,249,815 of NC_045429.1, forward strand.
TTTACAGATGATGAAACTGAGGCCCATCAAATTTAATAATTGGACTGTGATTATACAGCTATATTGTTTGAGGCAAGATTTGAAGCTAGGTGTCTAGTATCTATTCACTACAATAGTCTCAAAACTTCTTTCTTTGTTTATTCTTCTCTGTTCCCCTTCCCCATGTATAATCTATCTGAAACCTGCTTCTCAGTTGCACATAATCCCTCTTTGATTGGGAGATTCACAGGTTTTTTTAAGTCAGATCAGGGCTTCTTAAACTTTTTCCACTCATGATCCCTTTTTGCCCAAGAACTTTTTAAGTAATCTTAGTTATATAGGCATATAAAACAAGTATATAAGCCAGATATTTACTGATAACAAATCATAATTTTGCAATCCCCTACATTCAATAATACAAACCCATATGGTGCTATAACCCACAGTTTAAGAATCTTTGCCCTAGACCTTAGTTGCCTTAGGGAGAAGTTGCCAAAAAAAAAAAAAATAAAAAAAATAAGGAAGGAGAGGGCAAAAAAAAAAAAAAAAGAAATTGAATATAGGGAACAAAAGTGAAGCATTAGAATTGGGTAGCTAAAGAGAGTAAAGTTCCATACCCTCCACTCCTTTCATGAATATGTGATCAAGAATTCATTGGCATCAGCTGTATTTTCAAATGGAACTATTTATGGGACCCCGTGTTGAGCTGCCCCTAATGTGTCAAGAAAACTCAAACCTTCTAAAATAAAGATTGGTATATTGGACAGAAGTGAGTTTCAACATTAGAGAATTTTTATAATGTCCTAGATACTAGTAAAAAGGCAATTAACAAATCTTTAGATTTGTTTAAACTTTACAGGGAAGTTAGGTGGCAAAATGGATAGAACATAGGAGTTTGGAACAGCTCCTTTTATAAATGAGGAACAGACATAAAGTGACTTGCTTGGGGTCACACAGCTAGAAAAGGAGCTGTAGAAAGAAATGATAAAACACTACTATCTTTGCCAAGAAAACCGCACATGGGTTTAGGAAGAGCCAGACACCATTGAAATAACAGAACAATAAAACTTTACCATAACCAAATTGAATTTTCTGATTGATACAGAACTGCTCAGTTACTATTTCACATAACCAAAGGGAAGATCTTTGTAACTGTAGTGAAAGCCTTAGCAAGAAGCTCGTCAAGATTTAGTCCCTGCCTTGAAAATGATATGAAGAATAGAACAACCCATAAAGAGAGAAAAAAAGGGAAGAACATGGGACATTCATTTGCCAAATAGGTAAGAATAAATAACAGAGCTTCTGGATCAGGAAAAAAATATACAAGATTAACTAGACTGAGACCATAGTATGATTAGTAGGTGGACAACTGGTGTTAAAGTCAAGAATACCTGGATTCAACTTCTATCTCTTATATATGCCAGTTGTGAGACTCTGATCAAGTTGTTTGACCTTTTGTTAACTCCAGATAAATTTCTAATATTATAAATTCCAAAGAATCAATGGAAAAGCAGCTCTAACTCCCTTTGGCCAGGGTAAAATCAGATAGGTGCTAGGGAACTTTCAGTAGACATAGAAAGGAAGGCTGTGAATTTTGACTGGTGATATGTATATGTCTATTTTGGAAAAGGGAGATGAGACTAGCAATGGATGCCTAAGCATGTGTTTAGTGTGTGATAAAACAATAATAGGTAAGTAAATATATTGGTAATTTAGGGTGGCATTTGCGATAAAAGGTCTGTATAGATGCAATTCTTAATCAATAGCCATTAATAACCCTAGAGATGGGAACATTAAAATTATGTCTTTCTCCTTTCTTTTCTGAACTCCATCAATCATCTTTTTCTCAAAAATTCTTTAATTTGGAAAATAAGAATAGAAATAAGGCGTGGCAGAACAGACAGAAAAGAGAAATCAGCTCATAATCTCCATATTTCTCACATTCATTTTGTTCTTACTACCTCCTCAACTGTCTCGACTATCTACTATCTTATATTTCATCTTTCCATTCCTCCCCCTGCCTTCCACCATCACCCCTAAGTTTCTTTTGTGCTTTGAAAATCTGACCAAACAAGGCACTGGCCCATTCTTTGAAGCCCAGAGATCTGCTCCAGTCCAATATATCCAAAAGTGTTTAGTCTCCATTGTTTGGCCACCATAAGTCCTGAATTGAACTTAAGTTCACTGAGCTGCCAAGGGGAAACAAAGTTGAGAAACAAATGCCTCTCTCATTCTGTAGGTATGCAGTCTCTGGCTGATCCAGGACCATCTTGATAAAGGATAAAGTGTTGGTTTCTGGACAGACTCTTTAGGGAAAGGCAGGAAGGACCTGGAGATTTAGACTGGTACTTGGCAACTGTAGCCAGATGGGTGAATGAATATTCTGTGCCAGCTGCAATTGGTCTGTACCTTTTGCTCTATGGAGGATAAATGGGCTACCAAAGTAAAACAGGGATGTGACAGATGAGGATATGATGGCTGCCCGCCTTATGGAGAAAAAGATGGCTAAAGAAACTAAGGTTATAGGAGTATCCAGGAGTAGAACAGCCAGGCTATACACCTTTGGCTTCATAAGCCAGCATTCTCTTAGTTTCTTCTGTTGTTGGAGTTCACACCAATTTTCATTTTGAAAAATGAACAGGAACTTTGATTCCTTATGAGACTTGGCCTTTTGATTGATTTCTTCACAGAATCTTAATGGGAAAAACTCAGGTGAAAATATGAGTAGGAATATGTAAATAGAAAATATAAGAGCTGGGAGAAATATTAGAGTTCATCTCACCCAATTCCCTCATTAGAATTTTTTTCCCAATTACATGTGGAAAATTTTCTAATTCAAAATTTCCAATTACATGTAAAAATATTTTTAGCATTTATTTTTTAAAAATTTTAAGGTCCAAAATTTCTCCCTCCATTCCACCTCTCTTCTTCCTAAAGAAGACAAGCAATTTGATATAGGTTATACATGCACAGTCATACAAAACATATTGCTATTTTAGTCATGTTTTAAAAGACAGCAGACCAAAAATACCAATTCCTTCATTTTGCAAATGAGCTAAGTCAGGATGAGAAAAATGAAGGAACTTGCCTAAAATCAGGCATGAAAGTATTGACAAGAGGTAGGAGTAGAAACCAGACCCCTACTTTCCAATACTGCATATTTCCCATATGGTACTGGGTGTTTTTTCTCCTTCGTACATGAGATATCTTAACAGATGAATTAAGTACATAAGTAACATATGTACATAATAAGTACATAATTAGCTGATCTGTGTGTGAAATGTGGAGTTATAGGAAATGTCCTGTAATTAGACAAACATAAAAATATGGTGAAGCTCCACTTTTTATATTACTAGTTGTGTGACAATGAACATGTCACTTAACCATTCATCTTCTGTTCCTTCCTCTGCCAAATGGAACTAATGCCTATAATATCCATCTCAAACAAAAGGCAGCATGCATTCTCCAATTAATAAATGGTCAAAGGATATGAACAGATAATTTTCAGATGAAGAAATTGAAACTATTTCTAGTCATATGAAAATATGCTCCAAATCATTATTGATCAGAGAATGCAAATTAAGACAACTTTGAGATACCACTACACATCTCTCAGATTGGCTAAAATGGCAGGAAAAGATAATGATAAATGTTGGAAGGAATGAGGGAAAACTGGGACACTGATACATTGTTAGTGGAATTTCGAATGCATCCAACAATTGTGGAGAGCAATTTGGAATTATGCTCAAATAGTTATCAAACTGTGCATACCCTTTGATCCAACAGTGTTACTACTGGGTTTATATTCCAAAGAGATCTTAAAGAAGGGAAAAGAACCCATATGTGCAAAAAATGTTTGTGACAGCCCTTTTTGTAGTAGCTAGAAACTGGAAATTGAATGGACACCCATCAATTAGAGAATGGTTGAATAATTGTGGTATATGAATGTTATGAAATATTATTGTTCTGTAATAAACGACTAGCAGGATGATTTCAGAGAGACCTGGAGAGACTTATATGAACTGATGCTAAGTGAAATGAATGGAACCAGGAGATCATTATACATGGCAACAACAAGACTATATGATGATCAATTCTGATGGACATAGCTCTCTTCAATAATGAGAGGATCCAAATCAGTTCCAATTGTTCAGCAATGAAGAGAACCACCTACACCCAGCAAAAAAACTATGGGAAAAGAGTGTGGACCACAACATAGCATTTCTACTCTTTCTGTTATTTTCTGCTTACATTTTGTTTTCCTTCTCAAGTTATTCTTACCTTTTTAAATCCAATTTTTCTTGCATAAATATGTATACACATATTGTATTTTACATGTACTTTAATTTAACATAAAAAAGGGCATCATGGCACATATATAGTGTCAAGGTCTTCCTCCCATATATGGGAGGGATCATGGCTAAATCATTGATTCACTCAATGTCTCTGGGCAGATGACAAATAAAATGTACTACAGAGTTGTTGCTGAACAGCAGTTACCATTCAGAGGGGAAGGAGTCATAAAGTAACTCATAAGGCAACAAAATGGTGAAAAGAATGAAATTACAGAGGAGCTGCAGATTTGAATTAGTGGGGGAAGTTTTTACATTAGAAATTATGCTCATCTATGAGATCACAGGACCAGTCCACCCACTAGCCAAAACAAAACAAAACAAATAAAAAAACAAAAAACCACACCAAAATGAAATTCTAGAATCCAATAAAACAATGTGCAATGTGTATGAAGTAAATGGCAAACTTTAAAGCACTTATAAATGTTGGCTATTATTTTTCAATACAATAAACTGAAAGGAAATTTAATTCCTGTGACAAAAGCAATATATTTCTAACTGAAGATCTCACACCAATGGAGTTTCTGGAGTTCATTAAGACTTTACCTTTTCCTCATCTGGCTCTTGTCTCTTCTGAATAGTTTTCAACTGTTTCCAAGAAGTCATCTCCCAGCTCTCCTTTGTCTCTTCCCTTGATTCTTACTCATCAATTTTTATTTATCCATATTAGATGTCATGGAGGCCTGATGTCCTAGGCTTATTATAACATTATCACCAATATTATCCTTTTCATGAGTGGCATAGAGAGTAGTAGAAAAAGTTTAGAGCAGAAAATTCATATATAAAGCATTTAAAAATTATTATAATACAATAAGGAAAATTTTTACAAGAAAAAGAAATTAGGTTTCCTTTTTAAAAATTCAATCCTTTAATCCCAACTTTGCCTTCCAAAAGTCTTTTAATGTTTAGAGTAATTTCTAACGCCATTTTTGTAGATTAAAGAGATTTAAAAACTAGGATTCACATTTTTTGATTAATATTTACAGATGGTAAAGCTCAGGGTGAACTGTGGGCAAAATTATGAAGGAGCAATCTTGATTGTCTTCTCTCTCCTTTGGGAGATGCTTTTCTTCTCTCTCTCTCTCTCTCTCTCTCTCTCTCTCTCTCTCTGTCTCTCTCTCTCTGTCCTTGTCTCTCATTTTCTCTGTCTCTCTGTCTGTCTCTTTCTGTCTCTTTCTCTCTTTCTTTCATTAACGTTCTCTCAGACCCCCCCCCCAGTAACTGCTCAGAAAACACTGATCCATACTAACCCTCTTAAAGCAGCAGCCCATGCTCAAGAACTTTCCAACTCCATGTTACACTTTTAAAACTTAACTATCTATAAATTTTCCATTTACATGCTAATGTGATCAACAAGAGGTTGATATGTTATTCACTTTAAGGGGATGCATTTGCATGTTGAGAGTTGAACATGGAGTTTCATTGAACATGGAGTAAAATAAAAAGAGTCAAAGAACCAGTTTTGAAGATACAGGTTTGAACCCAAATTCTTCTAAAATGAGGGAGTTGAACTTGAGGAAGCCTGAGGTTCCTTTCATATGTAATTGATGGTCTTATACTCCTTATTAGAAAAAAAAAAGTTGCCTACAAAATAAGAATTTTAATTAAAGGTAAGTGAGAAGAAAAGAGATTTCTGGAGCTGGTTTAGTCTTTCAGTAGTCTTCAATTTTCCCAAAGTTGACCAGCTACCTTTACCACCTACATCTAAGGACTTGGTTGACTGTTAAGTTATAGAGAGCTTCAAGGTCTGAATAGTTTAAGTTCTGCCTTGTTTGTTTGGTCTTTCAAATTCACCAGCCAGACACCACTCTGAGAACTCCTAGCTTAGTGGCACCATGCTTGATGACTAATGCAATTAAATAAGTCTTGGCTCTTGGTGGAGTGCCACAATAACAAATCCCATCGTTTTAAATGCTTCTGCCAGATGGATTGCTCAAACACTTGGAAAGCACTCTGGAGCACACATACTTCATCACTGCAGGCCCAGTTCATGGAAAAATGACATGGCACTTGTGGGGGTGGAAGGTATGGTCATTTTCTTTTAGACAATTAGCCCTACAATTTTTAGGGCTCATATTGTCTTAATTTCCTCCTTTGTGGATCAATAGGAGTTAAATATTAGAAGTTCAATGTATATAAGAGACTTCCTAACTTTTTGCTTATTAAAGAGAGTAAATTATTTTCCCAAGAGGAACATAAAAATTATATGGAACGATAGTATATCTTAGAAAATGTTTTCAGAGTATATCAAAACCCCAAACTAGTCTTCCAGTTATCTATCCTTCTGCATTAACAAGTTGTTCACTCCTTTGGCAAATATTTATTGACTGTCTATTTCCTGTATTTGTGAATTGCTGATTAACATCCTTGGAGGGAGATTTTCACATTGCTTATAAACCACACCAATATAATCACTCTCATTTCCCTGCCTCCTTCCTATATCTTTTTAGTGTTGTACTGCTGTAATACTGGTGGTTGTAAGGTCACTATGGAGATAAGGCTGGCCAATACCACATTTTCTTCTCTCTACTCACTGTCTTTCTGGGGCTTTAAGTGATCATATCTTATAACATATAGTATTTTTTTTTGGCCTGTTTATGGAGTTTAAATTAATAAAATGTTAAGATTATGAATATAATAGCTCAGAGCCCCCAGTTACAAAAATTCTTAACATTTAAACAGAGAATTGGTTCTCTGGCTTAGTTTAAATATACAATTAGCTCTAATACCTGGGTTCTTTTTAGATGATACAGAACTTCAATTTTCTGGAAACAAGGTAAAGAAACAATAGATTATATTATAATATTTGTTAATAGTTAAGCACAGGAGGGGAAGTTAGGAATAGAAAAAGCCTTTGTTTCTTCTTGGCGGGGGGGAGAGGAGGATTTTCCCCCCAATCTTGAAGAGGTTAGAATGAGGATACATTTGTATCCTCATTTAGATTTAGGTTCAAGTTTTTTACTATGAAATTTTGGTAGTAGCTGAAAGCTCTCATCAATTTCTCCCTTTCTGCCATAGCTCAGCCCAATTAGCTGAGCTCTGTCTCCTTTTGCTCATTGCCCAGTGAGACTGATTTTTTCTAGCTCAGCTCTTGAAGTCCTCCTTGCTCCTCTCAATCTGTCTGTGATAGATTGTGTCTGTCTTTTTTAGAACTCCAGAGAATGATTCAATTTGGCCTTTCGGTTCAAAGATCCCATAAGTTTCAAATCACACTAAGTGTTGAGAGAAAATTTGTCTTTGAACGACAAATTACAGGGCACCAATCAGTTTTTAAGCCCCTATTACATCCCACCCCGAACTCCCATGTTTGGAATATCTTACTACAATTTGGGGAAAGGACACTAAAGAAATAACAATAAAGTTTGCCATCAAGGAATTTGCATCTTAGTTAATTCACAAAATATGATTCAAACAAATGATAAAAGACACAGGATTACAATCAATTCTGTAACACAGATTGCAAGTGCTTTAGAAATTCAAAAGTGGGGGGAAATCACTGTGGTATGGAACAACAATGAATATCTATGCAGTATTTAAAGGCTTGAAAATTATTCAGATATATTTTTCTCTTTTGTTCTTCAGAATAACCCTATGAAGTAAATGCTTCTATTAATCTAATTCTACAGATGAAGACACTGAGGCTGGGGCTGTGACTTATCCAGGGTCACATAGCTACTAAGTTTCAGAGGCAGAGATTTGAATTCAGTCCTTCCTGCTTCCAAATTCAATACTCTAAACTTGGAAAAAGATAGCCATGAAGAGTAAAACTTAAAGGGAGGTAGGAGGTAGGGAATGGCATTTCAAATAGAAAGCTTATCATTAAAAAAGATCTGCCAATAAAAATTAATATAGTGTGTCCCTGAAATAGAAAGGAAATTTACTAAAAGCCTAGGGAGTCAATCAGAGGAGTTTAGCCTTACTGTAATAAAAAGCTGTGGTAGATTTTTTTGTAAAGGAAAAAACATGATTTTTTTTTAAATGGCCAAGGAACAATTAATCTGATCTGTGAGCAATATAAATTGGAGGAGTAAGTCAAGGAGACCAAAGGAAAGCTGTTAGAATACAATGATGATGATGAAATGGAGAGAGTATGAAAAATGAAGCAGATGAGAGAGATTGTAAAAGAGGAAATAATAGCATTTGAATCCTACCTCAATACTTTATCAAATTATGAAAGAAATCTTGGGTTTGATAATATTATACATTAAGTAATTTATGATTATGATATGAATAAAAATTCATTCCAAAGCTGAATAAAGTTAAATTCTTAGTAGAGACTACAAAGAGTTTGAGTTTATGTTATCCCTTACATTATGCTTATATCAGGTAATTTCTAGTGCATTTAAGAATAGTAGGAAAGCACCATTGTCGTGATGACTTCTTATGAAGCAGTTATTGAGGGAAGATTTTTGCCCCTTAACCACAGTCAACTATGCTCTGTTTTTTGCCCATAATGCTATCCACATAAGACATTGGTCAGCAGTCTAAAAAAAGTATGAATGCTTCTGAATCATGTCAATGAAGTGTGCATGTACACACATGTACACATGTGTACACACACATGTATAAGTGCCTTTAGAAAGTAAGAGAGTCAGTATGGTATAGTGGTTAGAGAGCAGGCATCAGAGTCAGAAAACCCTGGGTTCCAGTTCTATCTCTTCCTGGCTCTATGATCTTAAATAAGTCATTTAACCTCTCTAGGGTTCATTTTTCAGTAAAATTCTGAGACTAAATTCAATAACCTATAGGTTCCCTTCCAGCTCCAGACAATGATCTTATAAACCCCATTTTTCCACATCCTTTCTAAGACTGTAAATTGAAAAGAAAATGGCAATATGTATTAGTACCAGGAGTTTCTCATACTACTTTAACCATAGGTCTTGTCCCAATCCTCACTAATTGACCATTTGTGAGAATTTAGACAAGGATATAAGTGAGCTAAGTGTCACAGTGGATAGAACACCATATCTGGAGAAAGGAAGATTCATCTTTCTGAATTAAAATCTGACCTCAGACACTAACTAGCTGTGTGAGCGTGGGCAAGTCCCTTAACCCCATTTGACTCAGCTTCCTCATCTGTAAAATGAGCTGGAAGAAGGAAATGGCAAACTACTCCAGTATCTTTGCCAGGAAAATCCCAAATGGGATAACAAAGAGTGAGACAAGATTTAAAATAACTCACCAGCAACAATTAAAAAAAAATGTGAGTTCAAATCATTTTTTATTCAAGCAAATCTAATTTGGAGTTGAAGTAGCAGGGAGAAGCCAGGATATGCTTTAGAAAAATCTGACATGTCTTCTAATTAACAACACCATTTTTGGAATTAAGCAAGTGGTTTAGTTACATCATAGGCTGGAGTCTACCCATTTCATTATCTATGGAGAAAGGAAAAAAGGTTTCATTAAGTAATTTATGATATTAAAAAATCTGAGGAAACATGTTTAGCCTAGAAAGTATAATGGTAGTTAAAAGAAAATTGGATTGAGAACTAAGAAGGAAGACATTTTAAGTATTTTTCAAATCACTCAACCTCTCTTCAATTAGAAATAATCTTCAAGTGATTAAAAATGAAAACAGCTCCCCTTTGACATAGAAGTAATATTTGCATTTCTTTCCAAATAGTCTTTAGTTGGGATTTGTGATACTTCCTATGGGATGGAAGAAGGGAACAAACATTTATTTAACACCTACTATATTCCAGGTATTGTGGTAAATGCTTTATAAATATTATCTCACTTGATCCCTCCCTTTGTTCCAAGTTAGTACATTCTTTTTGTCATTTTAAACTATAAAATAATTTTGGGCCAAATGATTTTGATTTTCCTGGTGATGGCTAAAATAACATTCATATATCACCAACTTCAGTATATAAGACCCACAGTAGAGGTTAGTCCATGATTGATACTGTCCTTTTTAGCTTTCCTCATAGCCCAATATCTTTATATTTTGAAAACATACCCATAGACAAGGAAGTGGTACAATGGACAGGAGGACCTGGAATCAGAAAGACTTGAGTTTAGATGGTTAGTAGCTACCTTGGAAAAGTCACAAAATTCCTTTTTAGCTCAGTTTCCACAACTATAAAATGAGGATTGTAATAGCATTGACTTCCCAGGATTATTATAAGAATCAAATGAGACAATATTTATAAAGCACTTAGCACAGTGTAAGTGCTATATAAATGTCAGTTATTATTATTATTGTTTAATTTCATGGGGAAAGCATCATTACCAGCAACCAAAACAAAGACCCACTGAAATAATAATAATAAAAAAAAAACAAACCCTGAAAAAAAATGTAATTAAAATGGCCTTAGGGAAGAATTGAGAAGGTGCACTTCTCTCCCTTCTTTGTAAGGTCAGAGACTAAAACTATATATCACTGCATAGATTGTCAGAAGTGGTAAATATGTTAATTTTGCTGAACCACTTTCTTTTTCTATCTTTGCTCTTTGTTACAATGGATGCCTGGGGGAGGGATAGGGCAGGAAAGCATACATTGAGAAATGAAGGTTATATAAAACCCCCCCAAAAAAAAAATCAACAAAAAGAAAAGAAAAAATAAAATCTACACATTTCATTGATTATGAAAATGTAGATGATTCTGTATCATGTCTGTTAAGAATGAGATCCTATACCAGAGGGCTTGGAATATGATATTCTGGAAAGCAATGGAGCTAGCTAGGATTGCAACCAAGAATCACCTACCCAGCAAAATTGAGTATAATCCTTCAGAGGAAAGGTGGTCATTCAATAAAACAGAGGATTTTCAAACAATTGTGATGAAAAGACCAGAGCTGAATGGAAAATTTGATTTTCTAATATAGGACTCTGGAGAAGTGTAAGGAGGTAATCAGGAAAGTGATATCATAAAGGACTTTAATTAGGTTTATCTGTTTACATTCCTACATGGGAGGATGATCTTTGTACTCATTAGTACATTCTCATTATTATGGCATTTAGGAGTCTATATAGACAGAGGGCATGGGTATGAGTAGAATATGAAGGCATAATAATTTTTTTTCAAAAATAATAAAATTAAGGGGTGAGAAGAATATACTGAGAGAAAGGAAAAGAGAGAAGTGGAATGGTGCAAATTATCTGCCATAAAAAAAAAAAAAATGAGGCAAGAAAAGGCCTTTAAAGTGGAGGGGAAGAGGGAGAGGAGGAGGGAAGAGAGTGAATCTTACTCTCATCAGAATTGCCTCAAATAGGAAATAATGTACATACTCAATAGGGGTATAGCAATCTATCTTACCCTGCAGGCCCTGCAAGATATGGAAAAGGGGGTGGGTGATAAAAGAGAAGGCATACTGGGGAAGGGAGTAGTAACTAGAAAAATATTTTTGAGGAAGGACAGGGTAAAAAGAGAGAGAATAAATAGAAGGAAATACAAATAGCAATAGTAATTGTAAAAAAAAAAAATTGGAGCAAATTGAATATTATTGTTCTCTGGGAAATAATGAACAGGATACTCTCAGGAAAAAAAAAAAAAAAAACTAAATAAACCTGGAAAGTCCTCCATGAACAAAGTGAAATATGTTGTATGCCAAAAATAGCAGTGTTCTGGGATGATCAGCTGTAAATGTCTTTTTTATTCTCAGTAATATGATCCTCCTCAACTACTCTGAAGGACTTATGATCAAAAATTCTATCCATACCAGAGAAGGAACTGATTGAGTCTGAATATCAATCAATAATTAATTTTTTAAATAAGAATGCAGGTCCTGTGACCTTAGATCCTAATGGGAAAATGGGGGAAAGGGGAAGGGAAATATGTTGCTGTGGCAATATTCAAATGTGTCCATAGTCAATGCAAAAAAAAAAAAAAAATAGCAAAACTTTCTACAATCCCACCTTGATGGTCCAACATCTGCTTTTTTCTAGAATGCCACATGCATTGGTGTTCTACCTCTATCAGTCAAGGCATCCCCTCTAATTTGACCCAAGAAAACAGATATTCCTTTTTGTTCCAAGGAAGTTGACTTTTTATGAGAAGATTCTTAAAGAAAAGCTTGTCTTTGAGTTAAATATGAATCAAAAATGTATTTTTCATGTTGTTTGGTGAAATAAACCATAGCAGCAGGAAATGACTGCTTGGATCAAGCCTTTAAGTAAATATTTATTTTTGTCTTGCTCATAGCAACATGCTTATATAGAAAGCAAAATTTTTCTGTATGTGACTAAAAATTAATCATTAACCAAGTTGAATTTGAGGGTCTAGTTTTTTTATGGAGCCAATGAAATTTCATGGTTTGTTTCATGAAGAAGGATCCACAAAGTTGACTTGTTAATAGGTTTTGGAATAAATTTTAAGATTTAAAAATTTTTTACTTTAAAGGAGTCTTGTAAATGTAACACCTCAAATCCCCCAGTCACCTCTTCTTGATTAGAGAGCTAGTGAGTGGAGCAATAAACTTCCTAAAGCTTTGATTTAGAGAAGCTTTAGATCTTAACCTTTCCAGAACACTTTCCATTTTCCATCAGCATCTCCAAAGAACATGAAGTGCCTGTGCCAGAAATTGGTTAAAATACATTAACTGGCTGATAGCATATCAGGCATAAATGGCATAGCAGAATGAGTGAGGAGGGCTTCTTAATCTTTCAGTGGATCTGTGCATTTGCTGATGTGGGTGTGAACTCTTCCAATGTAGGTCTCATCCTATAAGGGTATGTCTTTGCAGAAGGGATTCACTTACTGTAGTCTAGGATATCTTCTAATTCTTTTGGCATTGCTTGGACACAATTGGCACATATGGATTGTCAATAACATTCAGCTCTCTCTTGCTACTTAATGGCCACAATCCTTTCCCAACACATTTGTTTGGATAACAAACTTTCTGCCAAATTTTCCTACAAAATTCTTTGTTGGTGTAGAATTATAGGGCTAGAGCTGGTGCCTCCTTGTCTTTCAATTGTTTTTTGTATAATCTGCAAGTTTGATTCTTTAGAGATTGTAGTAATCCATAAAGAGGTTAGTACCTAAAAAAATTGCAATACATTGAGTTTTCAGAGTGACATTTAGAAGACAATTATGATTTTAATTTAATCGGGAGCATAATTTAGAGAGAAATATGAGTCCAGACTGGTGCTTTTGTCCTATTTTTCTTACTCCTGGACAACAAATGTGGCCAGAAAATTCCCATAAAGGAGGATTTATGAAAGGAACATGTGATTCAAGTAAATGCATGGAGAGAAAAAAATCCCTCCTTGAAAGCTTCAGAACTGCCAACATCTTCTGGTATCATTGCTCTCTATGGAACCTTCATGCTTCCTTCCAGGCATGAGTCTTTCTTGATTCCTGCTGGACATTGTATCTCAGCAGTTCCCCATTGGACATTACATCTAAATTGCTTACTACTAGACATCATAATTAGGTGTTTTTTTGTTTACTTTTTAATGTGTTAACCAAATTTTACTGTCTTGCTCTCTAAACTGTGGATAACTGGAGCTGCACAAAGCAGAGATAGATTTTAGAAATAAAGTAACAGTTTAATTTATCAATTTGATGGGAAGCTCTTCTGCCCAGGAGACCTCTTCCTGTTGCAGAAAAGGTAGAGATTTTATCTGTAAATCATAAGTAGGAAGGGAGGGGAAAGTCATATTACAATGCAATAATTTTTAGAGCCTGAGTGGTTTCCCATGACAAATCCATGGATGCAGGACAATATGAATGTTCTCCAGTGCTGCGGAACAGTTCTTAAGTGATTGCTTCAAATCATAGAGGTCTTTTCTTGGTTGGAGGACCAGACCAGAGTTTTTTGATGAGAACAGGTTCTACAATCTTTGATTCAATTATTTCCCATGTACAGGAAAGTGCTGTCAAGAACTGTTTGATCATTTCAAGCTGCATTGTAAGATTCTGATTACAAATCAGAAGAGGCAGTTCTGAGAAATTATTAATAATATGTTCATTACACAAATCATCTTGATAATTATGAAAATCATAATAATTTTTCCTCAAATCTATCCAGCCATCTTCAGGTTCATCTGAAAGCTATAGCTAGGAATTTTTGAGTATGGGGCAAGTATCATATTTTTGAGTCCAGTGGAAGTGTGCCAGAACAATGAGTTAGGAGATAGAAATTCTAGAATAGTAATTACTGGAGAAGCAATCAAATATATTGAAAGTATCCTTAGGTAGAGGAGCTCACCCTAGCCTGCCATCTGGCTATTTTGACTAATTATTCTTGTCAATTGAGCTGCTAAAGTCTAACAAGTACTATCAGTATCTCTAATTTCTGCATGCTCTATACAGGACACCCTGAGGCAAAGCTCTGATCACCTGACCCTAATTGGAGTTTTGCCAATACCCTGTCCAACATCCAGACGGCTGTAGTTAATAAGCCCTTGTGGGAAGGCTATACTCTGTCAGTTTGTTCTTTTAGCTTCCTACTGTGACTGTGCCTTATCTATCCCCCTCAACTGAGCTATCATCTTCAGCAAGCTTTCCCCTTAAAGTAAGGACATACCCCTCCTCATTCAGTCCTCTTAGACATTAGCTTTGAAATTCTCTTCTCCCTTACTTGACCCCCCTCAATCAGTGACTAAAAAGTTCTCAGATAAGTTAACTACAAGGTAGGTGGTCTAGCTAAGAGTAAATTTGTGTTTAGCACTTTCCTGTTTGATTCCATCCTAAAATGAGCTTTTATTTTTTCTTTGAATTATTTTACTCTTTCACGTCCCTCCTGAGCCTTTCAATTCTACTACTATCTGATTTGTGTTCAGAAATTCATTTTAGTTCTAAGGTCTTATCATACCCATCTGGTCTAGGCAAATATCTCCAGGGCTCTACTTCTGCAAACAGAAAGAATGATACTGTGCCAAGGAGAGTGTTTTTAATCTGACCCTATCATACCTTCTTTTCTGCACAGAGAACAATTTTTAGACTGTGCAGAAAAGGCCAAAAAACCTGGGAATTATTGTTCCATTTTCATCAATGAAACACAGGGTCAATTCTCCGGGGTTGTTCTATTAGTGAGAATTTGGTTTGTGGTTGTTGTATTTGCTTAGCTCCCAAAGATATAACAAGAAAGACTGAATAGTAAAGCATGGGATTGAGAGAATTTATGCAGAAAATGGAAATAATAGAGTACTCTCCTGAACACTTCCACCAGTTATAGGTCTTGTAGCAGTTAGGGCAGAGTGACTACTGATCGAACAGGCATTTCTTTTTAAGGCCAGGATAAAGGTACAATAAGTCAGGTTGGCATGTTTTGAGAGAATAAGCCACACACACATTTTTCTCATTAGAATAGTTTTGGGAGCAGGTGAATCTTATAGACAGGATAGTCTACACCTTCTTGTTCAGGTGTAGGTACTTTGATTATTCCCTCTAAAAATGGCAGTCAATAGCTTTGATTTCTGTGTCTCTGGGGTGGTCATCTGTCTTTGACAATTCTGTTTTCTGTCTTTGGCACATTTGAACTTAAGGGATCAAGTTAAACTCATTAAAAGCTGAAATCTCTGAAAATCATCTGAATTATTTCCAAAGTGCCTAAAAGGAATGGTTACTGAAAACATCAGTACTAAAATCTCTTCTCTGCAAAAAGAGTTTAGGGTTAGTTCAATTCGATAAAGATTTATTGAGAACCTACTGTGTGCTAAGCCCTGTGAATACAAAAAGAGGCAAAAGACTGCCCATAAGTAACTTTCAATTAACAGAACGGGAGTGTGTGTGTGTGTGTGTGTGTGGGGGGGGGGATCTTCAAACAAATCTATGTAAAACAAGCTCTAGACAGGATAGGAAATAGGAAAAGGAAAGCCCTGAAATTAAAAGGTGTTAGGGACCAGTCACTCCAACTTGGTAGCCTCTTCAAAAGTGGTCCTTGATGTGTAGAATACACTCCCTTCTCACCCCAATCTCATAGAAGCCCTCACTCCCTTCAAAGAATACCTCAGGAACTGATGCTGAGTGAAATGAGCAGGACCAGGAGATCATTATATACTTCAACAACAATACTAGATGATGACCAGTTCTGATGGATCAGGCCATCCTCAGCAACGAGATCAACCAAATCATTTCTAATGGAGCAGTAATGAACTGAACTAGCTATACCCAGAAAAAGAACTCTGGGAGATGACTAAAAACCATTACATTGAATTCCCAATCCCTATATTTATGCACACCTGCATTTTTGATTTCCTTCACAAGCTAATTGTACAATATTTCAGAGTCTGATTCTTTTTGTACAGCAAAATAACGTTTTGGTCATGTATACTTATTGTGTATCTAATTTATATTTTAATATATTTAACATCTACTGGTCATCCTGCCATCTAGGGGAGGGGGTGGGGGGGTAAGAGGTGAAAAATTGGAACAAGAGGTTTGGCAATTGTTAATGCTGTAAAGTTACCCATGTATATATCCTGTAAATAAAAGGCTATTAAATTAAAAAAAAAAAAAAAAGAATACCTCAGAAGCTGACTCCCACATAAGTTCTAATTATTAGTACTTTCTTAATATTGTTTCTATATTACTTGGTACTTCTATACATGTCATATCTTCCTGGTATAATGGAAACTTCTTTTGGCCAGGTATTTCCTTTATTTTAACTCAGATCTGCTGATTCCAAATCTGGGAGACCTTCTGCAAGAGGCAACAGAGAGAATGAAAAGAATAACTTTGAATGTGGAATCGAAATCCTGGGTTTAAATCCCACCCCTATATTTTGGCTACCTGTGGAAATTAAGCAAGTTATTTTATATCTCTTAGGCTCAGCTTTCAACTGAAAAAATGTAGGGGTTAATTTGGATGACCTGTATGTGAACTTCTACCTTTAAATCCTCTGTTTTTAATATAAAAGTCATAGAATCTACATTTAGCTTCTGTCTAGAATTTAGCTATCTATGGCCCGCACCTGAAGCAATTTGGAACAGTATTTGATGATGTAATACTTTAAAAAAAAAAATCCATAGGCTTCTTCTATCCTTCATCTACTATTCTCTTGATGTTTATTTCTCTCCTACTTTTTGCTTGCTAGTGTCAGAGTTTTTTTTTTTTTTTTGTGTGTGTGTGTCAAGGTCACCTTGGTTGTTTTTGTTCAGTTGTTTTTGACCCCATTTGGGGTTTTCTTGGGAAAGGTAGCAGAGTGGTTTGCCATTTCCTCATTTTACATGAGGGAACTGAGCAAACAGGATTAAGTGACTTGCTCAGGGTCATACAGCTAGTTGAATATCTGAGGTCAGCTTTAAACTAAGGAAGGTGGATATTCCTGATTCCAGGCCATATACTCTATCCACTGTGCCACTTAACTGCCTTTTAGTATGGTATTAACCTGTAATTCTTAGGGCTAAAGCCCAAGGCAGCTTTGGCTGAGTCATAAGTTTATCCTGTGGTCTAATAGTTCTCTCTCTATATGCTTCTGTGGGAAGGGCAAAGTTGGGGGCTCTCTATAAAATCATGAGAGAGATAAGGGTTGGAACATAGCAGCAGGGAGATGCCCAAGACAAAATAGGCAAGTAGAGAAACTTCTAGATTAGGTGACTGAGACCAAGAATACAAACCCCAGCTCTGCCATTTATTATCTATGTGACTGGGTTCTCACATTCCTAAATGAGAAAGTTGAATTAAGGAACTATAAAGTAGGCTAGTTAAGTGTTGTACTTGGAGGAAGAGAGACCAGGTTTTAAGTCCTCCTTCAGCCACTTCCTAGCTGTGTCACCCACAATTATCTCTCAACCTCAATTTCTTCATCAGTAAAATGGACAACCTACCTCATGGGATTATTGTGATGATCAAATGTGATAACACCTATAAAATGCTTTGCAATTTTTTTGCACAAACTTAAAAGTGCTAGATAAAATGCTAGTTATAATAATAGCGAGGAAGAGGGGGAGGGAGGGAGGGAGACAGAAAGAGGGAGATAGAGAGGGAGAGGGAGAGTGAGTGTGAGTGTACAATTGATTGTCACTAAAATAAGACAGACCAGAGAGAAAGGCAGGAGATGGCAGACCTTTAGGATAAGAGTTAAGAAGAGAGCATGGATACTCACAGGCTAGTGTTCTGGCAAACATGGGAGATAAATAGGAAGCATTGTATTATTAGCTAAATTTTATATCCTTTTCTGTGTTTGTTATTATTCTTTATTTGTGAGGGAGAAAGACAGAATGGCCTGGAGTTCAATAAGCATTAATTAATAAAATCAGAAATAATTTAGGCCCCATGGCTTCTTTGGGCCCAAATTCATGTTTGTAGGACATTGTTTTTTTATCCTTTGGGGCAGACTGGGAGGGCAAACCTAGAGGCAGCTGTGATCCCCAGCTAGTTTGTGGCTTCCTCATTATCTCATCCTGCCTTTGGTCTGAATTCTGGACCAGACTTCCTCTACTAAAGTCTGAAGCAGCATGGGAGGCCTCTACAAACTGATCTGGGTGGTAGGCACAGGCAGTCAGCTCCCCAGTGTGGTCAGATGTTGTCAGTTCAGCCATTCCCTGGTCCTTAAAGGAAACTATGTCTCTTGCTTTGAATTCAGATGTAGAATGTTTCAGCTTTTGGGTTCTTTCAAGCTAGCCTGTCTTTCAAAAGTGACATGGCCCAGTTGTTGTGACTGCCAAAATAACAAGTCAATCTCACTATACACAATCAATGATATCCAGAAAATTTATGAGTATATTCAGTAGTTATAACTTTCTTTTTTCATAAAAACACTCTAGGAAATAGTTATCCTTAGCTCAGAGGTTAGGGGCACCATGCCCCAGTGATCTGAAAAATCAGTGTAAAATTTTTTGGTCCTCACTTCATATCAGAGAAGAAATTTGAATTTTTTCTTTTTCTTTTATGGGGTGTTATATATAACATGCGCATGTTTTATGTGTTTCTGTGTTTCTAAATTTTTTTGTTGTCATTTTCTGGCTTTCATATATGTACTGAAGCTTCCACAAAACTCTCCTCAAAACTCCCATTTAATTTCTTATGCCAACAGATGATATATAGAAACCATGAGGGGTAAGTTGTGATATGGAAGGGATAACTATATATCCTTTTTATAGGAAACTTTTAGTGAATCCTTTTGCATATTTGGAAGTGTAAGTATTTCTTTTCTCGCCTCAGTATATTTGTTGTCTAACTGGCAAGTTTCACGTATCATATTTTCTTAAAACTGATACTGTTGTGTGCCTGAAACAGTAACTTGTTGATCAGTAGTTAGGATCCTAGATCTGGAGCTGAAGGGGATCCTAAAAGCCATCTGTTTCCAATCTAAGTTACTCTTTTTCCAACCAAGCAATCATTAAGAACCTACTATGTCCCAGACTACATTGGACACTAAGAATATGAAAACACAAATGAAATTGCCCCTGAGAAACTTGAGAGTGAGAGAGCCCCAAAGTCACACAGATACTAAGTAGTAGGGTCATTATTCAATCCCCAGACTTCTGACTCTGTGATGCAATGAATATAGTACTGAATACAGAGTTAGAAGAACTGAATTCAAATACTGCCTCTGTACTTAATTCCAATAAAATCTTGTACATGGCATTTAATTCTCCAGGAGCAGAGATTCCCTTATCTATAAAATGAAGGCACTGAACTATTGACCTTCAAGGTCATTTTTGGCTCTAATGCCTGGGTTTCTATAAATGAATCAGAATTTTTTCTTCAATACCACACAGTCTTCTCTCTATGGAAGGCCATTATCCAGTGAAGGAAAGGAGGAGGAATCAACTAACAAATAAAAGACAACATTGTAACTATAGAGGTAACCATAAGATTTTATAGTTGGAAAGAACTTTCTAGTCCATACAATCCATCTTTCCACTCCCACACTCTCCAGATGAAAAAACTGAGAGAAATCAAGCTATCAATATATCATCACATTTTGATTTCCTATTTTTGGAGAAACATGAAGCATTCCTCTTTAAGATTTAATAGCAGAAGGGCAGCTACATGGCCCACTGAATAGAGCCCAGTATTGGAATCAGGAGGATCTGAATTCATCCAGCCTCAGACTCTTAATATTTATTAGTTGTGTGATCCTAGGCAAGTCAATTGTTCTAATTGCCTGGGGGGGGCGGGGGGGAGAGGAGGGGAGGAAAGATGCAGTAGCAGGAAACATCTTTATCTGGTAACTACAATTGAATGAATCTATGGTATTCTTTGACAGGGATACTCTCTTCCCTTTTGCATATCATAATACATCTAAACCTTATCAGCCTGTGCTGTCGTCCATGTCCTCCCACAAACTTCTATAAAGAATCTATCAGAAGCCTTTTTTGGTCTTTTAACATTCATGAGCATCACTGCAACACTTGAGCTATTTTTAATCTTTCCCTTGATTTTGATTCATGAATTGCCAAAATCTCTTCCCAATGGCACATTATATAATTTCTTGCACATAAATCGTTGTTAATGATTGACTTTGGTCTACCATAAATTTCTTCATTGTCTTGTGATCTTTGATTTTTTTCTTTCAGAAATTGTTCTCCATGATTAGCATGGATATGCTAATGGATATGGTATCAATAATAAATGTATTTCAATTCGAAGTCAAAATATAGGTGATAGAATAATAAAATAAGAGAAAATGTAGGAAAAGGCCCAATATAATCCATAAATTGAAAGATAACAAGAGAAAAGAGGGGGAGGGGCAAAGACAAAAGGGAAAAGAAACCAAAAATTGGATTGAGGATGAAAGAGTTCAGGAAGTACTGAATGTTATGTTAATTATCAGTAAATTGTTTTTTGTCACCCACCCCACTGTTCATTTGGCCAATAGTCATCATGGAAAATTATGGTTTATTTTCATTTTCTTTTAAAAACCCTCTCTAGTTTTGTGGAGTTTTTAACCTGGGGTCTATCCATGAACTTCTTTAAAAGAAAACATAAATGCTCTAATAACTGCAATATAATTAGTCTCCTTGCTATTCCTATACATTTGAAAATATTATTCTGTGAAAGGATTGATGGGTTTTACTAAGACTGCCAAAGAGGTCATTAAATAACATCAATAAAAAGGTTAAGAACTCTTTGAAATGTTTTCTTTTCCTCAAAATTATGAAAGATTTGCAGAAGATGAAGAAATGCAGAAACTTACCTTGTATGACTTACTCCATCAGAAGTTCACTGCCTTAGCTAGAAACCAAAAGTCCCTTTGATTTTTCAAACCTTTCCACCATATTTTTCTATAAAAGAGAGTAAATCTATCTCATTCTATAATAATTGAAATTTATATTGGGAATTCATGTTTTTTAGTCCTTTCCCCACATTAGTAGCCATTTTGTTGTTGCTTTTGTTTTTGGTATATGTTATGGGCATTCATCTATAAGGAGTGAAAGGGAGTAATGTGAAATAAGTATTTGAAAGGTAAGGGCTTTAAATGCGAGATTGAGTGATTTGACTTTTATCCTATAAGTACTAGGGCTTCAGGAAAGATATTTGAGAAGAGCTCAATTGTCAGGTTTTTGATGTAGAAGAGTTGTATGGGGGAGGGAGTGGAGAAGAGGGAAACTAAAAGTGGGTGGCCAGTTACAATTCCTGAGTGGCTGAGAAGCTAGACCACTGGACATGCTGCTTAGAGACCCTCAACTAAGGACTTAAGTTATGCTGACCAGCAACTCAGATCTAAAGATTGATTCAAGGGGTTTTCTGACAGTTGTACATCTTAAGCAATTCATTTATTTTATCTGAATATAGGGAACCATGCTGATCAGTTAGTTATTGTTTCCATGTTCATTTGATTATTTATGGACATTTTTAGGAATGGAACACCTCCTTTTTCTGAATTTATGGAATTGTACCCATTTATTCTACCCCTCTCAAATTGGAAAGTCCCTAACCTTTCTTCCATTTAAATGTCTAATTATCTAATATTGTATTGTTTTCTTTTAGTTAATTGGCCTTGTTTTGATTTATTAATTTTAATGAAAGTCTGTCTCCCCTTGTATTTGAGGGTCCAGGCCTAAATTGAATAGGTCTGGTCTTGCTTTGTTAGACAATTGGCATACGTTGATAAATAAACTGATGTGCTCAGAAGATAAACCCTTTGTTTACCTCAGTCATTTCATCTTGCACCCACCACACTTAAGATGCATTTGAAATCTTAAATACATAGTCTCAAAACTTTCTATAAGCATCCCACTCTGGACTCAGATTCCCATTTACAAATGAAATAATAAATCCCATAGAGTCTCTTAATGGTAATACAATAGTTTTCTGGTTGTCATCACTCTTGCTGGCAAAAAATTTCATCTAAGTTATATTAGATTGCCATTAGAATGTCTCACAAAATGACTTTTTTGGATCTTCACAAGTCAACACAAGGGCATATACAAGTTTAACACCAAGCCTTTAAAAGCCTAAATCAATGGACCATCTTAGCTGTCTCTATAAATTATGAGAGATTTTAGGTCATATTACCCTTTTTGTTCTTCTACTACCCTTCTTCACTTCTTTGTCACACATATATAGATTGTTGCTCTTTTTGGGGGCACTACCATATACAAACCTGTGGACCAGTCCAGGAAAGAAAAAAAAAATGTTGTTTTGAATAGTCCAAAATATCTATTGAGCCCTTCTTCCATTCCTTCATCCATGGTACCATCATTTGGGAAAACTCAACAAGCAATAGCTCTGGTATTCAGTGTGACCATTGCTCATGAGAAGAAGTTGTATCCCATCAGAGAATTTAGAGTATAGAGTGTGGAGTATTGTTTCCAGGGAGTTTTTCCCTGATCAATACTCCAAAATACCTAAATTCACTCTGGTCCTGGTTTATGTGACTTGAATCATTATATAAGAAGCCAATAGAGAAGCTTCTCTCCAGACTGTGGTTGAAATTTGGTCTAAAATGGACCTCATTCCTTGATTATTGTTTTCATTGCTTTGGCATTTTGTCTGATACCTATCTCACTCTTTGGGTTAGCTTGGTGAAAATCACTGGTGACACTCTTCCTCCTGAGAAGAAGGGGCCATACAACAAGATGTGATCCGACCTACAAAACTTGGATTATCCTAAGATCTTTCTATCCATGATAACCAAAGAAGGGGAGATGCATAGTGCCCTATATTTGTAGTCTAATCAGCTATTCAATGTACATTAGCTGCCCACTCCATAATTCACTTTTGATGGTTCCCCAGTCTTTGCTCTAATAAACCAAATCCATATAAAAAATTTGAAGTAGATTCTCCTCTACCCAACCAAATGTCCTCCCTGTTTCTTCTGTGTCCTCACATTCTGGTGAAGTCAGATTATTTTTATCCATTTTTCCTTTATTGTCATAAGAAACAGGCAACACAGTGCCTAAATTCTCCAGGTTCCTTTCCATCTAGGTCCATTAGACTATATCCCTTTGCTCAATAGGGCATCTTTCCTAGTGATGCTGTTGAGATTTGTCCCATAGGGTTTATATTTCTTGCACAGCAGATACTAGGTGCTTACTACAATGGAGTTCAGGTGATTCTCGTGTTCCTCACTATGGCCTCTTATGAATTATAAAATCATTGTTCTAATTCCACCCCAATTTTGATCAACTCTTGAAAAGTCTAAACATTCAGTACAAGCAAGTGATTATATTGCAAAAAACAGAGTACTCAACCAGGAGCATCAAGATAGGCTTGTGTGTATGAACACAGTTTCTAATTGAGCTTCTTATTCCACTCAGTTCAATGATTCCAGATGCAATAAGCTCACATGGAGTCCAAGTCTAAAGAGCCATAGAGGAATATATAGTAGGCCTTACCTACTACCTTGGAGGCCTCTCCCAAACAGGGGATTGGGAGGCCTGTACCTGTGCTTTAGGTCATTTCCCTGGGGGAGTTTCTAATTGGTTCATGCTAACTTCCCTGTGGTCTAATTCTATTCTCTCAGCCTTCCACAGCTTTCCAGATGTGAGGTCATCTAGGTAAACCAATAACTCCTATAGTCTATAACCTCAGACACCTTTTCTATAGAACTTTGAAAAGTAGCGCAGGTATTAGATATCTCTTAGGGGTATATACTACTATAATAGAAGAATCTTTTTGGATAGATATAGTTTGTTTTCTCCTTATTTTTTTCTCCTGGACTGATCATTTAAAAATGCATTTTTTGGAGAAGTAAATGAGAAGGGAAAAAATGGAGGCAGTGAATAATCAAAAAACAAGATAGATAGCCTTAGAAATTAGAAGGATTGAATGAAAGTGGTTTTTAAGAATAGGGGAGAGATGAACATGTGTGTGAGTGGAAAAGAAACCAATAGTTAAGAAGAATTGAAGATTAGGGAAAAAATGAAATGACCAAGTTCTCAAAGGAGATAGACTGAATGGAATCAAAAGCATAAGGATAGGAATTGGCTTTGGGAAAGAATTTAAGATTTAGAACGAAGAATTAAGAAAGAATGAAGATTTAAAAAACACAGAATAGAAATCTTAATAGTCAGTTAGGAAAGAACAAAAGAATCACCTTATACCAGTGAGAGCCCAGTTAAGATTGGTTAACAAATCTGTGATTGACCCAACTGGTAAAGTTGCATGAGTTTCTCCAGCAGTGTCTAATAAATAGGAGCACAGAAGGAGGATGGGGGAGGCAGAGTAATGCAGGATTAGATTTTGATAAGGCATGACTGGTGATAATACAAGGGGACAAGGAATCATAAGTATAGAACAGTATGTAAATGCATTAATTAATTTTACAGCCAAGACTGTGAATAGAGGAAAATTAGGCTAGAATAAGGGAAATAGACCTTTAAAAAGGACAGACAGAGGGACAGCCATGAAAACAAGGAAGAGACCTAGGAGGAGTGAAGCAGAAAGAAAGAAAGATAGAAGATTAGGAGCTTATGATTAAAGAAGGGGATCTTTAGAGTTCTGAGTTGAGGGTAACAGTTAAGGGTTCATAAAAGGCAATTAATAAATGCTTGTTGATAGATTGGTATGGGTGGTTATGGTGTGAATGTGTAGATAATGGTGATTAAGAAGAATGAATTTTTAAAAATTTGAGAAGAGCTATCTATGTGTTTTGAAATTTTCAAAAATGAGGGCAGGAGTTGGGGGGGGGGGAGACTGCGGGCTAGACAATAACCTCTTTTGAGAGAGGAGAGAGAGGGGGAGGAGAAAAGAGAAAGGGGGAGGAGAGGGAGAAGAGAGAGAAGGGTCAGGGGAAGGAGATAAAAAGGGAGAGAATCATCTGGAGAGCAATTATAGATACCTGTCACAAGAATCTGGGCATTAATCATAAGGAAGGAGAGGTTCTTGAGTGATAGTGGCAGTGAGTCTTAAATTGGTGCTCAAGCCACATGCCTTATTACACACTTACCAAATATCAGATATTATACTAGTCCATCCAACAAATTCAGACAAACAGCACTATCTAAATTTGGGGTCCTCTAGAGGATTTGTGTAAAACTCAAATGGAAATGGGTATCGCTAAACTATATGTAAGGATCCCTGGGAGATCACTTATTGACTTAGAAAAACACATATTAATATTATCTGTTTTATTGTATTTTTATTTATTTTATTAAATATTTCTCAATGCAGCTCAGCTTGGGTTCTATTGCCAATCATAATCTGCTTCTTCACCATGTGGTTATCAGAGAGAACCATTTACAGAATATATGTACATTCTCCAAATTCAGGAGTAAGGCCTTCTAATAACAGTCAAATGGTTAAGTAGCTTGTCTAAAGTCACATAATTAATTTGTGATAGAGCCAGGAGGTGGTAGGGTAACATGATTGACTAAGGAGCTGTGGCTAAGCCCAGCTCTCTCTCATACTCTTTAAATAACTCAGGTTATTAGAAGAGTGTCAATACCCCCAACAGAAACAGGGAAATTTGGTAAAAGTATGTCCTTGAGAGGAAAGATCATAAGTTCTATTTTGATCATTTTGAGTTTTAGTAAATATCTTGTTTATACATGTTGCTTGCACATTGTCTTCCTCTCTCCCCCATTAGAATATATGAGCTCTTGGAAGCAAGGAACTGGTTTTGCTATTTATATATTCTAGAAGTTAGCACAGTGCCTAGCAGAAAATATCTGCTTAATAAATGCCTTTTGACCTGACCTGACTTGCCAGTGAGAAGAGCAGGGAAGTTAGGACTTCCTATGCTTAGTACCATACCATATGTAGAGGAGGAGTATTAAATAAATTGCATATCTTCTGAGTTTTTGTGTCAAATTGAGAAGTTTAGCCCAAGTTAGCCCAAGGATACAGAGTCCATGTTCTAGGGACCAGTGTCCCAAAATAATCTTCTTGAGTCCACATCTTGCCCTAAAGTTTTGATTACCATTGTGAATGTGTGGCCTATTCTATCCTCTCAATACCTAAATTTGACCTCAGAGATCTTGAAAACTTCCCAGAAGTTAAGGGATCATAGAAGTTATGGATCTGCTGTTAAAGGGGTTTAGATAACTTTAGTGGCAAAATAACCTAAATAGAGGCATTGTATGGACTCAGTATTGTGTGTACTTTAGTGTTTTTATATCTTTGATTCTAATATACAGAGAGCATATTAAAGCCTTTGCTAAAAATCACAACAATAGCCTTTAGGCAGTATCTCCAAAGACTACAAGAGAGTGATATTTCTCAATGAAGAAAGATTTTCTATTCTTTTAGTGTACCTACTGTGTGAGAGGCCCAGGAAGATGGGATTGTTTTTGGTGAGGGAAAATCCAGATTTGTTATTTCATTAGTATGGAGAGCTCCCAAATGAGGAAAAAGCATTCTCCTAAAGCAGATTAGCTTTTGTTTTATAATTTATGGCTTTACAGTGTGGCTGAGGGAGGACTAAGAAGTTAAGTGCCTTGCTCCAGGTCACATGAATAGTATGTATCAGAAATAAAGTTTGAGTACAGATCTTTGTGTTGACAAGTGAGGGCCTGGCTAACTATTACATAACACTGCCTCTAAAAAACAAAAATGACAGTTAAGATACAAAAATAATACCTTCTCTGACCTCTAGGAGGCTATGTTATACTGGAATGATAAAACAGGTAAACAAAATAATATAAAATAATTTAAAGAGGAAGGAAGCATCAACAACTGGGCAGGAGAGGGGCAGGAGGGAGGAAGAAAGCTCCCTTGTCCCAGAAAGAGTCATATGAGTCATGTTCATGAGAGGCACTGTAGTGATTAGAAGTCAAAAGACCAAATGGTTCCAGTCTTGTCTTTTAATACCTATGTGACCTTGGTTAAGGAATCTAGAATAAGGAATCATTAAAAGGGATCTTAAAGGTCAAAATTAGGTACATGATTTAGAAGCAAAAAGTGAGGTCATAAGCAAAATAGAGGAGCATGGAATATTTTACCTATCAATTCTATGGATAAAGTACTAAACAAGACATAGAACGTTATGGGTTACAAAATGGATATTTTTATTACATTAAATTAAAATGTTTTTGCCCAAATAAAACCAATTCAGCCAAGATTAGAAGGAAAGCAGAAAACTGGGAGGGAGGCAATTTACAGCAAGTTTCTCTAATAAAGACCTGTTTCTCAAATATAGAGAGAACTGAGGTAAACTGAGTACAAGTCATTTTCCAATCAATAAATGATCAAAGGATATGAATAGGTAGTTTTCAGAAGAAGATATCAAAGCTATCTAGAATCTTATGAAAAAATGCTCTAAATCACTACTGATTAGAGAAATGCATATTAACATGACTCTGAGGTACCATCTCATACGTATCAGATTGACTAACATGAGAGAAAGGAAAAAGGAAAAATGTTGTCGAGGATGTGGAAGAATAGATATATTAATGCATTTTTGGTAGAGTTGTGAACTGATCCAACCATTCTGGAAATCAATTTGGAACTATGACCAAAGGGTTATCAAACTATTTATAAAAATACCCTTTGATTCAGCAATACCACTAGTAAGTGTCTTTCTCAAAGAGACCAAATAAAAAGAAAAAGGACTTATATGTACAAAAATATTTACAATTTGTGGTGACAAAAAAAAAAATTGAAAACTGAGGAGATGCCCATCAACTGAGGAAAGATTGAACAAGTTGTATTATATAGTAGTAATGGCATACTACTGTGGTATACGAAATGATGAGCAGGATGGTTTCAGAAAAACCAGGGAAGACTTATATGAAGTGATGCAAAGTGAAGTGAACAGAACCAGGAGAACATTGGGCACAATAATAGCAAGGTTGTATGATGATCCTGTGAATAACTTAGGTAATCTCAACAATGATCCAAGACGATTCTAAAGGACTTTGGATGAATAATGCCATCTACCACCAGAGAAAGAACTGATGTAGTCTGAATTCAGATAGAAGCATAATGTTTTTTACTTTATTTTTTCTGAGGCAATTGGGTTTAAGTGATTTGCCCAGGACCACACAGCTAGGAAGTGTTGAGTGTCTGAGATAAGATTTGAACTCAGGTCCTCTTGATTTCAGGACTGGTGCTTTATGCACTGTGCCACCTAGCTGTCCCACCTTTTTTTGTTGTCCATGTTTTCTTGTACAACATGAGTAATATAGAAATATATTTTGTATGTTTTGTATATGGACATGCATAATCTATATCAAATTACATGCCTTCTCAAGGGACAGGGAAGATGGAGAGAATTTTAGCTCAATTTTTAAAAAAGAATGTTAAAAGTTATTTTTACATGTAATTGGGAAAAGATGAAGTATAAAAATTTTCACTTGGAAAAAAAAGAAAGTTTTAAAAAATCTAGTCTAATCTTAATTTTACACATGAGGAAGAAAAGACCTTACCTGCTCAAATAACTTTTACAATAGATAAGTAGTGGCAGAGTAAGGAAATTATTATAATAACATGATTTAAGTGCTTGTGACCAAGCCTCAATCTCTCTCATAGCCTGGATAACTAGAATGGTGATACCCTAAACAGAAATAGAAAAACTTGGTAGATGCACATCTTTGAGGGTCTTTACCCTCATTCATGAATTCTATTTTAGACATGTTGAGTTTTAGATGTCCATAAGAAAACCAGGTTCAATAAGGAATTGGTATATAAATCTGGAAGTCGGGAGAGAGACTAGGCTTGGATATATAAGTTTGGAATTAGATACATAAAGATCATGAAATCTAATGGAGACAATGAGACACCAAAAGAAACAGTAGAGAGCAGAGAAATGGTTCCATGAAAAAACTTGGGTTGCAGCCAAAGTTAGGGTGATTCAACAAAAGAGATTAGACAAGCAAGAAGAATCAAGAGAGGACAGTGTCATAAAAACCCAGAGAGTATGAATATAAGGATAAGAAAATGGTCAGCAAGGTCAAATACTGCAGAAGTCAAGAAGGATGAGAACCAAGAAATGGCACTTGGATTTGGTGAGGAGATGAGTAGTAACTTTGGAGAATGCAGTTTCAACTGAATGATGAGGTTAAAAGCCAGATTGCAAAGGAATGAGGAAGGGGAGGAAAGACCTACGTAATCTACGTAGATGATTGTTTTTCTAGATGTGTGGCAATGAAAGGAAAGAGACATTGGACAATAGCTTGAGAGGCTATCAATTACCCTACTCCCTAACTACTTTATGTTGAAATATTTTGTATCCATTTGAATTTATTCCTTTTATTTTTATTCTATAGATATTTATCCCTCAAAATGTAAAGATCTTATGGATAGAAGTTATTTCATTATTTGTATTTGTATCCCCAATGTCTGGGACATAGTAGGCACTTAACAGATGCTTGTGGATTGAGTGATTCATTAATGGAGTCAAGTGAGGATTTTATTTTAAATGATGGGGAGAGCTATATTCAAATTCAGCCTCAGATACTTACTGTATGATTCTGGGTATGTTGTTTAATATCTATTTGCCTCAATTTCCTCAAGTGAAAAATGGGGATAATAACAGGACCTTCTTCATAAGTTTGTTGTGATCAAATGAAATAATATTTGTTCAAAACAACTGAGTCCAGTATTTGGCAAATCATAGGTACTATATAAATACTTTTTCCTGTCCTCTCTATCTTCTCTTTCCACCAAACTAAACTGCATGTTCATGACAGCAGATGAGGGTTAAGATGTGTTTCTAATGCCAGTGTTAGCAATCTTCCTGCTAAATGTCGAATTTGGCCACAAGTGAATTAATTAATTGCTTTATATCTCACTTTCGTATTGGTATATTCAAGAAGGATTGACTCAGGGTGGGGAAAAAAAGAGCCTCAGGAAAGAAAAAGGCTATGTGACTGGATTGGAGACATAACTTTCTGTAGAGCATAGTGAAAATGTATTTTTCTAAGTTCCACTAAGAAATTAGAGAGAATGTGCTCTCTAGATTGATTAAGTCAGGGAGGAAATGTGAGTAATTATATTTTTTTCTGGAAGAACTAGATACAACACAGAAGAGATCTGAATTGATGTGAAATATTGGAGACATTCTTTTTTTTCCCTTTTCTTTTTCTTTTCTTCTTCTTCTTTTTCTTTTCTTCTTCTTCTTCTTCTTGCTTGGGGCAATTGGGGTTAAGTGACTTGCCTAGGGTCACACAGCTAGGAAGTGTTAAGTATCTGAGACCAGATTTGAACTCAGGTCCTCTTGACTTCAGGACTGGTACTCTAATCACTGTGTCACCTAGCTGCCCTAAAGAAGGACAGAAAGCATTTCAGCAATAGAAAGGAGAGATCAAATAAGATCCTAAAGACATCATACCATTGGATGGTAGTGGCTTGCTCCCTCACCTGGGTTCCATGAATGGGAAAAAGCCTCTATGCTATATCTTGTATTTGTTGAGATTTTTTGACATAAAACCAATATTCGGCAGCAACGGAGGCATCCATTGCCTGCTGATTTGTAAGATTACTCCAGCTAGGGAGTTGATTTCACCCTTCAAGTTACCTACTATTGTGGCTATCTGACTATTAGAGGGAGAAAATGTCAACACACTCTCAAATTAGGGTCTTGGTGGAACAACTCCTATTTTCAAAAAGAAAACTATGTGTGTGAGTGATTTATTGAGCTATAATTTACCAATATATATTACTATCAATTGCTGAGTTTCCTAAGTTTGCAAAACTTGTTCTGATAGAAAATCTGGGAAAATTCTTATTAAGAGTATTGGTAGAAATCCTTGGTTCCCAGATCACATGAGAGTATAGGATATATCTATATATTATATATATAGATATATATATGATTTCTATTTAATATGTGAAGATAATTGTCTTTGAATGTGGTATAAAGAGACACTTGATTTAGAATTTTCAATCAGTCAATAAACATTCAATATCTATTATATCTCCGGTATTGTGCTAAGCACTGAGGTTGCAAAAAGAGCAACAGATACTCCTAACATTCAGGAAGTTTACAATTGAATCGGGGACTCAACATGCAAACAGATAGATACAAAGCAAGCTATATATTAGATAAATATAAAATAATTAATAGAGAAAAGGCATTAGAATTAAGAGAGTTTGGAGAAGAATTTTAGTTGAAACTTAAAGAAAGGGGCAACTAGATGGCCCAGTGGATAGAACACTGGTCAGGAGAATGTGAATTAAAATCCAGTCTCAGACTCTTAATACTTCTTTGTGTGACCCTGGGCAAGTCACTAGCCCCAATTGCCTCAGCAAAAATAATAATAATATAATAATAAATTAAATTAAAGTTATCCAGGGAAGTCAGTTAAGTAGAGTTGAGGAAGGAAAGCAACTTGGCCATGAGAGAGCCATAGAAAATACCTGGAGTAAAGAGATGGAGTGTCTTCTTTGTGAAACAACCAGGAAGCCAAAGTCATTGGCTCAAAGAGTAATTTTACTGGGGAGTAAAATATTTCAGACACCTGAAAAGAAAGGAGGAGGCTAGAAAGGAACCAATAGGAAGCTGTTGGAGTTTAGTGACATGGTTGGAATTGTACTTTAGGAAAATCATTTTGGTGACTGGATAGAGAATGGATTAGAGTGCAGAGAGACTTGAGGCAGGCTGACCTACTGGAAAGCTATTACAATAATCCAGGAATGAGGTGATGAAGTCCTGCACCAGAATGGTGGGAATGGCAGAGGAGAGAAAGGGGGCTATTGGAGAAATTTGCAGAGGTTAATTCAAAGACTTGGCAACAGATTAGATAGGGAGGGTGAGAGATGATGAAGAAAGGATGACTGAGGTTGGGAGCTTGAAGGACTTGGAGAAATGCCCTCTGTAGTAATAGGGAATATGGGAATGGGGAGAGTTTAGGAAAAAAGATAATGAGCTCCATTTTGGACAAATCTAGTGTAAGATGTCTACTGGAACATCCAGTTTAAGATGTCAAATTAGAAATGCAAAATTGGAGATTAGTGGAGAGGGTGGGGCATGAAAGGTATATCATCAGTATAGAGAGAATAATTCAATCCATGGAAGATAATGATATCAGGAATTGGGTTCACCCTATCTCTGAGGAAGATTGTGATTTCTAACTCTGCAGTAGAGAGGGAAGGCCATGCCAGATCTCCAAGAGAGGTACTGGTTAATAATTATATCTGTCTACTAGGTGGGTAGATAGATGACTCAGTGGATAGAGTATTGGATTCAAGAAGATGTGATTTTAAAGCCTACCTCAGATACTCGGTATTTGTGTGACCCTGCACAAGTCATTTAAATCTTCTCAGCCTCAGTTTCTCATCTGTAAAATCATGCTCCTAATACCACCTACCTAATAGGCATTGCATAAAGGATTCATCCACCAGTCCACAATCAAACCAGATAATACATGTAAAATACTTTGCAGATCTTAGCATAGCAAAAATGTTAGCTATTTACTGTTTCTCAAATAATGCCAGATGGAATGTAATACTTTGGGGCCTAGAGAGGCCCCAAAAGATGTAAACATCTCCTTTTTTGATCTCTATTTTGGGGGTGAGTACTGAGGAAGGAGGACTGGTAAACATACTCGGCTTGTCTGGCTGATGCAGTTTCCATGTTCGAGAACCTTGGGATCTTGCTTCAGGCCCTTATTAGGAAGTCCTGTTCCCCAATTTGAAGCATGCACAGATATTCTGTAGCTGGTTCTCTCTGCTCTCCACACGGTGAGGAGATAGACTGTGATTGGCTTTGGAGCCTAAACTGTACTGCATTAAAAAAAAAAATCCAAAAAAATATGACAAGCATTATTCTAGAACAGGTTCTAAGCTGGTCCCCAACACTTAGGAGAACCAGGTTAAAATGTAATTGAGAAATATTTAATAAAATAAATAAAATGCAATAAAACCATAAATAATATTAACATGTGATTTTCTAAGTCAATATGTGACCCAAAGGGAACTTTATGTACAGTTTAGTGGGCCTTCATTTTCATTTGAGTTTATGCTTAGTGTAAAAGAATAAGAGGAGGAGAAATATTTAAGAGAAAAACCCCAAATGAGAGAGGATGAATGGTTTTCATTTTAGGGTTTCCAAATGAATTTGGATTTTTTTTTCCTTTTACTAGTCTTGAAATGAAGATAACTTAAAGTTGATTCTCTGCATCAGCCCTGGTGAAGACAACTTAATAATAAAGAAAAGAAGGCTGGCTTGACTCTATTTACAAATTTACAAATCAGATGGATGCCCCTTTCCTATCTGCAAGAGAGAGGAGAGGGTCAGGAAATGAAGAGTTGAATATATTTCTGCTGACATACTTTATTTTATAGTATCTATTCTCAGAAATACGTGATACCTCAATGCTATGAAAGCGGTCCATTGTGCTTGGGTCAGAGGGGCAGATAGAGATACTCTCCAACTTCATGCAGACAGGACAAGAATAGATCATTGTAAGTGAAGATTCCATTGGCTCTATCAGAACAGGAGTTAGCAGATACTATGGATGATTCCTTTCAGTTAGCGTTTCCAGCATAAACAATATGATACACTAAGAGAGGGGACATCTCACCACTTCTCATGCTGCCAACAGAATACAAGTTACTCTTGGGGATTTAACTAAATAATACAAAAACAGTAATAAGAAAGTTGCATTTACATTGAGACCTGGGCTCAGCACCAAAAAATTCCTTTCTAAAATGGTTCAACTGTGGCCATTGTACCCTGAGAAAATAATTCTTTAGTTTCTATCACAGCTTTCCCACTTGTAAACTAGACCAATGTTTTCACAGAAGTCAGACTGAAAAAAAAGTTTAAAAATCATCTAGTCAAGTGTGTTTTGTAATGGTCAGTCTCCAGATAAATTGTTACTAATTCAAAAAACTTTTCCTATAAAGGACCTTTACTTCTGAAATAACTATAAACTTAAAAGCCAATTCCTTCTCTTCTTCTTCCTCTGTATCTTGTTTCCTTCTTTTCATATTTTAATTAATAATATTTTATTTTCTATCTCACTTTCCCCCATCAGAAAAAGAAAACACATAAAAATATGCATGGTCAAACAAAACTAATTACCAAATTTGTTATGTTTAAAAATATTCACCCGTCATTCTGTGTCTTGAGTCCATTTTTGCTCTGTTGGGAGCATCATCAATTTTCTGGAATTGTGATTGGTATTTGTATTGAATAGATTCCTTAAATCTTTCAAAACTATCTTTGCAATCTTGTGATTGTATAAATCGTTTTGGTCCTGCTCATTTCATTCGGTATCAGTTCATACAAAGCCTTCCAGATTTCTCTTATGGCATTACATTCATATACCATAATAGTTCAACAGTTCCCCAGCTGGTTGATGATTGTCCTTTGTTCTTGAAGAGGACCAAAATGAAATCTCTTTTTTAAAGTCAAGGTACTGTGTCTAATCAGATCATTATGAACCTGAAATGCTGTAACACAAGTTGGCCATAAATAGCCCATGTTAACATTTAGGGTAGATTCTCTAAATTTGAACATTACATGTTTTTTTTTGAGCTACTTTAGTTCTTCTTTGCTCATATTACACAGCACCTTCTTTGATGTCTGCATGCCATGCTGGGCAATTCTTTGCCTAAGTCTCCCATGTCATGCAATCAATTCCAAGTTCTTCATCTCTGAGAGTGTCCTTGTATCTCTCTTCATGTGAGCACTTGTCATATGTGAATTTGTCATAAAATAGGCAAGTGTATGTTTGGCTTTCGAATGACATAGTAGCACAGTTCTTTGCCACTATTAAAAAGTGATTTCATTATTCTTCCAGGTTCCCAGACAGTTCCCACTGTCCTCTATGCCCCACTTCTGAGCCCAACTGGAGAGGATAGCAAGTCCAAGTTAGATATTTAGACATTTTATCTAGCTGCTAAGTAATCTAGGTTTGTTGACTTAGTTCAGTTTCTACTTTTATAGATAAAGTGAGCAGAATGCAGAGCAATTAGTTACTGAATCTAATTAGAGGCAGCTGGAAATGGAGATGGTTGACCTAGAGTCAGGAACATCTGAATTCAAATATGACCTCGGACACTTACTAGTTGTATGACCCTGGGCAAGTTCTTTAATTACTATCTCAGTTTACTCAACTGTAAAAATCAGAATAATAATGGGTACCTACCTTCCAGGTGGCTGTGACAATTTAACTGGGATAACACTTGTAAAAGTAATTAGCACAGTGTCTTATATGTGATAGGTACTATTTAAATGCTTATTCCTTTCTCTTACCTCTTTCCTCCTCAATTATTTTGTTGTGTAGAGCAGCAAATTTCTGAACACTTGTTCATATAATAATATGAAAGTAGGAATATAGAATAATAAAGGGAGGAATTTGAAATAAGGGATAGTAGACAATAATACCCCCAATATTCTCTATCTAAGAATTTTTGGTTTTTGTCCTCCCCCTTCCCATTTATTTTCAGAACATCAAAAACCAATCTCAGGGTTGAGAAAACTTGAGGGTCTCCAATGCAAATAATCCTTCACAATTTGTTAAAAGTAGAATCCCCAAAATGATTTTAAGTGGTGAATTTTAGTAATAAGAAATGGTTATAAGCTCTTGTAATTCTAAATCATCAAGTAGAGGTTAAGAATGGAAACTTGATTTCTTTGAGGTGTGAAAAGAAAGGACAAGAAACAGACTTTTTACATTTGTATAGTACTAGGCTAACTGTCTATGTTTCTAAAACATTTAGCTCCTGGAAGCAGATATTCTCTTTCTGCATGTAATATATTATTCCTTTAAGGACTGTTGCTGACGTAATTCTGCTCAGAGTTCTAAGAGACAGTTATTCTGAGATATGATTGCTGATGGTTGAGTCTGATTGAAAATTCTGAAACAAGCAGTTGCTGAGAATTATTGTAATGATTATGGTACAAATGTAATTTACCATAAATAAATGTAATTTATTTGATTATAGAAAAAAGATGAAAATGTTATTGATAATCAGGAACTATGGTGGAATTAGTAGCAAAGAACATAGTTAGTTACATAGTAAAAAAGAAAGCTGACAACATCCAATACTAAGAACTTAGAGGCTCTACTGCTGTGGGGGAAAACTCTCCTGGGTTTGACTAGTCTTTGAAGAATTCTACTCAAGTTACATTTAATATGATACTGGGTTTGTGAATAGCTTGTTTCCCTGAAAGACATGAAGCTTAAGCTGTTAGGCTCTAAGCGAAAACAATAATAGCAGTTATCACTCTACCTATTATGAATGAATGACTAAATAAATGAGTGAAAAAGCATCATGTATAGTGTGCCAAGCTGGAAAGCTGATAGTAAGATTTGAAAATCTTGTAGATATAGTCATAGGGCTATATAGTAGTATCCAGAAATTCTCAGATTACTTCAGCAGATCATATAATCTTGTGGTGAATAGAGGGAGGACTCTTAAGGCCCAGAAAGATTAGTTGATTTCACTAAGGTAACACATTTGTATTTTGTCCTTGTCCTCCTCTTCCTTCCTTCTTTTCTTCCTTCCTTCCTTCTCTCTCTTTTTCTTTCCTTCCTCCTCTTCCTCTTCCTTTTCTTCTTCTCTTCCTCTTCCTCCTTTTTTCTTCCTCTTCCTCCTCCTCTTTCTCTTCTCCTCCTCTTCTTCTTCTACCCTCTTCTCCTGTCTTCTCCTACCTTTTTTCCTTCCTCCTTCTGCTTCCTTCTTGCTCTTTTCTCTTTCTTCCTTCATGTTTCCTCCTTCCTCCTTCCCCCTTCTTCCTTTCTGCTTCCTCTCTTCTTTACTTTTAGTTTTATACTCTTGTTTCACTGCTATTGCTAGCATTTCCAGAACTCTATCAAAGTGGAAATAGGTGGTATTTTT
Source organism: Sarcophilus harrisii (assembly GCF_902635505.1). Taxonomy (NCBI): domain Eukaryota; kingdom Metazoa; phylum Chordata; class Mammalia; order Dasyuromorphia; family Dasyuridae; genus Sarcophilus; species Sarcophilus harrisii. Next base: position 144,287,159 of record NC_045429.1, read on the forward strand.
GTCTTTGGGTTTATTGGGAAAGCTTCTAATATATTTCAATGTAACATGAGGCTTGATTTTGGTTTTAGATGGGTATGCTTTTATTGTAGTAAGTTTATTTTTAATACACATTGCTTTATGAATCATGTTGGGAGAGTAAAAATTGGAGCAAAAGGGAAAAATCATGAGATATAAAAAAAAAAGTGAACATAGTATGTGTTGATTTGCATTCAGTCTCCATAGATCTTTTTCTGGATGTAAATGGAATTTTCTGTCCAAAGTCTATTGGGATTGCTTCAGATCACTGAACTGCTGCAAAGAACCAAGGCTTTTATAGTGGATCATTGCACATACTTGCTGTTATTATGTACAATGTATTCCTGACTCTGTTTGTTTTATTCAGCATCAGTTCATGTAAATTTTTCCAGGCCTTTCTATAATCAGCTTGTTCAACATTTTTATAGGACTATAATATTCTATTACTCTCATGTATCACAGTTTGTTCAGCTATTTCCTAATTGATGGGCATCAACTCCCTTTTCCAATTCTTTGCTATCACAAAAAGAGCTGCTACAAACAATTTTGCAAATGTGGATCCTTTTCCTTCCTTTATGATTTTCTTGGGATACAGACCCAGTAATGGCACTGCTGTGTCAAAGGGTATGCAGAGTTTGATAGTCCTTTGATCTAGTTCCAAATTACTCTCCAGATTGGTTGGATCATTTCACAACTCCACCAACAATGCATTAATGTACCAGTTTTCCCACATACCTTCCAACATTTATCATTATCTTTTTTTCTGTCATGTTAGCCAATCTGAGAGATGTGAGGTGGTACCTTAGAGTTGTTTTACTTTGCATTTCTCTAATCAATAATGATTTAGAGCATTTTTATATAACTATAAATGTATTTAATTTCTTCATCTGAAGATTGTCTGTTCATATCCTTTGATCATTTATCAATTGGGGAATGACTTGTATCCTTATAAATTTGACACAACTGTGCATACATACCCTTTGATCCAGCAGTGTTACTACTGGGATTATATCCCAAAGAGATTATAAAGAAGGGAAAGGGACCTGTATGTGCACGAATGTTTGTGGCAGCCCTTTTTGTAGTGGCTAAAAATTGGAAACTGAATGGATGTCCATCAGTTGGAGAATGGTTGAATAAATTGTGGTATATGAAAATTATGGAATATTACTGTTCTGTAAGAAATGACCAACAGGATAATTTCAGAAAGGCCTGGAGAGACTTACATGAACTGATGCTGAGTGAAATGAGCAGGACCAGGAGATCATTATATACTTCAACAACAATACTATATGATGACCAGTTCTGATGGATCAGGCCCTCCTCAGCAACGAGATCAACCAAATCATTTCTAATGGAGCAGTAATGAACTGAACTAGCTATGCCCAGAAAAAGAACAATGGGAGATGACTAAAAACCATTACATTGAATTCCCAATCCCTATATTTATGCACACCTGCATTTTTGATTTCCTTCACAAGCTAATTGTACAATATTTCAGAGTCTGATTCTTTTTCTACAGCAAAATAACGTTTTGGTCAGGTATACTTATTGTGTATCCAATTTATATTTTAATATATTTAACATCTACTAGTCATCCTGCCATCTAGGGGAGGGGGTGGGGGTGGGGGTAAGAGGTGAAAAATTGGAATAAGAGGTTTGGCAATTGTTAATGCTGTAAAGTTACCCATGTATATATCCTGTAAATAAAAGGCTATTAAATAAAAAAAATAAATAAATAAATAAAAATAAATTTGACACAAATCTTTACATATTTTAGAAATTATACCTTTATAATAAATTCTGTCTCTAAAGTTTTTTCCCCAGTTTTGTACTTCCCTTTTTATCTTATTTCTGTTGGTTTTGTTTGTGCAAAACCTTTTTAATTTAATGTAATCAAAGCTGTCCATTTTGCTTTTCATATTGTTCTCTAGTTCTTCTTTGATCATAAATTCCTCCCTTCTCTAAAGATCTGATAGGATAATTTACTATCAGATCTCCTAATTTGTTTATGGTATCATCCTTTATACACAAATCATATATTCGTTTTGTCCTTATTTTGGTATGGGGTGTGAGATGTATGTCTATGCTGATTTTCTGATATATTATTTTCCAGTTTTCCCAGCAATTTTTGTCAAATAGTGAGTTCTTCTTCCAGAAACCGGAGGTTGGCTATTTATCGAATTTTAGATTGCTCTAGGCCTTGATCATTGTGTCATGTGTAGCTAATCTATTCCACTGATCCACCACTCTATTTCTTAGCCAGTATCAAATGGTTTTGATTACTACTGCTATATAGTTTTAGGTTTGGTATCACTATGGTAATTTGGTATCATCATATCGCTATGCCACCATCCTTTGTAATTTTTTCATTAACTCCCTTGATATTATTGACCTTTTGTTCTTTCAGATGAATTTTGTTATTATTTTTTCTAGTTCTATAAAATAATGTTTTGGCAATTTGATTGTTATGGCACTGAACAAGTAGATCAACTTAAGCAGAATTGTCACTTTTATTATATTAGCTCAGATCAGCCATGAACAACTGATATTTTTCCAGTTGTTTAGACCTGACTTTGTTAGTGTGAAAAGTATTTTGTTTGTCTTGGCTGGTAGACCCCCAAGTATTTTATTTTGTCTACAGTAATTTTAAATGGAATTTATCTCTTGCTCTTGGACTTTGTTAGTAATATATAGAAATGCTGATGATTTGTGTGGGTTTATTTTATATTCTGCAACTTTACTAAAGCTGTGAATTGTTTCCAGTAGATGTTTGGATGATTTTCTAGGATTGTCCAAGTATATCATCATATCATTTGCAAGTAGTAATAGTTTTATTTTCTCATTGCCTATTCTAATTTAATTTCTTTTTCTTTTCTTATTGCTAAAGTCAAAATTTCTAGTACAGTGTTGAATAATAGTGGTGATAATGGGCATTCACCCTTGATCTTATTGGGAATGTGTTCAGCTTCTCTCAATTACAACTAATGCCTGCTGTAGATTTTAGATAGATACTGCTTATTATTTTAAGGAAAGCTCCCTTAATCTCTAAGATTTTTAGTGTTTTTAATAGGAATGGCTGCTGTATTTTGTCAAAAGCTTTTTTTGCATCTATTGAGATTATCATATGATTTCTGTTGGTTTTATTATTGATATGGTCGATTATGGTCATAGTTTTCCTGATATTGGTATTCTTCCATTCCTGGTATAAATCCTATTTGGTCATAGTGTATTATCCTGCTGATAAATGGCTGTAATCTCTTTCCTAATATTTTATTTAAAAATTTTACATCAATATTCATTAGGGAAATTAATCTGTGATTTTTTTTTCTCTTTTTTGGCTCTTCCTGGTTTAGGTATCACTACCATATTTATGTTATAGAAGGAATTTGGCAAAACTTCTTTTTTACCTATTTTTCTAAATAGTTTAGATAATATTAAAATTAATTGTTCTTTAAATGTTTGGTAGAATTTACTTGTGAATCCATCTAGCCCAGGGGATATTTTTCTTATGGTGTTCATTGATGACTTGTTTTATTTATTTTCCTAAAATGGGACTATTTAAGTATGTTATTTTCTCTTCTGTTAACCTGGGCAATTTATATTTTTGTAAATATTCATCCATTTCAGTTAGATTGTCAGATTTGTTGCCATAGAGTCAAGCAAAAAAGCTCTTAATTATTGCTTAAATTTCTTTTTCATTGGTGGTGAGTTCACCTCTTTCATTTTTGATGCCAATAATTTGTTTTTTTTTTTCCTTTTTCTAATCAAATTAACCAAAGGTTTATCTATTTTGTTAGTTGTTTTCTTAAAACTAACTCTTAGTTTTATTAGTTCAATAGTTTTCTTTTTTTTTTTTTTTTTTTTGATTTCTCCTTGGAGCTTCAAAATTTCTAATTTGGTATTTAATTGGGGGTTTTAATTTGTTCTTTTTCTAGCTTTTTTTTTAGTTGCATGGTTAATGCATTGACCTCCTCTTTCTCTATTTTATTTATGTAGCTATTTAGACATATAAAAGTTCCAAGAACTGCTTGGGCTCCATGTCATAGGTTTTGGTATGTTGTCTCCTTATTGTCATTTTTTTTTTTTTTGGCTGAGGCAATTGGGTTTAAGTGACTTGCCCAGGGTCACACACCTAGGAAGTGTTAAGTGTCTGAGGCCAGACTTGAACTCAGGTTCTCCTGACTTCAGGGCTGGTGCTCTATCCACTATACCAACTAGCTGCCCCTCATTATTGTCATTTTCTTGGATGAAATTATGGATTGTTGTTGTAATTTGTTGTTTGACCTGCTCATTCTTTAGCATTAGGTTATTTAATTTCCTATTGGTTTTTAGTCTATCTTTCCTTGGCCCCTTATTGAATATAATTTTATTTGTAGTTTAAAAAGGAAGTATTTACTATTTCTGCCTTTTTGCATCTGATTGTGAGGTTTTTATGCCCTAATACATGGCCAAGTTTTGTATAGGTGCCACGTACCAGTCAGAAACAGGTGTATTCCTTTCTGTTCCTATTCAAAATTTTCCCCAGAGATCTATCATATCTAGGTTTTCTAAGATCCTATCAACCTCCCTACTTTATTTCTTGTATATTTTGTGGTTATATTTGTCTGATTCCGAGAGGGGAAGATTGAGGTCCCCCATTAGAATAGTTTTGCTATCTATTGCTTCCTGTAACTTGCCTAAAATCCTCTCTAGGAATCTGCCTGCTCTGCCACTTGGTACATATACATTTAGTAGTATTACTACTTCATTATTTACTCTACCCTTTATCATGTTGTATTTTCCCTCTTTATCTCTTTTAATAAGATTTATTTTTTACTTTTGCTTTATCTGAGATCAGAACTGCTACCTCTGCTTTATTTACTTCTGCTGATGCATAATAAATTCTCTCACAGCCTTTTATCTTTACTCTGCATGTGTCTTTGTGTCAAATGTATTTCTTGTAAACAATATTCTGTAGGATTCTGTTTTTTAATCCACTCTGCTATTTGCTTCCATTTTATGTGAGTTCATCCCATTCACATTAACAGTTATGATTACCAGCTCTGTACTTCCCTCCATCCTATTTTTCCCCCTATATATACTTTTGTTTTCTCTTTCTACCCTGTCTTTAGTCATGTGGTTTTTTTTTTAACCCATCCCACCCCACTATCTTATCTTCTATAACCCCTCATCTCTTCTTTTAATAGTGTTTTTAAATCACTCCACCTACTACCATATCTTCTATCAACCTTTCCCTCTTCTACTGTTTTTCCTAGTATTTCTGCCTCCCTTCTATCCTGTCCCTCCCTTTTTCTTTTCCTTTTTCTCTTCCTACTTCTTTATAGGAACAAATAAATTTCTATACCCAACTGAATGATTACATTATTCCCTCTTAGAGCCCAAACTGATGAGCTCAAGCTTTGAATAATGTTCATTCTCCACCACCACCGCTTTTTTTCTACCCAATTGTAATAGGTCTTTTGAGCCTCTTGACTCCCATTATACCTTCCCTTTCCTCTTTTTCCAGTACTGACTTTTTCCTGCCACTTATTGTCTTTTTCTTTGATGCTATAATATCAGAGTCCATTCACAACCATACCTGCAGTCCATGTGATGTCCCCCCTTTGTCTGCCTCAGTATTAGATATAGTTCTCATGAATTACAGATATTTTTTCCCTTCTAGATATGCACACAGTTTAACCTTTAAATACCTTTTTTCCCCTCGGTACCTTTCTATGGTTCTCTTGAGTCCTGTGTTTGTAGATTACATTTTCTGTTAATTCTGTTTTTTTCAATAGAAATTATTGAAAGTTTCTTATTTGATTGAAGCTCTATCTCCTCCCTGAAAGATGATGCTGAATCTTGCTGGGTAGTTAATTCTTGGTTGTAACCTCAGGTACCTTTGCTTTCAGAAATATGGTGTTCCAACCCCTCCAATCCTTTATTATAGAAGCTGCCAGATCCTGGGTAAACCTGATGGTTGCTCCTTGATATTTAAATTCTCTTTGTCTGGCAGCTAGTAGTATTTTTTCTTGAGATTAAAATTTTAGAGTTTTGCAATAATGTTCCTTGTGTTTGTCCTTGTGGGATCTCTTTCCAGAAGTTATTGGTGGATTCGTTCAATGAATATTTCTCTCTTTGTTTCCAAAATATTGAAGCAATTTTCCTTAATGGCCTCTTGTAGAATAATATCCAGGCTGTTTTTTTGGTCATGGACTTCAGGTAAACCAATAATTTTAAAATTGTCTCTTCTGAATCTATTTTCCAGATTGGCTATTTTGACAATGAGGTGCTTCACATTTTCTTCCATTTTTTTCATTCTTTTTAGTCTGTTTGATTGATTCTTTCTGTCTCACAAAGTCATTAGCTTCCATTTGCACTGTACTAGTTTTTAATGTGTGATTTTCTTCAGTCATCTTTTGTATCTCTTTTTCCATTTGGTTTATTCTACTGTTTTCATAATGTTCTCTTGTTTGGTCAAAAATTCCCCTCCCAAAGATCTGATGGGTTGACTATTCCTTGCTTTTCTATTTTGCACATTCACAGTTACGATTAAATTATTTCCTCCATTCCATTTGTTCTCCTGTTGTCCTCTCTTCTTTCATCCTTCTCCCCCCTCTAGTGTTTTGCTTTTACTATCTCCCCTGACTTACCATCTCTACCCCTCTCACTTAGTTAATTTCCTCCTTTCCTACTTCCTTGTCAGATTATAGATAAATGTCTATATTCAACTGATTATTTCTTTTCCTTCTTTAAGTCAAGATAGATGAGAGTAAGGTCCAAGCAATGTTCATTGCTCACCCTCCCATCTTCCCTTCCACTGTTTTATGTCCTTAATGCCTCTTGATGTGAAATAATTTACATCATTCTATCTCTTTCTTACGTCTGCATCCCGTATATTCTTCTTTCTCACTCCTTAATTTTTATTCCATTCTCTTAAACCAGATACCCATGCTCTCTATGTACATTCTTTCTAGCTGTAGTTTTAGTGATATAGTTTTTAAGATTTACAGTTTTTAATGATACAGTTTTTAAGAATTACAAATATTATCTTCCCATGTAAGTATGTAAACAGTATTGTTGTTGAAGTATATAATGATCTCCTGGTTCTGCTCATTTCACTTAGCATCAGTTCATGTAAGTCTCGCCAAGCCTCTCTGTATTCATCCTTCTGGTCATTTCTTACAGAAGAATAATATTCCATAACATTCATATACCACAATTTACTCAACCATTCTCCAACTGATGGGCATCCATTCATTTTCCAGCTTCTAGCCACAACAAACAGGGCTGCCACAAATATTTTAGCACATACAGGTCCCTTTCCCTTCTTTAGTATCTCTTTGGGGTATAAGCCCAGTAGAAACACTGCTGGATCAAAAGGTATGCACAGTTTGATAACTTTTTGAGCATAGTTTCAAATTGCTCTTCAGAATGGCTGGATATGTTCACAATTCCACCAACAATGTATCAGTGTCCCTGTTTTCCCACATCCCCTCCAACATTCTGCATTATCTTTCCCTGTCATTCTAGCTAATCTGACAGGTGTGTAGTGGTATCTCAGAGTTGTCTTAATTTGCATTTCTCTGATTAATAATGATATGGAGCATATTTTCATATGGCTAGAAAAAGTTTCAATTTCTTCATCTGAGAATTGTCTGTTCATATCCTTTGACCATTTATCAATTGGAGAATGTCTTGATTTCTTTTTTATTTTATTTTATTTTAATTTATTTTATTTTCATTTAATAGCCTTTTATTTATAGGTTATATGTATGGGTAACTTTACAGCATTGACAATTGCCAAACCTCTTGTTTCAATTTTTTCCCCTCTTTCCCCCCACCCCATCCCCCAGATGGCAGGATGACCAGTATATGTTAAATATATTAAAATATAAATTAGATATACAATAAGTATACATGACCAAACCGTTATTTTGCTGTACAAAAAGAATCAAACTCTGAAATATTGTACAATTAGCCTGTGAAGGAAATCAAAAATGCAGGTGGGCAAAAATATGGGGATTGGGAATTCAATGTAATGGTTTTTAGTCATCTCCCAGAGTTCCTTCGCTGGGCGTAGCTGGTTCAGTTCATTACTGCTCCATTGGAAATGATTTGGTTGATCTTGTTGCTGAGGATGGCCAAGTCCATCAGAATTGGTCATCATATAGTATTGTTGTTGAAGTATATAATGATCTCTTGGCCCTGCTTGTTTCACTCAGCATCAGTTCGTGTAAGTCTCTCCAGGCCTTTCTGAAATCATCCTGTTGGTCATTTCTTACAGAACAATAATATTCCATAATATTCATATACCACAATTTATTCAGCCATTCTCCAACTGATGGACATCCACTCAGTTTCCAGTTTCTAGCCACTACAAAGAGGGCTGCCACAAACATTCGTGCACATACAGGTCCCTTTCCCTTCTTTATGATCTCTTTGGGATATAAGCCCAGTAGTAACACTGCTGGATCAAAGGGTTTGATTTCTTACAAATTAGAGTCAATTCTCTATATATTTTGGAAATAAGGCCATTATCAGAACCTTTGACTATAAAAATGTTTTCCCAGTTTATTGCTTCCCTTCTAATCTTGTCTGCATTAGTTTTGTTTGTACAAAAACTTTTCAATTTGATATAATCAAAATTTTCTATTTTGTAGTCAATAGTGATCTCTAGTTCTTCTTTGGTCATAAATTTCTTCCTCTTCCACAGATCTGAGAGATAATCTATCCTATGTTCTTCTAATTTATTTATAATCTCATTCTTTATACCTAGGTCATGAACCCATTTTGACCTTACCTTGGTATATGATATTAAGTATGGGTCAATGCCTAGTTTCTGCCATATTAATTTCCAATTTTCCCAGCAATTTTTGTCAAAAGATGCGTTCTTATCCCAAAAAATGGGGTCTTTGGGTTTGTCAAACACTAGATTATTAAAGTTATTGGCTGTTTTGTCCTTTGGATCTAACCTATTCCATTGATCAACTAGTCTGTTTCTTAGCCAATACCAGATGGTTTTAGTAACCGCTGCTTTATAATATAATTTTAGTAGATCTTATTTTCTTTGTGAGATACTTCAATTGCCTCTTTTCATTGAACATCCATCTTTTTTCATAAGTGATTAGGCTAAAATTTTCAGATTGTGTTACCTTTTGTTTCATCTTAATCTCCTTTACTCTTTAGATCCCATAATTCCAGTTTCTCCTGCACATTCTAGTAGGTGAAGAATAGTGTCTTATTATTTGAATTTCTTTTCCTTTACATGTAAAGGTCTTCTAATTGCTTTCAGATTTTGTTGTTTGTCATTGGAACTGTTAAACTTAATGACTTTATATCTTGGCATCTGCAGCACAAGCTTTTTTTTTTCTCCTGAAGGTGGATTCTTTCATTGCCATATATATTTTTTTGAGATTAGAAGTTTTAAGCAGTTTTTCTTGTACTTCATGCAATGTTCAGGTTTTATTGATTTTTTTGATGTGACATTGTTCTTCTAGAAAATCTCTATAATCTTAAAGCTATTTTGACATAGCCTATCTTCAAAATCAATATATTTTGTTTAGATGGAGATAATTTTTTCTTTTATTATTGCTTTTTTGCTTCTGTTTTTTTTTTCCAGAATGGCAGTTACTTACATGTAATTGCACTCCTAATTAGTTATTCCTTTTTTGTTTGCTTGTTTGTTTCTCTGGTAAGGTAATACCATCATAGATTGAATATTTTTAAATTTTGATATTTATCTCTGCCATGCAAACCATAAATTCTGCATCCAAAAATCTTATTTCTCTTTTAAATAATTTAGGAACATTATGTTATGGTTCTGAAGTGACAGTATGAAATAGATTTGGAAGAGCATAATTGTAATGCAATATCATAAAAATAGTATAATAGATATTTGGTTACAGTTCAATCGACCTGAAGAAATCAAGACAAATGTTCATCAAAGGTAACATATATTTTGCTATTTTATTTATGTGAATAGCACATAGGCACAAGCAAATACAACTTGGCAAGGAAGAGTCATAAATCAATGAGCAATTTGCTTTTGGGGGAACAGACTTTTTAAAACTCAAGGGAGCTAGGTCAAGATCCAGGGAATAAGAGGAGAAACCAAGGAGGAGTTGCCAAGTGGAATTCACCTGACTAGTTTTGGGAATTTTATAAAGAGGATTATTTGATTAAAAGTTTTTGCCTCATATCATTGAGACAGTGGTGGCTGAATGAGAGCTGATTAAGGGCTTCTCATCATTCTATGCAAACTGAACAGTCTGGGAAACTGACCTGATCAGAGTTGACAAAGGAGCAGAATAGATTCTTGCAATTCTTGGGAATAGGCTACTTTAGGGTTCACATCAGTTCCAGGCTGTCTTGGGAATCTCCAGGATTCTTTGTCTCCTCAAATATTCAATCATTTTCTTTTATCTTTTTCTGTTGTTGTTTGGTTGTTTTAATCATGTCTGACTCTTCATGACCCCGTTTGGGGTTTTCTTGGCAAAGTGACTAGAACAATTTGCCATTAATTTCTCCGGTTCATTTTATAGACTGAGGGCAACAGTGTTGAACTTACTTGCCCAGGATCAAATAGCTAGCAAATGTCTGAGACCAGATTTGAACTCAGAAAAAGGAGTCTAGACCCTGTACTCTATGCACTGTATCACCTAGTTTCTCATTTCCTTCATCTTATCTTAGAATCTTCGTTCTTCATCTTCCAATCTTACAATATTCTTACAATATTCATTTAAAGAAGTCTAGGCTCCCTATCTTGATCTAGTTGGTTTATCTGTTCATTTTCTTCCTCATGAGACCATAGCTCATTTCTGTATTTTTCCCCTTACATTATCCTATTTATTTCACTTTCTGACTCATTCTCCTTTGATGGTGAATACCTCAGGGACTAGAGCTCAAAACTACCTTAGATTTCTCCCATTCTAGAGAATTAATCACCAGATTTGATGGCTTCTAGAACAGAATTGGCCCCAGCTAGATGCTACTTTCCTTCATGTCCAGTGGACTACTACATACGCTGGTATTTTATACCAGTTCCCTCCATGATACAGTTCCAAAGAGAACTTTTATCTTTTGGTTTTCTTTGACGCAGAGAAGGAAGGTAAGAATATTTGGAGCAAGCTTATGCCATTTGGCTTTCCATGTCGCAAGAAGAAAGAGAGAGGAGTTAAGTTCTATTGTAAGTATTGTTGAGTTCTTGTGTAGCCCTGCCAGGATGTGGTAGCTGGGAGAAGGGTTGCTGAACGAGCAAGGTAGGGGGTCACACTTTCTATTCAGTTTTTACTTGGTTAGGGTTTTTGATGTCTTACTTGCTTTATCTCTTGCACATAATTTCTATTTTAGAGGTTTTAGAAGTCATGAAGATCAGTCACTGGTCCTCCATTTTGTTGGCCATGTTGCAATAATCTTCTAAATGGTCACCCTACTTCAAATTTCTCTCTACTCCAATCCATTCTCAATTCAATTACCAAAGTGAATTTTCTAAAGCACAAGTCCGGCCCATCACCACTGACCCATATAAAACCCTCTCTTTAGCATTTAAACCCCTTCCTAATCTAGCATCTTCCTATTCTAGGTAGTAGGTAGGGCAGTAGATAAGAGTACTGGATCTGGAGTCACATATACCTAATTTCAAATCTGACCTCGGACACTTAACAGCTATATGATTTTGGGCAAGTTACTTAACCCCTATTTGCCTAGGAAGCAGTTGGAGGGTTCAGTGGAGCTCTGGGCCCAGAGTCAGGAAGGTCTGAGTTCAAATCATACCTCCCAGGTGTCAAATGCTTCATTTTCACATGACATAGCCTTAACTCTTACATTTAATTTTACATTTGTCTCTGGATTTGCTTCTTAGGATCTGCAACTTTTCTGAAAGTCTAAATAGATCTGTTTGAATATGTAACTTATGAATAACTCTTACAGCCTAACTCTGAGAAGTAGTGGGGTAAGACAGAGGCAGATATTTGCCATATACATATAATATAGTCCTTCTCACTAAGGACAGCTTGTTTGAAAAGGAAAGCTGATTTCTCTCCTGTTCTGGAAACAGTTCATGACTATGGTTACTTAGCCATATTGATATGTCAGGTACAGCACCAAATGAGGAAATTGAGGTTCAAAAATTGACACCAAATGTTAGTGTTTGGCACCAAATTATGTGTTTTAGGTCCATTACCAAATGATGAGATTGAGAACAATTAGCACCAAATTTGGGGTTTATGTGATGAATTCATAGTGGCATTTCTCTTTGGCAAAAGGTAGGTTTATTTATGAGAAGAGGTTACAGACAAAATGAAGAGATACAATAGATACCAGGAATAGTAAATATGAAATAGATTTGGGAGAGCTTGTAGTTGGTAAGGAAAGGGGTTTTAACAATTAACCATGGGAAAAACAAGTTCCCTAGTGGAACTCACAATTAACCAGGAGAAAAGGGATACCTCATGAGGTAGGAATACACTATTTACTGGCAGGCTAAATTCTAAAAGTGATTTACCCATCTAAAAGAGTATATAATATGTAATATTATATGTGTAATATATAATTATATACATATAATGATTATAATAAAGAGAATGATACCATGAGGAATGGGGGAAAGGTAAGGAGAAAGATACCAATGAGGTAGACATGGCAGGCTAACCCCAAAGGGATTCAGCCAAAATGCCATGAGCCAGGGATAGATTTATAGGGGAAATTTTAAACTTGAGTGTTTGACATAATTTAGCTTTCTGCTGGATACAGTAAGGTGGGATTCCCCAAAACCTCCACAGAGGATGGAATTGTAAGGTTAAGCTGATCCCTATCACTGTCCTTTTCTGCTTGCCTCAAGGAGTAATTTTATCAGTGCTTCAGGAACTCCTCCTAGTGACCCAGGAGCTCATATCCCACTGCTTCTTCTGACTTCAGAGCCTGTGGACTCTACAGAATTGATTTGTTCACTGGAATCTGGGGCTGGAGCTGCAGATTTGGAGGTCTATCCATCATTGCAACTGGAAGGGTTGATGAGATCACAAAGAATGAGAGTTTAGAAAAAAAAAAAAAGAACACAAAGACCAAGGACTGAACTATTTAATATTTATTTTTATTTTTAGTACTGATCATATACAGTCAGCTCTGGGCAAAGTTAGGGTTATTTTCATACCCTTAAAGTCACATTTTTAATAACTCTCCTTCTTTCTCTTGGCATCCCTCTTTCTAAATATTCAGTGACCTTACATTGTCCTCTGGCTGCCCCCTCTCCAAGCAGAATTTCTCCAAAATGTGTGTTCTTTACTTTGAGACTCTATTGTCTGTCTAGTCAATTTGATAAGATAATTTGAACTGCTGGGTTAACAGATCATTATCGTATTAATCTAGAGCTGGAAGAGAGACCTCTTAAGGCCATCGCACCACTTTTGAAGATTTCCTGATACTGTAGTACTCTCACCTATTGGCGAGTCTGTAGCCAGGATTATCATTTCATAAGGTTCCTAGTGCATGTTCCTTTCATTTCTGGCTCTACTTTGTACTCTCAAGACTTATTGAAATACTCTCCAAAGGCCTGAATGCCCCTTCACACTTTCCATCAGAATGTAAACTACTTGAGAGTGGGTACTATTGTTTAGTTGTTGTTCTGGGATTATTTTTTTTTTCCTTGTATTTGTATCTTCAATGATTAGCATACATAGTATCTGCCACACAGCAAATGCTTAAGAAATGCCTTATCTAGGTTTAGTACAATACAAAACTATACAAGTACAGATAAGGAACTTAAGTAATTTGCCCAGACATATAGGAAAGTCAGCAGTAGGGTTTAAACCAAGAATCCCAGGGAGCCTTTCCAATATGCCATACTGTATGTTCTTCCCAGTGAATAATTTTATTATTAATAATACCTTTGATATCTTAAATCATCTTTCAGAATGGAATGTAGGATTCTGACACTTTCTAGCTGTGTGAACTTGGGAAAGTCACTTCACCCTGTTTGCCTTAGTTTCCGCATCTGTATAAAATGAACTGGGAAAGGAACTGGCCAACCACTACCATATTTTTGCCAAGAAAATCATAAATGGGGTCACAATAACAAATGGACACAACTGAAATGATGAAACAACAATAATAAAATTTCACTTCTATCTTTCTTTGTATTTTCAGCACCTGGAATGGTGAATAGAAAAAAAAAAAAAGTTGCCTTTAAAATGTGATTTTTTTTCCTCCAGTGGCCAATGATGGGAATTCCAAGTACTGTACATTTGTACATGGGGAGGTGGGGTAGAATTCTGATATTCCTCTAACATGTCACAGACAGCTTTTCCTGATTAAACTGAGAACTGCTGGATCTTACAATTGCTAATAGGGAATGCAGCTAGAATTTACTTGTCCTTCAATCAGCTTAAAGTGACTCTACTGAATAAAGGGAGGATTTTGCTGCTGTTGTATTACCATTTCCCTCTGTTCTCATTCAAATGAGATAATACTTATAAAGAGCTAGTAAGATTTATAGCACTCCATAAATGATCTACGTAGATCAAAACATAATGGATCATACTTACATATTGTTTAAAGCTTGCCAACTGGCTCACTTATCTTGAGATGGATTAAGTGTTTTGTCTGGCATCACTTAGCTAAGAAATATCTTAAGTGGAATTAGAACTCAAATCTTGCTGCCTTCAAGTGGGTCTTGAAAGCATTTAATTAGAAACATTCTGTTTTTGGAAACAGGAAGAAAAATCTAGATGGGGTAGAGAACAGCTAAGTGATCACTAGCATTTTCCCTCTTTTTCTTTCTCTATGTAAGACCAAATGACTTGAGTCTTTGAAAATGGATGAATGATACTGTCTCCCTCCCCATCACTCTGAGAGTGGGAGAAGGTATTGTCAGCAGATAATATTCTCTTTAAGTACCACTGACAACAGAAGAGGGCAAATGGGAAGCCTGTTGGATTTAGCAATGGAGAAAGAACAAAGGCTCAAAAACCAACTATTCCCCTTCATGCTTGTGTGACAGTGGGCAAACTACTAAACATTCTGATGCTTAATTTCCTTGTTGTTGTTCCTTGTTGATGCTATCCCCTATGGTGGCACCACTCTAGCAGAATGAATCTGAGGAGGCTTCACACTAGACAAAGTAACCCTCACCTGATTCTTTGCTTTCCACTTCATTCTACCCTTCATCATCATAGCACTAGCCATCGTTCACCTACTATTCCTCCATGAAACAGGTTCTAACAACCCCTCAGGAGTCAACCCAGATTCAGACAAAATCCCCTTTCACCCATACTACATTATCAAGGATGCCTTGGGCCTAATGCTACTACTCCTCGTACTCCTCCTTCTAGCCTTATTCTCACCAGATTTACTCAGAGACCCGGACAACTTCTCACCAGCTAACCCACTAAACACACCCCCTCACATCAAACCAGAATGATACTTCCTATTTGCATACGCAATCCTCTGCTCAATTCCCAATAAACTAGGCAGAGTCCTCGCTCTCCTAGCCTCCATCCTAATCCTAATCATCCCCTTACTTCACACAGCCAACCAAAGAAGCATGATGTTCCAACCAGTGTCTCAAACCCTATTCTGAATCCTTACTGCTAGCCTAATCAAAAGTTTGGACTAGATGACCATTAAAGTCTCTTGCAGCTCAAAAATCTATGATCCTAGATAATTTTCCATTGGATATAATGTCATCAACAACAAATATGCCCCCATTAAAAAAAAAAAAAAGCTCCATAGCTGAGGGTACATGGCATAATAGATAACCAGAAAATTGGTTTTCTATCATTTCAATAGTATCCAACCTCATTTTCAGGGGTTTGTTTTGGGTTTTCTTGGTAAAGATGGCAGAGTGGTTTGTTATTTCCTTCTACCACTTATTTTACAGATGAGGAAACTGAGGCAAATAAGTTAGGTGACTTGCCCAGGATCACACAGTTAGGATGGGCTAATGCTGGAACTCAAAATGAGTTTTCCTAATTCTAAAACTGGCAGTCTATCCACTGTACCACCTTGTTGCCTATAATAAAAAAAAAAAAACCTGGGTTGAAATCCTATTTCTTCCACTTCTGGTGTGACCTCGAATATTTCATTTACTTCCTCTGGGCTTCATTTTCTTCATAAGTTTTAGAGATACAAATACATCTTAAGACTGACTTTAATAACCTTAAAAATTTTTTTTGTTCTGATGAATTCGGAAGGTCTTTAGAGATCACTTTGAAATCATAGAACTTAGAGCTGCAAGAATTCTTAGAATTTGTCAGCAAGCATTTCTTCAGTACCTACTATGTGTCAAGATGGACAGGTAAGTGGTTCAGTGGATAGAGCACCGAGTCCAGTGTCTACTACTTGTGTTACCCCGGGGAAATCACTTAGCTCCGTTTGCCTTAGTTACTTCATCTGTAAAATGAACTAGAGAAAGTAATGGCAAACCATTCCAGGATCTTTCCCAAGAAAAATCCATAGACGTTTGGTCCATGAGGTCCCAAAGAACAGGGCATGACTGAAAAAGTATTTTTTAAGTGTCTACTATGTGTCTGTCACTGTGACAATACATACAATAAGACACTGTCTCCTGACTTCAGGCACTTTCACCAGCTGTCTCTTGATACTTGGAAGCTCTTGGGCAAAAATCCCACTTTACAGGGCAGCTAGGTGACACAGTAGGTAGAGCACCAGCCCTGAAGTCAGGAGGACCTGGATGCAAATCTAATCTCAGACACTTAACACTTCCTAGCTGTGTGACCCTGGCAAGGCATAAGTGCCTTATACCCCAATTACCTCAGGAAAAAAATATCCACCTTCTATGAGTTTTTCCTGATGCCCTTTATTTCTTTCTGTTGATTATCTCCAGTTTAACCTGTCTACATCCTTTGTGCACGTGACCATTTGTTTGTTAGCTCCCCAATTAGTCTGTGATCTCCATAACAACAGGAATAATTTTTTGTCTTTCTTTGCCTAAGAATGCCCTGAGCATTCACTTCTATTTTGTGGATCTCAAAAGCTAAGCCTATTTGGAAGGGTACTACATTTCTGCTGCAAGCAATGAACCACTCTTTGTACTGAAGTGGGGTCAAATCCTCCCTTTCTCCCCGCCTTCTCTTTCTGGAATGTAAACTTAGTTTCATTCCAAAATTCAGAGGAGATCACCTCTTCTGGAACCTGATACTGTTTCTTTGCAGCTGCCAATTATGCAGACTTCCAAAGTGGAGAAGAAAAAGAGGAAGTATTGCCTGCATTTGGCAACAACAGCACCACTAGGGGGTGAGGACAGATAATGTCCTGGGGCTGCCCTTGTCAGCTGAAGCAGATTGAAGCTTCTGTAATTTCACCCTCTCTCTTTTTCATCCACCCTCTGTCCTTAATTCAACTTTCAGGAGAAATCTGAAGAGGCAGCTTAGGTGATGGGTAATTGTGTTTTTACATCGCAGAACCTTAATACTGTGCTGATAACTGGGGGCTCTTTCCTGATCTGCGATGTCTGCACATCTTCCTCTCCCCCCACCCCCAATTGCTCAGCTTTGCAGCTGGTCGCTGTTGCTCTGGGATGGGGTGGAGGGCAAAGCAGCTGTTCTTCCAGCTGTGGAGGGCGGGAATCATAGCCAGTTCATTTCTATCATTGCTTCCATTGACTGCATTTCTTCTAAGTGTGCTTGATTATTCGCTATGGCTTCCCTCAAGCAGTTTACAAGCATATTTCCTCCCCTGTTTCAGGCTAGCAGAGCAGTGCCCTCTGGTGCACATTATTTTGAAGTGGACTGTTTAATGAAATTTTCTGGTTAGAATCCTTGTATTTTATAGTTGGAAGCAGGAGCCTTGGAGATTTGGGTTGGGCATAGTTACTTGTTTTAACATGTCTCATTTTGTGGGCTGTTTGAAGCAGAACAAAAAACACTTAATTCAGTCTGAGAAGTTGAACAAATAAAAAAAAAAAACCTATGGTATTGACTTGTTATTGATCACACTGACAGGTAATAATGATCTGTAGAGATTATCAAATGATAGCAAACAGCAGCCTAGAAAACAACATTAACACTAAAGTAGTCAGTGTGATGTGGTTTAACAAAAGCAGGCTCTGGAGTCAGAAGAGATGAGTTCAAATTCTACCTCCAATGCTTACTTGTGGGAACCTAGATAATTCACTTAGCCTCTGGATCCATCTTTAAAAAAAGAGGAGAGATAGAATAAATGTCAATTTTAAGGAATTTGTTAAAATGCCGTTTCCCAAAATACCTCAATAGTATTTCATTTTTTCAAATACATATAAAAATAGTTCATTTTTCCAAATTTATGTTCCAAATTTTTCTTCCTTACCTCTCCCTTCTCCAAAACAACAAGTAATATGATATAGGTTGAATGTGTGCAGTCTTTTTAAATACATTCCAAAGCATACAATAACAAATGCTATTGAGTGATTTTTAAATTTATTTGTAATACTAAATATCAATAATGTATAGAGCATGTATCACATAATATAATTAGTAATATGTAATTGTATTATTTATTATTGTTGTTGCTTTTAATTATCCTTTCACCCCTTGCTCAGAACCATCACAAACTGTCATTCCTTCGCACCAACAAACATTTATTAAACACTTTCTTTACCTCAGGCACTGCTAAATGCAAAAAACAGTCTTACCTTCAAAGAACTTAGGTTCCAATTGGAAAGAAAAACATTTAGACAACTATATATAAATAAGATATATACAGGGTAAATTGGTGAGAATGTCAAAGAGATGGACTGATAGTGTGAGTGAATATGAAAGATCTCTTGAAGAGTGAAGAGACTGAATTGAATCTTGAAGAAAACTTGAAAGTAAAGATGAGGAGGGAAAACATTTAAAGCTTAAAGAGAAGCCTTTTAAAATAATACAGTGGAGTGTGCTATATGAAGAATAGCAAGAAGGTCAAAATTCACTTAGAATGAGAGCTATAATGAGCCAGTTCTCCATTTTGTCTTTGCATCTCCAGCATGTGGAGCTGTGGATGGAATGGAATATAATACTGGACTCAAGAAGTGCTGAATTCAAATGTGAAATCTGATACTTGCCAGCCCTGGATAGGTCATTTAACTATTTTTTTAACCTCAATTTCCTCATCTATAAAGTGGGTATTATAATAAAAGTACTTACCTTTCAGGATTGTTGTGAAGATCAAATGATAATAATTATTGTAATGTACCTAGCACGGTAACTGCCAGGTGAATGTTGGCTATCATTATTATTTAATAAATTCTTGTATTAACAAATCAACCAGTTTCTGTGGAGCAGATACTCAGCAAACATTTGGAGGTTTTGGTTTGCTTTGGATTTGAGTACTTTTAAGTTCTCTCCACACCTAGAGGAATTAAAAAAAAAAAATCCAACCAGGTGAATAACTCTTAACATCTTTTGATGCTATTTAAGCTATAAGAATATGCAGTCTTGTTGGGGGTATTTGCTCATTACATTTTGATTTCATTTGAAATATGTCATGTTTCAATAAGGGCTCAGAAGAAATGAGTTGGTAGTACAAAAACAAAACAAAACAAAATAAAACAGAGTTAGGTACAAAATAACACTGTTAAAAGAGAGGGGAAAGGATCCATATGCGCAAAAACATTTGTAGCAGCTCTTTTTTTTTTTTTTCTTGGTGGCAAGGAATTAGAAATTGAGTGGATCCTTATCATTTGGGGAGTGGATGAGTAAGTATGATATATGAATATAATGGAATACTTTTGTTCCATAAGAAATGATGAGTAAGCTAATTTCAGAAAAGCCTGGAAAGACTTATGAATTGAAATCCAGTGAAATGAGCAGAACTAAGAGAACACCAAGATTGTGATGATCAATTATGATAAATTTAGCTCTTCTTAGTAATGCAGTAATCTAAGACAATATTTGTAGACTTGGGATGGGAAATTCCATCTGTATACAGAGAACTATGAAGACTGAATGTGGATTGAAGCATAGTATTTTCACATTTTTTAATATTTTGTTTTGTTTGCTTTTTCTTTCTCATGTATTTTTCCCTCTTTGGTCTGATTTTTCCTGCACATGACTAATATGGAAATAAGTTTAGAAGTAGTATACATGTATAACCTATATCAGATTGCTTACCATCATGGGGAGGGATGAGATGGAGGAAGGAGGGAAAAAAAATCTGGAACAGTCTCACAGAAATGAATATTGAAAACTATCTTCACATGCATTTGTTAAAATTAAATACTACTGAGGAAAAAATAACAATATTGTTCTGCCATTACAGTTGTGTCTTAACTCTTCATAATCCCATTTAAGACTTTCTTGGCAAAGACACTAGAGCAGAAGAGGAAATTGAGGCAGACAGGTGTGATTTGTCCAAGGTCACACAACTAAGGTCAAATTTGAACTTAAGAAGATGAGTTTTCCTGACCAGGCCTGGTGTTCTACCCACTGTACCACCTAAATAGTTCCTCAATAAATTCTTAATGGAATTAGGATCACAGATCAAGTTGGAAGGGATCTCATGGCCAAGAGTCCAACCTATTTCAACTCTATTTTACAAATAAGAAACAGGGTCAGGAAGGTGTGTCTTGCCTACAGTTACACTGGCCAAAGCAGGATTTCAACAGAAGCTTTCTGACTCCAGATTACATGTCCTATGGCCCCCCTATTTATAATTTGTTGCAAAAGACATGAAATGTACTGTGTACTAAGATTAAGAGCAAATTTTGTATTTGCTCAAGGTTTTCCAGGAATTAGGAACTGTATTCTTTGGACTCTGATAAATGGTCCACCATGGACTAAGTAAAACTTGAAGTTTACCTTCAGAATTTTTTCCCAAATACTCAACTTGACCAGAAAAGGTCCAGATTAAAACTGAAAATTTTGTTCTCATAAAGCAAATTAATAACATTATTTGCATTTTGAAAAGAATCCTGGATTTATAGCTGGAAAGGACCTTACAGGCTATCTATCCATCAGGTCTAACCTTCTCATTTCAAATAAGGAAATGAATCCCAGAGAGGTTGACTTGTCCTATGTTGGCTCTTCTTAAGTAGAATGGGATTTCAATCCAGTTATTCTTACTCTAGAGGCAGCTGGGTGATGCAGTGGATAGAATGTCTGGTCACTTACGGTGAAACTTGTTCAAGTCACAACCCCATTTGCCTCAGTTCCTCAAATGAGGAAGAACTTATAAGGAAATGGCAAACCACACAAGGATCTGCTAAAAAACAAAACAAAACAAAACAACAACACCAAAACCAAAACCAAAAACCCCAAAGAGAGTCTCAAAGAATTGAAAATCACTTAACAAAATTGTGACTCCAACATGTTATCTTATGTTCCAGACTGTTTAAACTTTTAATTTCAATTAAAAAGCATTTATTTTTTTCTTTTTCCCACTTCCTACCTCAAATAAAAATAAATCTGCATAATCAAGAAAAATTAATCCCACTCCACTCACTCACTCACCTTTGGCTATACCTAAGAGGTACAGGTCATTCTATCTCCCCTCTTTTAGGAGGTATGGAGTATGTTTCACCCTCAGTCCTCTGAAATTGTGGTTGACTACTGTATTGATCAGATTTCTGAAGTTTTTCAAAATAGTGTGACAGACTGCCATTCAATGAATTCACTTTAGTTCCCCCTGTGAACTGTAGTAATTTATTTAAAATATTCTTACAAAAACGTTCATAACCATACATTTCCATGATAAATCTAGGTTAATTTCTATTATTTAAATTTGTTAATTCTTTCCTTTTTCCTCAGTACAGAAATATGGGCTTTGTCCCCTTTTAGGCATAAGAATTTGTCAAGTCATATGTAATATGTAACTTCTTGCTCTCTGGGGGAGGGGGTGGAGAGAGGGAGGGGAAAAGTCAAAACAGAAGTGAGTACAAGGGAAAATGTAGTAAAAAAAATTACCCAGGCATAGGCTCTGTCAATAAAAAGCTATAATTATTATTATTTTTTTTTAATCAGGAAGACCTTACTTTATTTTTTATTTTTTTTTAAATAGCCTTTTATTTACAGGATATATACATGGGTAACTTTACAGCATTAATAATTGCCAAACCTCTTGTTCCAATTTTTCACCTCTTACCCCCCCCCACCCCCTCCCCTAAATGGCAGGATGACCAGTAGATGTTAAATATATTAAAATATAACTTAGATACACAATAAGTATACATGACCAAAACATTATTTTGCTGTACAAAAAGAATCAGACTCTGAATTATTGTACAATTAGCTTGTGAAGGAAATCAAAAATGCAGGTGTGCATAAATATAGGGATTGGGAATTCAATGTAATGGTTTTTAGTCATCTCCCAGAGTTCTTTTTCTGGGTATAGCTAGTTCAGTTCATTACTGCTCTATTAGAAATGATTTGGTTATAATTATTTAAAAAAAAAAAAAAGGGAAAAAAAGAATTTGTCAAGTGATTTGGAGTCAGTTTCTCTTATAGTAGACTTTTTTTTCATGACACTGGGGGAGATGGCAAAAGGGAATGACTATGGTTCATTTCACTGTATATTAAAGTATACTCCAAGATGAAGATAAAGTATAATTTAATTGGAAATAATATTTTCATGCAAATGAGTGAATTTAGATGAATACATGTTGTTCCAAACTTGAATCAAGATAAAGAGTAGAGAGTAATTTTCATAGGGAAGGAGATCACTTAACATAATGTGTATCATATTTAATAATCATATATATTCTTAAAGAATTTCTAATAATAATACATTTTCAATTTTCAACAAGTTGAAAAAGGAACAGACATACTCAGTTGAAGAAATTTGTTTACTTTTTTTTCTATCAACAGAAATGACATAATTATAGACAAGTTTTGATACACAGGAAAACCCTTTTGTCCACTTTTTTTGTTTTTTTTTTTTTTTGTTTTGTTTTGTTTTTGCTAAATGAAACAGCACAATACTTTTTACACTTTTTTTTAAACAATACACCGCTTTCTTGGGCTGAAGCAAATTGCAAGAACATATCGGTACTGGTATCTTACAGCTACTTACATTGTTTAAGAACAGCAATGGAGAAAAATAAGTTATTTAAATATTGATTTCATATACAGAAAGTGCAACATTGTTAGTTGTTATGTCACTTGCTTGACAGTTTTTGTTTCCCCTAAATATGACAAATGAAAATCAAGGTAACTTGGACCCAGAGTACAATCTTTTTTTCCCTTGCAAATGTGACAGAACAGTGTACCACCAGCATAATGGTGAACTGACTTCTCCAGCTTTGCTTAGGAAAATGAACTATTTTCCAACAAAAGAATCTCATGATTTCACCCAAACTTAGATTCAAGAAGGAGAACAGGGCATTGAAGAAAGTGTTATGTGTTAGCTAAATCATCTGGGAATGTAAACAGTATTTGGGGCTGGCTCCTGCCAGACAACTTTTGAAGTAAAAATTAAACACAGTGGACATATAACAAGTATCTGCCAGAGTCAGAACTTGCTCAGTAGGTTTCTTTTGTGCTTACAACAGTCAACAAACTTAACTTTTGCTCAGAATTGCACCCAACAAAGAATTAATTAAAAATTCGATATGGCTGAAACCTCCCACCTGTCAGATGATGTGTATAGACCTGACCATTCATACCTCAGCTGACAACCACACACAGAAACTTAAGGCTTTTTGAGGATCAAGTTAAAAAGTATAAAGCAAAAGGAGATCAAACATAAAACATATTGTAAAACCACATAAAAACCAGTATTAAAAACACACATTTCCCAGATTACTTAAATTGGAAACTACCCCTCCCCCCAAACTTCTTAATATTATAGATGGTTCCTAGATTTGGTTCAAACCTCTCCTGCTTTCCCCATGTAATCATTTCAAAGGAAAGGTGACACAGAATCTGGCCTAACTCTCTGAAATGCTCAAGAGTTTCCATTTCTCCTGATTCTAGTAAATAAAATATCTATTGGAGGGAAAATTCAGTAATTCAGAAAAAAAATTTCCTTCCCTAGGGTTTGTCACATGTAATTAATCATCTCTCCTCTAGAGCTTACAGTGCTTCAACCAACTGTGGTATTCTCAGTAGCTTACAGAGAGCTTCCAAAGAGTACCTTTACTTAGGGAGGGAGAGAGTCCATTTTGCACTACAAATCTCATGATTTATCTCCTGAAATATTTTCAAATAATTTGGTCACACCAGCAATCCTCAACCTCTGGGCACCCTAAATAAGTCATGTTTCCATAAATATGAAGGGAGACACATGAATGCAAGTGCTTAATCAGGATAAAATGACATGCTAATTAGGGTTAAATATAAAGTGACAGCTTTAACTATTCTTAGGCTGTGTCCCAACAACTCCTTTACATCAGATCTTGGAAAAGCTGAATATTACGGAGAAACAAATCATTAAAAACCAAACGGCCACAGGAAATAAAGTCTAATATTGTTAGCTATTAGATCCTTTGTTGTTGTTTTTTTTAAAAAAAGGAAAGTCTTGCCACTGACTAAAGCATTCAGTCATACCTAATTTTCCCATTTAAAATATGTCACCATAAAGATTCTCTCCTTTACCTCAAAAACCTGCTGGTAGTGATAGAAAAAATATGAAGATAGTTTGGACATAATGAAATAATTTTTCATGGGGAATTTCATGGCTAAATGAAAGTATTTGTAACTATCAACTAAGCAAAGCCCGGTGTCTGTCCAAAGCTATCAAAATTGTGACTGTGACATCTATTGTACAAATGAGTGTCTGTAATAAGAAGTTTAAAAAAAAAAAAGATGTTATTGGAGGGGATATAGCATAACCCTACCTAAGGGGTCAGTCTCTTGAATTCAGCATCTGCTAGAAAACAAGAATTTAAGCTGCAAAAAAGATGGAACTTGTTAAAATGTTTAACATTGCTTTGTGAATATATGTAAATCCTTAAAAGATATGGCTAAAAGTCATTTGTCCAACCCTTCATAAATGAAACTTTCTTTGAAATACAAGAAGCATTTGGAAAAGAAAGACAGCAACTTTTAAAAAAATGCAACACAAACACTTTAACTCTCTACAAAACAACCTACCAACTTGTTTCCTTCTTTGAAACCTCTTTCTGAACAATTCAGTCTCTTAATGGCTTTTACAGAGATAACCTATGAGCAAATAAAATAAAATCTGGAATGGCTGGGGTCATAATACCAAGTCGATGCTGGGGTATGATTGACAGGGTAACAATATTAAAAATGATTAAAATGAAAGGCAGTTACTGCACGCACACACACACACACAAATACACACACAAGAAAAGATATCTCTGTAAATTGTAGACATATTTACTGATTTTTTTAGTCTAAGAACTGAAACCCAACATGAACTCTGTGCCTGAAAAACAACCCTAAACACTGGCCATCTTAAAGTGAGACATTTTAAAAAGCCAGGTTTTTTTTGTTTGTTTTTGTCCAGAAACATCCCAGGACATTAGATGGCAGTTTAAGCTGAAGATCTGGAAGTATGATTACAGGTGATGGGACCCTAGTTATGATACTGCTTAAGAGCTTACATTAAGGCAAATAAAAAGCTGATTGCTAGAAAGCAATTATTATAAAATGACTTTATCAAAGGGAAAAAAACCCAAACCCAAACAAAACAAGATTTTTCTTGTTCCTGGTGCCAATCTCATTTACTCATGAGAAACTGAAAATGGGCAATACTGTAAACTAACTCCAGAGTCTGTTACTTTGGCCTAGCTAAAACCTGTTTGGCCGCTCAGTACTATGCAGAGCAACAGGAAAGAGAATGATGTTCCAAGTACATTTGGGAAACCAGCTTAGCTCCCTCAAACAACTCACCCACTCTTATCCTACCCGGGAAAAAAAAAAAAAAAAAACAGATTTGCAAAAGCCATCTGTCACAGATCTGTGTGGTGGCTCCCATGAACTTCCAAAACAAAAAATCCTTCTTTGACTTTCCTTTGGAGGATAAAGGACGGCCTTGGTTACTTGTCTACACTGAGAAGACAGTTTCCAGTTCTTGGTCAAGCTTTAACTCGTTGAGCCAGACCTCAAGGCTCGCCCTGCTCTTCTGGAGGACTTTGTAGAAATTGCATGGGTTTTATTAAGCACAGTGAAAGAAAGGGTAGTGGCTCTTAAAGGGATGCCTCCTTTCATTACATGGCTTCCGGATTCAGGGGTGGTTTGAAGAGTCTGGCTGCTGTGACGAGCTTAATTATGTGTCTCTCCTCTGTAATGCCCACATCCTGAAGGTAAGTCTGTGACAGAGAAGGCACCTGGCTCAGAGTGTTGAATCCTGCTTCCATGAGGATGCTGGTATACATGGGCAGACCAATGGAAATCAGCCAGTCAGAGATCGAGGTCACACAGCCTGGGGAAAGGGGTTTTCTGCAGATTTCTGTGAGTCCTCCACTGGGGATCTAAAGAAAGAAAAAGGAGAATTCTGTGGATGCTTACATTGTACATGTCACTAGCAATGGTCTCTTTCACTGTGATTTCTTATGTCAAGTCTAGAGCTGTTCTTTGAGCTTATGTCATGCTTTTCAATGACCTTAGAATGATAGAATGAATTGCTCATGCCACATACACACACACACACACACACACATATATATATATATATACACACACACACACACACACACATAAAATTGCTCTACTGTCTTAATATGCTGAAATTCCTACCTATCATTATCTTGTATTTAAAAAGAAGAAGAGGGGTAGCTAGTTGGCGTAGTGGATAGAGAACCAGCCTTGAAGTCAGGAGAACCTGAGTTCAAATCCGGCCTCAAGACACCAAACACTTCCTGACTTTGTGACCCTGAGCAAGACATTTAACCCCATATGCCTCAGAAAAAGAAAGAAAGAAAGAAAGAAAGAAAAAACTCTTTTTGATTAGGAACAGAAACCAGATCTGTGATTTCACTTCTCAGGGAATTTGGGGAGGGAAAGTTCTCTTTACCACTGTAGGTCAACTTGCAATACTAGAGGACTGACCAGGGTTAAATGATTTGCCCAGAGGGAGAATTCAACCAAGTTTTCCTAACTCCAAGACCAGTTAACTACCTGCTACATCTAATCTAGCCTCAGTCAAATACTTTACACACTTTAAATGCCTTCATACATATTTCACTTGGGATGTGGAATATCTAATAGAAATAATATCATTTATCATTATTATTATCATATTATTAGTAGTATTTCATTAATTATCCATATGACCGTGGACAGACTATTTTGCTTCTTGGAGCCTCAGTTTTCTTATTTCTAAAATGAAAGGGTTAGATTAAGTGATTTCTAAGGTCCTTTCCCCTTGTTATGCTGTGAACCTCTGCAACCTTAGTAACTTTTATAAGAAATAGGTAGGACAGATATATTATTAATAATCTTTTTTTCAATAGATGAGGAAACTGAGGCTAAAAAAGAACCTTTTTGATGCCTCAGCCAATTTTCTCTCTACTAAAACCTCATACTGGGCTGGCACTAAGCAAAATTATAAATCAATAGAAATTTAAGACATTTCTTTCAAGATTGCTTATAAAGAAAATAGTTTTTCTTTATTTTATTCAAACTTCCAACCTCCTTTTTCCTCTTAGATAGCATGTTTGCCTCCCTCCACCCTGCCATGCCTCCCACAGCAGGTATTTAATAATTAATCTGAATTAGCTGTTGTTCTCTTTCCTACTTCTATCTATTAAAATTTGATTTGAGAAAACATCTGCTTAAGTCATTCACTAATATATAAATGACCAATGCCTTAAAAAATTTCTTCTCCTAGGAATCTCTATACTATATAACTGGGGGCAAAACATGAAGATTTAATGTGGAATGTGAGGGATCAGCAACTTGAGGAAAGGATAAGGTTGAGTGGAAAAGGGGCATATATTAGAAATGGGGGATTTTTCATGTGGGTGCCAATTCTTAAGACTGGTCCTGTGTGTGTTTTTATGATGGCATTTTAAAGGTAAATAGTCCTCTATAAATGGCTCCAATTACAATTTGAAGGAGATAGCACCGAGGCGTCAAATATCAAGAAAGCATAATGAATTAGTGTGTCATGTTTACCTCCAGATGATGGCATCAATCATCTTGTAGCCATTATACTAGGGAAAGTATCTGAAATGGGATCAAAAGCTAGAAATGTGTTCTGACTGCCCAATTATTCATGTTTAGTGTCCATCACTGATGTCTCACTGTGTTTCTTATGAGACCACAATTCTCAAATCATAGCCTCTGTGGATCAAAATTAAGTCCTTTAGATTACTTTGTGGATGGGATTATGGGATAGAACAAAATTACAATCATAAGAAGATGTATAAAAAATGTTTTAAGTATACATTCCATGACCAATTTGAATATACACTAAAAATTAGAGTGCATATGTATTGTGTGCATATATATTTGTACATGTATGTGTGTGCGCGTATATATGTACATATGTGTGTGTGTATACACACACAGTCCGATAACATTTTTTCTAATGTAATTGGTATGTTAGGGAATAATTTGATTGTAATTTGAATTTTATATTAAGTGCAATGGCATCCTTCAGAAATAGAATGTAGAATACTACATTGCTTCACAATTAACTCACAAGCTTCAAACCTTCCCATGTCTACTTTTTACAGGGCAATTGTAGGTTTTTTCCAAGGTACAGTTTTATTTTTAATGGAGCAATAGGAGTTACGTACTTTGTACCTATGTACTTGATCCTACCCATTTTCTGACATCCCCTGAAACTCTCCATAGACATTTATCAGTGCATTTTGGTAGTCTGGGAATGAAGGTTATAGTTACTTTGAAGAAATTCAAAAGACTAAAGATATGCTGCCTGAGCTTACCGCCATCCGGTGCTGCTTCCTGAGCTGCTTCACCCGGATTTGGTCCATCTTCACAGCAATCTCCTTCTCCTGCTGACCTAGATCTTCAGCGTATCTCTGCACTAGAGCTTCAGGAATCCCACAACGGCCATGCTGTAAACCCAAAGAATCAGAAAGAACTTTATAGTGTTCACCTACTCCAAATTCCCCATTTGAGAGAGGAGGAAATGGAGGTTCAGAATTCAAATGGTTTGTCCAACATCATGTTGTTGCATCAAAACAGACTGAAATTCAAGACATCTGACTCCTGTCCTCTATTATACCAATCTACCCATCTATCAAATTAAGTAGTACATTTTTCTCAAGGAAGTATTTTTAATCCCAGAATAACGGAGTGATCTTCAGATACTATCTAATATCACTAAAAGCAATCTTTTATTTTTAGCTGCAAATTGAATGTTTTGGAAAGACTGCTATTAGGAAATAAATCTATTCTTTATCTTTTAAATAACTGCATTTCCTAGGGAAATTATTTAAAAACTATGCACTAAATACAATTTTCTTTTATTTTAAATGTCACTGAATAACATTTCAATTGATTGTTTCTCAAAGCATTGATTTAGACTTCCTGACTGTGATTTCAGAAGGTTTTGAAACTTCATGGAAGTTAATGGTTTTTAAAAAACCACAAATACATTTTTAGTATTTGCTAAAGCAGACATAGGTAGGGTAAGTGAGGTCCCTTCTTGATTCTATAAGTGAATTTCATTACTAAAGTAATGAAAGACTGTATTATAAAATACTGTCTCCTTTAAAATGAGCCATTACATGGACATACTGAAAAGTAACAAGGCTGAGCAAGTGCTTTCTTTGTATTTCCTTTTATTAATAGGATCATTAATTTGTGGTTGGAATGAAACTGAAAGATCATCTAGTCCAATCCTTTTTTAAAGATGAAAAAACTGGAGGCAGCTAGAAGGTCCAATGCATAGAGTTGGTATTCTATGGGCTGGACTCAAGAGGACCTGAGTTTAAATACAGCCTCAGAAACTTAATACTTACTAGTGGTGTGACTCTAGGAGAGTCACTTAAACCCAATTGCCTTGCAAAAATAAAATAAAATAAAGATGAAGAAACTGAGTCCAGGGGCAGCTTGATGGCATAGTGAATAGAACACCAGCCCTGAAGTCAGGAAAACCCGAGTTCAAATCTGGCCTCAGACACTTAACACTTCCTAGCTGTGTGACCCTGGGCAAGTCATTTAACCCCAACTACCTTGGGGGAAAAAAAAAGAAAAAAAGAAACTAAGATCCTGGGAGGTTAAGGGACTTACCCAGGGTCATATAGGTAATAAATGGCAGGAGTGGGATTTGTAGACCAACCTTCTTTACAATGATGCTATTTTTTTTTTTTTTTTAATAAATAGGGCCAGGGAAGGTGGTGTAATGGATAGAGCATCAGCCTTGAAATCAGGAGGACCTGAGTTCAAATCTGGATCAGACACTTAATACTCCCTAGCTATGTGACCCTGGGCAAGTCACTTCCTGCCTTCCCCCCCCCCCCCAATTGCCTCAGCAAAATAGACAAACAAATAAATAAATAGATAGATAAAGCCATATTTTCTATTCTTAAGGTTTTCAAAAATTTTTACTTTTTATAAATGTCTCTAAAGAGCAGAAACTGTTTAGTTTTTGTTCTTGTATCTCCAGCTCCTAGCTTAATATACTACCAGGTACATAAGAGGGAATCTTTACTGAATAAATTAAATGTCCATATATGTCTTATATCATACATGCAATAATGGAGGAATGTCACAAACTCATTCTGCTCTTTTATTCTTACCTTATCACTTTACTGCCATATCCCTACAGAAAATTCTCAATATGCTTCAGAACAAATAATATCTTTACATTTGTATAATGTATTTTACCTCTGATGTTATTTGATAATTTTCCAAATAGGGCAGTTATGATTAATGCAATTGTATAGATGAAGAAACTACATCTTTAGAGAATTGTCTAAACTACCTTCTTCCAGTACCAGATATCTATCTTCTCTACAAAGTCCAGCTGCCAAAATGGTGGAGAGGGAAGAGGGAAGCCTTAGACTACTTTTACTTGGATGAACCAGTTGAATCAGAACAACTTCTGATTTTAGCTGTTAAAACCCTTCCATTTAACAACATTATTTTCCTAACGAATTATTAACATTCAGAATTCTATAAATGAGCAGAACATCTATCTATCCATGAGATTTCCATTCTAGTTTGTTTCTCCCCCAGGAAAGGATGATCAGATAAGTCAGGACTTTCATTCCCTGAGTGACCTCTCCGTCCATTGCAGGATATCCTAAGTTTCAAAGAAAGCCAGTGAGAGATTATGGACCTTCATACCTTATCAGAATATGGTTCCTCAGTGAGATCAATATTTTCAGCTTGCAATTTATTCTCTACCAGCATATCCAGATCTACTCCTCTGGCACAGGAGATCTTCCTTGTCAAAGGAGGGCCCAACTTGACTCCATGCTGTTGAATACTAGTGGATTCTGGAAGTTCAGACAGCCATGGTGGCCGTGTGGTTGGGGGACTGCCAGGTTCTTGTTCTGGGGAAGACCTACAAATAGGTATTGTATGACAGTCACTAGGGCTAACAGGGCTATTCTTTTTAACTGGTAAGCATGGTACATCTGGATTAGAGAAGGCACCACTATGGGCAACAGGAGCATGGTGTAGTCCATTAGTGAGGCGTTCTCTGCTCTTTTTGGCAGGAACAGGTGGAGGCTGTGAAGGAATTTTTGGCTGTGTTCTTGCCTCAGTGACTCTCTGACCCACTTCAATCCCTTCTTTGGTGACTGGAGGGTTATTTCTTCCTTCAAGATCATGCCCTTTTTTGTGACTCTCTAGGGGAGTCCTAGTTAAAGTCTGTTTAACTGAGGAAGATTGAGCTTCATAGTTTTTAGGCAAACAAGGAATTGTCCCATGTGAAGAATTTGTGGATGGGCAGTCTGATGTCTTAGTTTTAATTTTCTGAGGATCAGAAAATCGCAGGCTTTGGATCAGTAGCACTGGGTCTTGAACAGAAGAGACATCTGAGGGAGTTTTTGCCTTCAACTTGCAAACAGTTGTCTTTTGGGGCACTTCAGGTACATTCTGAGGGGATGATTCCTTTTCCTTTTTAGGCACATCTTGTTTAGCATTAGGCTCTCCTTGAAGGTCATCCAAGGAATGGGACCTTGGCCAGTTGTCTGTGGTTTCAGTGCCCTCCAGGGTCTCACAGCTTCTACAGATGGAAACTGGTAGACTTCTTCGGTTAGCCTTGGAGTTGTTCACACTTGCTTCAACACAGATGTCAGAAGTGTGAGGAGTGTGGCTACTGATAAGCCTAGATTCCTTCTCTCCCTCCTTCAAAGCTTCTACTGATTTAGTTAATGGCAGAGTTGGGTAGTTGGCCAGTTGATTTCTGTTGAAATCCTTAAAGTGGGTATCAGTGACTGACTTAATTGGTACAGTCTTTCGAGTCTTCCCTGGGGGAAAAAAAAAAAAAAAAAAAAACATAAACAAGCTTTAAAATCAAATTTTTGAGCAGTTTTCACAATGATGTATGTAGGTACTCTAATACAGAAGTACAACAATCTACATTTGTATAGAAGCCCAAAAAGTATTTTACTTATATTAACTTATACTATACTAACTTTAATGATACTAATCATTTGATCTTATAGCACTGTGAGGTAGATTCTATTATAATCTGCATTTTATAAAGTAATTGAAACTCTGGTCAATGACTTGACCACATGGAACTTGAACTCAAGCCTTGTGATATTTTTATGATCCTTAAAAATCTGACACCAAATTACTTTTCCAGGCTTATATTATATATCACACCCCAATATATGATATATGATTCAGCCAAATTTCTTTCTTTGTTATTTATCATCCACAATACTCCATCTCCCATGTCTTTGCCCTGGCATTATGTATGGTTGGAATGTACTGTGCTTGCCCATCCATCTTTTAGAATTTCTAATTTTGATCAAAATCCAGCTCAAGCACCATTTTAAACAGAAAAGCTTTCCTGATTACCCTGAAGCTACTAATGTCACCCTTTTCTCCCCATTACCTTGTGCAATTATATCTCTTAAATATGGATAGTTTTAATCCTGATAGAATAGAAGCTTTTTGAAAGCAGGGACTGTTTCATTTTTCTCTTTGTATGCTCAACATTCAGATTAGTGCTCAGCAGATAGAAGGATCTTAATAAATGCTTGCTGGTTCAAGTCCTGATTACTACCCACTATTCCCATTCTTCTGTGAGTTGACCTTTGTAAATTAGCCTTCCCATGAATGATTGAAAAGCTGCACAGTGGGTGGGAAAAGGATAGACAAAATTAACAGTGATGTTTTCTGTATAAAAGAAGATATCCTGCACACATATATTGTATCTAAGATATACTTTAACATGTTTAAGATGTATGAGACTGCCTGCCATTTAGGGGCGGGGGTGGAGGAAGGGAAGGGAAAAATTGGAACAGAAGTGAATGCAAGGGACAATGCTGTAAAAAATTACCCATAAATATGTTATGTCAATAAAACGCTATAATTAAAATTAAAAAAAAAAAAAGATATCATCGAGATGGCCTCTGAATGACCTCTGAAAAATGAGTTGGGCCAGCCATCTAGTAAAAAGTAAGGGATAATAGCTCAAATATTACACTAATTCCCCCTTTCCCTTCAAAAAAACTACAAGAAAACCTGGACTCTTCAGAAAGACAAGGTTATGAAATATACAGGATGAAAGGTTGAGGAGGATCTATTAAAGTATTATGAATTAGTCTAGAATGGGGTTCTTAGTTTTTTTCTGTATCATGGCACTTTGATAGTCTGGTGAACCTAATATTTTTAAATCACAAAATAAAATAGTATTATAAAGGAAACCAACTCTATTAGAAATAGTTATCAAAATTTTAATAATAACTACATTTTTAAATGCCATAAAATATACAAAGTAACTTTTCTCATAATCTTACAGGTAGGAAGTATAAGTAGTATCTTTTTTTTGTAGAAGAGGAAACCAAGGACATTAAGTGTCTTGTCTGAGGACAAATGTAGGTGGAATTCAAACCCCAAACCAGCATTCATTCCTCTTGACTCTAAAGATTTGAAATTTATTTCTCAAGTCTTAATTAAGGGGTGTGTTATGTGTACTGTAAATGTGTAACATCTTTTAATATTATCTCTTCTAAGTGGAAGTTCACAAAAGAAAAGGATTAGTAATGAGCTGCCTATTGTTTCTTTGTTAAATAAACAACTCATATTATGTAAAATATGACATGGAATGAAAGAGAATCCTATAATTGCCTTTATTTCTTTAGCCTTATAGAGTTTAATACTTGAAAGAAGTGCTGATTGTTTGAATCTAATGTATCATCTATCTGGCAAATTATTTTTCCTCATGTTTCTAATAACTCTCAACTCTCCAATACTGAATTGTATTTAAAAGAACATACGAGACAATTCAGGTTCTACACTGTAAGTGTTCTGCTTTGTATACATTGTATGATTTAAGGAGTGAGGAAGAAAAGACTGTGAAATAAGACAGACTAGACCAAGGGGGATGTTTTACAAAGGAAAATCCTCTGACTAAAAATGATTATAAAAGTCTTTTTTTTTTTTTTTAAAGAATGCAGGTTTAAGATTCAGAAGTTCCTGAATGAGTCCATGGCAAGAGTCAAGAAACTGTGGCCAGAAGACCAAAGCCTTGGGTCTTATGCTAAGAATGGATTTTGCATGTTTGAATACAATAAATATTGAAAAAATGAAAACACCATTCTGAGTTTGAGGGTTCTACAAAATCAAATAACAGGACAGATCTAACCCACAGATCAGATTGCCTAATCCATGGTCTACAGTGCTAGCTTCCCTATATTCCCCTCTGCTGTGTCAGTAATTGATATAAATTTCTAGGGTTTTTTGTGATTGTCTACAGTTTCACAACTTATTTTTTTCTCCAAACTTTCAATATGCTAAACAGATTCTGTTTGCTCATTTTCAATTCAATTCAAACGTCCTAATCTTATATGTCCCTTCCTGTGCTCCTTTAATAAGCATAAAATATAATTCTGTCCCACAAGGAATTTGATTAATGATTTATTAGCACCATGACATGATTGGATGGACAAACTATTGAAGATGTTTATCAGTGTATACATATTTTGGAAAGATCCTACAAAAAGACAATAAGCTGGGCTTAAACAGTAAAAGAAGCAGGATAGATCGTCTTTGGGAAATCTGAAAGTTGTTTTTTTTTTTTTTTTTCTTTAAATGACCCCTAATCTCTCCCTCAAACAAAGATCTATATTATATGTTTAATTCTTTAAGTTGAGGATCATCCAAAGAAGAGGAACAAAGTGCATGAGCAAGCTACAGAATACTAAAAATAAAGAATTACTCATAAGAAATGTGATAAAGGCTATCATTTAAAAATATAAGAAATGTATGATTTTAAAAAAGGCCAATCATATAACAAAGGCAAAAGATGGACAGCTGGCATGCTTCACTAGCATTCTTATTATATTAAGAAATATCAAGGAATTCCTTGTGTATTTATGAGAGGATATGGAGAGGGTGTGATTCACACAGCTGTACCCACACTGAGGAAAACACAGATTCCCTGGAGTATTTGAGGGTATAAAACATGGTATTCTAAATAATTCAGCTAGGCTCCAAAAAAAGGGTAGAATAATTCCTTCTTACCCATCTAAACTAACCAAAGTTGAATAGTGACAATTTATATTTGATATGAGAATAAACATCATAATGTCAGCTAGATCAAAGTAGAGTGGATTGTTTTGAGAGGTAAGGAGAGATCCCTCTCTCACTATGGAGTTCTTCAAATACAGTTTATGTAGAGACTTTTTGAGTATATCAGAAAATACTATTTAGATGCAGCATTGAAGTCCCTTCTAACTCCAAAATTCCAAGATTGTGACAGTGGTTATAATAATCAACTGAGGAAAAATACCAGTATTGTCATCTCTAAATTATACCATTTTTTTTGTATTTTTACAGAGTTGTTTACATATTGTCTCCTTTTTACATAAGACTATCTTTTGCCTTTCTTTGTATCCTCAATACTGACATATAAAGTTGGTGCTTCATAAATGCTTATTAACTAATTAACTGGTTAGGACTAGCACTATGATATGAAATAAGAAGACTAACTTTTGGTCAATTTCTATATATTCTTTACTTCTTAGAGATCTCATGTTCTCAAAAGCCAGTTTGCAAAGTTCATATGCTCACTACCCCAACCCCCCTTTTCCCCACCCCTAACCCCATCCCTATTCCAACTGTAAAACCATATTTGAAACCACACTACAGTTTCCACTGGAAGAAATGCTATGTATCAATTTATTTCCTATGACTTTCTACACTATCTCTATAACTTTCAAGGGCAAAATAGGCCTCCTTGTTTTTATATTCCCAGAGCTTAACACAGTTTCTAGAATTATAATAAGCAATCTTTTATTTACACACATGTTGGGGAGGAGGGGGAACCAGGACCAAGAAGGATAGTTAAAGCAGTGATTTAGACAAAGGAGAAACTGAGTATAAGGTGCCAAGAAAGTCAAGCATAAAGCAGTTTCACCAGTTGAAGGATAGAAGAAAAGATATAAGGTTGTTTACATAGAATTAAGCACTGGTGATTCTCTTTGTTGTTATTACCATTTTCCAGGTTTTCACTGCCTTCATAACAGCCAGAATCTCTTGGTGAGCATCCTGTCAGGCCTTGGCTATCAATGAGAAGTTTCTCCTGAGATCCTGACTGGTCACTATTGCCTAGAAAAAATGGACAAATATGTAGAAAAGTTAGAGGAAAAGTGAAGCAATCACTTAAATATTTATTTTTTCTTTCATGTGTATTATTTTGTGCGCTGATTCCTAGGGACAGGACTTTTGGAGAAGGATTAATTACCGTACTTCAGAAAAAATAAAGATGAGTTTATTGGCTAGTATAGTGGAAGGCACACAGGATTTGGCATCTGAGCACCTGGCTTCAAAATCTGATATGATTACTCAATACCTGTGTGGCTTTGGAAAGATACTTTACTCTTAATCTTTCCCCTGTTATAAAATGAAAGATTTAAACTAATAATTTCCAAGATATCTTCCAGTTCTAAAGGTATAACTGTTTGAGTATTGTATGAAAGTTAGTGAAGGAGGGAAATTTATAGCATAGTGTTTTCCAGGAAGTAAATTATTCTTTTTTCTACCTGGTGACAACCTACTGATGACAGCTTATATTATGTCTCTTTTCTACATCCTTTTGCCCCACCGCCACTGTTCCTTTAAAAAAAAAAATTAGGCCATTGAGATTTTCTGAAATAGGAGAGACCTGTAACTTTGCAGTTTATGGAGCCCTCATCTTATTTGATTCTCCCAACTCCATGAAATTGGTACAATTACAACTCTATTATTGTCCTTGCTTTATTAAAGTTCAGGCAGGCTCACATATACTCAAAGGCAGGGTCAGCACTTATTTGCTCAGAAATCTTGTTTTTTATTCATGAAACCACAGATTTTTGCAATAGCTCGATAGAGAATCAAATTTCAAAGCTTACTTTCTAAGTATTACAAGAAAGTACAAAGAGATGTTCATCTAGAAAATCAATTTTTACTAGAACTAAAGGAACATTTTTGTTGTTGTTCAGTCATTTTACACTTATGTCTGATTCTTCATGACCCTGTTGGGGTTTTTTTGGCAAAACTACCAAAAGTAGTTTGCCATTTCCTTCTCCAACTCATTTTAAAGGTGCAGAAACCAAGGCAAACAGAATTCAGTGACTTGACCAGGATAACAAAGCTAGTCAGTGTCTGAGACCAGATTTAAACACATGAAGAAGAGTCTTCTTGACTCTAGGCCAAGCCTAGAGTTCCACACACTGAACAATAGCACTTGCTAAAATGATTATGGGTGTTTTTATTTTTTTCAAAACCATTGGAAATTAGATGGCAAAAAGTGGCAAAGAATGAGTAAAAAAAAATTCATCTCCACTGAATTTTGTCATGTGCTTTATATGATTACTTTTGCCTAGGCCTCTTATATATGGTTGTTTTCTGATGTCTTTAGCTGTTACCACCTCCCCTCCCCATACTCCGTGCTCCAGCCTGTTGACCTATCTCATTCCTCACTCATGACATTACATATTCCTCCTCTGTATATCTGTCCTAACTATTCCCCCACAGCCACAATGAACTCCCAAATCATCTCTATCTCCACCTTCTTCAGTAGGCCTTTCCCTAGTTCATATGTATCTTATATAGCAAAGCTTCTTAAATGGGGACCATGAGTGTGGAGGTAATGAAAAATTTGACAAGCATAAAGAGTTTCTGAATGCAAAGACCAAAAATTCAAAATTAAACACGTAAGGAATCTGAGGTGCTTCTGGAAGTTCTTGCCCATGTTGCATCACAACTTCATTGCGAACTTGGTAAGTATATTTTTCACTGTGCATGCATGAATGCTGCCAGAAACACCTAGGCTCAGATTTGAGATGGAGTTCTATAAAAATCTCTTGGACAAAAAAGGGTCACAAGTTTCTCCCATTAGAATTCAAGCTACCCAAGGGCAAAGACTGCATACATTTGGTTTTTCTTTATATCTTTAGTGTTTTTAAAAGTCTCTGGCACAGAATGTTTGTGAAATGGTATATTTTTAATCCAATGTATATAAACTGCTAGTGCGCAGTTGAAATTTGTTGTGCTTAGCACATGGGAAACACTTTAAAAATACTTGACAAATTGACTTTACTTTCCTTGTTTGTTTAGACTTGAACCAATATAAATATTGGTTTGCATACTCTAAATGTATACAAGTTAATATGTGACATAAGGCCCAACTATACCAAGTGGCTGAGAGAAGCTAACCTGAGATTAATCATGTAGCTGAAAACCTATATTCAGATAAAAGAATGATGGACTCATTAAAAAAAAAAAAAAACAAAAAAAAACAGCATATTTCAAATATTTCAGACTGGTGAGAGCTTTCCCATTTCCCATCAGAATATGGGAAGTCTTAATGACATTTAGTGGTTTTTAAATTGAAGGGGGAAAAAAAAAACACAATTTCTGTGAGATCATCCCAATAACAGGACTAGAATTACATGTAAATAATAAATATGACTTTAAAATTTGTAAAATGCTTTCTACATATTTTAGCGTATTTGATCTTCACAATACCACTGTGAAGTGGATCCCTCATTTGAGAGATGAGAAACCTGGATTTGCCCGAGGCGGACAGAAGACTTACACAGGAAACTGAATTTATATACAATATGTTATTATATAGAATAAATGCTTGGTCAAATAAAACAGACAACAATAATCCCTTTTCTTGATACAAAATAATCAGTTGAAGGATGAATAACTTTACTTCATGTTCCTTTTATTTTTTTCTTCAAAGAAATCAAGAAACCATCAATATGATGCCATTTTCAGATCATCAAAATAAAAATATTGACTTTAAGACAGCTACTACAGCTGCTCCAGCTGCTCCTACTGTTCAGCCACCAATTCCTGTTTACTTTTCTCATGTGGAAAGCATTTTACAAAAATCTTAAAATTAACATTAAAAGTATTTTTTTTAAATGATTGATGCAAAATTAAATAACTGCATGACAGAAAGTATGCCCTCAAAAGAAAATGCCTATGATTGCTGAAAAAAGAGAAATTTTGAAGTGTTGTCTTCACTCATGGTTCTCTGCGGTCTCTATTTTTGCCTAACCTATTATTTGGAAAAAATAATCCAAACCATACTTACAAAATGATGGGCTCTAAGCTATCAGTCAAGACCCAGGAAAGAGATTTCAGTGTTGTCCCTGAGGATAGAAACCCGACTTCCCCCCTAGTCAAAATAGTTCACAAAGTGCTGAGCAGTGGAAACAAAACAGGAGACATTACCCCAACCTTTCAAAAATAATCACCCCCTGTCCTCTCATTCTGTTCTCTCCATCTCAAGAAAAGAGGGTGAGAGTTGAAAGAAGAGATGATAGGGTATATGAACAAATCCATGTTGACCCAATTTGAGGGATACCAAACTAGGAGGACCCCTTAACCTGTGGAAGATGAATTTTGTGGATCAATAAAAGGCACTTCTATTTTTCACAGATGTGGAATGTAAAACTGGGAGCACAGCCTGAAAATATTATCAGAGGCTAAAGGAGTGTGGAAAAAAATTCATGGATGATAGCTCCATAACAGAATTTATTAAGAAGCTGGGGATGAAGTTCAGTGCTGGAGAAAACCTGATAAAAGAAAACATATGCCTCCTTCTTTTCATTGCCAAAGTAGGGACAAAATATGTAGAATATTATTGCTTATTGCTGTCAGACATGATTGATTTTGCTGAACCAAGGAATTCTTTTTTTTGGGTTATTTTGTTTTGTTTTATTTATTACAAAAGATAACTTATCAGATGTTTTTAATACATATTTGGAAATGAATGTGATATATAAACAAAAGCTATCAACAAAAATTAGATAAAAAAAAATAAGGTTGTTTGTGGTTTATTTTAATATCTCAAAGTTGGTGTTACAGAAGGTAGACTGTCCCATAAAATGTACTGCCTGGAACAATAAGGTATCTGGTCTATTATCATATTTCTCATGTCCCTAGCATGAACAGCAGATCATATACTCACTATTTAGCTTTTACTTTTAACTGAATTCTTCCTACTCTGATGTCTCATCATGATGTAGTGATGACTCCAAACGTGTTGTGTTTGCCATCAGAGGACCTGTTTAGCTGGGTTACTACCAAGGAAGATCATTTATTACGACACAAAAGGAAGCAGTATGGTTCAGTGGGGGAAAAAAGGTACTAGATTTGGATTAAAGAATACTAATTCAAATTTGGGTCTGCTACTCCTGAGGCTACAGATTAATTACTTTAATTCCTTTACACTTTAGTTTCCTTATCTTTAAAATGAAGTAGTCTCCAAGGTCCCTTCCAGCTAATTCTATTGATCCCATTATCCCAACTTCTGAATATATTACTGGAGAGAATATCCATAGAGTTATGGGGAGCTGATATAGGAAATAATCCTTGAATGTCAAAGGCAATTTGATGCTGAAATAATGAAGACATTTCACTCTCATCAGGGACAGGAGAAAATAAATATCCAGATTCCCATTTTCATGAACATATAAGCTACTGAGATAGCATAGAGGAGATATGGTCATGGCAAGGTCACAATAACCTACAGTTACTATTCAGTCCTGAATGGTTGAGAATTAAGAACAGTGAATCCCAGATCTTTTATACATTTAGCTTCTGAAATACCTTGTTTTAAGGTGATCTGTTCTGCAAGACATGGACCATTAAGGTGTCATTTAAAATTTTTTTTTAGAAATCTTGAAATTTGTATGTTTCAATATAGTTAGCTCTTTTAGAGGAAATGCTTGATTACACAGAATTGAATTTTGCTGTCATGAATAATTTAACTGCTGCTCCCTTGGGCCTAAAATGCTGCAGCAATATATAATAATCCTCCAACCATTAGCCTAACTCTGTTTTTTGGCATGTGTTCTGTTGGCAGTGAATATGCTGTCTGGAAAATCTCATCCCCTTGGAGCAGAAGGATTGAAGGAAAAAGCATTTAAATTCAATAACAAAAAGGATTCCATTTTAGCAATTGAGCAATTTTCGGAATATTTTAGATGATGTCTTATAGAATATGGCCTAATATAAGATGACTTAAGCCAGGGAAAATGGAGAAGGGAAAAGTGAGCATACCAAACAACATGTGTATATGTGTGTGAGAGAATATACACACAAGT
Organism: Sarcophilus harrisii; assembly: GCF_902635505.1. Lineage (NCBI taxonomy): Eukaryota > Metazoa > Chordata > Mammalia > Dasyuromorphia > Dasyuridae > Sarcophilus > Sarcophilus harrisii. The sequence goes on from NC_045429.1 coordinate 144,328,737, forward strand.
TGAATGAATTTAATTTATAGTCTGTAAAAATGAACTATCATTTTTTAGTTACAAATTCATAAATCAATACAAAATTCCTATTTATCTCTACTTTGGATATATCTTTTCCTTCAATTCGGCAAACATGTATTATGTACAATGTACTGAAGCCTATGGGATGAATGCTGGAGGAAATTTTGATAAACAAGGATAGAAAAGTGATGGGGTAAAATGGAGTTGTATTCCTCCACTCCTATAGATGACAAGATAAAAAGATATGATCCTTAAGTTTAAAAGGTTAACAATATAGTGGGAGGGCTAAAATAAACATGCAATAACTACAACATAAGTACTCAAAAATGATCACCATCAACTTTTGGAAAGCAATATGGCAAAGTAGTAAATTACTGTATCTCTCCCACATTCACCTCCAAACAATCATAAAATACCACCCCCAAACAAATGCTGGAACAGAAGAACTAGCAAAAAAGATGGGATGAAACAATCTTTGAGCTCAAGAAACTTGTGAGACTTCATTCAAGTAAAAGGGAAGCATGGTTCAGGAAAGGAAGCATCCTACCTACCTCAACAAAACAAAGGGATATCCTGAGCCCCAATAGGGTAAAGCAGCCAAGTGCCAATACCAAGAAACCCCACATACTTCAGGATAGCCAAAGCCAAGGGCAGACTCCAGCAACCAGCCCTGGGGAAATGCAGAAATACCCCCCCCCTAGCTTCAACATATGCCAAATACCATCACTAGGACCCCGGCTCAGTACCAGGTAAGCTGCCAGACTGCTATATCCTCCAGCAGCATTAGCTACTTCCCTGTGCCCTCAGCACAGCAGCAAACATGAGGGTTTCCCATGGGCTTCAGGGCAACAACAGGTAAACAGTCAGGGTCTACAGCCCCTGGTACAAGAAACCTGAAACACTGTCCCTTCTATCCTGAGAGCAGAGCTTAAATTTTAAAGAAAGGGGAAAAAAGCAAAAAAAGATGAGTCAAAAAAAAAAACCCAAAAAAAACCCAACCACAACAAGATTCTGACTATAGAAAGTTATTATGGTAGCAGGAAAGATCAACATATAAACTCAGAAAAGGACAACAGTAGCAAAATACCTGTGGGGAAAAACTCAAATAAAAACAGGAAGTGGTCTGAAACCCAGAAAGAACTCATGGAAGAGTTCAAAAGGGAACTTTAAAAAATCATAAGAGTAAAAGAGAAATTAAATTAGACTGATGTAAGAATTATGAAAAACCAGTCAATGGTTTAGAAAAAAACTGCTTAAAATTGGACAAGTAGAAGCTAATAATTCTATGAAACATCAGGAATCCAATTTTTTAAAATGGAAAAAAGTAGAAGAAAATGTAAAATATTTCAACAAACAAATACTGAAATATTAAAACAATAGGAATATCAATCCTGATCTCAGGAAAAGCAAAAGAACAAGTTACATAAGAAAGAGAAAAAACAACAACAACAAAGTACATTATGCTAAAAGCAACCTTAACAATGAAGTAATATCAATGCTAAACATGTATAGACCAAGTTGTATAGCATCCAAATTCTTAAAGGAGAGAAGGCGAATTCATGATTAAAAAAGAGATAAAAAGCATTACTATAAAACAGATAATTTTGATTATATTAAAAAAGCTTTTGCACAAACGAAGCCAATGCATCCAAGATTAGAAGGAAAGTAGAAAGCTGGGAAACATTCTTTACAGCAAGTATCTCTGATAAGGCCTCATTTCTCAACTATATAGAGAACTGGGTACAATTTACAAAAATACAAACCATTCTGCCATCAAAGCAAATGAAAAGGCAGTTTCCACATGAAGAAATCAAAGCTATCTATAGGCATATAAAAAAAAATTCTTAAAAAATCACTTTTGATTAGAGAAATGCAAATTAAAACATTTCTGAGGTACCACATCACACCTATCAGATTGGCTAATAAGACAAAAAAAAAAAAAGGAGAAAAGATTAACATTAGAGAAAATGTGGGAAAACTAGAAAACTAATATATTTATTGGTGGAGTTCTAAATTGATCCAATCATTCTGGAGAACAATTTGAAACTATGCCCAAAGGATAATCAAACCATGCACACTCTTTGATCCAGCAATAACACTACTGGATCTGTATCCCAAAAAGATCACAAATATGGGGAAAAGTAAAAATATTCATAGCAGCCCTTTTTGTGGTAGCAAAATATCAGAAACTGAGGGGATAACCATCAATTGGGGAATGGCTGAGCAAGCTGTGCTATAAGAAATGAAGAACAAGTAGACTTAAGAAAAACCTGGAAAGAATTATACCAACTGATGCTAAATGAAATGAGCACAGCCAAATATTCCCCTATTTATTAATAGAAATGTTGACTACAAAAACAATAGGATAAAATATGTGACTTCAGGGGCTCAGAGAGCCAAAAAAGGGACAGGGCTGGAAGAGTTATTATAGATGACCTAGAGCAACTTCCTGTTTTTTAGCTTACATTCAAAGAAATAAAATGAATTAACTCTGGTCACATCCCTTTATGACAGATCTAGATCTTTTGACTTCTAATCCAATGTATTTTGTACCATACAATGTTGTTGATCTAATTTAGGATTGGCCTGTCTTTTACTCAAAACTTATTTTGAGTAAACTTAGTTTATTTTTATACCAATTTAAGGAAAATAGTCATTGGGTGAAAATTTAAATTATTCCATTGAATTATTTGCTATCTTTCATTTTGACATATTCCAAAAATAATCAGCGTCAACACACAGACCACTTACTGTCATATTCTTGTAACAATTCCACTGCTGTCAAGAGCACAGCTCTGTGCTCTGGGTCCCTGATGTTTAGTTCATCCAAGTCTTCTTCTTCCAGAAGCTTGAAGGTGTCCAGGTCTTCATACCCATTAAACAGAAAGGTGGGCATGTGCTCCTACCATGGAATGAAAAAAAAAATTATGCATCTGAACCACCAATAAGTGCCTACTATATACAATATCCCTCACCAGACCACAAAGAGCTATATACTAAATACTAGTCTGATTTCTTGAATAAATTCATCTTGTAATTTGGAGCCAATTCTACTTTTCTTAAGAACAGCAAATTTGTATTGTTCTCCCAGATGGATCTATAAATGTGTTTTTGGAGATGAGTTGTTGACTTTGCTATAACATGGCACAGAGTTAGTATTCTAGGGAAAAAAAAGGGAACTCCTTTGGATTTTTGTAGGGATTGATAGTTGGAAGCTTTGTTTCAGAAACTTAAGACATAGCTTTTCTTCCAGGGTAACAGCCCCTGGGTAACCTTTTGGTTCAGTTTTGATTTGTTCCAGGAACTGATTTTTCAGCAGCATGAAAAGGTCAGTTTGGCACTGTAATGTCTACCTCTGTAGCATCTCAAAGAAGACGCCTTCTAGATTATGTGATCATATTTTGATGCAGCATGGGTTGCTCATTCACATATAGTCACTAATAGATACATTCAATTATCTTTAATCAGACAATTAAGTACATTTAGGTTCTACTAATCAGTGGGAATAAAGAAGTCTTGTGAAGCACTTGTAGTATCTGAATTTTCACTGCATTTTTCCATTGTGCAAGAACCAATTACCATATTTTACAGAATTATAATTTTTAATAGTTTGAATTCAAATACTTGTGATCACTTCACACTATTCATTATTCCCACAAATCAGGATCTAGCCGTAATTGATTTGGTGGGGTTTTTAGGGGGAGATAGAGAAGAGAGAAGAATGGGGAAATTGGTGAGTTGGAAGAGAAGAAGATCCAGACCTCTAATTCCATCAGAGTAGAAAGCTTCCCACCAGGAAATTCTCTTTACCCAGTATAGATTTTAGTGATTTTTTTTGTGTGTGACTTCTAATCAGAGAGCTTCTTGAAACAGTATTATCAAATTCAAAATAGAAATGGGGCCCACTAATCGATTCATTAGGCTCCCTTGGAGGTATATGTTGATTTAATTTGAAGATGTAACATGTTTTACATTTTATTATATTTTTAATTATTTTGTTAAATAGTTCCCAATTATAATTTGGTCTGGATTGAGGCCCTTCAAAAGTATTATGGGCCACAATTTTGGCATGTTGAATACCACTGGCTTAGAAATTTAATAACTTACTCAGGGTCACTCAGAAAATATATCAGACAGTCAGATCTTGAATTCAGGTTGTTCTCATTTTGAGGACAACATTTTATCTACTCTACCAGATTATGTTTTATATTGCTTAAATAATAATGAGCAGCATTGCAATACTATTTATATCTCTGCCATTTTGCTCATAAAGGTGCTTAAACCAAATCAATTAAAGTAACTCCCTCTATGAAATCATTCCTACTTTCTTTATTTACCCTAAAAACAAGTAATGTCAGATAAGAGAAATAGCTGAAGAGAAATAACTGACTTTTAGGTTGATCCTATCAAGGAGATCCTCTACAGATTTGGGCTGTGGTGGTCTTCCTTTTCTCCTCCTCCTAGTGGGGCGCTTGGGTTTCTCTTCCTCTTCATTTAACACATCCACATAGATGAATTTGAAAGTACCAACTTTGTTGTTCAGCAGTCCCATCCAGGTGCCCATCGGAGGCTTGCTGATTATATCAATAATATCACCTTTCTGTGGAGCAGAGAACTTTCCATTAAGTACATTTCTTTTTTCTTTCTTTCTTTCTTTTTTTTTTCTGAGACAATTGGGGTTAAGCGACTTGCCCAGGGTCACACAGCTAGGAAGTCTTAAGTGTCATTAAGTATATTTCTATACATAATTCATTCAGATATCAAAAGTAAGTTGATTGATTGCTGTAACTATTAGGGCTCTGATATTCTACTTGCTTTGTTATACTTTTTAGCTTGTAGCACAGAGCTAGGCACATCCTCATGAGCTTGACTTTATTCTATGCCTGTTGGTCCTTCACTGCGTTCAAAGGAAACTTAGGAGTGAATTATACAATTCTGCTATGTTTTCTATCATCCATATGTCATGACACACCCCAAGACAGAAAGGTGATTGACCCTTCTGGCTCACAGAAGAATAAACTCGTTATCTCGAAGCCTTCCAATTTTCTCCATCATTTAAAAAGCTCCTAAAATTCCATTGAAAAAACCATTTCTTGACCTCTCCTTGACCATATAATGAATTAAACTGTTGCTATAAAAACTAAATTTGCAACTAGGTCTTATATATACACAGAACAGAGCCTCAAGATAGAAAAAGGAAAAGTATAAATTGAGAGTTCTTAACCTTTCTTCTATCATGCACAACCTCTGAAGTCTGATAAAGTGAACCCATTCTCAGAATGTTTTTAAATGCATAAAAACACAATGGATTACAAAGGAAATTAATTATATTGTAATAGTCTATCTATCTATCAAACTTGTTATCTATCAAACTAGTTAACAGATCCATAATTAAGAACTTCTACTCTAGAGAGAAACCCAAATCAGCACAGGTGGCAAGAGCAGAGTGAATACAATAACTCCCAGCATCTTAAATCTAGCTAGACTCTGTCCCATTTCTTAGGAAAGAGAGACCAATTGTGCAAGATTTTAGGCATGCACAAAGCGGGGAACAGTAGAATCCTTCTAAACATTTGCAAAAGTAAGCCAATAAAATGCATGTTATAGGAACTAAATGGCAAGATCTACCTTGAGCTTGAGGGAATCTGTATCATAAGGACTAGGTGTGAAGTCGGTGTGGACCCTTGCTCGCCCACAGAAAGGCCCTCGATAGGGAGGCTCTTCATCATCACCATCTTCAGATTTGACACTCTCCCTGTTACTGGTTGAGGAATCAGTTGTGCTCACCGTCTGACCACCTTGATGGGGAAGACAAGAATATGTTTGAGTAAAATTTCAGATTTAGACCTGGAAAAATCCAATTCCTTATCTACTAAGTTCTTAGGCCCTTTGTGGGCCCCAAAAGATGAATTGACTTGCCCCAGGCATGCAGATAGTGATCTCTAGTGTCTGAATTTAAGATTCGGTCCTCTAATTCCAAAATAAGTATCCTTTTTCCTGTAGCATGGTGTTTACAGTGTGTGTGTGTGTGTGTGTATGTGTTTTAGGTTAAGGAACACTCTTATATTGACCATTAGGGGAAAGAGATGATGAAAGAGCAAATAGTACAATTTCCCATTGTCCAAATGTAAGACTTTCTAATGCTGGAAATGTTAAACAGTAATTGCAATGTTTTTTTTACTTTGATAAACTGAAACTCTTAAAACAATGTCATCTAATGCTCTATAAGCACATCTATTAAAACTCAAAACAACAAAAACCTTGTGATTATCACTTCTCTTCTGTAACTCCTCTCATTTCAAGGCAGTAAAAAAGCTATATAAGTTAATATATATAATAGGATAACATGTATTATACTTGGTTCTCCATCATAGGTATAGAGAATGAATATTGAAATTAACATTGGCTTAGTCATTAGAAATCTGTCATTCATAAAAACCACAGAAAAGTGGTTCCAAGAAAGCCTAAATATCATTTCCTTTACCCAGGACTTGTCTTAGGAAATACAAGATATCATCACTGTAGTATACTTTGAGGAAACACTGAAGCACTAGCTGCACAAAACACTTCTCTTTTGCTGACCTTCTTAGTGCTATCCCCCTTTCTGGTTATTCTGGGGGTAAAAGAGGGAGAAGACTATCCTCCATAGCAAGATGGCAATTATTTCCTTTACCTCTCTCTCATTAGTACATTAAGTCACATTCCTGGATCAGATTATTTAATTATCATCTATGGAAGATCTAGGGAGTGAGATACAGAACAGATAAGCTTTATTTTTACTAATGAAAATAAATTGCATTTACATAGCACTTTAACATTTTTGAAAAGCACTTTACATATATTATAACTTGATCTTCCCCAAAGTCCTAGAAAGCAGGTTTTATTATCACCTCGTTTTTACAAATGAAGAAACTGACAGAATTTAAGTGACTTGCCCAGGACACACAATTAGTAAATGACTGAGGTGGTGGTCAAACTTGAGTCTTTCTGATCTTTAGTCCACTGTTCAATGCATGTCTCACTTATCTTAGTAGGGCAAAAGGCAAATGCCAGATAAAAATTCCCACTGAATTAGGAAGCAAAATGAGTTACTTAGACTAAGAAGGATTATAGGATCATCACATGATCATTAATTTAGAACTGAAAAGGAGCTTAGAAATCATTAAGCCTATTAATTTTACCAATAAATACCAGTCCAAGATCACATAAACAGGAATGGGCAGAGATTAAATTTGAATTCAGGTCTTTTGATCCCAAATCCTATTCTCTTTCCACTATTCTAAGCTGCTTTCTGCATAAGCCCCAAGGAGAGTGCTTGATTGAAGAGGGTTGAGGAATACTGATGACCAACTCAATCTTTTTCATAATTTTACCAATGGTTGAAAATATTCTTTCCCAATGAAATAAAGTTATTTTCCTATTACTGATGTGAAAACTGCTGTAAGGGACTGAGGCTCTCGATGGCAGAATTACCAAACTTTCAGCTGTTATAAATGTTCAAAGTATAAAATCCACTGACATTGACAATTCTTGAATTATTGTCTTTTGTAGCTGCATGTATCTCTCTGAACAACTCTACTGGAATCTTGTCTTGAAGCACTTGGCCATCACACACAAAGACAAACATCCGAGTTAGATATTCAACTTACTCATTGAGCTCTGACCACTGAGAGAACTTCTTAGACTCTCCACAGACCCACCAGCTTTCAGTTTAGGTTTATCCAGAGACTCTTTATCAGGCTGAGGTGACTGGGGAGACCCCGGTATTCCATCAGGGCTGGAGTCCTGAAAATAATTGCATATTTTTACTGTGTTAGTAAAAAGTTGCCCTTCTCTGCTCTATAACTAAGTTCAAGATTTTCTTATTGCCCCATATCTGATTCTATGATCCATATCAAATACTAGGTTCAGGAGGCCTTCCTTGTACACTCTTGATATGACATTGACATTAACTCAATATAGATCGTTTATATACTTAGCTGTTTTCAGGCTTGTTTCCTCAACTGTAAAATGGTGATATCCTGCCTCACAGGACTGTTGCAAGTACCAAATAAAATAATGTTTGTAAATCACTTAGCACACAGGAGGCATTACATAAATGCCAAATGTTATTACTATTGCTTCTAAGGCACTGTGAACCCCAAAAGACAAGGACTTAAGAAAATTTAATATTTCATTTTCTCCAATTATATGCAAAAACATTTAAAAAAAATTTTTCAAGTTCCAAATTCTCCCTGCTTTCCTTACCTCTCCTCTCCCTCTGAGAGGGACTGTTTTTGCCTTTCTATGTTATCTCCAAATCTTAGCACAGCAACTGGCACTTAATAAAAGCACTTGTTAAGGCTGATTATACATCTTGTTTATTCAGCAGTAGTCCATGCAACTGTTTTTATTTTATTTTTCACTTTATTTTTTTCAAATTACATGCAAAAATTGTTTTCAACATTCATCTCTGTAAGATTTTGAGTTTCGAATTTTTCTCTCTTATTCCTTTCCCTTCCCATTCTCCAAGACAGCAAGCAATCCAAAATACCTATACAATAGCCGTCAAATATATTGACACGTTAGTCATGTCCATACAATTATTTTTCATGCTGCCATATTAGTATTTCATGGACAACTTTAGATTTTCCTCAAGAATTGCAAGGGAGATAAATGAATGTTTTCTCAAAAGGCTTAGCTAAAAGCCTAACCAGGTCTCTAGCACTTCAAATAGTCTCAGTAGAAGGTCTAACTTTCAAAAATGTCCAAGTAGAGCCCACACAATAATAATAATACAGATCTGAACATATCATCATAGAATAATTATGCTGTCTTAGAAGAAGCACAATAGTTTATCTGAAAAAAAAAATTCTATGCCAGGTGGGGAAAAACCTAACTCGCTGGATTCTTGTATTTTTACTTAGGTAGATGTGCCTAAACTGGCTAAAAACTCATGTACACAGCATTATTTTTTCAATCAATTACTTCCCACAAACAACAGCATGGTTTGATTTTTTCCTCTATTTTCCCTATTTTCATTTTTTCCAACTTTACAGCCGGTTTGTATAATCTTGTCTAGATTAGAATGCTATCAATCAATTTCATCCTATGAGGAAAAGATATAATGCATTCTCCCCTAGAGTCATGTGCTGCTATACATTGTCCAGCAACTAATTCTGAGAAATAATGGTGTAGAGATAGTCAAAGCAAAACTTTTAAATAGACTGTAAAACTTTTTTTTAATGCAGAAATGACAAAAGATTTGGCACAATCTAACTGTGGGTATGTGAATATAAAACCATCAGAACTGAAACCTATTATTTCCATGATGCAGATTCATCAAAAAATATCTACAAAGTATGAGATTCCACAGACCATACAAACACTTAAGGTCAACAGTAATAGGACCTTTTGATTTAATATAAATTCATATGTCTAGAAAACACAAAGAAGCAAGTATTAATAAAACAAATGCAATATGAGAAGTTCTCTGAAGTCCCAACTTTTGAAGCCTGAAAAAAAAAAAAAAAACATTCTTCTTAAGGTATGGGGAAAAATGATCCCTATGTTAAATTCCCTATATAGTATGCATTCAGCAAACATCAATAAAGTATGCCGTTTTGGACAGTGAGACACTGGAAAATAAATAATAAGTGGTATACTGAGATATAGAGTCTCTGCACTCAAGGACCAAGTAGAGAAGATTAAGACTCAAATCATGATAAAACAAACAAAAAGCCCAACATGATTAATACATAAAAGGCACCAAGTGCTATGAGAGGGTTTTTTCTAGGGGAAAGGGGAGGCAGGATTATTTTTTTATTCAGGAGGATCAAATAAAGGCTTCATGAAGGAGATGGTATATAGAAAATTCAAAGCATAAGTAATAGAGCAAAAACATAGAGATGGGAAAACTCACCTTCTACTCATGAACAGGGGACAGTTTAATTCAGCTAGAGTATAGAGACTGGAAGAGTATGAAATAAGGCTGATGGAGTCAGATTGGGGAAGATGCTAAATGATAGGTTAAGTAGTCTGGACTTTAATGAGTATGAAATGTATCACAATGGAAAAAAATATATATATACAACTAAACTGAAAATGTATAATACAATGTTGTACATGCACGTTAGTATTTTTCATCAAGTAATCAAATAGCATATCCCAACTAATCCAAAATACTAACCCTATTTCTCACAAGTGACAGGAGAGGCAATCACCACAAGTTTTTAAACAATAGAGCAAACTTAAGGCTTAAAACAACTATTAAATAATGTAACTATATATTAATCAAATTATAGTAAATTATCAAAAGTGACCTTAAAATTATATCCCATACTTTTATATTTTATTTTTATATCCATACTTTATAGTTATATATTTAATGTTAATATTCTGTGTATTTATTCATATTCACATATTCATAAACACAGGACATTTATTTTACAAGAACTATTAGGCTATTATACAGTTAAATGAGAAACATCATCTATTAATGAAGTGACTTCAAACTGAAAGCTCTATTTCTGTGGACATAACAGCAGCCCATTTAAAAAGAACACATAGCAAATGCTTCATAGCTAGACAGAAGGACAGAATAGGTAGCATACCTCAAGCCAATGGAGCCAAGTATATGAAAACAACAAAAGCAGGACAAAACAAAAGAATTTTCTTCCCCTACTGGTGAAGACCAGAGACTAGAATAATAATAAACTTATCCTGAAATCATTCTACACCAGTACTAATAATGTTTCTGAAGTTGTGGTTGAACTGCAAGATGCTGCAGATCATACCAACATAGATTTAGAGCTGGATCTCAGAGACTATTAATTTAACCCCCTAAGAGTTGTCATAACAACTGCCATCATCACCATGGCATAGATCCTCATTATCTCACATCTGGACCTTTGGATTAGCCTTCTGGTTGGTCTTTTGGCCACAAGTCTCTCCCTGTTTTTGTCCATCTTCCATTCAGTTACCAATGATTTTCCCAATACACAAATCTGACGTCACCCCCTCCCCACCAATAAACTCTAGTGGTTCTCTATTACCTTTAAGATTGAATATAAAATTATCTTTAGCATTTGAAACTCTCCAAAACCTGCCCCCTTTATCTCACAGTCTTTTTACATTTCACACCTCCTACCCTGAACTACTTTATTGTCTAGGGACCAAGGTCTCCTCTGTGTTCCTCAAACAAGACAGTCCATCTTCAAATTCAAGCATTTTCATTGCTAGAATGTGCTTCCTCTTCATTTCTGTCCCAGCATCCCTGGCTTTCTTCAGCATCTAGGCTAGGATCCCAACTTCTATAGGAAACCTCTCTAAAACTGCCCTTTAGTCTAGGGTCTTCCCTTGTTGATTCTCCTCCCAACCAATTTATTCTGTAGATAGCTTGTATGTACGTAGTAATATGCATGTAGTATTCCCCTAAGTTGGTAATTTCTGTAGAGGAGGGACTTTTGCCCTTAGGTGGGATGTAGTAGGTGCTTAATAAATGTTTATCGACTTAGTTTTCACTGCATCAAGTTCACTAAACTAAATGCATGTGGATTATTACAGAAGTATAATTACAATTAATCTTTTTGCCCCTAATAGTCCACAAGAGGGCGATATCTATCCGACCAAAACTGTTTGTTTTCCCAGCTGTTTTATTTGGCATTTTGAGAGTGATTGCTTAGATATTTCAAGTGGAAAAACTGATTATTTTAAAAGTGAATGTCCACATGCACATACATACAACGTGTAAGATAGTCTGACAATCCACCCAACAGAAATAAGTGAAGACTGCCAAAAATGGCCTTCTTGGGAAAAAGATGGTCAGAATTATCCCAAAGTCCAGATTTTAAGAAAGCATTTATTTACTTAGTCATTAATCTCTCTTCCATTGCAATTAAGACCTAAAATTGGTCATGCTCCTAAGGGATGGAATCATAGGAGAAACAAAAGAAAATCAATTCTATGTTCCCTTAATGGTTTATGTGTTAGATCAATTTGAAAAACACGATTACATTTAAGTCCTAGTAAGCTTTGGTCCCCATCTTATTGTGTATTTCTAGAGCAACTAAATTCATTCTACATATACAAGAACAGAAAAAAGCAATAGACTTTCTTTTCAAGATTTTATTTTGTTGGCTCCTAAAAATCAAATCCATAGGATTTTAGAAATGAAATGAATGGTAATATCAAAGGTACCCTAATCTAATTCCTTCATTTTCCATATTAAAAAAAAAAAAAAAAAAAAAAAAACAAGTAATTTGTCCAAAATCAAACAAATTGATAGTCTCTCTTAGAACTAGTATTTCTCCCCGCCATTTATGCCTATATTCAGTACCAGATACCTACTTTGCAGTGAGAGATGTTATGAAGAATACAGTTCAATGTTGTGAAACTGCTTGGACCTGAAGAAAACATAAAGCTCTATTCTATAAAAGATCATGCTTTGAGAATTCTACTTTTTGTCATGTTGCCATGGATGCTGGTATGCATTCAGTTACATACCTGCTCAGAAACAGAACTGCTGTATTTCTTAGACATTCTTTTCCTCATTGTCTCTTTCACTGATTTCACCTTTTTTCCAAGAGAGATGCGGGAGGCAGTAGGTGACTTGATTACTTCTTTATACACAAAGTCCCCCTCTTTACCCTGCAGAAAAAAATAGTAGAAATAAAATTAATCTCATAAAATTAAAAGAGAAACATCAGTTCTCTCTATCCATTCTATTAGAATAATACTAGAGTACCCCTTCCATTGTTTTGAGAATCCAATGAAAATAATATTAGTAAAGAAATTAGAACATAATAGGTACTATATAAATGCTAGTCCTTATTATTTTGGGGGCAGGTAGGTGGTCCAATAGATAGAATGTCAGGTCTGGAATCAGGACTCATCTTCTTGAGTTCAAATCTGGAGTCAAACACTTACTAATTCTATGACTGTGGGCAAGTCATTTAACCCTGTTTTACTCCTCTGTAAAATAGCCTGGAGAAGAAAATAGCAAATCACTTCAATATCTTTGCCAAAAACAAACAAAAAATTAATAAACTCCAAATGGATTCATTTGGATGTAGTAAAGAAATAGGATGTAGTAAAGAAACTAAACAAAATTATTTTTATTACTAATATCATCAGCTTTTTCTTAATTCACCTTAATAAAGCCACTTTTAAAAAATCCTATCTGTTAAATATTGATGACTACTTGGGGATAGTATTTTTAATCAAAAAGGTAGCTTTTATCCCCCATAAAAATAAAAATTTCTTTTATAGACATTTTAGTTAATTTATCCTCGTGGAAAAAGAAAGCATATCCATTCTGCAAGTTACGTTTTTTTTCCTTATTCTTTTGAAATGGGAGGGATGTGGTGGAAGATTGGGAGAAAATAAATGCTCCTTAATTTAAAAAAAAAAATGACTTCATTTCAAGAATAAGTAGAAAGCATTTTCATATCAAAATTCTTAGGAATAACAAAAACCCATTTATAAAATGGTCTTATTAAAAAAGTGAAAGAAAACATAATTCAGGGAGAACATTTCTATAATCCTCATCTCATAACTTTGTTCTCCAATGTTCCCAGAAAATATCAACATACCAAAGGTGTCAGAGATGTCCCTCTGTAGTCTACAATGGCCTTTAGAAGTCTACCTTGGTTTGGTCTGAATGAGACTGGATTCATTGCAGGGTCTTTCATGCCAAAATGACCTAGAGTCAATAACTCTTATGGATTATACGCTTTTGTCTTATAACAGAGACAATTCATTGAATATATAGCTCAAAGGCAAGAGATAGCTTCTCTGCCCTTGTGAGGTTTTAGAAATGCTTCTGGAAAAGGGTCATGATGAATTAGGCGAAAACAATGAACCTAGCCTTCTAGCCTTCTGTTAGAGACAGCAATTCCAAATAGACCTTGGCTTCTGCTGCTCTAGAGCGGCCACCATTCTTGCCCTAGGATTCTAATTATCTTCTTCTCTATGATCTAGTGTCTGCCCATCTCCATTCCAGGTACTTCAAAAACTGGTTGTGAAGAATTCTGTGCATCCAAAAATCGCTAAATCTAAAGGAGCAAAATATTTCTAGTATTTCTTACTTTAACAACAAGAAGAACAAGAACCACAGTAACAATAACAACAAAAGAACATGGTGAAAAAGGCATCAAAGATCTGTTGTCCTCTAAGCTAGCAGAAAGAAAGATGGACAGAAGCCAAAGAGAATCATTATTTATTTTCTATGGGGCAGTGGGAAGCATTAAGATTGCTGATATAGAGCCCTCTTTCAAAAAAAGATTTAGGCTCCCTGCAAAGGGAAAAAAATATATAGTATAAATTCTTAGAGATTTTAAATCTGAAACTTTCTCTCCAGCTACATCACTTGAAACCAAACCATTTGTTTTCTCCTGCCTTGCACTTACCATTGGATCTGAATTATTATTCCCAATGTGCAGAGAACGATTTGTCAAGTCAAATCCTCCAAAACTACAGGTCCTCTGTGGAAAGGACAGGATAGGGTACAGATTAAACACAAGCAAAAGGCAGAAAACCCCCACAGTAAATACATTTCCCATTTGCAGAACATTACTGGATCACAAATGGCTTTACGGAATGGTAGCTGGAATGAAGAATGATGAGAAATCTTATGATTCATGTGGTGAAAAAACCTAGTTCATCTTGCCCTTTTCACAGGCCAGTAAACCTTGCCCAGACCCAGTTTCTAAAGTTCAGGATCTCTTTAATATTCTAAATCATCTGGCTTGAAGAAAATCTCCAAATATTCCATGTAGTAAGAATTCTCGTCTCTGGGTAACCAAATTTCAACATCTAACTCTGAACTACTCTCTCAGATTGGCCAAATGCATTAATGGAAAAGTTATGAATATTTACAAGGGGATCCAGAACCTTTGGTAGGGACACTAGGGAGAGCTATGGGGGTTACTCTAAGAGACCATAAACTCTAGTCTTCCTCAATTTACATTTCTATTTTTTTTAGAGACATAAACACCAAAGGGGAGGGAAAATTTGATGATATTTACAGAGGTCCAGTTTGAAAAACATGAAAACTTGCTCATTGTTGTATGTCCCAGCCAAAAGCTCTAGTAACATAAAGATCATGGGATTATAGATATTGCTGGAACTGACCCTCTTGAAACCTACTTCAACCCCCTAGAGAGGTTAAATAAATTGTCCAAAGTCATAAGATAGTAACTATAATTTAATTAGTTATAACATTGCTTTTCTCCCCAAAGCAAAGAGATAGAAGTAATCCTATCAACTAATAAAAGCCATCTCTTCCCAAGATGAAATAAAAGTTTTTGAATGATAAGCATTATTATGAACCAGTCCCTTTAAGCTCGATTACAAAACACTGTTATCTTTAAAGTACAGAATTAAAACCACAGAATGTTGGAGCTGGAAGTGACCTGTGAGATCATCTTATCCAACCTCTTCTGTTCAAATTGAGAAAAATTGAGCAAAAACAGCAAATTGAGCTGTTCAAATTGAGCAAAAGAGGAAACTTTTGGACTGTCTCTTCAGGAAAGATACTCCAATTATCTGGTTATAGGGAAGAGATTTTATATTTCCTGAGACTGGTTTGTATCACATGCTCTTTTTCTAAGAAAGACCACCTAACTGTTCAAGAAAATGAAAGAATATAATGTCCTTAATTATGGGCAAAATTAATAATGGCTTAGAATCAAAATCCAAAATCAGATTTGTATTAAATACTTTTTCAGAGAATTTTCCTAATAGTTATGGCAATAGTAGTATTCAAAAGAAAAAAAGTATTTGTAATCAATATACCTCATTGTAAGTAAGCTAAAACTATTTACAAAATTTGAAAATTTATTGAATTGGTCATTCATTTGTTTTGAGGATCTGAAGTCTTCAGGCCGATTATACTGAGAAACTGTCACATCCTCTGGCAAATAGTGAAAAGGAATCCTATCTTTATTCAACAGTGAAAATAACCTAATCTAGGGAAATAAGTTCTGGGATTCTTAGTCATGGCTGGTGTTATTGAACTTCTACGAAATATGACAAATTCTTGTGGCTTTAGGAAGTGTGAGATGTGGAAAATGTGGCAGAACAAAAATGCCAAAGTTACAAAACAGCTGTAATGATTGGTATTTTGAGATTTTGTCAAGGATAATTTTGCTTTTATACTTTAAAATGATATATTCTAATATATATCAGTTAATACTCTTGGGGCTAATAATACAATTATTATTGCCATCACTTTTTCCCCTTGCCTCAAAAAAAAAAAAAAATCAAAGTTAGCCAATATATCAATTTATATGCCCCTTTTCCTCCAATTTTTCCAATTTCATAATGAGTCATCGTGGAAATAGAATGAACTTTAGAGCTAACTTAGCTGAGATATATCTATGTTATAAAGTGACTATAAAGTTAACTTAATTGTATCACTGGATCCAATAAGGCTAATTTTTAATATTAATTTTTCTCTTCCTATTTATGTTGTCAAAAATTTTTTCCTAATGATAAAAAAGACATTTAGTTGAGTTCTGGTGACCTTTCCTTTGACTTAAGGCTTCCTATATTCAAGATGGCTTACAGATGCCTCTTCAGTTTATGGCTTTGCAACATCCTGCCTTAAGCCAGAATGAGCTACTGCAGACACTACGATTCAGTGTGTTATTGCTTAATGTAAATGAAACAATTTCCAAAGAATCTGGGTTAAAATGATGATTGCAATAAATTAAAGATTTATTTAAATTTTTATGGGCCCTTTAGTGTATGAGTTATAATGTTCCTTTTTACTTTTGCCATCTTTCAGTGACTACCAAAGCAGATGCTTCTACTGTTCAAATAGATATTTGAGCAGATACAGAAAGTTAATTTAAAAAAAAAAAAGAAAAGAAAAGATTTTAGGCCTAACATTCAAACCACAAGTTAGAGGATGTGGGTGATTCTCAACTATAAAATAGGATCTTATTTCTCTTTTTCTTAATGTAATAAATAATGAGCTAAAAAACAAAACAAAACAAACAAAAACAACCTTTCTCAACAGAAATATATCAGCCTAAAGTATGAAAGTAAAATTATCTTTTTTTTTTTTTTTTTTTTTTGCTGAGGCAATTAGGGTTAAGTGACTTGCCCAGGGTCACACAGTTAGTGTTAAGTGTCTGAAACTAGATTTGAACTCAGGTCCTCCTAACTTCAAGGCTGGTGCTCTATCCACTGCACCACCTAGCTGCCCTTAGTAAAATTATCTTTGACAAAATCTCATATTTGATCTATAGAATACCAAGTTATTAAGAGCAATCTTTGCTTAATAGAGAAAATAGAGAAAGTTAAGTGGTGAATCTTTTTTTTAAAAAGAATATAAAATCTGACAATATCATACTTGGACCTTATGAATAAATAACACCCTTATTGACAATTTCTAACACTTAAGTCTCTTTTCTTTATAATTTGGAAAATGTTTAAACCTATGGGTAAATAGGGTTTTTCCATGGAATGGTCATGCAGTTGAAATGTTCTATATTATGTGCAAAAAAAACCCAGTCACCACAGGGAAAACAAAAAACAAAAACAAAAACAAAAAAACCAACTTGACAAGATTCTCAAGTTTCATGCAAGTTTGTACCATCAAAATCAAAATTAAATGATTAAATTAAAAGCAAGACAGGTGACCATTTCCACTGAAAACACAGGCATTGTTATTGCCCTGAGGTTGCAATAAGCAAATCTGACATTTGGAAAAGATAAGAAATTCAAGGTTGAAAAATCATAGAAAGCGATAATACTTTGGGGCAAGAAAGGAGGAAATATATGAAATGGTGAATGTCATGAACGACTTAAAAGAAGTGCAAAGAATATGAAACTGTGCCTTTTCTTTAGGGAAAAAAAAATAGAGGGGCCCACTTGCATATCTTCAAGCAACACAGAGGTATCCTTTCGTGTAAATGGGGTGAGGGTGGGGGGGAGAAAGGTAGAAACACAAAATGTCCTTCTCCCTTACTACCATTACTAATCTACCCAGAACTATCCCATACAACTCCTGTATTAAGGTGTCTATAATTATTTAGCCTCATATTGATACTGTTGGCACATAAAGTCAAAACAATTCATAATATCAACTCTAGGAAAAATTCTGCCATTAAAAAAATGCTTTCAAAAATGATCGCAGATCTAATATTGGAAAGAATCTTTGAGACCACCCAGCCCAACCCTCTTCATTTCACAGATGAAGAAACTGAGGCCCCAAGAAGTTAAGTGGCCTGCCAAGGTCAAAGTGGTATTAATCAATAGAAAAAGGATTTACACCCAAGTCCCCAGACCCAGTGCTCCCTCCACTGCAGGCTATTCTCCATGATGTCCATTTCAGTCTGAGGGAAGACTGAATCAATGAACTGATATTAATAACCAGGGAGAGTTTCCTGAGGATAAATATCCATTTATCATAACAGAACAGGGCCACTATGATTCCAAACTATTTATTCTGGGTGCTAGTTTTCATTATTAAATGATCTGTTATACTATACAGTGATTACCTGGTTAATGAAGAAGAACCGGATTATATGTGGATCATTTTTTTCCCACTTTAAAAACAGTTGACAGGAAATCTTCAAGGAATGGTGGTATAGTGAAAAGAAAGAAAAATGTATCCAACTGTGACTGTTCAAGCTATTTATTTATTTTACCTTCCCCTATTAGAACATCAGCTGCTTGAAAGAAGGGACAGTTTTCATTTTCTATGAGTATTTCCAGGGTGAGCATAATGTTTTATCATTCATTCAATAAACATTTCTTTTAAAAGTGTTTTCTAGGTGACAGGTACTATGTTAAGTTAGTTATGGGGTACAAAGGAAGGCAAAAAGAGAGATCCTGCTCTTTTGAGAATCTTACGTTCTAGTGGAGGAATGTACATTCTACTACATTCTATATATCCTTACAAACTGTTGTATGGGATGGATTGGAAATAATCAATAAAGGGAAAGGACTTCATCTAGGATCTGAAGGAAGTCATAAAGGACTGGGTAACGGAGGGGACCATATAACCCAGGTATATAAGTAAAAGAACAGTGTAGAAAGTCAAAGAATCTTCAAACTTTGGGGGCTTTTCGAGATCTAAATTCCCAATTTCAAAGTGAGGATTGTCTGAAGAAACTGAAGTTCAGAGTTCCAAATTAATTGTCATATGCCAACCAGGACAGGAATACCAAAATAAATATAAAGATCTCTCAACCTTTGCTATAGTAAGGAGAGAGACAGCCTCTGAGTCAATTTTGTATCAATTTTGACACATCCTGGCTATTTGATCCTAATCAAATAATTTGGCTTCTCAGTTGTCCCAAACACTAAGATTCTAAGTCTTTTGACTATTAGTAAAAAGAATTTCCTAAATGGAAGAGCTCTATAAGAAAGAAATCATATATACACATAAACTTAATTGTGTATTTCTCTGAAATAAACTACAGGGGTGTAATGGAAAAGAAAGCAGGTGAGTGGGGTTAAAATTCTAGATTCTTCCCTTTGCTATCTTGCACAAATCATTACTTTAAGAGTTTGGCCTAAATGATCTCTACACAGAAATCCTGGAGAATGCTAAATCCAGTGATATATCATTTAGTATCTTCAAATTAATTTTCCCCCCTCATCCTCTGAAGATTTTAAAGCCTATATGAGAACAGAGATTTTGCTAACTAAATTTATTTTTCTTTTATGAGAAGCTTTAAGAGATCCAGGTAGATGAAACAGGACCCAATCCTTTTAAATTTACTTTTATATTTAAGATTTTTTTTTCCCTGGGGCAGCTAGGTGGCACAGTAGATAGAGCACCAGTCCTGAAATCAGAAGAACTTGAGTTCAAATCTGGCCTCAGACACTTAACATTTCCTAGCTGTGTGACCCTGAGCAAGTCACTTAACCCCAATTGCCTGAAAAAAGAATTTTTTCCTTTTTCCTAAAATATCCATACTTTACAATGTTCTTTTTAAAATTAAAGTCTTTCTAGTGTTTATTTCCTCTGATTTACTAAAGACTCGAACATTTTAAAAAATTTAATAAAACTCAAATTTTGAGGAGGGATGCACTTTTTTTTTTTTTTTTTGGAATAGTTCTATAATAAGATCTAAGGACATCAAGTTTCAAAGTAAAAACAGCTACCCAGAAAGAATCAGAAGTGGAAATGACTACTGTGGGGACCGGAATGTCCTCCCCGATCCCTGTCTTGTTTAGCTTTAATTAAAAAAACCTAATAACTTCAAGGGGATGACAAAAAATCAAAAGGAGGAGATCATTACTAAATGAAAGAGAAGGTGGCTGTTCTGAGGGGATGGTAGAATTGACATAGGTGTGAAGGGGTGAAAGAGAGAAGAAAGGAAGAGAAAATGGAAAGATGAGATTCCAGGGCACTTCACTGCAACCTCACAGGCATTACAAGGCCATCGTAATGACCAGCTCCTTTGACTCACAGACTTCTGGTGGATTCTCAAAAGAACCCGTTTAGTACAGCGGTCCACCGTGGCGGCCCACTTCCTGTGCGCCTCTTCCTCCTCCTCCAGCAAGCACCGCCTCAGGTCCTGCTTGTCGGCCTTACTGAGGGTCCTGTCCGTGACAGGCCGCACCAGGTGGGTCAGGTTGAGGTGGCTATACAGGCTCCGCTCCACCACATAGGTGATATTGAACTCGCTGACTGAGGTGCGCCCTCGCAGCCTTCTACTGGGGAAGCCGCAGCCTCCTCCCCCTTTGGGTTTCTGCCGGAGCAGTTGTAGGTCGCAAGTGGTAGCACTTAGGCCCTTTCTAGAGGGGCGCTGGTAGAGAAAAGCTCGGGAACAGGAATAATTAGTATCCATTTTCTTCAACCGGATTTGCTTCCTGACACTTTGGACCTCCTCTAGGGACACCAGAAGGTGATGCTTATGTCGACTGTTGTCATAAAAGCAAACACTTTCAGTACTTACCCCATGGCTTAAGGAGCCGAGACTTTTCTTCATCTCCCCTTCGGTGAGAGAGCGGCAGACCTTCTGGGTCTTCTCTTCCTCCGGATAGGAGAAAAATGTCCCCATCTTTTTAGGGGGCTTTATCAGGCCGCGGCCATCTCCTTTGCTAAAGGTTTTAACCAGTTTCCGGCCAGCACCCCAAGTGTCCAGGCTGCTGGATGAAGGAGAAGTGGTGAAGGAATCCGAATCATCCTCTGCTGGTTTCTCAGTGGAGCCATCAAAGTAGAATGGCTTCTTGTGAACTCCAGAGTAGAGAGCTGATCTTTCATCCAGGATTGGGGAGCTGGCAATTGGATGATCCTCCACACCTGGAGCTGGGGAACAAAACAGCATGCATGATTTATATACTTCTTTTTTTTTTTAATTAAAGCTTTTTATTTACAAAATATATGCATAGGTAATTTTTCAACACTGACCCTTGCAAAACCGTGTGCTCCAAACTTTCTCCTCCCTTCTTCTCTCCCCTCTACCCCCCCCCCCGTAAGATATAAACCAATACATGTTAAATATGTTAAATTATATTAGATTACTTGCCATCTAGGGGAGGAAGTAGGGGGGGGATTGAAACACAGGGTTTTGCAAGGGCTAATGTTGAAGAATTGTCCATGCATATGTTTTGAAAAATAAAAAGTTTTAATAAATAAATAATATTTATAATAATAATAAATAAATAGGTGAGTGATTAAATAGATAAATGAATAAATAAATATTTATAATAATGACAATGAATAAATAAAGAGGTCAGTGATTAAATAAATGAATGAATAAATAAACAAATGGACAGAGGAGTGAAATATATGTTAAGTCCAATATATGTATACATATGTGTACAATTATCTTGCTGCACACACACACAAAAAAAAATCGGATCAAGAAGAAAAAAACTGGGAAAGAAAACAAAATAGCAAGTAAACAACAACAGAAAAAGTAAAAGTGTTACATTGTGGTCCACCCTCAGTTCCCACAGTCCTCTCTCTGGGTGTAGATGTCTCTCTTCATCATAAGATTATTGGAACTGATCTGAATCAGCTTATTGTTGGAAAGAGCCATAGATTTATATATACTTCCTATAAATATACCTTCTGGATTCATTACCATTTTTGTTATTTTTATGTTGTATCTACCATTAAAAAGTAAGTTTAGGGCCTAGATGTTGTTTGCCTTTTCTTGTATCCCTGGTCCTTGGTACAAGAACTTAATAACTGCTTTTTATTTTTGCCTTGTACAAACTATAAGATGAATGGCTAGCTAAACTTGTACACCAAATTCCCTCTCTTTCACTTCAACCCCCAGCTGCTCTTTCATTCTATGCCCCGATATTCATTGAAAGTAAAGAATATCAAATAGCCTCTTTCATTTTTAATTTAACTACTTCTGAAATAAGAGATCTAACATTTTTCATGGATAAAGATCAATAAATGATTTTTTCCATTCCTCAAAAAAAGAAAGAGAGAAAGAAAGTAAAGAACATTATCCCTTGACTGAAGCCAGTTCCAATGATCTTGTAGTGATGAGAGCCATCTACATCCAGAGAGAGGACCGTGGGAATGGAGTATGTATCACAACTTAGCACTTTCACTTGTTTTGTTGTTTGCTTGCATTTTGTTTTCTTTTTCATTTTTTTCCCTTTTTAATCTAATTTTTTCTGTGCAGATACTTATATAAATATGTATACATATATTGGATTTAACATATATTTTAACATGTTTAACATATATTGGATTACTTGCCATCTAGGGGAGGAGGTAGAGGCAAGAAGGGGAAAATTTGGAACACAAGGTTTTGCAAGGGTCAATGTTGAAACATTATCCAAGCACTGAAAATAAAAAGTGAAGGAGGAGAGGAAACAGGAGGAGGAGGAGGAGGAAGAGAAAGAGGAGGAGGAGGAGGAGAAAGGAGGAGGAAAAGATTATCCTACTAGGTGATCAGATGCATGGATGTACCCAAAGCTTGATTCAGTCATCAAGATTTGATCATGGGGCAGAGCTAGTTGGTGCAGTGGATAGAGTACCAGCCCTGAAGTCAGGAGGACCTGAGTTCAAATCTAACCTCAGACACTTAACACTTCCTAGCTGTGTGACCCTGAGCAAGTCACTCATCTCCTGATTGCTTCACCCCCCAGAAAAAAAAAAAAAAAAGATTTGGTCATATGTTTCCCCTTTAAATATTTTAAATCTGATCCTCTCAATAAAACTAAAAATGAGAAACTACTCACTTGAAAACTGTCATTTATAAATTATAAGACTAGCTGTTATCAACTTATTGTTTAGCATTTAAAGATAATTTTCCTACCTAACAGTTTGAAAGATCAGTCTTCAGAGATCTACACATAGGATCAATCTTTTTAAACCATTCTTTTCTCAATTCCATGTTAATTCCCATTGGCTACTATAGGGTAGCTGATAAATGCCAGGTGGCTGACACTAAATTTTTTTTAGTGTGCTTAAGTCTGAGCAGTTAAATCCTTGAGTAGAAGGCATTTTGGTGGGGAGCACCATTTTGCAAATGCAATTAATAAACACTCTGTAGTTGACAAGTCACACACACATCATCCAGTATACCCGATGATCTTGATCAAATGTTCCCATCAGCACCAGTGAGGTCACTAAGGCAGGAGAGCACTGATGTGCAAGCAGACATATCCAGCTTGATTTCAAGGATTTCAATTTGTGTCCCTGCCCTAAGTGTTCACCACTGCCAGGTATCTGGCCCCTTAGAACCCAGTGGAAAGCTCTGGACTTGCTGGCAGGGGGGATGGGGGTGTGGGTTCACTTGAATCCTATCCTATGTGTCTTATGAACAGATGCAAGAAAAGAAGTAGGTCAAATTGTGGGTGTACCGAGCCTGGCTGTGTTCCTCTAATTACGCGAAGGAAATTTTCTAACACCACAGCTTTTCACCAGCTGAATTTTTAAAGAGGGGAAAAAAGGAAAAAGCTTCTTGGAATAGAGGGGTGGCACTAAATATAACAGCTGGGACAAGGGCATTGGTGAGAAACTAGACGTGGGTGTTAAGGGAGAAGCTTTCACTAGAGATGAGTAACCTTTAATTGTTTAAAAAAAATTTTTTTTATAATTTTCATACACTAAAATTTTAGCCAAAGAATATAGTAGGAGAGAATGCAACAAAAGAATTGTCTTATCATGAGTTAAAGAAAAAAGAGATTAACAAATGTGCATACATGAAGGAACAAGTTCTCCCTGACCTAGAACCCAGCTCCATTTTACTATAATAATTGTTTGAGCCAATGGGATTGATTTTTGGCAACTTTGGTTTTCTGCAAACCATAGGTCCCTTTAAAGTACAAGTTTCAATTTTGTAGCTTCTTGGTGTAATGGGAGCTCTTTTCCCAGGGATATTATCCAAACAATTCCATGGAAATGGATCCCAGTGCAGCTTCCTGGCACGATGAGAACACCAATCTATAGAGTTTAAAATTAGGTTTCAGAATCTTTCAAACCAGAAAAGATAATAGACACTTTCCATTTGCTTTCCTGGTTACCAGGTTGCTGAAACAGTTTCACTGAACTTTAGAATTCCAGCCTTATGTTATAACAGGTATATTCAAGCATTCTAGTTTAAGCCTAACTGGCAAATCTGCTGCTTCCCAGCAAGAGACACTGCTTGCCTTTTTGTACAGATTGCCTCCATTGCCAATTGCATAGAATCAGTTTTAATATTATTTCGTACAAAAGGCCTACCCTGATTCTCCCAATCCCGAGTTCTCCCCTTTAAAAAGCTGGTATTTACTCTGTATATACAATATAAATGTGTTTGAGTATACTCATAATATATCATAATTATGCATTTTATCCCTCTGCCATTCTTAAAATAAGGGAAGGGACTATATTTTTGTCTTTGAATAAGTGTTCATTGCAGTGCCAGATACTTAGTGAGTACTACGCTCCAGATCCTGACTGGATCTTTGGAAATCACCATCTACCCAAAGAAGCTAATCCATTCAGTTTTAGCACTTAAGTCTCATGAGGAACTAATCTGAATAGTGATGGTGACATAAGGCTGGAGTCCTGAGGTTCAGGGATACTCCGTGTTTCAGCAACCAGGTAACCAGGAAGCAAATGGAAAGTGTCTTTGGAAGATTCTGAAACCTAATTTTAAACTCTGTAGTTTGGTGTTCTCATCTGTGCCAGGAAGCTGCACTGGGATCCATTTCCATGGAACTATTTGGATAATAACCCTGGGAAGAAGGCTCCCATTACGCCAAAAAGCTACAAAATTGAGGCTTATACTCCCTTAGTTAAAGGGACCCTGAGGTTTTCAGAAAACCAAAGTTGCCAAAAATCAATCCCATTGGCTCAAACGATGACTATGGTAAATGGAGCTGGGCTCCAAGTCAGAAAGAATTTGTGACTACATGTGTGCCTACTTCCTAATGCCTTTTTTCTTTAACTCCTAATAGAACAGTTCTTTTGTTGCATTCTGTGGTGACATTTTCTTTTATGCCATATTCTTAGGTGAAAATTTTAGTGTATGAAGATTATAATTAAAAAAAAAAACAATTCAAGGCTTTGTTATGATTTTAGTTACTTATCTCATTATTTTTGCTAGCCCTAAACGAGAGAGAGAGAGAGAGAGAGAGAGAGAGAAAGAGAAAGAGAGAGAGAGAGAAACAAACAAGAACAACCATTTTGCTATCTGGCTGGACATATAAATGCCTTTTACCCCTCTTCTCCTAACCCTTGCAGCACCCAACAATTTCTTAGTCTTGCTCTAGGAGCAGTAATCAAACCAACCTTATCTGGAAATAGTGTGACAACTGAATACACTAAATAATTCTACTCAATCCCTGTGATTCCCCCTGTCAAAAGTTTTCTGGACCCTAACTGCAAATTTGTGTGGTATCCCTCAACTCTACTCCCAAGTCTCTGGATTGTTTCATCACTCACTGTCTGTGTTCTTACCCTGGAAGTTCCTTCCACTTCTACAGCTTTCTCTTTCCACTGAAGAATTCATCCAAGAAGCTCTATTTTAAGATTAATTATCCTTTACTCCTCTCCTTATGCTTATCCTCATTGTCTACTTCATCACTATTCCTTTCCCTACTTCCCCCTAATCCCTACTTAGCTTTTTAGTTCCTTTTTATAAGTTGTCTTCCCCCATTAGAATGTAAACTTTTTGAGGGCCGGAATTGTCTCTCTTTTTTGCTTCTATTTGTTTTCTCAGGACTTAGCATACTGCCTGGCACAATAAATACTTAATATATGCTCTTGTTGATTTGACTGGAATGCAAACTCTTTAAGGATAGGGATGGCCTCCTTTGTGTATATTTAAGTGCCAGACATTATAGTAGGCACTTAATGTTGGTTAAATTTTTTCAGTAAATGAATACTGAAGGAATGATTGGTGCTCATGGATGCAACCAAAATTCTTTTTAGGGAGAAGAAGCCACCAGCTTAACAGAAAGCTGTTAAGAGACACAGCTGTAATCTTCGGGACAGAAATGGGATAAAAGAAGTGTCATTCATATAAAGGTGGATGGATTTGGACTTAGCTTAGGATTTAGGGTCTTACAGGATGTGGAGCAGCAAGTTCCATGATAGATGTCTCTTAAATATTATATTTTCCAAAGGTCCCAAGACCAAATCAAGGCTTCTCTAATTACAGGATTACCTCATCTTGTGCTGTCATATATTTGATTCTGAAATCAGGTGGCAGGCATATGTATATGTCATATATAACTTAGACTTCCAGAAATTCATAATCTGATCAGTCAATCCAATTGAAATCTGGCAACCATAACCAAATACAGCCATGATGGCTTGCTTGACTTAAAGGTTCTATGCCCCCTAGATGATCTCTTGCCTGAAATTTTATCATTAAGAAACTCAGGCATTTTTGGTATTGCCTATCCAAGCCTCCTAATTAAATAAAGCAAATATGCTTTAAAAGGGAAAATCAGCCACAATCATTAATACCACAATGAAAACTAGTTTATCAGATAACCTTCTTATAAGATTACATGGCCACTTGAGAATGCAGCCAGGACCAGATTAAAAGTTAGTTCCTATCTGATTTTAATGGATATATATATGTATATGTATATATGTATATTTAAAAGACTAGGTCAAGATAATAGAAAATTAGGAGTTCTTATGTAAAGAGAAAAAAGAGTCATTTTTTAAACATAGGGCACTGAGCTGGAGAGGCAGGCTTATTAATAATAATAATAGCCACAATTATAATAGTAACTGCCATTTTCATTGTGCTTTACAATTTTCTGCTGTAGCCACCACCAGGATTCTCAGTACCTGGAAGCAAGGGTGACTGCAGAAAAGCATAAAAACAACAGGAATAAGAAGATATCAATTTCATAATATCACCTGTGACCCAGAACTGTGACCTGTGATTTCTGGGGATCAACCGTAACTGCTACCTTGAATCCTAGAAATCAGAGATAATTCAAAGCACTCAAACTCTACATCCCTTATTTTGTCCCAGACACCTGTCATTTAGCAACACTTCAAGGATCAGTGATTTTTTGAGTGTAGAAACTCTTTTACAACCCTGATTATAGCCTGTCCATGACCAAGTAGGTAAATCTCAGAGATCTATCTCCTATAAAGCCCAGGCATGTTAAGTGACTTGTCGGTAGTCACACAGCTAGTAAATGTCAGAGACAAAATTTGAGTCCAGCTTTCCTGGCTCTAGCATGGTGTATCTATCACCATCTACTGTTAGAGTGATGGATTTGGAGCCAGAAGACCCAAGTTTCAATTTCTGTTCGACCATGTATTATCTGGAGGATACTGAGCAAATAAATTAACCCTTCAGGGGCTTAGTTTTACTTATCTACAAAATGAGAGGGTTGGTGTAGGTGACTTCTAGATTCCCACTACTTCTAAGACCATGAACCCATTCTAAATTTAAGCCAATTGTGATACATATAAAAAAATCATATACAAATAAAAAAATCAAATGAATGTTTATCTTGCTATAATCAATATAAGAATTATAATTTTATTGTTTTGGTAAATCAAAGCATTAAAAGAACTTTTTAACTTGCCAGGAACCCTTGTATTTGCCTCTGAAGTACAAAGATAGATAGAATTCAAGAGTTTTGGTCAGAGCCACTCTTATGGTTTCTTTGATTGATATATCCCCTTTGCTTCCTTAGCTACATGACTCTTGGCCCACACTAAAATTCCTCTAGAATGCCACTTCTTCATCAAGGCTCTTTTCAAAGCATACCTGAGGTCTCTCTTCATTGAGGTAATGGAATAAAGAGCCAGACTCCAATGGCACCATGGCCCCTTGTCACATTATGAACTGAAAGGAAGCTTTGAGTTTACATTAACAATAGCTATTGCAGGCTGAGGAACAGGAGAAGGAATAGGATCATCATTTTTCTTTAAAACTAAACTCTTACATAATTTTTTCTCTATTTTGCCCTTAATAAACATTCTATTTACTCCAGTTAATTTATGCCCAACTATATATTCAAAACAAACAACAACAACAAAAACTAGTTACATAAAAGTTGATTGAGGCTTACAAATGTTTCTTGTATCATTATATATAAAGTTCCACTTGACTATCAGAATAATAGCTGCTACAGTGCAGGTAGATAGGAATAGAGTGATGTTGTAGTTAAAATCTGCATTGGGTCTGAAGCAACAGAAACTAAAACAAAATCAACTTTTAAAAATAGCTATACTTCTGAACTTGTTCATAAAAACAAATCTCTATCTCTCAGTCTCTGTTTCTCCCCCACATATTTCCTCCCACATCCCTCCTCTCTTTCTTTTATTCCCTTTCAAAAAGTCTCTGGAGAATTTGAACCAAAACAATCAACAGGAAGACTATATCCTATCCAGTAAGTGGAAATTCCTTTTTCTCCTCTTCTTAAGCTTCTGTGTGTGCAATGAAAAGCCTTACACACACACACACACACACACACACACACACACACACACGAAAGTGATTGATTGGCCAAGTTCTGCATCCTTGCCAAACAAAAACCTAAGTACCACATTTTAACATGTGAGACACTCAAATTAAATGACCTTAGCAAAACAGTCTACCTATTTACAGTACCTGCTCCAAATAAGAAACCTTATTCTTATATGACATCATTTTTTTTTTAAAAGAGCCTCACAGGGTCACAAGCTCTATAAATGTACACCATCAACATAAAGACTTGTAAGGTCATAATCAAGATTCAAGCTATTCTTGTTACAATGACAGAAGCTGACATCTCCCTAGCTATTAATTTTTTAGTCTAATAACTCATGGGACAAAAGGATCCCTTTAAGTACACATTAGAATTTGATGTCCTTAAAAGACCCACATAACTTAAGCCTGAACTTGTTTACTGAGCTTGCGAGAGAGAGAGAGAGAGAGAAAGAAAGAAAAAGAAAGAAAGAAAAACCCACAAATTACACAGAGGAAATCTGAAGGGGCACTAAAGATATTCCAATTATGTTGCCAGCTAAAATTATTACTCAAGATATGTCTGTAAAACTAGGATCTGAGTTCCTGGGTAGAAGTAGTGATTTTTTTCCCCATTTACTCAGTTTTCACATTCAGTACATTATGTAAGAGCAATAGTAAGAAAGTATGAAACAGATGGGAAAAAATGACCACAGTACCAAACTTGACAACAGCTCTTAAAAATGGGTACTATAAGGACATCAATGTACAGGGACAATACGCTCTTTTGCCACTAATTACTTGATCATATAAGAAGCCTTACTTGATCATTTTTAGAACACTGTCTTAGTAACTTATAGACACACTTTCTTTCCACTAGTCTTTAGTCAAAGCTCAAAGTGTGATTAATTTAAATTGAAAATCTGAATTAGTTTGGAAGAACTAGGGTGTAGTTTGCTTTTTACCTTCAGTGCTGGGTTTTTTCATTTCTTCCACCCTAATGAGTTTCTTTCTGACTCTTCGAGTAGAGTTTACCAGCTTGTGTAACCTCTTAAACTTCACCGACTCCTCTGTTTCATCATCCGATTGTTCTCTTGACTGGCAAAGAAACAAAGGAAAAGTTAATCAAATAATTGGCTTCATGGCTTAATACCAGTTTAACCCCATTTCACAGTCCATCTGAATTTAGGCAATTTTGTGATGAAATCTGTGGTACTTAATAAAAGATTCATTAAAAAAAACAAAACAGAATATTGATTGGCTTCAACAAAGCACCTACCATTTTAACAACTAGTTCAGTGTAAAATCAGGTCCTATGCCCCCAAATACATATTCTTGACCTTGGATTGAGTTTCGTGTATTTGATCTCAACTACTTTCATGTCCGCTTTTAGTGTTACTCAGGCAGGACTCTCCTCTGCAAGGCTCTTCTTGTAATTCCAGTTATGCTGCTGTGGTTTGGGTCAGGCACTCATCTGTCTAGCCCGTCAGAACTAGCTGCTGAACGTGGTCACCAACTACTTCTTCCCAACAGAAAATCTGTTGACTTTTTCCAGTCCTCCCAGAAAATCAAAACCAGCCGGGCAGGAAGGAGGAAAAGATGCGAAAGCCCTTGCATCCCATCTGTGAGGAACAACACCCTGCCACATTGCAGCCAGCCCTTGTCCCTCTCCAGCCCCTTTCTGAAGGCTAGCATGAGGACAGACCCAGCATTCCTCCGACAATGACCAAGGGAAAATTCTGACCTTTTCCAGCTATACAGTACAGTCCATATTCCCCAGCATCCCATTTCGTTTCGCATCGGATCAAGTATGCTCAGTCCCAGCTGTTTTCCCTCAAGTATCAAACATTACAGAGACAAAAAAAATCCACTCTCCAGCAGCAGTGACACAAGCTAAAACAATCCTTTCCTTGTGAACGGGCTGAGGGCTTCATTTTCGAGCCAGCTCCCACATTCAATATGTTATTTCCTCTGTTCTATCTGCTCAGAAAGCTTAAGAAAAAAGAAAGGAGTTTCCCTTCAAATGACAGCAGAGCACTGGCTCCGGTGCATGAGTGCATTCCAAGGGAGCAAAGGCAGAGCACAGCTGGATCAAGGCACGCAAACACAGGCCACCTCACGGGCTTTGCCTGGGCTCCAGCCCACCTAATCCTGCACATCCTCTCCACGCTGGCATCTTGAGTCCACTTCCTTGCAAGTAACTCTTTCAACTCTTGCTTTTCCACTTAAGTACAACAAAAAGACTTTTAAAAGTACAGTCTAAGTAGGTATATGCAAAACTACACCACAGCCTTATCAATTATTAATCACAATTAACAACAACAAAAACAAGAAGCAATTGGCAAAGAATGGTCAGGAAGAAGAAGAATAAAACATCTGTAAAGAAAGGGTAGTGAATCTCACTGTCATCCTGAACGACCAGGAATTTATTCCTGCTTTCAGGACAATTAATCAGTCATTATATTTTCTGAGAGCATTCCAAATATGAAAAAAACCACTAGTCTGGGAGTGGATCTGGGTGTTTGGTGGTTATTTTGACCTCGGTTTTTATATCAGTGAAATGGGCGAATTTTGGATTATTTCCAATGACTGAGATTGAATTATAATACCTTTATTGTAGCCAATAGGTTCAGCTTCTATAAAATTTCTGACAAGCAGCAACACTGATTAGTTTAGTTTTTTTTTTTTTTTTTTCCTTACTTCATATTGGCTGAATTTGCTGATGGGAAGTGAAATGTCCACAAAATGGTTAACTAGATTATGAGCCTATAATCTCCTTAAAAATCTTCAGCTGCTTATATCTTAGATGATAAGTTCTTCTGGCAAATACCCATTTTAAAGCAAATGAGGGAAGTAAGTGGACCAGTGGATAGAGTGTCAGACCTAGAGTCAGGAAGATTTATTAGTTTCAATCTGGCTTATCTGTGTGCGTGACCCCGGCCAAGTCACTTAACTCTATTGTCTCAGTTTCCTCATCTATAAAATAAGATGCAGAAGGAAATGGCAACCCACTGCGGTATCTTTGCCAAGAAAACCTCAAATGGGCTCATGAAGAGTTGTACACAATTTGAAAAATGACTAAACAACAACATATGAATTATCCATGCACTCTTTTTTTTCTTAATGCAGAAGAAAACTTCTTCTAATGTAGGAAGATTCAGAATTAGAATCCCCAAATTCTAGGCACACACACACACACACACACACACACACACACACAATATGAATTAGTTTTGTCACTTCTACTCAAAGTGGGTTGGCAATAGTTTGTTTCAAATCAAGTCAAAGTCACTGATAATTCAAAACGCTTACCAATGTGAGTACCTATGATCTAGGTTTTTGGAAGGTGAAGCAACAAAGGCAAAAAGCAATAAGATGTAGAAAGTAACAGAAACAATTTTTGTTCTCAACACAAAGCTTTTGCTAGAATGGCATGACATTACTGTAAAGCCTCCAGAGGAGAAATCAAATATAGTTAAACCATGACAACAGATTGAATGGCAATGGCTGTTCTGAGGGCCTAGTTTCCTACGCCCAGCTTCATTCTGTTGGAAAATAATATATTCCAGGTACTTGTTAATTGCTTTCACATGCTCCATCTATTTTTGAGAAATTTGAGCTCCTTAGGACTTTGAACCAATGCTATTTTTATTTTCTTAGAGAAAGAAGGTCCTGGAGGTGTATGGCATACTAAGGCTCAACTCAAGGCAGTCAAGAACTTTCTGTTGGAAACTAGACAAGATAGATCCAGCTGGAAATGCTCATTATGGAGCAGTTATCTTGCTATCCAAGAGATTAAAAATGCTAAATGAAAGCAAAGGTATTGAAGGAGTTTGGGGGGAAAAGCTTATTTATGGAAAGGTCTCTCCCTTGACAGCTTACAAGTCACTCTGGCTCCAAAATAAATCTGAGGGATGCTCTTTACTGGGAAGGTGATGACTTCTCACTTCCTCCTCAGTGGAAAAAAAAAATGGTCCCAGAGAATGAATGCTTGATAAAAAAAAAAAAAACAATTTTAGAAGTTGCCTTTGCAGAAAGACAGGAAGAAGGGGGAAAGGGAGGGGGAAAGCGCACAAAACAAAACAGAACAAAGGAAAGAAAAAAAATGATCTTTCCAGCAGTTTCAATATTAAGATAATTCTATAAGCATTTATTAAATACCTAGTTTTACAAAAGTACTTCATCTAGCAGTGAAGTCTTGCACACAAAAATAGATGAGACCAGATGTCTGTCCAAGTTATAACTAGAGGTGATTTTTTTCCACTGAGGTGATAAGTAAAATTCTTAAAACCATTTTTCAGTTGTGTTCAGTCTTTGTGACACTATTTAGGGTTTTCTTGGCAAAGACAGTGGAATGATCTGCCATTTCTTTCTCCAATTCACTTTACAAGGCAAACAGGGTTAAATCATTCGTTCAGGGTCATACAGTTAGTGTCTGAAGTCACATTTGAACTCAGGAGAAAGTAAGTCTTCCTGACTCCCGGCCCAATGCTCTATCCACTATGCCACCTACCTGTCCCTATTGCATCAAAATAGAAATACGGCAGAACTTTCAGCTATTTTCAAAATAGTGTCTATATCCCATTATTTCCCCTAAGTTTGGAAATGTATGATTATGAACAGGGGGAAAATTGTACATACAGAAAAGATACATTGAAAACTTCCTGTGCAAAGTAACTTCTTAGGGAATAAAAGAAAATCTGCAACGAGTAATGAATGGCTTCCTGTTGTCAGAAAACTTTCATAAGAGTTGGAAAAGAATGCTGAAATAGCTCTACGCAAATATGTACACATGCATATTACACATACATAATACATACCTATGTCGACAGACATATGTACATAAAAATTTTCAATACTGTAACTATTAGAGGTCAAGACATATTCTGTAATAACTTGACAAAAAGAAATAGAAATGAAATTTAGCCCCCCAAATAAACATTAGTTTTGCCACTGTTCTATTATTCCTTAACCATAAAAGTTTAGCATTATCCTCTACTTCTTGTCTCCTCAAAGACAACTTGCCTATGCTAAGTGATGAGAAAAAATGGATTTACAGCACTGTAAATAGAAACATAACTTCTTTCCAGCTTTGCTGCTGCAGATTTTTCCACCAGAAAGCCCATATGGCTCAACTTTTAATTATTTTGGCTAATGCTATATGTAGTAATTCTGTGGTGAATGCTTAAGTGTTTCATTTCTAGTTTCCATAGCAACATTACATCAGATTGCAGACAGCTGGCTCCACAGTTTTAAACCATAACAAATTGACCAAGCCAATACACAAAACTAGTTGCTTTAAAGAGATAGCACGCCATTCAAGGGGCCAGAGCGTTGAATGAGGAACCTAAGGGGCCGATTTGGCAGGCAGGGGAGGGCGGGGCCTCCTTCTTTCTCAGCTTCATTTGGAACAAGTGCATCCTTGACACATCTGCAATGTTCTAATAGCAAAGACATTGAGCCAGCTTGGAGAACTTTTTATTACACAACCACATAAAGGACTATAGGGAAACAGGAACCAAATTAACAGCATCTGTAAAGGCTGAGGTTGGGAGGACAGAGTAAACGAAAAGTGGTCCCATCCTGCTAACTGCTCAACCCTGGTCCGTTGCTTTTGGGTTGGTAATAGTGTCTCCACTCCAAGTGATGTGAAATGATTCTTGCAACCACTATGCCACAGAAAATGCCTTCTCCAAAACTCTGGGCACAGCAGTTCCACTCGTGTGTATAGAGAATGCTCTATAACAGATGTGGAAATGACCCTGAAAGTAGCAGCGCTTGCTCCTCCGGAGAACCACCATGACAGATGGGGGTATCCTTGGCTGAAATGTAACTTCTAAGCTTGCTATCTTTCCTCCAGGGAAAAGAAGTGTCATTCACCATGTATGGGTCAAATTAATTTAATATCTAGATCTAGGAAGAAAAAAAGACACCTACAAAATACTGAAAATCAAGGTTATCTTAGGTTCTGTGAACTTGCTTGTAAAAATATTTTGTTAACAAGATAATTGATTCTTTCAATTTAATATTCTCTATATTTTTATATGCTATTTTATGCCCTTAAAACAATTTTTTAAAAGAGACCCAGGGACTTGATTAAATTGCCAATAGGATCCATAGCACCAGACAGAGAGACAGATAGATAAAAAGATAGATTAAAAATTTTTAATTAAGAAATTAAGGACTTCTGAACCAAACATACTGGAAGTGACTTTTAAACAGACATTTACTTTCAACAGCAATTTAACAACAACAACACATGAAATACTGCAAATCAGATATACACTTCAAAGACTTGGATAAATTTTAATATAAGCAATCCATCAACTAGCATTTATTAAGGAGACATAGGAGACATGTGTCAGAAACTTTGTTAGACTAGGGATAAAAAGACAAAAGGAAGTTCTAAGAAACAAAACTGATTCACAATTTTAATCAAAAGCTATGCCCAAATCCTAATCTTTCACTGACTCCAAGATTAATAAAGTCTTTCCCAGTTTGTTAAAGCTTTTACATATATTCTCTCTCTTAAAGTAATCCTCACAGTAAGCTAACCAATAACAACAAAAATTCCACTCCAAATCAATTACACATAAATCTGCTAGGAAAAGAAGGTGAGGATGGAGGAAACTGGAGATAAGTAGAAATTTCCTGAGAACTGACAAAAGAAATGGGAGGAAGATAGACAAAGGGGGGGGAAAAAGTGGCATCAGGAAAAGCAATCGGGGAAACTTTTTCTCTCACAAAGATAAGAAGCGTATCTTTTCATTATATGCTACATAATTAACTACTTACCGACTTAGGCATTTAGTAGGCCTGAGGCACAAATCTGGAAGTCTCCCAGATCCCACCCCCCACCCCTCCCCAAGTCCAAGGTTTTCTTAATTTCTGTTCTGTCAGGTCCACAGTCTCAAACAGAAGATTGGGCACTTGGTGAACCTGACTCTCTCACAAATTTCATTATCAAATAGACTCCAGTGTCACAATTTGTGATGAAGAAAAAAAAAAAAAAAATAGGGGGGAAAAAGATCCTGGGTTCAATTAGCTTCTTTCTGTTCCCTGACTGATTCCCCAGTTACTTGCTAACTGCATAACTTGTAAGAAAGGCATAAGTCATCAGCTCTAAGCAAATCTTCTATTCACCACAAGGAAAAATGGGAGTGTTGTAGATGGCAAACAATCCCTGTTTTCACTGACGAAGGCTCAATGACCTCTTGCTGGCCTCCAGTTCCTTAATTACTGTCTATGGAATTTCAGTAAAAGAAAAGAAGAAGAAATAGAGAATGTGTGCAGATCCAGGATTAGGACTGGCTCAAAAAAAATAAAATAAAATAAAACATTGTGAGGCCAGTGTATAGAGGAAATACAGCCCAGCTTTAAAAACAGACCCCTTTTCAAGCACTCTTCCTCCAAAGAACCCCCTACAAGGGAGTCACCATTACTGAAAATAGAGGCTTTCTAAGTTATTTTTGAGAGCGCCAAAATTAAAACTTATGATTTTGGTTTCCCTAGGAAGCTGTTGCTTTTTTCATACCTTTTCCTACACCTCTGGGCACTCACCCACACTTTCTGTTTTAACTACTATAAAAAATAACTTAAGATGGTTTAACCTCCTTTGGTGCCACGGACACTCTCTAATTGTTCTGATCATAAGTTTTGCCCAGATGAGCTTTTCTCCCATGATGAACCATGCACATGAAGTCCGTGTCACAAGATGGTCAGTTCATTTTCTCAAAGGTCCCCAGGGAGATCCAGGCACATGCTGTTATTTTAACAGAAAATGGTATAAACAAGACAGAACTGAACTTTCACCAATAAAACCCACATAAAATTTTCCAGATTTTAATTACACTGAAAGCATTAAAACAGTTTAAAGTACTATTTGGACCTAGATTCTTTCAGTTAGGCAGGTATTTTATCCTACTACAAAGCTTCTCTCTCATAATCCTGAGTCCTTCACTTGAGTTACTCTCTGAAAACTTCCATATAACAAAAAACTTACTTTGCATTGTTCTTACTGGCAGAATCTCAAGGAATGTTTCACAAGTTTTTAGGCAATTCTGGATAAGCTTAATCATTTGTACCCACTCTATCATATAGACAGAAAATCTAATCCCATAATTAGATTGATAGAAAGGATTAGCTAGCTAGATAGTTTATTGTTTACTATGTGCCAGGAATTGTATTAAAGTCCATTAATGTATTGGTTTTAGACTGTTAAAAACTTGTATGCTAAGTAAATGGCCAAAAGATTTGAGCAATCAATTTTCAAACAAGTTGCAAATAGGGGTTCTTCATTATTTTTTATGTGTCATGGACCCCTTTGATAGTTGATAAAACTTATTAGCCTCTTCTCAGAATAATGTCTTTAAATGCATTTAATAATAAAATATATAGGTGCATGGGGTACACCTCAATAGAACTTTTGTATATCTTTAGTTTGAGTATTCTGAACTGCAAATTAAGCTACTTAGTTTTCTACACTGAGTCTATTACTAATATGATAAGTCCTTAGCAACAGAAGGTCACTAGGCTCCCTTAGTTAAGAAGAAAATGCTCAGGTCAGAAAAATCGGTAATAGTGTACAAGTGTGGGTTGGGATCTGGCCCAAGAGTAGCTGCTACACTTCAAGCCTAAAGCACATAAGGAAATTCAGTCAATGTTAATTAATCAAAATAAAATAAAAATGTAGTATCACATTGGAAACTAACATATTGAAATGTCATAATCAAAATTAAAAAAAATATATTTTTTTAAAACCCTCAAATTAAGAGCCCCCAAATATATAAATTTGGAATACAGTTAAGTATAAAGTACTACAGTCAGACACAGAACACCAGCTTTCAGTGAGCATAGTATATTCAAGAAATCTGACTTCCAAGCGTTGGAATATCTGGTTTTATTTGTTATTACATACTGCACGGTTGTTTATACTGCATCTTTGGGAATAAAATGGTATTTCACTGATTCTATAAATATAGAAGCAATAAATACATATTTCAAAGCATATAAGAAACCTGAGGATTGGAGAGACTGTGATAAGCCCAGAACTGATCTGACTTCTCCACTCCCTTTCCCCTGAACCCAGAAGAAATTAGTGGTTGATACAGGACTCTAAACCAGGTTTTCCCAACAACAAGTCTGACAAACTATCCTATGTTCCACTTCTGATCCATAACTTTCAAAAGACAGAAAACTTTAACTTTCCACACCTTAGTGACAAAATGATAGCAAAGGCTCACTCACTTCTATCAAGAAGCCCATCTTTTAGGTTATTGTCCTGAGAAACTTTTGAATAGCTTAGAGTTTTAAAATGATTCAAGGGATATGAACCAAGACTTCCAAAATAAGACAGGTGTAATACAGTAGAAACAAACTAAATTCCAAATCAGAAGCCATGAGATTCAAAAGGTGAGCTCTGCCATTTATTTGCTACCCACACAATCCTGATGGGGCAAGTCAATTAACTTCCTTATGCCTCAATTTCCTCAACTGTAAAATGAGAGGGTTGGAATAGTTGACCTTAAATAGTCCCTTTTAGCTCTAAATCTATTAATAAACATAATGGGGGGGAACAGTTCCAGATTATTCATTAATAAGAGAAATACACATCAAAACAACCGAACTTGAAACAATATTCAAATACTTAACCATACTTCAATTATCAAAGCTGATAAAAAACAAAATTATTAAGTTTTGCAGAGGCCATGGAAAGATAGGAATACTTATCCATTACTGACTAAACTGTGAAATGGTTAATAATTTTGAAAATGAATTTGGAATTATGCAAGAAATATTACTAAACTATTAAATTCTGACCTACTCAGGACCTTACTATAAGGAAACAAAACAAAAGCCCATCCTAAAATATGCAGTAATGTTTTTTGTAACAACAACAAAAAAAAAAAACAAGAAATAAAGTAGATATTCACTGACTAGATACTCAAATTGTGCCATACTGAATGTAATAGAATATTGCATTTAAAAAAGTGTTAAATATGACACATTGAGAAGCATAGAAGTTGTATGAAATGATACAAAAAAGTTGAATCACATGAATAATATATATATATATTTTTAAATAATCTAAATTTGTACTTTTACTGGTCTTAGGAACATCTAGCAAAGAAACTCAATGCAAAATAATAATTGCCCTATACCTTTCTAGTCTTGAAATATTGCCTGGGATATAGATTAAGTGATTTGCTTCTATTATATGTGAGAGATGGGACTTGAACTCAAGTCATCCTGACTCCCAGATAAACACTATATAATACAGTACCACCGGCCATGCTTATGCAAATGAAAACAACACTAAAAACCAAGAGAATCCAGATTAACTACAATGATCAATATTGGTTCCAGATGACTAATGTTAAGAAATGTTTCCTTTCAGCAGAGTGGTAGTATACTATTAGTCAAGATTATTATGGCTTTTGTTGTTGTAATAAGAGAAGGTATTAAGCAAGGCTAGGAAAAGTCAGAAGTAATTAGGATGTTTTTTAAAATGCATTAATAACACATTTTAAAAAATAACACTTAACAGTTTCATGTTGTTTCTATCTAGGTTAAGCAAGTTAACTTTTAGACAAATTCCCATTTGTGTCCTTAATTCAACTAGGGAAGGGGAATTTAGAACAGCATCCCTTAGCAAAAATAAACAACAATGACAATAGGAAATGGGAAGATATGTGGCACCGATATACGAGTGACCCAGAATTCCTTATATCTTGAGCATTTTCTCCCACTGATCAAAAGCAAAATACAAACCTAACCAAAGATACAATGAAGTTGATGGCTGCTGATGCTTATTGTCCTTGGTAAATAGCATGTGACATTAATCATCAAACTTGTGGCCTTCCGTTTCTGCTCCAAGATTGATTTCATAATCTCTCCAACATGCCTAATCTCCAATGGTCCAAAAGAAGTGATCTCCCATCCAAGGTCACTCCCTACCTTGGGGGCAATTTGTTGGTTTCTGCCTCACTGAGTAACCAGGTCTCAAAAACATGGGAATGTTATGGTTTTCCCAAACTGATTTATCAGTAGTATAGCATACTACCATGGCAGGAGCTTTCTGGGAACAGTAATAGAATGAATGTATGAAGCTTGATGTTTATTAAAAAAAAAAAAAAAAAATTAGCTCCACCATTTAAGTAAATTAGTATTGCTGGAAAAACGTGTTTATGAGTTGCCAGAAGTTACTATACAAAATCTGAAACACATTGTGTTTTTTCACAAAGAAGTCAGGAAAGGATTCAAGTCGATTTAGTAAGAAATATTTTGCTCATTAGCTGGTGACATCATTGCCCTCTGAAATTAGAGGGAAATTTTTTTGTAAGCTGTATGGAAAAAAGATGAGATTCCATTCTTCTCCCAGGGGTGCAGTGTTAACTCTGAAACAATCTCTTAGGCAGTTTCAAAGTTTAACTAGTTAACAGCAAAATTTAAAAGAAGACAAAGGAAATAACTATAATCTCCTTTGGGAAAGGGCTTGCCATCCTCAAATATACTTATAGCACATTTAGAACATTAACCATAAAACCAAAAGAATAAATGGATTCACACCAGGTTACATATGGCAAGAATGCTACTGCCCACTTGAAATCATAACTGTCAATGTTTTATCACTCCCAGTAAGAGTATTCCTCTATTCTCATAAGGGATAGAAATGAAGAATAAAAATGTTTATCTCAAGAGCTCCCTCAGGTGTCATGTAAAGTCTTAGAAAGCCAATTATTTTAAATGAGGCCCTGAAAAGTACTCCTCAATTCCCATACTTTTAAAAGTCATGTAGTGAAAACCAGATCCTATATAACTTTGATGTTATCAGAATTCCTCCAGTTCACAACTCTCTCCTGATTAGCTTGAGTGTGTGCCTGGACTTCCTATCATTTGCCAATAGGACCCACGATCAAGAAAATGCATTTATTAATTAAGCACCTATTCTGTACCAGTCACTATGCTATATACTGAGGATATAAAAGGCAAAAATTAAGCAATGCCTGCCTTTAAGGAACTTATATTCTCAAAAAGGAATCAACATGAAAAATACACGTAGAATATACATATGTAAAACAAATGCAAGGCAATTTGGGGGATAGGTCTACTAGTAGCTGAGGATCAGAAGAGGCCCCGTATAAGAGATGGAGTTCTGGTTGAGCTTTGGAGGAAATTAAGAAGTCTAAGTAGCAGAGGCAGGGAGAAGGAGCATCCCAAGTCTAAGGGCTAAATAATCAAGGCATAATTATGGCTTCACCTTCTATGGCACAGGGAGAAGGATAAAAGAGAAAGGAATCAAAATCTTCCGGCACTATGGAAATCTTGAGAAATCTCTCCCATATGAGTTAGCCTTATATGGTTTTGGAGGGATTATGTTAGTGTCTTAAAGCAACAGAAAAACACAGTGGGAAACTGAGCATTGCCCCAACTCTCAGTTAAAAGAGATGTTGAAAAAAAAAAAAGTCCTAAAAAGCTGAAATTCTCATTCTTTCTTCCCCTCCCTTCTTTCTTTTCTCTCCTTCTCTCCCTCTCTCTCTCTCTCTCTCTCTCTCTCTCTCTCTCTCTCTCTCACACACACACACACACACACACACACACACACACACACACACAAATTCCACCTACCTACAATGAAACAATTGATAAAATGATAAAAACTTCTTCCTAAGATTCTTAATGACTGTGCAATCACAAATAAATTAATCTACTACTCTGAATCTCAGTTTTCTCATCTATAAAATGTTAATAATAAAAATATCACACTCACAAAGTTATGAGAAAAGGGCAAATCTTAAAGTGCTATATTAATGTTACAGCATCATTATTATTATTGCCAAGAGGAGAAAGTGACAAATAGCATTGCATGGAAAAAAGGATGATTCAGACTGTGGCTGCCAAGTAGGACAATTACAGTGAAATGTTTGAGGCTCTTCATTTCTGGGGATGGTGAAGATTTTGTCCCAGACGCAGTAAGTCTCAAAGGGGACTGGGTGGTGGTAGGGAAGCCACATAACTTTTAAGGCCTCCCTGACTGGCTGATTCATTGAGTACATAGGATGGGCTACCCAGACACTATTGCTAAGTATCCTTGTCTAGCCAAAAGTGGATGTGGAAAAATGGAAACTGAGCAGCGCTAAATGGCAGCCACAGGCAAGTTGCATTCATAAAGCTTACTGCTAAAAAGCAATTTCCTGTACCTTCAAAACAGTAGTAGTCATTTGTCAGGGAGATAGTAAAGAAAGCTGAATGACAATTTCATTTTAGTCTAGGATTCTTTCCTTGCCTTTAATAGAATTCCCTCAAATGCTTCTAGGATTAGGATTAAGAGAGTTTAATGGATATTTAAAACTTAGTTCTTAAGAAGAACACATCATTTCTTATTTAGAATCAGAATCCTCTTTAAAGCTCCAAAAGATCATCAAGAAAAAATTGTAATCAAACTGGAACAGTCTTCAAAAATCATCTAGTCTAATGATCTCATTTTACAACTGAGAAAACTGAGATTCAGGAGTTACATGACCAGTTATAGCGCAAGTCATACATTGGCATAATTGGACCTAGAATATCCGTTTCTTAATCTTTGATTCAGCAATCTTTCCAATAATCATAGTCTAGGAAATAAAAAGGTGTATGGGGGGGGGGGG
This sequence comes from Sarcophilus harrisii, assembly GCF_902635505.1. NCBI lineage: Eukaryota > Metazoa > Chordata > Mammalia > Dasyuromorphia > Dasyuridae > Sarcophilus > Sarcophilus harrisii. The sequence goes on from NC_045429.1 coordinate 144,371,224, forward strand.
GGAGGGATGACAGAACCTTATTCTTGATATACAATTCAAAAATGAAGTGCCTTCTGATCCAGTCCTTAAGAAACTTATATTCTAGTGGGGTGGAAGTATGATAAGTGCCCAAGTAAGTCTGATACAAAATAAAGAGTACGACAAGAGAGAAATATAAATAAAGTGTTCTAAGGAAAATTTGAGAAGGGAGAGAACACCTTCAACTTGAGAAGGGCAGGGAGGATTCAGAGAGGTGGTGACTGAGTTCAACCTTTAAAAAAAAAGAAAAGGAACTTAATGAATAGAGTCAAGGAAGCAACAGATTACAATATATGTGCAGAGTGACCCCGCAAATACACAGATATGGGACAAGACAAGTCAAGACCAGGTAACAGTTAAACTGTTCCAGTGATAGCTAAACATGTTTAAAATGTTCTTCAAGGCCAAAAGTATACTTCTAGCACGAGTCATGATATGGCTAGACAGTAATGTACACTGACTGTCTCCCTTATAAAAAGTAGTATTTCGTATGAATTTCATATAAGACCACATGGTGAGTACAGAGATAGAACTTGTCTTATTAGTTGCTAGGTTTCTTGGGTACCAAATCCTGAGAAATCTAATACACTTTATTCCCAACTCATGGAATTGTTCCATCCTTTGTTTTAAACAGTTTCAATGACATCACTCTGTGATTTCTTGACCTGGGCATAAATTGGATTTAAGTGAGGCAGAGTTCCACAAAACTGTTAACCATACTTTTATTCAGAGTCATAAAAGTTCAGTGGCAAGATCAGGATTGGCAAGGGATACAGTGGATGATCTTGGCTTCTTCAGTGCTTGACCAAGCTCTAAGCACTCCACAGGGCCTGTTTCAATCATCTTTTTGGCCATTAGAAAAAACTCTATCATCTGTCAATTCCAACAGGGTAAGTCTTCACATGCTTAAGGTAGACATTACCCTAAATCCACCAATGGATTTGAAGCCTGTCAGTCATCCTCAACCTGGTTTAGTCTGCTGTCAAGATGGTCTTACCAGGGTATGGTAATGCACATGCTACAGTTTCTTTTATTAAAAGGTGAGATTTGAGTGACAAGTGGACAGCAATGGTGGATGAGCAGCCCACAAGTCTTCCCTGAATACCCCATACATATATAAAATCTTAATATATGTTCTTTCTGGCCATTTATCTATCAACTATCTGTAAAGAACATTGCCTTGAGGAATCCAAATAGTCCTCAAGTCATGATACAAAATAAAAATGTCAATATAGCTATACTTAAGATTTTTGTGTCCATTTGGTGGATGGAGGGAAGCAATTGCAATATACATAATAGAAAGGAGACTGAAGTATTTAGAGAAGGATATTGATTATTACTCTCTTTTATTTACAAAACAGCCTGGAAACCTTCATATGCTCTATTTTTTACTTAAGCTGGATCATTAAAAAGGCAAAAATTGTATTTTTAATTGTTCATCCTGTCCATACCTTTTTCTTCCCCTACAGTGCTGTGATTTTTGCCTCTTCATTTTAACCACAAATTACTGAGAGATTTTTGGCTTTTAATGTTATTAAATAAAGACTTCTGTAATATTCACGGACAAATCAGTGTCTTTTTAAGTTTCAAAATCATTACATTATTTAAAATTAGAACAATTTATTTCCTCCCTATCCCCAGTCAAACTATATATATATATATATATATATATATTCAAACAAATTACCCATAATCACTCAAAAACATGGAGGTTTCAAATATATATTATTAAAAGGCTTGAATCAAGAAAGATTTTTTTTTCAAAAGAAAGTACATTTAACTGCTGCTAGAACTATTCCAAGGCTACAGAGCATAATTGTACTTGGGCAAATTGTTACTGTGCATTTTTCATCTCCTTTTATCTTGGCTAAAATAGCACAGTGATTGAGAAAGTCCCCTAACTGAATGCCCTATGAGTAAGGGGCACAAAGGTAGATCTTACCCTCCTGAATTTATGAGTCCTACCACAGAGAGAACAACGTCTTGGCTACAAATCAGAAGAAAATATGTGATGATGCAATGAGCACTTTGCCCTTACAGAAGAAATCAGAAGCCACATGTGCAGGATTATGAAAAGTTTAACACGTCCTCCAGAAAAAAAGAAATCCAAACAGAAAGGAGGATCATTTCTACAATAATGTCGTTATTGTTAGACTAAAATTTCATTTTCTTTGAGAGTTTGCTCCTATTAAGAAACACAATAACAAAAAGAGCATAAAGGCAACAGAAACAAAGTGGAAATTATTCTCAGCTGTGCAGCATGGTACAAGGAGAGACTACTGACTTTGGAATCAGAAAAGCTGGGTATCATTCTCAGCCCAGCTATCTACTGACCTATACTGTACTAACTTGTATATGATTAACCTCTTTTGACCTAGTTTTTTTTTTTTTTTTTTTTTTTTTTGCGGGGGGAGGGGGGTCCTCTATTTATAAAATGGGAATAAAACTTGTACTATTGAAATCACCAGGGCTTTGATGAGAATCAAATTATATTCCAGACCTAATATTTAATCTAGCGCTTCAAGTAGGAAAATGCTGTCTAAAGCAAGATTTGAATTTAGGCATCCTACATTTTAAGTACACTTTGGTTGTTGATCAGTATTCCAATCACGTCTGCCCATTACCTTTTCCAACTCATTTTACAGATCAAGAAACTGAGTCAAACAGGGTTAAGTGACTTGTCTAGGGTCATACAGCTAAGACGTGTCTGAGGCCAGATTTGAAATCAGGAAGGTAAGTTTTCCTGACACCAGGTCTAACACTCCTTTCTGTACCACCTAACCCTCCAAGTCCACTACATAAATATAAACTGCTTTTATCACAATTGTGATGTATGATTCTAGCCCAAGAATGAACTTGATGTTGAGAAAAGTTGAGAAGCATTTCTTTTGAATTTGTTAGCATAACAATCATAAAAATGAGTGATTCTCCTTCGTTGTTGGCTTATCTATATGGGCATGCTAAATAATAATTGATATTCAATAACTCTTCTTTTACATTATATTTTAAACTATGTACATTTCTAATGGGGTCTAAATTTGAGGGCATACAACAAGATAAATCTAAAGCCTGAAAGATAAGGAAATTTCAAGAGAGAAATTTATTTTAAAATATATTTAAGAGAATCTGAACCAATTATCTGCTAGTCTATCTTTTTGAATTAAAAATATATATATTTTTAATAGTGAATGGATTAATGGTCTTCTGACTAGCAGGAGCACATGGCAGCTTTGTTCCCTGAGTGAATCATAGTTCATTCTGTTGAAGTAGGCTTCAGTGAGTTATCAACAGTCTGTACTATCAACAGCTTAATAAAATGATTAAATGACCATCAGTCACTTTTTCATTACAGAAATAAAGTCATTCACCACAAGGACAATTGAAAAATTACTAAATGTTCAAGTGATTCTTGCTCTGTACTTGCTTCATTTTGAGGCAGAATTATTAAATGACCTTTAGAAAAAAGCCAGTGAAAATAATAGCAACAGCCATCCAAAAGTTTATTTAAAAAAATATAAATCTTTATCATCTGATATGGTTTTAATACACATCACTTAGGTGTATGAATGGGCCTTCAGACTTAAGAGAATACTGTCTAATGATTGATATTTTCTGTATACAGCCTCTTTGTACACACTTCTTTGTTTGTTATCTTCCCCCACTGAGTAGTGAGCTCCTTGAGGATGGTGAGTGCCTTTTCCTTTTTTGGTGTCCCCAGTGCTTAACATAGTATCCAGCACACAGTAGGCACTTATAAGATTTTTAATGACTGTTGAGGCTAAGAAAGGAATATGACAACTTTTGGTTTAAATATTTACCAAATCTCCAAATACTTTGATAGTGTTACTTAGAGGTACAAAGTTGTAAAATCTATTAAATAGAAGTTGGAAAGGTCTTGTTTGATAAGAAGCTTAAACATCATTATGATGTAGAAGAACTGTAGCCTCCCATACCTGATAGATAATGTTTGGAAATTATGTCCCTCCCCCAAGTACCTCAAAAATGGTATAAAGGTAAACTGCTAAGACATATATGTAAATAGAGAGAGGGTCTTACAAGTGATTTTTTTTTTAAGTATATGACATCCCCATAATCAATCACTTGCCAAACCTTATCACAATATCTCGTCTTCATTCACACAGCCATTATATTAGTTCACCCCCTCAGCACCACTAGACTTGAAGACTGCATTAACTCCTTAACTGATATCTCTGTCTCAAATCTCTCCCCTCTCTAATCCTACTTCCAGCCAGTCAAAGTGACTTTAAGTCACTTTCCCTACTCAATAAACTCTATAAGACTTAGAGATATATATATATAAAGCTCCTCTGTTCAGATTTTAGCCTCATTTATAACCCAGCTCCAATCTACCTTTCCAATCTTCTTATACATTATTTTTCTGGCTTTCCTGCTCTTCTTCACATGGGACTCATCTCAAAGCCTTGTGACTGACTGGCCTCAAAGCCTGGGATATGCTCCCATCTTTTAGGATCCTCTGTTTTTCCTAAAAACTATTAATAAAATATCTTCTGTTTGAAATGTTTCCTAATTCTTCCAGTGAGAAAAAAAAGTTCAGGTGGCTATATGATTTACCTAAGATTAGTTAAGGTAGTTAAGAATGGGTTATTAAGTAATGAACTAAAAATTTAATCTGGGTGTTCTGACTTCCTCTTTCTCTTCCCTCTCCTTTCAGCTCCCTTTCTGCTATACCACCCTTCCTTTTACAACTAATATAATTCATAAAAATCTTTCATAAATTTAACAAAGTATCAAGATAAGCCCATACTAGAAGAACAACAATAGCAGCAGCAACAAGAGCCTATTTAGAAAAATTCAAAATTCTAAACAGAAGGTTACGATTGACTCAACACCAACAGAGGGCACACCCTGGCAAAGGGAAAGCTGTTTTTCACTTGCCTTCATAACTATCTTTAGGACTTAACTCTCTAGAGAACCATAAATGTGAATATAGATTTATTGTTAGACAGCACACAATTATCTAATGTCAGTCATGGGGGTTGGTTGGGGACAGTGAAGAAATCAATGTAAATTAAATCTCTAAGCACAATGTGCATCAATATATGCATTGAGAGTTGGTGACAAAGGCCTTCTTGGTTCCTTGAACTTAGATGAGTTGACAACTCCTTTCTATACAGTCAACTATTTAAAGCACAGAATCTTCATAGTATGAGACAGGAAATTTAAAAGATCTGGCCTCTGAAAAGTAGAGTGTCTAAGGGTCTCTTCTCAGGCAAGACAGAAAGCAATAGGGATTAGCTAAAAATTAACTGGTAATGAAGGAGAAAAAACCTGCAACTGTGAGAAAAAAATTGTTTTTAAGGTTGAGGCTTTTGCTAAGTCTGAATCAGAAGGAGAAGAAAAATCAAACAACAATTAAAAAAAAACATTTAGACTGAGGTCATGGTTAAAAAGGTATAAGAAAGTCTCATGTACAATGGTGTTCAAGCAAACGGACTAGGGAGGCCAATTTTCTTTTCTGGAAAAAAAAATCATGGACTTAAAGTGTGTGTGTATGAGAGCACATTTATGCGAGCACATATACACATGTAAGTGTGCACTGTGAATTTTGATTAAATAATTTACTCTGAAATAAAACTGAAGCATGTCTGCTTTAGATATTCTTCTCAGTACTGTCTTAATGTTATAATTCTCTTTAAAAAAAAAACCTGATTCACTAATTAGTACCTTTGGTAGATTACAGCAAAATTGTAGAATAAATAAAGATCTAAGTAATTAAGAATTTATAAAAATCAAATCAAGATAGTTGACATTGATCTTTGTACCAATCAGACTATCAAGCTAAATTGATTAAAGAGGCTACTATGGGTCAAACATTGTGCTAATAAGCATTAAGGATATAAATAAAAGCAAAAGAGTCCCTATTCAGGAGGAGTTCACAATCTAAGGCAAAAGATAAAATGTAAACAACTGCTTATAATTAAGATATAGATGAGATAAATAAGGAGTAATCTTAGATGTAATGCACTACGATTAAGGAAGACTGGGAAAGGTTCCTAGGAGGTGGTCAGATATTAATTGGAACTTCTGGCTAATGACCACGGAAGCTAGGAGGTAGAGAAAAAAAGAGAGACATTCCAGGGATAGGCGATGGCCAATGAAGACAATTAAAGTCTGTAGATGGACCAGGAAATTTGAGACACTGACAGAGACTGGTGCTATTGTATTGTGGAGTACAGGGAAGGGAGTAAGGTTTAAGAAGACAGGCATAAGGGACCAAGTTACAAAGGGTAACTGTGAAAGCCAAAGTATTTTATACTGGATTCTGAAGGTGATAGGGGATCACTAGAGTTTCCTGGGAGTGGAAGGGAATAAGGGGAAGGAGCCATGCTTTAGAGGGTGACATAGTCAGATCTTCACTTTAAGGACATTTTGGTACCTGAATGGAGAGTCTTAAGGTAGGGAAACTAACCAGAAGAATATTGTAGTATCTGAGAAATGAAACATTTCACCATGGTGGTGACAGTATCAGAGGAAAAGAGGGAGCAGATACATGAAATGATACAAGATTTGATACTGATTGGCTACATAGAGGTGCATGAGGAATCAAGAATAACCAAACATCTACATAATAAGATAGATAATAACAGTAATGGGGAAATTAGAAAGAAAGAAGTGTTGGATTGGGGAAGGGGAGAAGTGATTGCTGAGCTAATTAATAATATACCATTTTTCCCACAGATTTTCACAGATATTTTTCAAATAATTCAAAAATACTGAAGGCACATGTATTTGCATTCAAACAACTAATGTGTTGATTGTAAATACACTCAAAATTATATGTTTCTTTAAAACAGTTGCATTCAGAATGCTACAAAGGAGCATTGATAAACCTTGGTTAAACATACTTTCTTTTAAGGTCTATCGTCACAATAGAATAATTTACACTTTTTACTGAATCAGATTAGCCTTCCTTCCTGGAGTAGTGATGTTTTATTGTAACTTTTTTTTTAGTGGGAACAAAAGTCTAAGAGCTGCTGGGTTCTCACTTAAAGTAATGTCATCTGGATGGATACTAGGAGATTGGAATGAAAAGCACCATTATGGAGAATTTCACCCTCTTTTTCTTTCTCTACCTGGTATTAGTCCTAACTATTATTAGCCCTAAATTACTATATTCACCGTATGTTATTATTATTTTTTAAATTCTGGGTTTACAATATATTATATTTTGGGGATTGGGGTAAAGTGACTCAAAAAGCATATTGAAAATTATGGACACATTTCATTTCATTACTTTCACAGTCTTGAGACATGTTACTGGCTACTATCTGACATATTAATTACTGTAAATGGTAGATTTTAGTCTCCTTCACACAAGAAAAGTTAATAATCCTTAACATTATAGCAACAAAAGCAAAGGTAATCCACTAAAGACTGGGAAAGGAAAAAACTGGAGCAGTGTGTGGTAACCTCTGACAAGCTATTATTTCTATCCCAAATGTAACAGAAGTAAAATACTGGATTAGGTTATAACAAAACAGCACAAACCATGTTTACAACACAAAGAACTATTACATATTCCAAGCACAGCACAATGATTGAAATTCTATTACCATTACTATTATCACTTATTCTTCTGTTAACTGTTCTATACATTCTGGAGCTATGCCCCCAAATTTACCAACCTGAATAATCTTTAACCCCCTTAGCCTTTATCCCAAAGGGATCAAAAAAAGAAGGAAAAGGGACCATATGGAAAAATATATTTGTCACAACTCTTCCTGCAAATGGCAAAGAATTAAAAGGAATCTTCTTCAATTTGGGAATGATTGAATAAATTATGGTATATGGATGTAATGGAATTTTAAAAAAAAGAGAAACTTTCAAAGGAACTTGAAAAGACATAGGAATTGATGTAATGAAATGAACAGAACCAGAAGAATGACAATTTTGAAAGTCTTAAAACTCTGATCAATGCAATGATTGATCCCTAATTTGAAAGAACCAAAGATGAAACATGTGATCCCCCTTCCGATAATAGAGGCAATGGAGTCAAGATAAAGAATTAGACATATATTTTTTAATACAATCAAAAAAAGTTTTTTTTTTTACTTAACTAGATATTTGTTACAAGGATTGTTTTTTCTTCATTTTCAAATGAGGTAGAGGGGAATAGAAGGAGAGAAAATAAATGATTAACTTTAAAAGGTTAAATAAAAGTTACATAAAAAAGATAACTTCACATAGGTGAAAGTATTATTAAAGTTTGGGGTTATTCTTAAGATATTGGGCAATTTACAACTTGTTCATGCCTCAGTCTTCTCATCTGCAAGATAAAGGGGTTGCACTTCCATCTTTAAAGCCTAAAAACCAACAGTGAAAATCCTAATTATCTGTCACTGTCAGGCAAATGTTCCTGGTTATAAGATTTAAGTATAAATTTTCTACTAAGGAAATGGAAGTAAATAAATAACTTAATAAAATCCTAGTAGCAAAATGAGCAAAAGCCTGTTTGACATACAGCTATTACTTTTTCTGTTTACAAGTGAGAGAATTCATGATCCTCTGTTCAAGTTTAATGGGAAAACAAGAGAATAATCTTTATCTTCCCCAGGGGGACTAGAACACATTTTAGTTTAGTAATCTTTTTTCTTTCAATGCAGAGGAAAGTCAAGACAGTGAGCAGTACAGTGATAAATAAGATTGTCTCTAAACTGAAAGTACTTATAGTACTTTAGAGAAGATGACAAGTACATAAATAGCTCTAATAAGAGAAACATGATAATAGCCTTAAAATAGATACCAAAAAAGACTATAATGGTAAAGGAGATGCACAACACATTCAACTGCAGAGAATATGGAATGTTAATTTGATGGTGAATGTGTCATTCTAGAACTAAATTCTAGAATGATGGGTAGGGCTTAAATGGGTTGTAGAACTGAGGGTTAGGGCATTATTTGTGAAGAAAACAATATAAATAAAAATAAGTGGGAAATCATTGAGTATGTGGGAGAATAATTAGAAACAAATTTGGTTCAATAGGCAAATAGGATCATGAAACATGTAAAAGAGTTGCAGAAAATTAGAATGAAATAGTAAATTCCCACCAGATCATGAAAAACAGAAATAGCAGAAAAAAGAGTCTAAATTTTACCCAATAGTGGGTCATTGAAAGTTTCTGGGCAGAAGGATGACATGCTCTAAACCAATTAATCTGGCAGCATAAAAAATGTAGGAAAAGAAGACTTGAGATTAGCTACTCAATAAATATTTATTAAGCACCTCTGTGCCAGGGACTATGTTAAATCCTGGTGATACAAAGAATAATAAAATATAGAACCTGACTACAAGGAGTTCACAGCTTAATGGCAAAATCAACATGGAAACAACTATTTACAACATGGAAACCAACTACAAACAGGATGAACTGGAAATAATCAAAGGAAAGACACTAAGATTAAAAAGGATTGGTAAAGGCTTCTTCCAGTTGCAGGGATTTTAGTTTGATTTTAGGAAATTTGGATAAAGAAGGAGATCATTCTAGGTATAGAGCATCTTATTTTTGGAATTATAAAGAAGAAACCCAGGGTCACAGAAACCAGGAGAGGAAACAGTATTAAAAATAAATTGATTCACAATACCAAATGTTACAAATGTAGAGAAGGGTGAGGACCAAAAAAGAGATTACTAGCTACTGACACCTGTTTCCAGAGTGTGTGGGTAGAAGTGAAATTATATATGTGATGAACAAGTAGAAACAAAGAATATATACACAAAGAACACATACCTACTATACATAGGTAGTGAAAAGAATGAAAGACATACAAAAATAGTTTAAGGGAGAAAACAGAGCAAAGGAGAAAATATTTTGAATAAGAGAGATCTGGCCAAAGGTGTTCGTTGGTAGAGAATCAAGAGCTAGTCTTGAAGAAGAAAGTGAGGATACATGAGAGAATAGGAATGATCATTATAGCAAAGTCTTTTTTTTTTTCTTTTTTCTTTTTAATTTCCCCCGGTTACATGTAAAAAAATAAAATAAAATATTTTGGTTATATATGTAAATTCATTTAAAAAACAACAACATATTTATAAATCATGTTGGAAGACAAAAATCAGAACAAAAGGGAAAAACCACGAGAGGGGGAAAAAAAGTAAACATAGTTAAGTGTTGATTTACATTCAGTCTCCATAGTTCCCTCTCTGGAGATGGATGGTGGTTTTTATCCAAAGTTTATTGGGATTGCCTTAAATCACTGATCCACTAAGGAAAAACCCAATCCATTACAGCAAAGTTTTGCAAGAGGTGGGAATAGATATCACTTGGAAAGTTTAATCTTGTCAAGGAAAAGAGATATTTATTGAGACATAAGAAAGAAAGGATGGTTGAATATGAAAAGTACCAAGGTGGGGCAAAGGGATGATGGGGGAGTCCACATTTTGTGGTTTCAAACTTTTCAATGAAGTAAGGATTGAGATCATCATGGCAGAAATGAAGATGGGAAGTGGGGAACAGATATGTATTAGAGTTTGAGACGAGCAGAAAAAGCTTAATACAACCATAGCTACAGAATTTTGTATGCTAAGTCAACAAAAGCTGAATTTAAAAAGATGGTCAGAGATTAGACAGTATAAATTTGTAGTGGATATTCTATATTGTGATTTTTCTCTTAGTCTTTTATCCTAGTATTGTATTTAACCAAATATCAAGAAGACTGAAATTAGAAAGTTCTCGTGAGAACATCATGGAAGTGACCAGAAGGGAAACAAATAAAGCAAGAAAAGATGGAAAAAGTGGAAAGCAGATGACCAAGACATGGTGATGTTCAATAGAAGAAAAGTAACAGAAATGGTATGGAGGTAAGAAGAAGAGAGTCAAAAAGTGAATTATCACTTCAGAAATTTCAGTGGTAGAGGTTCAGTAAAAAGTGAGATCTAGATTGATACAATGCCAGAGAATAGCTAAAATGGCATTGAGAGGAAGATCCCTCTCAAAAGTTTGAGAAGCTATGTGCTGCAGGTATTAGAAAGATCTTTCCAACAGAAGTTTATAAAGTACACTTGTTACCTGATCCCAATCATATATTTTCTAATTAAAATTAAACCAAGTGAACATGACTATGTCTATAATAAACTGATTAAGAAAGACATTTCTCAGATTTCTACTGATTAAGTCAGATTCTAATCTTGCTTCCTTGAAATCTTAGATCGATGGGTTTAGATGATAAATCCAAGTCTGGGAGTTTGGGAATGTGAGTGGATGGAAAAGAAAAAGTCTTCAAGAAATGCTGCTCTCCTTCGAAACACAGCATCTGAAAACTTTGCAGATTAAAACCCTTAGTCAGAAAGGCAAGTCCTTTTATACTATTCCTTTTTCTATTGCCCCAAAAGTAACAAAAATGTCCAGTACAGAGGAAATGTTCAGTACATATTTACAGAATTGAAATGAGTAAGTGACCTTCTACTTCTGTAGTACTAACAGCATGATTAAATAGCAAAAATTCCCCAAAGATACTGTGTGTAACTGAGTGGCTGTTGAAAATCATTTGTTATGCCTATTCTGTTTTCAAAGAGAATGTGGCATCTAATAGGATTAATGTCAACTCATATCAAAAATGAAGCATAAAGTATATTATTTCTCCAGCTATTCAATATGATTTATAGAACAAAAGATAAGCAGTTTTGATGACTTCATCTTTAGAATCTCACTAAGATATTGAAGGCCACAATTCAGGATAATATGGGTCTATTTTAGGCTATGTCTTAATGAGTTTAATTACTAGAGGTAACATCCAAATGGACCTGTTCCACAGGCAATGAGCCAAATAGAACAGAAAAGAGATTAGGATACAGATTTAGGAGTTTTCTGCACAGATGTGATCATTGAGCCAATGGGAGTAACTGAAATTATTAGGGGACAGAATATAAAGATGTAAGAAGAGAAAGCCTAAAAAGATGCCTTGGGGGATATATCCACAATTAGGAGATAGGAAATTGAAGAATCAGGGAGAGACTGGAAAGGAACAGTCATACAGATAGAAAAATCAGAAGGGGGCAGCTAAGTTAGTATAGTGGATAAAGCATTGGACCTGGACTTGAGTTCAAATGTGACCTCAGATACTTAATTAACTGTGTGACTTTGGGAAAGTCACAATTTCAAATGCCTCAAAACAAAAACAAACAAAAACCAGGACAGAATTTTCAGAAACAGGGCACAGAGTAGTCAAAAATTTGAAAAACGGTGGAAATCAAATAGAATGACAAAGACAAATATTAGATTTGGCAATAGATTTTTTGAAATTCTGGAAAAGATCGATTTTAACTGATTGGAAGAATTGAAAAACAGAAAGCAAAGATTTGAGAAGCAAAATTCAAACCAAATCTTGAAAGGTAACTCTCAAAATGCCACAGCACATTTTTAAAAGATTTAACAAATATGCATTAAGCACCTATGTGAGGTCAAGGGAAGAAACAAAGAGTTTAAAATGAAAAGGAGTAATGTTACTACATAGATAATTAAGGGTGGGATGATGGAAAAGGTCTGGCCTCTCCAGTTCTGGCAGTGCTCCCCCTCAAAAAACCCTTTCCTTCAATAAAATACTTCAGTCAGTTTTATTTTTCATACTCCTTTAGGGAATCTTATAGAGAAAAATGGCTAGGGACAATAATATGAATATAATATGTACCTTAAATGGATTCATTATTTCACTAGTCTATTTATATGTAACTGAGTTACTTAAGCCTAGGTCTTTTCTAGATCCATACAACTCCACATTTTATATCTGAAAGCACCACCTTCTACATTTCGAAGTCTATCTATTAGTTCTGAAAGAATTCTAGTTTTTGCACATGTCTCACTAGATTAGCTAAAGAGAAAATTACAATCCAAATAGAACCCTATATCAAAGTTCAACAAAAAGATTGTAATAATGATAGATAAAATTTATATAGTGTTTTAAGGTTTGCAAAAGCACTTTACATATGGCACCTCATTTGAAGTACCATATGCTTGGGAAGTTTGACGGGGAAAAAGATGTTTTAGGCTAATTGGGATTGGGAAAGAATTCAGACAGGAGGTGTTATTTGAGATGGGCTTTAAAAGGAGGTCATTAGATACTAGATAAAGTGCTGGACTTGTAGTAAAGAAGACTCATCTTCCCAAGTTCAAATCTGATCTCAGATGCATACTAGCTGTGTGACCCTTATTTGTAAAATGAACTGGAGAAGGAAATGGCAAACCTCTCCAGTACCTTTGCCAAGAAAATCCAAATAGGGTAACAAAGAGTTGGACACAATTGAAAATGTGTTCTTCAGGACACTTAAATGATTGCAGATCTCTTCCTGAGGAAATGAAGGACTGAACAGTAATACAAAAATCGAGGAAATTCTAGGGCTATAGAGCAACATAAACAAAGGCATGGGAAAAGCACATGGTGAGTTCAGGACAGGAACAAACTAGTTTGACTCTATTATCTAGAGCATAGTAGCACATGATAAGATTTGAAAGTTAAGGTAGCACTTGATGTAAGAAGTTCTTGAATGCCGAGTGGGAATCATAGGACATTTCTAAGCAAGAATAACATGGCAAAAACTATGGCTAATGTGCAATATAAAGAAAGATAGACTGGCAGGTGAGAAAGAGTGAAGGCAGGATGATTTAACAGTTCATTTTGATAGTTCCCTTCATCAGGGCAACTTACAATGTATCCATCCCTGCCCAACTAGTACAAGCACTGCCTATGTCCTTGAAAAAATTCCAAAGAGAAGATCTATCCAAAATGCTGAAGGTTCTACTTGCTTTTACCTGATACTGTGAAAGCACTAATAAAACATTCTGGCTGTCCACTTGCCATATCTTGAACTTGCCATGTGAACAACCTATTTTCTCTTTCTATCTTACAATTCTTTAATCACATCTTTTATTTCTAATTCTCCTTGCAAGTTCCTCATAAGTTTTATGTTGCAGCCTACTTATACTCATCATGAATCCTGTCATTACCCTCTATATGATATTCATTTTTATTTTTTGGAGACAGTTATAGCCCAAGTTTTGCTGCCACATAAGAACACTGGTAGAAAGTTGAGATTGAAAAAGATAGGTCTTGGCTTAATTTCACAATTTTCCTGAAAGCCCACTCTCTTCCTCCTTTCAACTCTGAATCCAACATGCTGTCTATACCAGATAATCAAACAACGGACAAGCTATGTAAAGGATTCTTTCAAATGCATAATGAAATCTGGGCAACAGACTTTTTCATCCACTTGGTCTTTCTTGTGTAGAAAGAAAGATCAAATACACTTAAGTGATTGCAGATTTCTTCCTGAAAGCTTTGCAATTTTGCTGGGCTTGATACAATCAAGATAATATTATCCCCACACAGGAGACTTTGATGGACCTTACCATCCACACAGAATCCTTTTTCTATCTGGCCTCTCCAGAAATAATCCCTTTTAACACTACCCTGATGACAAGCATTAAAAATAAATAATAAAAAAAGATTTATATTCACTGAAGATACCACCACTTAAACTGACACTACACAGCATAATGTTGTAAGCTATTTACATATATTATCTCATTTGAACTTTACCACAACTCCCACAAGGTAAGTACACCCATTTTATAGATGACGAACATTAATATGACAGATTAGATAATTTATCCATTATCACACAGCTAATAAGTATTAGTGGCAGGATTCAAACTTAGGAATCCCTGATTTCAAGTTCAGTATTCTGTCTTAGTTTCCAACAACCATGAGCAAATTACTATGTGGCAATAGTTCAAAAGTCTTGCTGCTGTATAGTTTTCCTTGTTCTATCAAAATTAATCCAAGTGTTCAAAGAGATCAAGGTACTTACATTACAGTTAGAGGAACCATCAAATGATGGGTAAGAGCCATCTGGCCAATCTGCAGGATCCAAGATACCAGACTGCCTGTGCTGGGCTTCATATTCCTTGAGCTACAATTAAAAAAACAAAACAAAACAAAACAAAACAAAAAAACCCACCACACTTAAAACAAAAGCCAAAACACCAACCAGTCACAAAGTAATCATTTTCCTTATTATTAACAGCAGTAACCATTATTAATTTAAATACTACTATTCATTGAGTAGCAACAGAGAACATGGCTTCTAAAACTGGAGCAAGAAACATTCCCTATCTTGTAAAGTATAATTAAACCAAACTGATAGGTAAAAAGAAATTTCTATGTTCACTGAAGTTTTCATTTTCTTTGCTATTATTTTCTTACTTCCAATATAAAAACTTCTCCTTTTCAAGTTCAATAATAAGGCCAAAATCTGCAGCCATTCAGAAACAGACTACAGTCTGGCCTGCAAAGAACAACTGCCCACGCAAGTCACACACACTCCATTTGTAAACAGACACTGCATAGCATTCCACAATAATCTGCACAACAAAGATGGAATCCTGAAACGTTTTTCAAAAATCTTTTTTTCTTCTTAGTTTAAACTCCAGGTCACCAGTTCAGCATAATTGCATAATAAATTTTGAGCATTTTTTTTCCCCTTAGGAAACAGTAAGGATAGGAAAGGACACAACTATACTGCAAAACATGTAGGATACCTTTCAAGTTATTAAATAGTTTTCTTACATGACGAGTTTGAAATATAAAGAAAATCTTTGGCAAGTTAAATGAGCAATTTTGCATTAAATATAAGATCTTCTAGTATGATGTCTGCAAAGCTTCATGCTCTCTATCAGGGAACAAGAATGAAAATTCAACCTTGCTGTACAATGTGAGTTTAGTCTGTCTTTCCACTGAAGTCTTGCTCAGATGTGCTACTGGAGTGAGGCTGTGACTGTATTCAAAAAGATTGTAAGTGTATATTGCAGCAGAATCTTCCATAGTCGGGATGCTTTGGGACAGCTTAGCAGACAAACTGTTCAGAGGACCAGCCTAGCAAAATTGGAGAAGTTCAACACTTGGAAGTTAGCTATCAGTGATACTTTTTTTTTTTTTTTGTGGGGGAAGGAAAGTGCAAGGGAGACAAATTCACAAAAGACTATTTGCTACCCATACAGAATTTTTGAAGTACAAAAAGAAGAAGAATATGAACATGGGAATCACAGGTCATGAGCTGCTTTTCCTGGGCCTCAGTTTTCATAAATTGAGGAAGTTTGAATAAATAACCCTTAATATATATCCCTTCCAATTCTCAATCTATGATCCTAAGAATTGTTTCCTTTTTTTTTTTGGGGGGGGGGGGGGGGGTATTCATATTCCCTAGGGCTAATCATAGTGATATACACAAAGATGCTTAATAAATACTTGGCAGTCAGGTGACACATTGGATAGAGTATTCAATGGGAAGTCAGGAAAATCAAAGTTTAAAACCAGCCTTATGTACATAGTAGCCATATGACCCAGGCAAGACATTCAATCTGTGTATCTCAGTTTTCTCAAATGTTAAATGGGAATTAAAACAACACCAACCTCTCAGGGTTGTTGTGAGGATCAAATGAGATCACATATTTTGCAAACCTTAAAATTCTCTAAAAATGCTAGCTATTAATGTTATTAATTGGTGATCTTAAAAAAAACCACCGAATTAATATATATATATATATATATATATATATATATATATATATATATATATATATAATACATAGACACCATGCATCATTTTGTATTGTAAAAGAAAACAATTAGATATGGAAAAAAAATTGATAAAATAGACCACGAGATTAAAAACTTTCTTTATCCTTTGAGGTACTATTTTATCATTAAATTACAGTTTTTAAAAGAATAAAAGAATTCCACAATGTATTTTTAAAATTGGCAAACATTCTGGGTTTTGTGTTTTCCTTCACATTAAATTTACTTCCAGGGCTTTGAAACTTCATACTACTGAATATTGATATAGTTGTTTTGCATTTAAAATATAGCTAGTCTGACCTCCTCATTTCTAGGGTTAGAAGCTAGGTCTCATATTTATTTTTAGTTTGGAACCATCTTTGCCTCACAGAATATTAAACTGCCTCATTTTTATCATTTATACAGGTCCTGAAATCCCCACATTCTTCATGAAGTTCTTTTGTTTGTGTGAACATGTATCCCCATAGTTTCCCTCCCTCCCCACTCTTCATTTCATCTTGCCCAATCTCCAGCATTCTCTTAAAGGCACATCCCCATGACCTCAATATGATAAAGATACTTCATTATTCACGCATGTAGGTGTTTTCATGCTTTGATCCTACCTGCCCGCCTTTGTAATTAAGTTTGCCTTAACTTGGAGGCTCTTAGAGGGTAGAGCCCAGCTAAAAGTAATTCTCTTTGGTTAATGCCTAGTTTAATGCCATGGTAATTCAGTATTTGATGATATATGTTTCTTAATGGTACTTATTTCAAAATAGTAGTACCATCTTATGATTGTATAGTACTTTATACTTTATGAAATTCATGGGAAAAGTTAATGTCTGAGCCAGATTTGAAGTCAGGTCCTTCTGACTCCAGGGCTGGGGCTCTATCTACTTTTCTGCTTCATTTCCCCAACTTACTCATAATTTTATGAATATAATATACTCTGTTATAAAGGGAATAAAAAAAAAAAGAAAATTCAAGTTAAAACTTTTTGTTATGAAATAATGCTATTTCTTATTTTACCTAAACATATATTCTTATCCTTATTCAAAGACCCTGACACCCTCGGGTTCAGGATTTTGTAGTTATATTCTATCACAGTCTCATGGGTAAAGAAAAGACCTTAAAGATTATTTAGTTCTTTCTTAAGGATCTAAGAAGGATTACAGTAATACTATCCTAGATATCTGGCTTCCTGATTTAGTCTCAAAAACATGGGGATTGGGAGAGAAGTTACATTATTAATGATTTCTGATACTCTTTTTTTAAAAACGTTTTTAAGCTAAATACTCTCCAGCTATCTATTTCTGTTCTTTATTCTAACCTTGTTGGAGAAAAACTAATTATATCTGCAAGCTGTGCCTATTTGAGGACATTTCTTATACTTGAAAAGTTTCCAAGTTGCCAATATGTCTTTCCCTTCCTATCAATTCTGTATTTTCTTCCCTATGAGTCTTTTAAATCTTTTGATCACTTAGCTGTAATATTCTAAACCCTTTTCTGCAGTACTATACTTATGTGTCTAAATCTAAATGATGCAAAATACCTCATACAAGAAAGGATTCAATAATATAATACCAAAGTAGATTAGTAAACCACATAAATTGATATGTAATCCAAAGACATTTATTCACTTTAATAAACAATAATAATAACCAATAGCTAGCATACGTATAATACTTTAAAGTTGGCAAAGGGCTTTACAGATAAAATAACAAAATAATAGTAATAATAACAATAGCTAACACTTCTATAGCACTTACTATGTGAGAAAGATACTATGCTAAGTACTTTACAAATATTATTTAATTTGATTTTCAAAACAACCTTGGGGTGTAGGGGTTATTATCA
Organism: Sarcophilus harrisii; assembly: GCF_902635505.1. NCBI lineage: Eukaryota > Metazoa > Chordata > Mammalia > Dasyuromorphia > Dasyuridae > Sarcophilus > Sarcophilus harrisii. Next base: position 144,389,686 of record NC_045429.1, read on the forward strand.
TCCTCATTTTACAGGGAAGAAAACCGAGGTAAACAGGCAGATTAAGTAAATTGCTCAGGATCACACACCTACTAAGTATCTGAGTCTGGGTTTGAACTCACATCTTCATAATTCCAAGTGAGGCACTTGATCTACTTACTGTGCCACTTAGCTGACTTCTAAGAAATCACTCAGAATTTTTTATAGTCTGTCCATCTTATAATTGGTTTTTATATTTTTATATTTTTCAATTCATGGGCTTAATTTGAGGCATATGCTCATAGCACTTTTGGGTTCTAAAGTGCTTCAGTAACACTTTAATAAATGATACTTCCATGACCTGAAAGTCTTTAGGAAGATTTCAAAAGTATCTTAGATTGTGTCCTCCCATACACAATCAACAAACTGAAAGGAGAAATCAAGTCAATCATCTAATTGTTCCATCATCATAATGTGCACTTAATGAACTTGTGCCTCAGTATAGCAAATGTGTACTCACTAGTTTAGAAGCTAACATACCATCTAAAAGCACCCAGTTCAATTCAAGGGAACATCTGGCCTGATTAATTTTAAATAACAGTAGCAATAATCACTTAAAAGCAAACATACACACACACACACACACACACACACACACACACACACAGACACACACACACACACAGAGACACACACACACACACAGAGACACACACACACATACCCGAAACTGGAAAGGCAAGTTTACTAAGTTTTTTTTTTTTTATTTTAACTTAAAAACTACAAAAACAACAATTTTTAAAATAGGGGATCTCTAGCCATGATTTGTGAGGAAACTTGATACAACTTATTTATGACATGATACCTGATACCATTTTGATTCAATGACTGTAATAATTATCTCAAATGAGATAATATATGTAAAAACTCTCTGCAAACTATAAAGGACTTGGAAAGATGCCAGTAGTTGTAATTATTATTGTTATCTTTAACAACTAACTTCTCTCTCATCAAGGGAGCATCTCCATTCCCTCTATTTATTTGACTTAAGAGCTTTCTGTCATAATAAGCACCTGTCCTTTGTGATTTTTCTAATCCTCTCAAGTTGCATGTAAGCTAAAAGAGTCAGAGATGTATGTATTAGTCTAGTATTTGATGGGGTTTTTAAAAAATGTATATAAAGCACTATGCAGAGAAATTTCCTTTAAAAAGTTAAGACATAGTTGTAATAGGAACCAGATAAAGACTGGGTCTATAATTTCATCAACTTGTGTTGGTAGACAGCTGGGTAATAGAGAGGATAAAACACTGATCTTGAGAGTCAGGAAGACGTTAGTTTGATTTCTGCTTTGGACATCTGTTAATGATATAACACTGGTCAAGTCATTTGATCTCTCAATGTCAGTTTCTTTAGCTATAAAATGGAGATAATAATACAACCTAACTCATAGTGGTTGTCAGGATCAAATGAAATAACATTTAAATTGCTTTGTAAACTTCAAAATACTCTTTAAATGTTATCACTGTTGTTGTTGTTATTATCACTATTATCTTAGTAGCTTCCTATACCGGAGTATATAACTCCGGTTATATAGTAACTAAGTAAAATAGCGTCAGCATTATTTTGTTAAGAATAGTGGTCTGCGTATATCAAATGGCTTACAATCTCAAAGAGCAAGGAGGGGAGGGAAGGAGAATACTTGGAACTCAAAAAAATTTTTAAATGCTAAAAACTGTTTTTATATGAAACTGGGGAAAAATAAAATTTTATTAAAAAGAGAAAATAGTGCTCTTGGACACCTCCAAATGTAATCAAAATACTCTCTTGACCAATACAGTCCTCTGCCCTTCAATATTCTAGGGTGATTTAAGATAGGGAAAATCAAGCAACAAGAAGTAATGTCATTAATCTCTTACCCTTGCAAGGGCTTCTTCAATAGTGATCATCTTTTCCTTGACCATCATCATCAGCTGGATGCGCTCTTCATCACTCATTGTTATTTCACTTGCCACATAACCAACATCTTCACCTGGATATAAAGAAAAAGGAGGAGAAAAATATGTTTGAGATCACAAATTACCAAAAGACCTAACTGTTAATCTTACAAGAATAACCATGTAGAGTGGAGAGACCTCCTCTTGCATTGTATTAATGGGACAGTAAGGTGACAGTATTGGGTCACAATTTAATAACAGCATATCACAGCTTGGGAAAAAAAATTAAAACAGAAGTGAAACAAAAAAGCTTCCTCTAAGCTGCTAGAAACTTTCATAAGGGAAGCATACCCAGCATGATAGTTTCAGACCCAAGAATATAGAGAACTTTTTATTTGCCAGTGAAACTATACTCGATTAACCCCCTTCAAATCATAGAAATATTCCAAAATGGTGTAAGATTTCCTTGACTTCTCTTATTGTCTATGAAGCAAATTATATCACCCAAAATCTGCAGCAAAGTTCTGATGTTATAAAACAAAGATTTGGTAACAGGGTAAATTGTAGAAAATAAAACAAAGCTTCATAAACTGGCAAATCAGGCTAATGGGTTATTTTACTCAGTTAATACAGCTGCTTTATGAGGAAAAGGAAATTAAATGAAATCACACAGATGACCCATTTTTTAATTCACTAAAAGGTCTGTTTACTTATAAATATTTAGATGCACACAAACATAAACATGCACAAACTCAGTACACAGTAATGGCTAGGCTACTAGACAGGAAATCAGCAAGGTTTTGCTTCAAATGCTCCAATATTTAATAGCTCTTTAGCAGTAATAGCACTCTAGTCTCTCTGAGCTTCTTTTCCACACCATCTGTTAAATGGGGATAATAACACCTATAATGCCTACCTCACAGGATTATTATGAGCTTCAAATAAGATAATGTGGGTGATGCACTTTACATCCTCTAAAGCAATAACTGGTGTCAAATTCCAAGAGAGACAGATCCCTGTAGGCCACACATTGATTTAGAAAACCACAAATGAATATCATCTGTGTTATATCATATTTTAATTTATTTTGTTAGATGTTTTCCAATTGCATTTTATTTTGGTTCCTAAAGGTTTGGTGCTACATGCAGCCCCTCTCTAAAGCAACATATAAATGTCAGTTATTGTTTAAAAAAATATAAGTGCATATATATAATATATGACGTGTGCATAAATTATATATAACATATATGTATATGACATGTGTATATATGTAACAGAATGATACACATATATATAAGCCTTCATATATCATATATACTTACATATATACAGTCATATGGATGTGCATTATGGATGGATGTGTATGAAAAGCTCACTGTACAGTGAATAGAGAGCTGATCTTGAATTCAAAAAATTGTTTCTGACATGGACTGACAGTGTGATCTTAGCCAGCTACCTCCTTAAGCCTCCCAGAGTTCCTAGGCAATTCTCTAAAACTAAGTTACAGAACAATTACTCATTTTCATTGAAAATGGAACTTCCTTACCATGAGGTTCTTTAGACCAACCAAATAATATTTATTATGCCTCTATTACATGACATAGTAAGCAAGCACTGGGTTTGCCCCCCCCCCCAAATGTTCATACACCCATAACCATACCCATATTAGCAGTAGCTTTAACATGATAATCCCATGTATATATGTAGCAATGCATATATACTCACACGGCATTATTATCATAAACAAGGTTCTGAATTATAACAAGGTAGATGTTTTTGATGCAACGTTGTAAGCAGCTAGAATAGAATTGTAGCTAAAAAGCAAGCCCCTTGTCGGATTACTTTTAAAGAGCTTTCCTAAATTGCAAACAGATTCCTTTCATCTTTAATATATTAGAACCATGTAAGCAAGATCTGTACCTTTAGTCAGCATTGTGAGAAAGGATCCATCTGTGCAAGCGTGCTGGCTTTAACAAACCAAAAATAAGTGTGCACTGCAGTCATACATCTTTCTCTCCCTAGCTTATCTTTCTTATTCATCCTTTACTAGTTCCTTATGTTATTAAGATTTCAGCTATGGCCTGCCCTTGCTGCAGAGAAGTAAAGTGAAAGAGCTTGGTTTTATCATCAATTATGATGGACTTAACTCTTCTCAGTAATACAGTGATCCAAGTCAATTCCAATAGACATGGGATGGAAAATGTCACCTGCATCCTAAAGAGATTGAATACTTCAAACTATGCTATTTTCACCTTTTAGGGGAGGTTGCTTTTTCCCATAGATTTTTCCTTTTTTTCTGATTTTACTTTCACAACATGACTAATGCAGAAGTATATTTAAATTGGTTGTACATGTTTAACCTATATCAGATTACTTGCTGTTTTGGGGAAGGTCTAGCTAAGGGAGGGAGAAAAATTTGGAACTCAAAGTCTTACAAAAATTAATGTTGAAAACTATCTTTGCATGTGATTGGAAAAATAAAATACTATTGAGGAAAAAAAGAGCTTAGTTTTTAGACTGTAAGGGACAAATTCAAACCAGAGGTTGTTTTTGAATTTGCTTTTTCCCCTTTGTTTCCCTATGTTTTCATTTTGCATATAGCTATCACCAAGTGTTCTCTGATCCTTATCTATGTGACCTGACCATACAGAATGGATGGTGAACATGGAATGATAAATAATTGATGTTGTTTATTTTACTACTCACTTCACCTCTAATGGGAGGGAGGGGGTAGGACTAAGAAGGACAAGGAGCTGGGATGATTTTTCAGCAATTATTGTTTTTTTCTAAGTGGACTGGTATGTTTTTAACATTTGTCTATAATAAAGGACTCAGATCTGAGACTGAATTTTACCCTTGAATATTTCTAGGAAGATACTATGAAGAGAAAGCTTCATGGTTTAAGGCTTCCTCCAAGTTTAGAAAAATAATGATTCTTATAAGCATAAGCCAACTTTAAAAATATATCGCGTCAAACATAGCCAATAAATACAGGTGTGCTGGCCCACAAATCCATGCTTTTTCTGTGAGCATTTCCATCTCCCTTCTTCAGTTTACTAAATAAAAAGAAATCTTCTGAGCAAAAAGTGTACCCAAGTCTTTATGGTTCTTACTTGCAAATAAAAACTATGGACATATAAACAGTATGTGGATAAAATTTTCGTTTGACATTAAGCAAAGTTGCCCACAAGTCAGCTGTGCTAGATTCTGAAAAGTAATTTCATGTAGTTCTAGCAAGACATAAAAATGGATGGGAAAGACAACAAGACAAAACAAGGCAAAAAATGGAGGTGGGACTGTCTTCACAAGACAGGATAGGAAAATCCCTGTAGTATAAGGTATTTAGACAGTTCCCAGAAGCAATAGGCTACAAGTTATCCCCTTTCCCAGAAAAATGTCACAAGTGCAGGTGTCTTATGAACCATAAGGTTTCCATAAGGAAAATGGCTAATTGTCTTCTAGGCTGAGCCAATACTGGGGAAGTATCTAACTACCCAAATTTATCAGAGGAAGCAATTTATTCCCCTGGAAAGATGATTGCATTTTAGAATCTGAGGAAGTGGATTCAAGTTTTAGTTCTTCTACTTAGGACATATAGTAAGTGGATAACTCACTATGCCTCTTATGACACAGCTTAGGTAGTGGACAGAGTGCTGATCTAGAATCAGGAAGACATGGGATCTAATATGGCCTGAACAGTTTACTAACTGTGTGATTATGGGCAAATTGTTTCATCTTTGTTTGCCTCAGTTCCCTTAACTGTAAAATGGCCATAACAATAACACCTAATTCCTCATGATGTTGTGAGAATCAACATAATATTTAGGAAGTGCTTAGTATGGTGTGTGAATTAAGATTCTCTGAATATTAAGGTTTTTTTTTTTTTTTTAACCTCTTCTTCCCCATTTGCCTTAGCACCAAAATTATGCAGAGCCCAAGCTTTAGAGCAATAATAGTAAATCAAGAAGAGTTTTAACTTATTTTTATGAGTACAAGCAATGAACTATACATATCCATTTTAACTTATGGAATAAACCTCTCAATGTTTGAGAGAATAAGGGAGAAAAAACTGCTTATGCAATAGTACCTTTGGAAGTCTGCCTCATTATTCCTTTCTGATTCTTGCGGAAGTTCTGCCAAAAATACTTGTTTTTCTTTTTCCAATCCCCTTTCCCTAAAAGGACAAAAAAGTAAGTATAAGCAATAGGTATATGAAAATGAAAAGTAGATTTATTAAAATTCAAAGCTTTCAAAGATTACTTTGATTCAACAAAATAAATGTTTATTTCCCCCCTTAATTTTGAAATGAAAAATATTTGTAAGTAAATTCACAGCAATTTAAAGGAAATTAAACTTGACTGGAAATAAGAAAAGGTTTAGAGAGTTAAGCTAGGATATAAGGAGACATTATATTTATTCACATGAATAGCCTTTTCTATCTCCTTTGAAAATTAATTTAGGTAATGTGTCTGACAGGGAGGGAGGAAGGGAAAGAAGGAAGGAGGAAGAGAAGGAGGGAGGGAGGGAAGGAAGAAATGAGTGAAAGGAGGAGGGAAGGAGAAAGACTGACAAACTTTTGCTTCTCTTTTTTCCTCTCTTATTGTTAATCTGAGTGCATGACACCAATATGAAGTCTCTAATTATTGCCATTGATTTCTTGTTGTTAAGTAGGGGGAAAAAGGCACCAAAATAACTCACACAGTTTATGGAACCACTGAAAAGACTAATTGTTTTTATTGGTTTATGATCCTGACCCTCACAGATGAGGTCTTAGACTGGTTCTTGAGGATTGGTTTTGAGGGGATTTGAAGATCTTATTTGCACCACAAACAGATCATTGCTTTCAATATATTTGAGATAGGGGCAGTTAGATGGCACAGTGGATAGATAACTGGGCTCTGGAGTCAAGAGAATGTGAGTTCAAATGTTACCTCAAACACTCAATATTTCCTAGCTGTGTGTTGCTGAGCAAGTAACTTAACCCTAATTGCCTCGCAAAAACAAAAAAAATTATAAATCAACCTATTTGGGGCACACACTTACTAGCTGGAGGAAGACCAATAGGTTGGCTACTCTGATACAAAGAAAATGACATCCTAAGGGAATCATAACATCTAACAGTTGAACTCCCAGAATTCCCATCCCGTTCTAGAAGTTTTGCATTAAAATGTGTAACTCCAGAATTTTTTTTTTAAGTTCACTATCCAAGCATGCCATTTTTAACATGTGAAGAAGCCAGTAATCCATTCCAGGCATTACTAAGAAAAATGGAACATAGAAAAGAAAAGAAGTGGTTGCTAAGAGAATGAATTACTCATTCTATGAGGAAAAAAATGCCACTTTAATGACATAGTTACATGGCATAACCAAAGCAGCAAGAGGGGTGGGAGGGGGTAGGCAGAGAGATTTCTGATCTTTGCTTTCCCTGTGTCTCAATTATTGCCTCTGCAATCAATATATACAATTTCTGCCAAGCCCATAGATTACAAACTTGCTTTTTTTCCTAGAGTTTAGACCGGCAATTATATATAACATGAAGGAAACAGACACTGGAGTACCCTTCCTTGTCTACCCCTCTGAGAGAAAGGGTTAACTGTTTTCTAAATAGAAGACCCTTGTTTAAGTTACAACTCACTTTTTCTACTCCTTTAACTAGACCTGAGGAATGAAACTGGAGGCTGCTTAACTAGAGAATCTATGGATGTTCAGGGCTCTTAAAGGTTTAAGGATGTAACATGTAGCATTGTAACATATTAAAGCAAAACAACAACTATAATGAAAGTTGTCATGACAGCTCATGTGCAATGCAAACACCAATAACCAGAGTTAAAGCAAATAAATTGTACTGACCTATGGAACCTTCTTCTGAATTTGATTTGTGAAGCGGAAGCCTAGGACACACACAAAAAAAGAAAACAGGTTGATTAACAGGGGATCCTTTCTCATTGGGACAAGTGAAAAGTCACACTGCTCAGTTTGCACTATCACCTTTACTCTTTTTAAAGTCATTGCCAAAATACAGTTGTGACACAGGGTTTCGGTTGTGACACAGGATTTCCATGTTGAATGAATACCCACTGGGCACAAGGCACAATATTAAAGAAGGTATTTGGGCTAGGTGATCTTAAGAATTCCTTCCAGTTCTAAGATTTTTTAAATAATAATCTGTAAAACCAAGCAACAAACAAAAAACACATAACCTCCCTTCCCCCCAAAAAACAAAAACAAAAAACAACATGGTTGCTAACCTGAAGAGAAGTTTATTAGAAAAAGATGTCAAATACAAATGGAAATATATGAATGCAAGTAACAAAAAATTAAATCCTGCAAATATAGGATTGGTAGGATTAAACAATTACTACAGAACTAGAGATGTGTGTGCTTAAAATAAAAGGGTAGCAAAACCAAGGAAAGAGAAGATTTCATTATGCCAAAGAAGGAGGGATAAAGGTGAACATAACACAACATCTTTCATCACTCAGTATAGGAAGGAATCCATTGAACAAGAATATTGGCCTTCTAGAAACCAATGAAAGAGACAAGAAGATAGAGAAAAAGATCAAGAGATATAGAATACCATTCAGAAGGCTTTATGGGGTTTATGCTAACTGATCAAGTTTATAAACTATCATGGAGCAGAAAGTAGAATTTGAAGGTATCAGAGTATGTGAAAGAAAGCAAAGGTATGAAGAAAAAAAAATGGTGAAATCCACGAAAGATAGCATGATGAAATGAATAAGACACTGAACTTTAAGTCAGGACATGAGTTTAAATAATGCCTCAGATACAAGCAGTAAGATTCTAGGCAGGTAATTTATTCTTTCTGTAAACCAATCCCTTCATTATAAGGAGGAGAAGGAAGGGGGAGGAATAGAGGAGAGGGAAGAACGTGAGTAGTTAGATTTAATGCCCTTTTAAGATACTTTCCTAACTATGGTTCCATGATCCAACCCATGTGATAAGTCTGATTCCTTTTTAAGGCCCCAAAACCAATATTGTCCAAGACAAAAATGGACTTTCAGCTTTTATCCATAAAAAGCTAGTTGATTCCCTGCTTTGAAAGGCTTAACTACCTCTTGGCTGAGTCCTAGGCACTATTCATGAATGCAGCTCCTAAAAGATGCTACTCTACACTCAAAGCATGACAAGCAAATGGTATTTCTTTGGCGATTGGGAGAAAGAGAGTCCAATGTTTAATAAAGATAACCATGGTCAATTAGGAGAAAGAGAATGAGCTAAGAATATTCCACTAAAGTAACAATTAAAAGATGAGCATTATGGGATAACTATATTGGAAATACAATTTGCTTCATATATAAAAATGTATAGAACACAGAAAAATAAATGTCTACAAACTAAATTTCTTGTTCTTTTTTAGACAGTCAGGTGGCAGAATGAATACTTTGAAATCAGGATGAGTTGAAATCCTGCCTCAAATACTTATTAGCTGTGGGACTCTAAGAAAGTCATTATCTCAAAAAGTCTCTGTTTTCTGTAAAATGGGGGTGGTTGTAGTAGTGATAGTACTAATATCTAAATAATACTAATACTAGTATTACTACTAATACTAATTCACAAGACTGTTGTGAGGATTAAACAAAATAACTATATAAAGCATTTTCTAAGCTTAAAGCTATTATCAAAGAATTATTATTAATTGTATGTTAAATGTTTGATGTTTAAGTTTCCAATAAAAATAAAAACTTTTAAGAATAAAATTAAATATTACTTTCTCAATTCTAAGCTATACAAACAAAACAAAATGACCATAACATTTTAAAAAGTAAATACTGGTATCAAGAGGTTGCTGGGAAGCAGCTTTTTCAAATATTAGCCCAGTAAAACTCAGATAATTTCTCTCTTTCCATTGATTGTGTAAGGAACTTCTCAAAGGTTATCATAAAATGTGTCAAGCAAGTTTATTTTTATTGGCCACATTCAACCCCGCTGTACTGCACAAGCTTATTATAGCTGTTCAAACCAGACTCCAAATTTATTTTCTTACAGACTAGAACTTTCCTTCTGATAGGATTACTAAGGCAACTTTGTATTATAGCTGTCTAACTACTGACTTACATGGATATTTTTATCATAACCAAATTTTTAAAATACTTTTTGATTTCTAAAAGAAGTTTCTTTCCTAAAAGAGTACGTGAAGAGTCTGTCCCAAACAATGTGGTATAATGATAAGTCTTAAAGACTTTGTCAGAGACTGAATTGGAAATATACAATTATTGATAGCTTATTCTTGAAAGTCAATATTTATACATTCTTATTATCCTTCATTTGCATTATTTGGGTGGTAGCTGTTTTCCTAACTTCCTATGGTCTCATGCCAATGAAAACATTTAAGAGTTTAAAAGAATACTGTGACACAATTCTTATCCTAAAGAAACTGCAACTCTAGTAAAATACAGATTTTCAAACTTGCCTTCTAAATTCTAATAGAAGGGATTCAAGCACTTGGATGATATCGCCGGCATTTCCCTAGGTCGGCCAGCAGAGGCCACTAGAACTCCTTTATTCATTTCAGAATATTTTGGGGGGGGGGGGGGGGGGAAATAGCAACCATTCCCTTTTCTGTCTATTTCACAGTCTATACTAGCCAAACAAGTATATAAGCCAATATTTTATAAGCTAGGAGAAAACTTCTCATCAATTTGCAAAGAGGGAAATGACACAGTATGAAGTTTAATTTTGATTCCGTAAATTGTCCAAGCAAACAGAAGCTGGCACAGCAGTCAAATGAAATGCCATAGATTTCCTAGTTGAGACTGATTAGAAATTTAATCTGGCATGAACAGAAAATCAACTGATGTGGCCAAACTCTAGATTTGGACTGTACCAGGTGGAAGGGACCATTGAGTGATCCCCAGGTGGACCAAAGTTAATGCTTTGAAGCGCAGGTTCATGGGAAGTGAACTGACCGCCTAACTGTGCATCTTTCCTTCTGCCAAATGCTGTGTTCTCATCCAGGACTTGGAACAATGTGCCCTTGAGCCAGGTTTTCACAGTACATTTTGTCCTTACTGGTTCAGTGGAATATAAAAAAGTAAGTAACAGTATTTTCACAAAAGTTGAATGTTCGGTGGCTGGAAACGAATAAGTGACCCTCTATTGAATTTTTAAAAAGTAATTCAATAAGTACTTATTAAAAGCCTATTTTATGCCAGGGAGTTAACTTAAAATCTATGGATAGACCTACCATTCCTTACAGAGGCAGGAAACTAGAGGTATGGTATACTTCATATCCTGGATTGTCAAAGTCCATGTGTGGGCTGTTTTTGTTGTTTTTAGTTTTAAAAAGAAATCTTTATTATAAGGGATCACATACTGAGAGAGAAAGTGGATTCAGTCAGAAATGGATATGAGTAAAAACAAAATGAACCAATAAAAATAACATTTCCAAAAAAAAAAAAAAAAAACTAGATAGAATTTTATCCTTAACAAAATTGTCCAAGGGCAAATGATCTTAATTATCATAGTAATCAGTATTACTAAGATAGAATAATAGAATTGTAGAACTGAAAGATATTTTAGTGATCAATTTTTCCAACCTCTGTTATTAGAACTCAAGAAACCAAGGTTCATAGAGGTGACAAAGACATGCTCAGGATCACACATATTGAAGGAATGGAATTAGAATGCAGGATGCTTAATTACTTATCTAAAGCTTCTCCCACTACAACATGCCATTTCCATTTTTTTTTTCTGCCCAGACTTTAGCATACAATGAGATTTTTCTCCCAGATGAGAAAACTTCCTCTACCAATTAAGAGCTCCCACCTAATCTTAGTCATTTGCCTAAAACAAAGAAATATTAGGTGATTTGTCCAGGTCACAAAAAAATGTAGGAGAAGGGGGGGTATGAGACCAGGTTTTCCTAACCTCTAAATCAGTTTATTTATCTACTTCGACACACTATCTCTTACATCCATTTTTAGAAGTATTTAAAATCTTTAAAATATTTCCCTCAAAAATTCTTGAAACATCTGATAGAGTAGCCCTTTCTTTAATAAAGTACATTGAACAGAAATTGACAAACAATTTGTGACTTAGGTTACAAATTCACTTAAAGAAGAGTAGCCCCTAGATTTATTTACACAATTCTTATGAAGTCCTGGAGCCTGAGGCAGATTGCGTGGTGCAGAGCCTCCCTGATTAAATTTTTATAGGGGTAAAATATGATTAAAATTAATGGAAAGGATAAAGGTAAAGAGAAAAGTGACAGAGAGAGAGAGAGAGAGAGAGAGAGAGAGAGAGAGAGAGAGAGAGAGAGAGAGAGAGGAAAAATTGTGACTACGAAGATTTTTATATATATAAAAGAAAGATAGGCTAGTAGACCATATTGTATAGGTTGCCATGAACAGTACTTCTTGAATAATTATAATCTGTCAGTTAAAGTATACTATGAGCTTGAGGGCAATCTAATATTCTCCTGAGGGTTGTGCCAGTAATAGCTATTTGCTAGAGTCTCCAAAAGAACATGATTCTTCACACATTATATTTTGATACATATATTCATGTCTGGGTGCCCCATTTTGAGGATGACATTGACAACCAGTAAAATGTAATTGTGATCAAAATCCAACCAGAAACACCTAGTGTCTCCTTTCTAGCTTGCTTTAGTCATTTGGAAGCATTGCCTAAAATTACATTAAGATTAATTTCACTTAAGTTCATTTTGGATCTAACAGGTGGTCCCAGATCTGTGATTTTGCCAGGATAAGGAATTCCCACTAAAAAAAAAAAAAAAAAAAACAAACAAAAAAAAACTTCCCTCACTTCTGCAGTCTGGAAACTCATTTTATACTCTTAGAAAGGTTTCTAGAGCACTGATTAAATGACCTCTCCATAGTCACACAGCCAGTATATGTCACAAACAAGATTTGAACTGAAATCTTCCAGATTTTTATTCACTAGAGCAAAGAGTCAACTGGGGTGGTATGGGGAAAGGGGGTATTTATATACATTCAAAGGATCAATGCTAGAAGATCCATGAACTTAGATAGAAAAAAAAATTACTAACCTCTATGACTAAAATTATTTCCTCCAATAATTAAAAAATAAACAAATTTCTGAGAAGAGGTCCATTGGCTTTACCAGATGGCCTAAGGTATATATGATACAAAAAGATCAAGAATCCCTGTACTCAACTATCATGCCATTCATCAGAGTGCAATTATTATCCCAAATTGGACATAGTTGAGTTTTTTCTTCAACATTAATCTATCATAGAACATAGCTCACAGAAATAGAAGAATTAAAATTACGTACAAAGGTTACCTCATCAACCCCTCAACTTGCATAGGGGTTAGGAAGCATAAGAGGGCATTAGGCCTGGAATTCAGATCTGGCCTTAGGCCCTTTCTAGATCTTTGATTTTGAAGAGTTTATTTCTAATTCAGTTTCCCCAACTGTAAAATATGAATCATAATAGTACCAACCTCCCAGGGTTGTTGTGAGCTTAAAATGAGATAATATTTGTAAAGTAGGCACTTAATAAATTCTTGTTGCCTTCATATTTAAATGTTATCATGTTCTCTCATATCCTTCTGTTGTTCTCACTTTGCATTTTAGTTCGTGAAGGAGTCTGAGAGATGCTTATTGAAAGGCTGCAATGGGCAAGGCTCTGTTAGAGCACCTTCACAATCACTTTTACATCACTCATGTGATGTTTCTAATAGAAAGTTTGATTATGACCATTTTACAAATGAGAAAACCAACTGCCATAGAGGTAAACTGATTTGTTCAAAGTTATGTAGCTAATAGTTAGTAGCAGTCAGATCACAAACCTAGTTTATCAGACACCGGTCCAGGTGTAGGAAACAACAGCACAGTGACAGACACTCATACCGAAAAGCTTCTCTTCTCTTCCCTGTTCCCTGCTTGCTTAGGATTGTCATTTAGTTTTGGAGTGGGAAATAATATTTTGAGGGAATGCCTGGAAAAACACAGTAACTATACAGATATTAAGACAGAGGTATTCCCTCTGAACATTCCCCTTCTTGCTCAGTTTTCTAGATGTACACAAAAAGACGGTCTGTGGGTGATTTTAGGAAAGAAGAAGTGTAAAGTTAAATAAGTACTACAGTTTAAGTATAAAGATCTAAGTTCTAGGTCCAGTTATATTGTTGAATAGCTGTATTATTTTGGGCGTTTTACAATGAGGAGTTAGGAAAGGAGAACATTCACATGAACAGATGCAAAGTAAAATAAGAAGCAATAGGGAAATAATATAAAGAATGATACAAATGAAAAGAGCTACAATAAACATTAAAATGGAAGGCCACATTTCTAAAATCCATTGATGGACCTGAAAAAAAAAAGATTATTCCCCTCCCTCCTTTCTTTCAGAAGTTGGTTTGTGGAAATATAACACTGCAGAGGTGATGGGAGGGAGTAATACGTTGGATAATTTTGTTAAGTTATTTGCTTTTCCTTTTGTTGCTGTTATTACAAGAAATAGCTCTCTGGACAAAGGAGTACAGATAAATTGGGAAATGAAAGTGACTAAAAAAAAATCCCCACTAAAATATATCAACCCCCTCCCTTTTTTTTTTGTAAAGTGGAGACTTTGATCTGAAAGATCCCTTTAAAATAAGAAAAGGAATAACTTTAAAACTAATTTTAATTTTATAGCAAGTATTATTGTTTCATATGAAACTTCCATCGTGTGTGTATGTGTGCACGCATAGGTGTGACTAAGAACAGGATAGCTTTAAAAGTAACATTGCATTTATTACATACTTTTCCAAAAAAGAAGCTGTCTTCACTCTTTTTGCATGAAATTTTTTTCTGTTCTATTTTGTATATGGAAATGCACTTTTTTGGTATTCATTGAATTTAGAACAAAGTAAAAATAAAAGTAAAAAAATTTAAAGTAAAATAAAATTTTTATAATGCTTGGCAAGGGACATAAGTAGGCTATAACACAGAATGAATAACTAATTATGTAGAAAAATCAAAATAAAAAAATGATAGAAAAGGAAGATGTACTGCGATAGTTCTCAAAGACCATACTTGAAAAAACAAACACTCTGATAGGTCAAATCCTATTAGAATGGTTTTGAATCTAGGCCACATAATGGACTATATGACTTTCCTTTGAAGACTGGCCTGGCTAAATTCAAAGAGGCTAACAAAATCGATTTCTATTTATATAGCATTTTTAAGTTTATAAAACACTTTACATTTACATACTCAATCTAACCCAATAACCTAATACCCAATAATCTTAGGAGGTAGATGCTATTATTTTCTGCTATTATCATGAACAGTTTATAAATAAGGAATGTCTTCAATCTGTTGTCTCTCTCATTAGAGTGTGAGCTTCTAAAGAGGAATAGATTGTCCTACTTTTTTAGATACACAGTGTTTTGTGTTTAGTAAGCCCTTAATAAATCCATCCATGTATATCCATCCATACTTTCTTCTTTCCTTCCTCCCTCCTTCCACCTTTTCCTTCCTTCCTTCCTTCCAACAGGTGACTTATTTCACAAATCGATGATGGATTCAGGGTAAAAAGAAAAAAACTGACAATTTTTATTTTTCTTTTATTCTAGGAGAGGGAAGAGAGAGAAAATAATTTTTAATTGGAAAAAATTAATTTACAAGGCTAAGAAGAGTTAAATGACTACTTCCTCAGGCTAACACAGATAATTTCTTAGGCAAGGTTTGAACATTCATCTTTTTGTTCCTAGGTACCAACTACCTCTAGTTAACTCATCAACAGGTTGGCCATAAAATAATGAATTTCTTGGCCATCTCAGCCCCCAAAGACCATGTCAATAGAAGCAATAGATGAAATGACAAAACTACACATTTTTGAAGTATTGAAATAATTTAAAAGTTAAAGATTCTCTGTTACTAGAAAACAAAGTGTTTTGAAATTGCTGTCTCCTCAACTGTATTTTAGGAAATAACTTCCCTATTTGTTTATTTTCTGTTACATTTCTGTTTTTTTGTTATATTTCCTTCTTACCCCAAATTACTTTATTTCTGAAAGCCACAGAATCCTCCACAAAGGGTAGAAAAGGGATCTTGGCAGTCAGAAAGATATGAATGTTATTCTTTTCAGGAATTCTGGGGAAGGGATTTCATAAAAGCTGATGACTTGATTCCTCTATTGAGTTAAACTACAACTAGTTCTTTTGCCTCCTTGTCTTTGGATTCCATGCCAAATAATTACAACCCTGCCTACTTTCACTTAAATTTTCTGCTTTCTTGGAGAATTTATAATTCATGAAAAAATAATCCCTTTTATTTGAAGCCTATAAAATGTGTTATTAGTGTTGCAGAATTATAATTTGATATATTATTAAAATGCCATTCTGTTATACTTTGGAATACAAGTTTTCTAGCTAAGCCTTACCTTCTATCTCCTTTCTCCAGACATAATGAATATCAGTGAGGAAATAAGACTCCAATTTATAGTATTTTGTTTTATGAAAAACCATCCAATATCTACCAGGAATATGTGTTCTTACACTGCTCCCTCTTCCATAAAGCAAAATTTTAAATTTATTTAGGCTTATAGAAAAAAACAAAACAAAACAAAACAAAACAAAAAAAACAAAAGAAAAGTGAAATGTTTCCCATGGAATTTGACCCCTTCTTTAATGAAAGTTTTTTTTTTTTTTTTTTTATCATAAATACTTTAATGGAGTTACTATGGTTATCCCCTTTCCTAAATCAGCTCATAACTCATCCATAGCTTCTTATATGGTTCTTTCTTAGTTGTAACTCAATTATCCTCTAAGTTAGGGTTCTTAAGCTGAGTACATAATTATTTTTTTAAATAAGTATTTTCATAGAACTGGTTTCCTTTGAAATCCTATGTGCTTCATTTTATGCATTAAAAAATAATATTCTAAGAATAGGACCATGGTTTTCAACAAACTGCTAAAGAAATCCATGATTTTATATATATATATATATATATATATATATATATATATATATATATATATATATATATATATATTTAAAGTTTAAGAACAACTGCTCTACATGACCTAACTAGAAGACTAGAGGCCTCCTTCAAGTTGTTTTTTTTTTTTTTTTTTTAAACTATTTCATGGATATTACTGCAATTCTTAGGCCAACCATTACTATTTTTCATTCATGACCCACCCATTCCATATGCAAAACCATCTGCATTATGTGCAACCTACTTACATTTGTTTTTTCTAAAACAATTACTTTTATGAGTAAAAAATCATTCAAAATCTCTGCTCTCCTTGTAAAAGTAGAAAATCAATGTATCTAAGAACCTTATACAATCTCACTGTTTTTCACTGACTAAACTTATTACTGGGGAAGACATAAAGAAATATACCTTCCTCCTCTCAACACAGAAATGAGAGATGATAGGCACTACATATGCTATCACATAGAAACTCTTATGATTGACTTTTCTTATCTATTGTTCATCGGTATAAAGGATGGTTCAATTAGTTGGTGGGTAGAATGGTGATGTCTTTTTGCAATATAAAAATAAAACGTATCAATATACTTTCTAAAATCTGAAAAGAAAAATAAACCTTTCACTGCATCAGCCCAAGCAAATAAACATCTTTTCTCTTTTTCATATCTACATGACCACTAGAACAAAACCGCTTTTCATTCATTTTGTATTATTTTTTCTTTCTTAACTAGTGTAATATTATTAAAATGGAAACTTCTTGAGGGCAAGAATGATCTCACCTTTGTGTTAGTATTTCCAGCACTTGGTACGGTGTAAGAACTAACAGAGAGTAAGAGCTTAATCATTTTTTGGTGACTGATTGATTCCATGTCTTTTTTTTATTATGTACCCAAATTCATGAAAATATCAAATTCTCTAAATGTACTCAAATTTCTGCTTTTCTTCACAAAATATTTATAAACAACTAAAATGAGATTTCTCCAATTCCTAATTTTCATGTTTACTTTCCATAACATTTTTGTAAAAGATCATGAAGCCTATATACTGTGTAACTGTTTTTTTTTTAAATCTATTTTATTTTTAGTAATGTACTGTTGTTCTCACTGTACTCCTGCTTATTTTATCTTTACAGGCATTTGTTCATGTCATTATTAACCTTGTTCTTGCAGGACAAGGACTTTATTCTAATTTTGTCCAGTATAGTGTTATGTATTTGATTGTTAAGTTGTTTTTTCAAACTGATAACCGTTTCTCTCTCCACTCCCCCCACCCTCTCTCCTTCCCTTTCTCCCTCCACAGATCTGGACTTCGATTTCATTTGTGTGGGAAACTCAGGATAGAACACTCTCAGACAGCATAAAATCTCCCCCAGTGCAGTTCAGTACTTTATATGTAATTATGCCTTGAGCATTGAGATGTTATATGATTTTCCAGTAGTTACACAACTAGTATATGTCAAAGGCAAGACCCAAGCCCAGATCTTATTTTTATTAAAAATAATTTATATTGATGTCTTTTGTTTTTCACATCATCATAATTTAACTTTCCTTTCAGAAGGATATTTCATAAAATTAGTTGTAGTTTTTTAAAGACAGAGAGAGAGCAAAAGAAAGAAAATGAGAAAAATTAATACACTGAAAAAATATTCAAATTTTTATGCATTAAAAAACAATATTCTGAGAATAGGACCATGGTTTTCAACAAACTGCTAAAGAAATCCATGATATATATATATATATTTAAAGTTTAAGAACAACTGCTCTACATGACCTACCCAGAAGACTGGAGGCCTCCTTCAAGTTTTTTTATTTTTTTCCATTTTTTTAACTATTTCATGGATACTACACTTCAATTCTTAGGCCAACCATTACTATGAAAATGAAATGAAAAAAAAAAAAAAAAAGAAACAACATTCAACACTTGAGAGCCTCCTAATCTTTTCATCTTTATTTGAGTCATTCTTTATCTTTTAAATTTTGTCATGCTTGCTTTTGAGTGTTGGATATGTGATTTTTCTTTTCATTTACATTATTGTAATCGTCTTGTTTATTATTTTCTTGGTTGTGCTTACTTCACTTACTATCCATTCATGTAGACTTTTAAATGCTTCTCTGTATCCAGCACATTCATCTTTTTAGAGTATGATAATATTCTTTTATATTCATGTACTACAATGTGTTTAATTATTCACCAACTCATAGCCATCTATTTTGTTTACCATTCGTTACTATCATCAAAATTGTTGTTATAAGTATTTTGGTATATATGGGGATTTTCTTTTATTAATGGCCTCACAAGGGTATAAATCTAGTAATAGAATCTCTGGGTCAAAGAGTAGTGACATTTTATTTTATTTTTATAATTCCAAATAGCATTCCAAAATTGTTTTGCCAATTCACAACTTGAGCAAAAATTCATCAATGTACCTACCTATCTTCCCAGGATCACTTCAACATAATTGTCATCTATTATTCTTAATAATTTGCAGGATGGAAGGTTAAATCTCAAGTTTATTTTGATTTGTATTTATTTTATTAATATTATTTTGGAACATTATTTCATGTGATTATTAACATTGCAATTCTTTGGAGAGCTCTTTGTTCATATTATTTAACCCTTTTTATAGTGAATTCTAGTTCTTAATTATAAGGGCTACTTCTAAATAATTAGCATTTTGATATGGAATTTAGGCAGACCCAGTCCATTTTTTTTTGGGGGGGGGGGGAAATCAGGTTCCATAAGCCACTTATTAATAGGGTTCTTGGATGCATAGTTGTGTAGACTGGCTTAAGATAAGACTACAATCCAATATAAAAATGATTTAAAACAAAGTAAATTCTCATGGTTTGGGGAGAATGGCTATATAAATGTAGTAGATTAATATTATTGTATCATAAGAAATAACAAATGTGATGAATGTGGAGACTAGAAAGAGTTAAATGAACTTAAAGAAAGACTTAAATCTACATCAATTTATGTTAAAGTAAGTAGAGCCAAAGGGAAAAAATACACACTGACTACAATAATGTAAATGAAAAAAAAAAAACACCACTAAAAATTCAAAAGTGAATATTGCAAAATTCAAAGAACAAGCATAGCCCTAGGGGGAAAAAAAAAAAAAGGAAGACACTTTCTTCTTCTCTTTTGCAGAGATTTTAGTACCTATGGGTAGGAATTACTGTGGATATATTGTTAAATTTTTTTCAATGTACTGATAGTTTTGTCGAATTATTTTTCTCTTCTTCCTTTTTTTCATTAAAAAAAATTCTTTGTTATGGTTCTCTGGAGGTGGATGGATACTGGAAGAAATGTAATTGATAAACAAAAGATATCAATTAAAATTCATTTTAAAGAATACCAATTTAAAGAAAAATATCTTCATATAACATGAATATGCACATATATAAGTGTGTATTCAGTCATACACACACACACACACGAATTGGCAAAAAAATTCTTAAAATCAAAGTTAGCATTTTCAATCATGTCTTAGAGACATTTTTAAACCTCTGTCCCTTTTAAAAAAAAAAAAATGACTACATAAGATTAGGAAATGATTAGTCCTGCTCATATTCTCTTTGTAGGACTACATCTAAATCATTTTAGATATTCCTTACATTTTTAAAATTAAGAAATAGAAATGTAAAATCTAAGAAAGCAATTTCAATATTCAACAGTAACCCATATATGGAATATTGTACTCAGTTTCAAGTGGCACATTTTAGGAAGGGGACTCATCAGCAAAAATTCTAAAAGAGAATGACCAGGATGGTAAAGAGCCCCTAAATTATGCCATATAAGGATAATTTGTAAGGATATTTAACCTGGAGAAGAAAATACTTGATTGGGAGAAGGATAGAAGGGAAGCTGACAATTGCTTTCAAATCTTTAAAAGGTTGTCACAATGGGATAGGGATTGGACTTGTTCTCCTCAGACCTAGAGAGCAGAATTAAGATCAATGGATAGAAGATACAAAGAAGCAAATTAAAGCTTGATGTCAATAAAACTTTCTAATATTATACACAGTAACCACAAGATTATGTAATAATCAACTGTGATGGACTTGGCTCTTCTCACCAATGTGGTAATTCAAGGCAATTCCATTAGACTTGGAATGGAAAATGCCATTTGCATTCAAAGAGAACTTTGGGGACTGAATATGAATTGAAGCATAGTATTTTCACCTTGTTTGTTTCTTTCTTTCCCAACAGTCTTTCCCCTTTTGGTTTAATTTTTCTTGTACAACATGACAAATATGGAAATAGGCTTAAAAGAATTACATATATTTAACCTATCCCAGATTACCTGCTGTATTGGGGAGGGGAAGGAAAGGGAAGGAGGGAGAAAAAATTGAACACAAAAACTTACAAAAATGAATGCTGATAACTATCTTTACATGTATTTGGAAAAATAAAATATTGATTTTTTTTTAAAAGAAAACTTTCTAATGATTAGAACTATCCCAAAGTCAAAAGGGCTACCTCAGGGGGAAATGGAATTCTTCTCACTAGATATCTTTGAGTCAAGGCTAGAATGGCAATTTATTGGATAAATTATATAGGGGATTGGTATGGGTTGGTCCCTGAAGTATCTTTCAGTGCTAAGATTCTGCAGATCTGTGAACACACAGATTCTTTTCATTAGTATACATCACAATCCATCTATTTTTTCTTTAACCTATGCTGTTCTCATCCATATTCCCTCATAGTACTTCACCAGAGGATTAACTTGCTAGAGGGATTTATTCACGGATGTTATTCTTAGATTTTGGAGTTACCATTGAAGGACTCACTCTGCTAAATATATGTTATCCCACATTTGATATATGTTGATTGTGTGGCCCTGAGCATGTCACTTAAATTCTCAGTGCTCAAGGGCAGGTAGGCAGTGCAGGGAATAGGGTACTGGGCCTGCAGTCAAGAACACTTCTCTTACTGAGTTAAAATCTGGTCTTAGATATCTATTAACTATGTGACTCTGAGCAAGTCACTTATCCCTGTTTACCTCAGTTTTCAGAAAATGGTAAACACCACTTTATTAACTCAATTATCTTGGCCCAAGAAAACCCCAGAGTCAGACATGACTGAAATGAATGAACAAGTTCAAGATAACTATCTCTAGCTCTAAGTTGCAGAGAAGACTGCTGATCCAGAGAAAGTTAAATCAACCAATAGTTCTTTAAACCTATGAAATCATGGGTTCAGTCCTTATCCATATACATATCAATTATTGCTATCATTTTCTCTGTTATACTAAAAACTTTTTAATTTTTTGTTCATTGATCATTGGAGACGGTGAAGAACTGTTTGGTATCCTAAAGTAGGATAAGTAGTAGAAGCTGGAATTGCTGAAATAACAAACCAGAAATATTTCACTGAAGAAAAATGGTGACTCTCCTATCACATAACAGTAGACACTTCTGGACTTTCAAACTTCTCATGATGGTCAGTAAAAAGATAGTTCAATTTCTAGACATATGGTGGGTTGATTCTATGGGATCACTGGATGGACCACAAATTTGATATACCAACTGTGTTGCTGTAACATTTGTCGAATCTGAAACTCCTTCACAAATGGGCATTGAAAGTGATTTGTGTTCTTTCATTCATAGCCTGATAACTTGTACTGAAAGTTAATGATGCAGTGACACTTGGCAGAAGTATAAGAGAGCTGCATGTCTGAAAGGCAGCCAAATGACATTATTTCCCTCATAGACCCCTTGGTTTTGCTATGCTCTGATATATAGCTTCATTAGAAATACACCTCTAAGAATTACATTAACACACAGCTGGAGAGATCCGTGGGTGTAGACTCAGACAGGGTGGGGAAAGTCAAATTTATGGCCTACTGTAGTCATCTTACAAAGTTTCCAAACCCGTCCCGGTGACTTTCCCATTTCCTAACTGTGGGTTGTAGTTGTCTTCTCTTGGGATATATGGGTTTCTTTATGGGTCTAAGAAGAGGAAACAAGAACTGTTTTAAACATGATCTTCGTTTCTTCTTCAATACTTAAAGAAACTGCTCTGTTGTCAGAGTAGTTACTTCTTTAGCAGATGAAAATCCCAGCCTCTATATAGGAGATGGATTTTGAGAACTAATGTGCCCTCCCCCAAAAAAAATCATAACCTTGCAGCCAACCTGATGATAAACGTCTTTTGACTTATTTAGCAAATTTTCAGATGATATTGACTACTTCATTTGTACTTGGGGCCTACTTAGCTTAGTAGTGCCTGACAGTGTTTGTGTTGTACTGGCAAAGCCCCTGACAACATATAATACCTTCAGGTGTCAATATGACACTAGAAAAAGATTTTAGAAGACATTGGTATAGTAATTGCTATTTAATTAGAGAAAAAAGATTTGGGAAATCATGTCTTCAATGGAAATAAGGAAGTTGGGAGAGGGGAAATGTTTTAGGAAGAAGATGACAAGATCGGTTTTGAAAATGTTTAATTTTAGGCACCCATGAGACATCCCCTTGAAGATGTTTAGCAGAGTGGAATTCAGGAGAGATCAGCTCAGATGTAATTTGGACATCCATAGCATGTAGATGAAAAAGTCATAGGGATATATGAGATAGCAATGTAGATTAATATAAATAGAAAAAAGAGAGAACAGTGCATGGGGTAACACCCATATTTGGGGAGAAGAAAGAAGAGGATAAACCAAAGAGACCAAGTTAGGAGAACCAAGAAAAGTATCATCATGTACCTTAAGAGGAAAGTTATCCAGAAGGTATGGTGATCACTTATATTTCAGAAAATCAAAGAAGCTAAGAATTGAGAAAGGATTATTGGATTATGAAATTAATAAATCATTGGTGACTATGGAGAAAACTATTCTACCATGTAGAATGCAATGGAAACCACACTACAGAATTTGGCTGTTTTCTTGTATAAAGGAAGAACCGAAGCTTCAGAAAAATTTTTTAAAGTATTTTATGCCTTAGCTCTGATGATCTTAGCCCAGGTCTTCATGTATTTCAGTTTTGAATTCAGGTAATCATATTGTTTTGTTTTGTTTTTTCCTTATGTGCACACTAAAGATTTTATAAGATACTGCAGCATACCACATGGGTAATGAGGTATCCTCAAACCCAGGAAGAGCTGGGTTCAAGTGCTATTTCCGACACATGGTGATTATGTGAGCCTGGACAAATCACTTAAAACTCAGGACCTTCAAGCAATTTTTAAAGACACAAATAGTAAAAAAAAGTTCCTATCTGCATACAAATTTAGGACTAGTTCTTAACTCCTATTAAAGGATAACATGCTCCCTTTATTTCTGAAATACTATGAATCTATTGCCATACATGAGGAGTGGAAATGTAATCAGATTTGGTTTTAATGATCATGGGCATTCTAAAAAAGTCATTTAAGATGTTAAACCTTATCCTAAAGCCCAAAAGTACAACTTAGTCAATAGGGGTTTTGCATGGCCTTTTAAAGGCTATGCATTCATTGCTGGGCTTTTTTAAGAACATTGTTTACATTTTTAAATGGTCTTGAGTTATCCTACAAATAGAGTTGAAAACCCTCTTTTTTCTATCTCTCTCCAGAATTTACTGCATGTGTACAATGAATTCGGGGAAGGCTTTTTATACATGAAAATGCTGCTCAGTTGCAAAGCTCTGAATGAAGCAATAAAAAAAAAATTTGCATGCTCCTTTGGAAGGCCATTTGGTTATCTGTATGCCTGATGCAGGACCCAGTTCCATAATTGGTGTGAAAACTGCCTGCCACTATAACTGTTACAGGATGAACATGGGATAATTTATCTCAACAGAAGTTGGCACAGGGAAGAAAATGGGCCTTTAGTATTCTTATCAAATTTGCATGAGCCCAAAGGGAAGGCAGGGCTGCAAAGGCCCTGACCTTACTGGCATCAGCTTGAGAATGGGGGAAAGACAGAGGGGGGAGATGGGAGGAAAAGAGGCTCCATTCAATTATCTCCTCATTACGTTTCCATAGTGATGGCTCTTTAAGCAGGTCAAAACTTTCTCAGTGGAAACAAACACCGGTTCTCATTCAACATCATCCAAACAGGGATGGCCATGTTAGCTGCTGGCACTGTTGGAGCCTAGTTGAACCAGAAAAGAGATATATAGGAGCAGAAGTAGCAGAGGCTTTCTTTGCTTCAGCTGCTCCAAGGAGTAAGAGGGAATATTGGTGTCAAACAGCCTCTAAGAAAGCTAAATGCTCTTTCCCCAGCCAAGAACCAATCTCAGGCAGCCATGGGAGTCTGTATATTCCCAGGGCCTTGCCCCTGCTCCATATATACACATATATCACTCTCACACATAGCAACTGAGATAACTCTGGCTTAGCACATCTGACTCTGCCCTCGGCATATTATTAGCAGGGAGGACCCTTCCCCCAGCTGCCTCAGGGACTCACATTGGTCCGGCTCATCACATGCTGGAGAATGAGGTTAGCCGGCTGCCTGCTCCATTGTGAGTATTATTGTGGGAGTTTCCTGCCCTATTTCTCTTAGGGAGATGCTTTCTGTCAGGCAGCATGAATAATTTGGCTTCCTGTGAATCTAGGCTCTAACAACTAACTGAACACAGTGTCATACCCACTTTTGTGGTGCTCCCTTGATTCCTCAGGCACAGATGATGGTGAATTTTGATTATAAATGCTGTGAAAATCTTGAAAGTTAAAACACCCTTCTTGATCTTTTTTTTAAAGACATACTTTTAAGATCTTGTTAAATTGTTATCAGGCTGCTCTGTATGTAATCATCACTTGGGTCATTCCAAGTTCTTTTTCATTTTTCTGCTGGTTGTGCTTATGTCTTGTCCTCTGGTTGCTCCACATTCTCTGGCCATTAATGCTCATTTTACTACAGAAGAGTTCATCATCACCTATCACAGATGATTTGGGAACCCAAGAAGAGTAAGTTGTTGGATCATCTATGATAAGATATGAGTCACCACAATGGTGAAGTTGCCTACAATTTCTAAGTCTTTTCACTCTGAGTGTTGCTGGGACTTTTGCTTTAAGGGCTAACTTTGGAGATCATTCCCTTGGTGTCTTTCTATATCATTTTTACCATGCATTGATTCAAATAGATATTATTGCTGATAGCCAGTGGAGGAGCATCTTAGAGACCAGGTAGACAATTCTGAGTGTCCTCTAGAACATCACTTACTTTTCTACTCCTATACCTTTCCAAAAGAAATGGGAGAGAAAGAGAGAGGAGGGGGGAGGAGAAGAAAGGAACAAAGACAGAAAGAAAGAGAAAGAAAGACAGAAAGAAAGTGAAAAAGATGAAAGACAGACAGAAAGATAGAAACAAAGAAAGAAAAAAAAAAGAAAGAAAGCTGAAAAATTCAACAAAAATTACTGTTAAAATACAGCTTTCTTTTTGACTCATGCCCTTGCTTTAAAAAAAAAAAAAAAAAAAAAAAAGCTGAAAATTTTCAACAAAAATTACTAAGTTAAAACTTGGCTAACAATAATATTGACTTGAATTAGCCAGGAGATTTTGCAATAGCCAGAGGAGAAATAGTTTATTTAGAGAAAGAAGGAATGAGTACAGCTTTCTCTAGAACCTAAGCAAAGCTTTTTCCATTTCTGATGTCTGCTATCTTCTCCACAGGTGTCTCTACTCTATCTGTCTTTGTATCTCTCTGCCAGTAGCTTTCAGAAGTTCAGTTTGTTAGCTCAGAACTGTTTGAGGTTTGCTTTCAGGGAAGCTTTTGCGTAATGATGGGGTGGGATAGGAGACAGTGTAAAAAAAAAAAAAAAAAAAAGTTTCTAGGTCATTTCCCCAATTTTGTCTAATGCTCTGCTTTTATCTAATGCCAGGGAGAGAATAAGAAGTTACAGTAGCTCAACCTGCAAGGCAACTCCTTATTCTGCAGAAGTCATGACAGTGATGAGTACTCCTTGTTATAGGCCAATGGCATAGCCCAGGCATATGGGCTGCAGCTATGAGTAGGTCAGCTGGTGACTTACAAAACAGATATAGCTTACTGCAATAGTGTGTTAACTTAGGAACAGCTGAAATAGAGGATTCTAGCTCACAGCTGCTCAGACTACTGAGCCCTTGTGATCAGGAATGTTGAGCCCTTCAGATATTAAACATGATGGAGAACACACACATGTACATATATACACGTAACTCACTTTCTCTCACTCTCTCTCTCTCTCTCTCTCTCTCTCTCTCTCTCTCTCTCTCTCTCTCTCTCTCACTGTGTGTGTGTTTCCTGAATAATTTATATTAAACATATCAGGATTGTGTTAGTCAGCTCTATGATGGCATCAGAACAGAAACAAATAGCTCATAAGAAAATGGTTTCTTTTCAATGATCTTACAATTACTTCAACAGAAATGAGATTTCATAGCTGTGGGTACTCCCTTCAATGAAACTCTTTCATATATGTCCTCCCACAGAACTGCCGATCCAACATACTAGAGACCTGGCTCTAACACTTTAATTTGTATAGCTCCCAACAGAGCATATGGGGTGCCCAACGACTATTCTTTGGCTCTTAAGACAGTTCACTTCCATAATTAATCACCCATCTCTTTCAAGATAACTGTCACAATGAAATTTCTACTAATACATCTTTAGGCCACTCACACTCATCATGTGCTTTTCTACCTTCTTTTGGATAATCCATTATCTTGCAATTATTTAATTCTATTCCAAATGACCAAGAAAGAATTTTTCTCCAAGCAAAATTCAACGATATGAGTAAAAAGATGTGCTCCCTGACTCATTAACATGAGAGGCAACCAACTTCATCACTGCCACTTGCTGCTGCAAATGCTAATCAAATGCCAAATGGCAAAATGGATTTTGAGACTTCAGAAATAGAAGGAATTTTGAAGATCATCTAGACCAGTCCCTTCATTTTACAGATGAGGAAACTAAGAGTCAGATGGGTTAAGTAACTTACCCAAGATCTCACAGTAGTAAGGCCAAAATTCAAGAGCAGATCTTTGGACTCAAGAACCAGTTTTCCCCTTGTCTTGATCTAGGTCACACTGCAGTGAATCACAGAATCTAATAGCTGGAGTAAATACTAAAAGCTTATCTAGTCTGATCCTCTTATTTTATCAATGAGGAAATGTGACCCACAGAGAGAAAATGTTTGGTCAAAGATAACAGAGTTAATTGGTAGTAATACTAAGACTAGAATCCAGTCACATGATTGTCCTAGACCCCTTTTCTTTTTGCTATAATACTCAAAGATCCTAAAGGCACACCCTTATCAAATAAGTACAGAGGATTCTTGATTAGATAGAAATTATATACACATATACACAAACTCACTGCCCTCACTGGAACAAAATGATTTCTCACTCCCTTCCAACATCCTTGTGACAAACAGGATGGGAGACAGGATACAGCAGGCTCAGTTTATGGGATTAGGTTTGACCTGGATATCCTGGCAAAAAATGCAGAGCTTCTCAGACTGTCACTGAGGCCAACCTGCTTGCACAGGGGAAATATCAGCCAGAGAGCCAAGTGTGTTTGCATTGTTACAGATTTACAATAATTGGACTGGAGCGTCCTCTCTCCCTACATCCTGGTCTGTCCTACCCTCCTTCTGTCTCATCAGCAAGTGGTGACCTTAGAGAAAGAACACTTATGTAAATATTACATTATCAGTGAAAGGCAGCACCATGTTAAAAACAGCAGAAGTAGCTTCCTATATATCCAGTAATACCATGGGCAGCATTTAATTGAATTCAAAGCCCAATTTTTCACAGTCATAATGAAAGAAATTATGTTCAACAGAAGTAGTTTGTACTTTTAAAAATACAACTTTTAATCACCTTCATGTTTTTTAAAATCTTGATAAATAGCATGTGGGTTGCATATATGTAGCTATTGCTTTCTGTTTTACAGCAGAGGAGAGGAGGGAAGGGAGAAAATTTGGAACTCAGAAAAATTTTTTTAAATTATTGTCAAAAATCATCTTTACGTGTATTTATAATACAACTATCATTCAAAAATAAAATTAAATAAAAAGTGATGTTGACTAGAGCTATTATTTGATGCCAATACAATTGGCATAGGACAAAATTCAGGTAATCAATTTTTTAATGGATAAGGAAACTTATGGATATAGGAAAATAGACTTCAGAACCTAAACATAGACTTTAGAACTTCTGGCATGTAGTCTATTTATCCAGCCATTAAATATCATCATTTTTCTTTAGATTATGTTTTGGTAGTTTAATGAAAACATGAAAAGTCTCTGAGAAAACGTGAGTTCAGATCCTGAAGCTAAAATTTATCAGATGTTTGACCCTAAACAAGTTTTCATTTCTCTGTAATGTAGCTCCCTCTTTTATAAAATAGAAATAATAATAATTATGCTACTAGAGGGAAATGCCTAATAAATGTTAAGCAACACAGAAACTTGAATTGTTCTTCAAACAACTTTCCAAAGAGGAAGCTCAGGGTTTCAACTTTACTGCTGGGTTGAGAAAGATGGGAAAATAGAGGCCAATTAATGGGAAATAATAAGAAGTAGACCTTTCTTTCTACCAGTTTTAAGAGGCAACCCAGTTTATACACACACATTTCCAAGAGACTGTAGGGCTTGCAGTCATATTCAAAACAACAATAACAACCTTTACATAACAGCTAGCAATTATATATTGCTTTATAGTTTTCTAAGTATTTTTAAAGAAGTTATCTCATTGGATTCTCACCTATGAAGTATTATACTCCATGTGTCTGTGTGTGAAAGGGGGGCGGGGAGGGAAAGAAGGGAGAGAGAGAGAGAGAGAGAGAGACAGAGAGAGAGAGAAAAAGAGAGAGGAAGAATGAGAATGTGTGTGGGTGTGTTTAAGTGACTGGTCCATGGTCACATAGGTAATAAGTGTAAAATAGGATTTGGACTGAGATCTTCCACCTTTAAAGTCCAATGTTGTATTCACTATACCACCTTGCTAATCTATCAGCATTCCACATGAAATCTGTTTAAATTTAATATAATTTGAAAAAGGAAACTATGGCTTGGTTAAAAAAAAAAAAACAATACTTCTTAACTATATTTTATTTATTTCAACTTAATTTAATTCATCAATTACTTATTGAAGGCTTATTTTCTTTCATATACTATGCTAGGTACTGGGGATACACAGACAAAAAGAAAATATTCTCTGCACTCAGTGATCTTATACTCTACCATTGCCATTGCAAAGGAAATATTGTATGTGTGATTCCAAAATATACAAGAGGTAACTCATTATTGTTCAGTGCCTAATTATTCATTTTGAGTTCTCATCTGCCTCCTTATCCTATGCTAGACATAACTTTTTAGAAGGATATATAAAGGAAAGGAAAAGATGAGAAAACTCACATCGTACATTTGAAGTTTTGATGAGAAGCTTAATGGAGGGAAAAGAAAAACCACTAATAAATAAAGATTTTGAAGAATTTTGGATGTTCCCCATGTATTTTAGTCCATTATCCCTTAGTATGAATAATTGAGAATAGTCATTGAAAATTCAGGGAGGAAAAGTCATTGAAGCTTGTTTGGATGAGTGGACACTATTTCCCATTACCATAAGAACTAATAAACCTTGGACTTTAATTATTGCTTTTTAATTAATGGCGATAAATGTAAGATGTCTCTAAAATCACCATATGCATAATTAAAAACTCATAAACAAACTGTTTCTTCATGGTGGAGGTTTTTGTCCTATAAAGACTTAGTCTTTCTTTTTCTAAAATCCTGAATTTCAATTCTTATAACAAATAAAAGTTATCTCTAGATTTTTATCTGGAGATAAATAGACATGCTCAACTTCATTTTATCTCTCAGATAATAAAGCATAATGATATGTTGCTATAAGATTGTATTATTTGAAGTTTAATTCAATTGTCAAGCTACCCCTTTAAACTGCAATTTAAAATGAAAGTGCAATTTCTGACACTCAAAAAAATATTTTCCCTGTCTCCCCTCTCCTCTAGAAAAAGGACATTTTCCTTAGCAAATACATGTTCTTCTATAAATGTATTTGAAAGAGCTGATGACTAGATGAATGATTTCTAAGTTTCCAATTCCAAAACCTTTGATCCAACTAATACCTAGCTTTGTTCTCCAGTGGATTCACTTGTGCCTGAATTTTCATGACCCCATTTGGGGTTTTCCTGACAAAGATACTGGAGTGGTTTGCCATTTCTTTCTCCAGTCCATTTTATAGATGAGGAAACTGAGACAAAAAGGGACAGTGTTTGAGGACAGATTTGAAAACTCAGGTCTTTCGGATTCCAGGCCCTGTATTCTATTCATTGTGTCATCCAGCTGCCTTGAATACCTACCTAAAGTTGATTCCCCCCCACCCCCCCCAAAAAAAAAAGTATACAGAATCACAGAATCTTTGAGCTGGCAAGGATGTCAGAGGCTATCTCTGCTAATCTACACAAGATTGTGAATACTCTCTATCGCATAAACAATAATGGTCATTCAATCTCTACATGAGCTCCAAGGAGCTAGTTTGGACTTAACAATGAGGATCTTCAGGAAGAAGGATAGCCACCCTCCTCGAGCCAAGCTATTTCACCTTTGCAGGGCTCTAATTGGTAGGAAGCTTCACCTTACCTCAGACAAGTACCTAAGACTTCCACTCACTCTTCCCAGTTCTGTCCTCTGGAACCAAACAGAATCTAGCTTCTCTTCTTAGTGTGTTAATCTTAGTGCCTCCCCTCTGAAATTATCTCCATTTCATCCAGTATATACCTTCATTGTACTTAGTTGTTCGCATGCAGTCTCTTACTGCCGCTCTGCATTTGTCTGTGAGCTTCTTGACAAGACAAACTTTTTTTTTATGTTTCTTTGGCAGTTAACACTATACCTGGCAAAGCTGGCACTTGGTATTTGCTGACTTGACAAATACACATTTTCTGTAACTATAGAAACAAGGGGAGGGAGGAATAGGAGGCCACAACAATATGTAACAAAACAAATGACATTAACCAAAAAATCTAATCAATGACAGTTGACTCTCCACTCCCACCCCCACACCCCACCCCTAGACAAAAAGCTTGTTTTCTTATTAGGAGCAGGCAAAGCAAAAAGTCTGAGGCAGACCTTTTATATATATGTCATGTCAATGTATGCTTGACTTCTGCAATGCTCACCAAAAAAACCCAAACAAACAACAACAAATAAACAAATGAACCAAAAAAAACAAAAACAAAAAAAACTTCTCTACAGGCTACCACTTAGAGTTTTATACCCTCAACTTTGCTGTGTTACTTACTCACCTGTGTGACCCTGATTAAAACACTTAAATCCCTTCCTGAAATGGTGTTGTATTAAATTAAATTTCTAAGACCTGGCCCAGCTCTAAATCCTATGATTCCTGTGAAGGTTTTGATTTCTATTAGGGCATAAACCCCTTACTGAAGGTCTACTCTGATGCTTCACAGTGGTGTGGCAATTATACTGGATTCTAGGTGGGTACACTTTATGAAAGCACCAGCTTTGGCAAGCTCTTTACTAAACTAGGAAGGCTTCCAGTAAGGGCTTAGGAATGGATTGTGAATCTATCAGCTGAGAACCAGTTCCGCTAAATTTGAAGATCCATCAGCAAGAAGATTGGCTACAGCAAATTACCAAGAATTCTTACCAACATGTAGCAGGAGGGAGAAATCATGTTTAAAAAAATTAAGATATTCAAAGTAATTTTTTAAAAAATGAAAATAGCATAGCAGAAAGTAACACTTAAAAGTTGTTATTTGTCACATGTCTATAATGAATGGTTTTTTTAAGAGATTTTTTTCATGAGGGCGGGTTTTGATGAGGAAAGAGAGGAAGAAGAAAGAGAAAAAATAGCAAATGGGTATAGGGGAGCTGATGAAGAATGGACAGGGAATATCATCAAGAGGGAGATGGGAAATGAGAAGTTCTTGCTTGGTACTTGTGGAAGGAAGCAGTGTGATAGTCATTTTCTGTCTGACCTGGAATTTGGTTGCTAAAATTACTTGCTACATGAAACTTCCAATATTTAATTTAAAAACTTTGGCCACTAAATAGTAAAGCTGACCTCAAAATTAAGTTCTGTTTAAGAAAAACAACCAGGATGCCAGTTGTCCCTTTGCTAATTTAATATGCATTCTCAGTCCCTGTATTTTCTCCTCTTGCTTTCATTTAAAGATACTGGGGGGTGGGGGTGGGGGTGGGGGTGGGGGTGGTGGTGGGGGTGGTGTGTGTGTGTGTGTGTGTGTGTGTAACAACCAAATCCTACAAGACTGGTATTCAAACTGATTCAGAATCAAAGCAAACCACTTCTTGAATGAGAATGGTTTGCATTGAAAACTACTCCATGTTACATAATAGTTTATGTTTATTTAAAAAAGGAAGAAAAAAGTGGGATTTAGACAGCTACATTTACTATACTAGACTAATCCGGGATATCAGGATAATATTTCATTTCTTTTAAAGATCCTATCTATGTCTAATGGAATTTTTAGTTACCATAAATGTCACAATCTAGATACATACCAATATATTAAATTGGGAATCAGGAAAGACAAAATGAGATGATTTTTTTTTCCCCCCAAGTGCCCAGAAACAACACAATAGTTTAAGAATCTGATTTGGAAAAGCAAGGAGAAAATGCTAGGATTATGAAAAAATGGGACTATCAAAAAATGTGCATGTCATCTAAAATTGTTGGTAATCTTTGAGGAGGCTGTCAGTCTCCTTTCTAGCCACAAGATCCATGCCACAGTTTCACTAAGGAAGAGGACATAAACAAGGAAAGAATGATTGCCCACAATTGTGGGGTGGGAAAAACATCCAAACCCACTCTTGGATTAGCCCAAGTGAGTCA
Organism: Sarcophilus harrisii; assembly: GCF_902635505.1. Lineage (NCBI taxonomy): Eukaryota > Metazoa > Chordata > Mammalia > Dasyuromorphia > Dasyuridae > Sarcophilus > Sarcophilus harrisii. Next base: position 144,423,321 of record NC_045429.1, read on the forward strand.
CTTCCTCTGGGGACCAAGGGTAAACATACTAGTTGTTGTTTGAAGGATTTGGGGAGGTTAATAAGTATGTTAGGATAAGGCCTTAATCAATAATAAAAATCTTATCCAGCTTGGAAGAAATTGAACAGTTGTTCAATGCTTCTTCATAATCTCCATTTTCTTCACCTCTAAAAGATGCAGTAAAAATGCTACAAAATAAAAATGGAAAGAAGCTCAAATTTCATTTGTACTTATCTTTATTCACCTAAGATGAGTATAGACCTCTTTTTTTCTATGGTTCTAAGTGGCAGAGTGGATAGACGATTCATCTTCCTGAGTTCAAATCTGAGTCTCAGGTATTTACAAGTTGTGTGACTCTGAGCAAGTAACTTAATTCTGTTTGCCTCAGTTTCCTTATCTGAAGAAGGAAATGGCAAACCATTCTAGTTCAATGCCAAGAAAACCCCAAATAGGGTCAGAAAGAGTCAGACATGGCTAAAAAATGGCTCCACAACAACCATGATTTTTAATATATTTTAGCCTTGAATTAGATCTTCAAAAGGCTAACATGCAGCCTTTTCTGTCCTTGCAAGCTTTCTTGACACAGAACTGTCTCTGTGCCAGGAACACACACACGTGGCTGGATTAAGCCTGAGCTGCCCTGTAAAGCACACACACACTCTTTCAACATGGGCTTTTCATTCCTAAAATACTTTGTTTCTAAACCACTTATATGCTTCTCTCGGCATGAAAGAATCCAAATGGCTCTCTGCCAACATGACACTGTTTGGAGACTCAGATGTGTAGTTTTTTTTGTTTGTTTGTTTTTGTTTTTTTAATTTGGAGGCTGCTTTACCTAAAAACATTCATACACCGAACATTGTAGAGTAATTATGAAAGAAGAAAAATAGAGATAGAAGGTAACTTAATGAAAAATGCCCCTCCTCACTCTGCTCCCACCAAGGTACATAATAGTATTACTAGAAATATGAAATATAACCTATAATTACTTATGTTGAGAATAGGAATTATAGATCCCAAGTTAAAATGGAAAATTTATAAAAGTAAAAATATTTTTAGTAGAAAAGGTTACTAAGCTCCTATCCACATTTACTTTATTGTCATCTACACATTACAAATGTTTATAAAATGTTTATAAAATTGAATTTTAGAATAAGGTTAAATTGGGGTTCAGTTTTGTTGCTGTTATTTTTTTTAGTACTACTATACCACAAAATTCATCACAACAATACAAAGTTAATTTCTTTAATGGGGGTGACATTGAGGTAGCTACATAAGGTAAAATTATTTAAGAAGACTTATCTGCTTTTCCATTTTTGTGAATTTATTCCCAAATCTTTTGGAGGAGTTGAGATTCAACAAAGTGTGAAATCCATACCCTGGCTAGAATCTTTAGACAGATATACTTGAATAAAAAAATATACTTTTAACTACATCAGCCTGATACACAAACATACTCCCATAAGTGAGTGAAGAACTTTATATTAACATCTATCACATACATACACATCATAGTCAATTCCATTTTCACCAAAAAAGATTTCCAGTGTGGAAATGCAAAAAATAAAACTGATTTCAGCAAAAAGCACCTATTTGTGATTTTTTTTCCTCAGGGAAATGGGAAAAGGGGGAGAAGGAGGGAAGGAAACTTACTTTCTCTCCGTCTCTGGGGTTGATAGCGTGCTACTGAATCCAAGCGATTCCTATAAGAGAAGATTCATGTCTGTAAGTACAGGCAGAGCAGAAGGCTTCATCTGACTTGTGCAGAATATCAAATTGGAAAAAAAAAAAGCAGAAACAAAAATAGCTGATTAAAGTCACTGTGCTTACTTCAATCTGGGATCGCAGCTGTAGTGACGTGGGGCTGGCATCAGGTTTCTCCTAAAACAGAACAGATGCGGGTTTAGTGAGACATCCAAACGTGGCATACAACAGAATGGCAAATAGAAAAGCAGGGAGGAATGGGAAGGGTTTGGGGAAAGGTTAGAGTAGAGTGGGAGGAGAAGGGAATGATCAACAGAAGTTCTTGAAAACCTAATGTACTCTGTGAGACCTCTGACTGACCTTATCGAAAAGGGTCAGAAGCCCAAATTGCTCTACTTACCAATGCTGAGAAAACTAAGAAGGCAAAGAAATATAATCTTTGCAGAATACATTGAAACAGACTAACATTTTGAGAAACACAGAGACTTAAATGACAGGTTTGCAGAACTCTCTGGATCAGATTGTACTGTATCAGGACATTGAATTTATTACAGATTCATTTGCATCTATCTGCTTTGTTTATATATATATATATATATATATATATATATATATATATATATATATATATGTATATATATATATACACACACTCAAGTTATATTTGAAAGTTCTTAAATTCAGAGAACTCAGAATGATGGCATTGGGGTCAAAAACTCACAGTAATAAAAAAAAAAAAATCTTTCTAAACAATTTAAATAAGAAGATGCCTTGGGTGTGCTTGAATGATCACTAGACCTACCACTTTGACTATGGACATTTGACCATAACTTTCCTGGATCTCTTTCTTCATTTGGGAAATGAGCATTACATGAGATGATTCCTAAAACCTATTGCATCAATGATCTAAGTTAGAAAGCTTCCTATTCTATGGAAATTGTAAAGAATGCTGAACATCACAATCAATAGGTCTGTCCCTAAATCTAGGCTCTCCTGATAGCTCTCTCTGGCTAGCTGTGAATTTTTATGTGAAACTAGACTGACATACAAGGGAATCAAATATTTGATGATTCCATGATCTAAGCATGCTTCTAAGACAAAGCAATTGTATAAAAGATCATTCAAAGAAAAATATCACTATCTACTATGTAAAGGTCAGACAAATGAAGTATAAAGTTATCAGATGAGAATATAGATAATTTACTAGAGAACCAAAGAAAAAATAATGAATTTCCCTGAACTTCGGTTTCTACAAATTACATGAACTGATGCTAAGTGAAATGAGCAGAACCAAGAGATCATTATATACGTCAACAACGATACTGTATGAAGATGTAATCTGATGGAAGTGGATTTCTTTGACAAAGAGACCTAATTCAGTTTCAATTGATCAATGATGGACAGAAGCAGCTACACCCAAAGAAAAAACACTGGGAAATGAATGTAAACTGTTTGCATTTTTGTTTTTCTTCCCGGGTTATTTCTACCTTCTGAATCCAATTCTCCCTGTGCAATAAGAAAACTGTTTGGATCTGCACACATACATTGTATCTAGGATATACTAGAACATATTCAACATATATAGGGACTGCTTGCCATCTAGGGGAGGGGGTGGAGGGTGGGAGGGAAAAATCGCAACAGAAGTGAGTGCAAGGGATAATGTTGTAAAAAAAAAAATTACCCTGGCATGGATTCTGTCAATAAAAAGTTACTATAATAAAATAAATAAATAAATAAATAAAAAGTGAAAAAAAAGAAAAAAACACTTCGGTTTCTGTACCTGTAAAATGAAGGAATTGGCCTAGATGGCTTCTGGGGACTCTTCTGACTCTAAACCTCTGATGCTATGAATTTGACATTATAACTTTAGATTCTACTGATCCAGTGAAACTATTCTTTGATCTAAAAATGAGATGACCAAGAAATATTTTAAAAATCTTTTTACCCCATATTGTGAAAAGTGGCCTTAGGAAAATATAACATTAATTCCTTTCATAGGGGCAGGGTGGAGTAACTACATTCTTAGTTTAACACATCAATAAAGGGAACCTGTGGATGACCTTTAATCTGAAGAATTTTAGTAGAAAATAAAAGGAATCAATATGGTGCTCAGCACATATTTTGAATGATAGATTCTATTTCAGTAGAGGTTAAACAAATTTATCAAAACTGCCAGAAATAACTGGAAATGATGACACAAAATCCATTCTCTATAAACTCGGGGTCCATTTCTAGAGACCATGTGTCCCAAAATGTTAGCATTTTCTAGATGCATTAGGAAAAAAAACACTAAGAGAGAAAGAAGAAAAGCTTCTATAAAAAGTGCTCCAGTGCTACAAATATAGCTATATCCAGGTCACAGGCTGAAAGATAAAAATAGAGCTGCTCAGCAACTAATTAAAGTCATTTATAGGTAAAAATCAATCGTTTGCCTCTGCAAATATACCAGAGTCAAAATCAAAGCCTTGGGGAAGGATTATGGTTCTGGAAAACCAATTCTTCCCGCCTACTTGGTTTCCACTTTTTTTTAAGATTCCACCTCCCTCCCTTCCTTACTGCTACCATTATTAGAAGCCAAATGAGTTTTTCAGCCGTAGAGGCAGTGGGAATAAAATCTTCTATTGACCTAAAAGCCCAAAGGAAGGAAGGACACCAGGTACCTATCAACTTATTTCAAAGCCAACTTTTCTCTTCTAGAGGAAGGAGGATGTGAAACAAAGACAGAGCAAGACTTTTTTATGTTGAAACTGAAGTCTGCGTACATTGAGTTAAAAATTCAAATGCATCCACTCAGCAAAACTGTGCTAAATTTTGAAATGCTTACTATTATTTTTTTCCCACTGTGACATCATATAACTCATTTCTCTCAGCCTCATTTTCCTCATCTGTAAAACAAAGGGGTATGATCAGCCAATTTTTAAGCCTTTCTAATTCTAGTTCTCTCTTCCTATAATCTATGACCTTATCTATTTCTTTGGGGAAATTGCTGCTGGAATTAAATATTTAAATGAAGTCGATCCAATTCAAGAAATATTTGTTAAGGATTTATTTAGTGCATAGACAGAGTCCTATGCTATGCAGTGGAGAGCAGAGGAGAAGAATACTACAAAGTCTATTGACTTCATATAATTTGAACTCTAATAAAATCAAACACATACATAGATAAATAAAATACCTAATAATACATGATGAATGTATTAAAGGAGTGTCATGTAAGGTCCCAGGATCAGAGATCTGAAGCTAGAAGGAACATGGGAGGCCAACACCAAATTTTGCAAAACTGTATTATCCACCATACTATGATGACTCTCATCTGACTCTTACTGATTTTAAGAAGCTACAATGATGAATTCTCTAGTATTAGGTATAAGGAGATAAAAGATTTTCTGTGTGGATAATTTACAGAGTAATTAATATTAAATCATTAAAAACAAAAAAAGACAAATCTACTTTAAATATATTCTATTAAGCCTAGAAAGACTTACATGAATGGAAGTTAAGTGAAATGAGCAGAACCAAGAGAATATTGTACACAGCAACAAGATTATAGGCTGATCAACTGTGATGGACTTGGCTTTTTTCAATAATGACATGATTCAAGGCAATTCCAATAGATTTTTGATGAAAAATGCCATCAGCATCCAAAGAGAGAACTAATGAGATTAAAGGTGGATCAATGCATAGTATTTTCACCTTTTTTGTTATCATTGTCTGCTTGGTTTTTTTCCCTCACTTTTTTTTTTTAATGTGATTTTTCTTGCAGAGTGTGATGAATATGGAAATACATTTAGAAGAATTACATGTTTAATCTATATCAAATTGCTTGCTGTTTTGGGGAAAGGGGAGGGGGAGGAGGAGAGGAAGAAAAATTTTGAACACAAGGTTTTGCGAAGGTGAATATTGAAAACTGTCTTTGTATGTATTTGGAAAAATGAAATACTATTTTAAAAAAAGAAAACCATCCCTTCCAAAAAATTAAATATATGTTTCCAACATCATTATTTCTTACTTAATATTTCCCTTTCTTTTATGGATCTATTGCCTTGCAGATAAAAAAGGATAGATATACTATCTGGATATAGGAAGACTAAGTAGCAATTGATTCTCAGTTATCTATATCAAGAAAAGATGTATAAGTAATTCAAAATCACAGGTATTAAAAAAGAAACAAAAAACTTTATTTGTAGTAATGCAATACATTCTGTGGTAGTATTTGAACATGAGCACATTGTGAGAATTTTTACATTTCATGTACAATGTAAAGACCTAACAGGAGGATCAAGAAAGCTATCTCACTAAAGAATTCATTATTTGGCAAAAATTGTTGGGAAAAAAATGGAAAGCAGTCTGGCAGAAACTAGATATAGACCATTATCTTATACCATGTACCAAGATAAAATCAAAATGGATAGATGAGCTAAATATAAAGGAAGATATAAGAACATAAGCACATATTACCTATCAGACTTATGGATAGGAGAAGAATTTATGAATAAATGAGACAGAAAGAGACAAAGAGAAAGATAATTATTAGATATAAAATGGATAATTCCAATTACATTAAATTAAAAACCAATGTAGTTAAAATAAGGAAAGGAAAACAATGAGAAAGGAAATAATAGACAGTTTCTCCAATAAAGGCTTTGTATTTCTTTTTTTTTCTAATTGTTTTTTTTAAATTAAAGCTTTTTTATTTTCAAAACATATGCATGTATAATTTTTCAACACTGACCCTTGAAAAACCTTGTTTCAAATTTTCCCCTTTCCCCTCCCCCTTCCCCTAGATGGCAAGTAATCCAATATATGTTGAACATGTGTAATTCTTCTCTATATATATTTCTACAATTATCATGCTGCACACACATACACAAAAATCATATCAAAAAGGGAAAAAATGAGAAAGAAAACAAAATGCAAGCAAACAACAAAAAGAGTTAAAATCCTATGTTATGATTCATGCTCAGTTGCCACAGTTTTCTCTCTGGGTGTATATGGCTCTCTTCATCACAAGACATCGTATTTCAAATATATAGAACTTTCTCAGATTTCTAAGGATATGAGCCACTCTTCAATTGACAGATGGTCAAAAGGAATGAACAGGCAATTTTTAGAATAAAAGTTTTATATAGTTATGTAAAACATTTCTCTAATCAACAATAAATTAGAGAATTTAAGTTAAAATAACTCAGATACCAATTCAGATCTATCAAATGGGTTAAAATGATAGAAGGGAAAAATGACAAGTGCTGCAATGGATATAGAAAAAGTGGATTGTTGATTGTAATGTTCTGTTTCAGTTTTCTTGGGGTCTCTGGAAGCAGCCTCTTTTTCAGTTCAGTAATCACCACAAGAGTAGCCAGGTATTAAAGTCCAAATCCTTTATTGTCTCTTTCAAAGTCCTATTTCCTTCACTTGGGGCTCGGCTAGTTTCTTAGAGCCCTACCTCCCTCCTTGGTTCTGAGAGCTTGAGCTCTCACTTGCCTTCTCTGCCCTCTGAATCTCTCCAAATCAAATCCTGGCTGAGGCTCGTAGTTTATATGCTCTACACTTACCTAATATCCCCTAGGCAATGTCAGAGATGGGAATGAATCCAACTCATCTACCAATAGACCCAATGCTCTTTCTCCTGGCCAGTAAATATCAGTTCCAGCCCTGTCAAGCTGTGGGTTTTTGGATAAATCATTTAAATTCTTTGGACAGATAATATATAAGGACCCTTTCTATCTTTATGATCTATGACTCATGTTTTGATCCCCAAAGTAAACTGCTAACCAAGAAATTAACACCTTCCTTTGAATTTTCTCTTTTTAAAAAAAAAAAAAAAAAAAAAACTTTTTCTTCTCATTTGCTGCCAACCTAGTATAAGATCAAGTGTTCCTTATTTAATTTGTACTGTACACTGTTTCTAGATGAATCTTCCTAAAACATAAATTTTTCCACTTCCCTATTCAAAAACCATTGCCTAAGAGATAAAATTTAAACTCCAAGACAAGATATTCAAGTACTAGATAATCTAGACCCAACTAATTTTTTTTTTTTAGATTTTACTCTCCATCCCAGCCAAATTGATATATTCAGTATCTTCCTTAGTATACTTTATGCTTTTGGGGTTTTTTTTCTACTCTTAATTTTGGGGTTTATGAGATCTTTCAGAGAGGACTGACACCTCTGATATGAGGGCTTTCTGAGCTTTTCAAGGCTGTTCATTCACTTTTAGTGTTCACCTGTTATGTAACTCTCACCTATAGCTCTAAGAAGCTGTAGTATGTGTAATGGCTACAACCCAATAAAACCATCTTGGCAAATGGCGAACCCAAGTTGAGGTTAACCAACAAGCCTCAGATCTATCAGTGAGTTAGGGAAATGGCTACCCCAAGCATGTGAAGACTTCCCCTGTCAGAATGGGCAAATAAAAATATTTTTTTCCCAATGGACGTGAAGGTAGCTGAAGTAGGTGCTTTGGAGAGCTTAGAGCTTGATCAGACATCTAAGATACCAAGGCCATACAATGCATTCCAAGTCATAACCAGTTGTCCTGACTTTTGTATTGCTACTGGATTTTGATGACTCAGAAAGAAAGAGTGAGGCTGACAATTTTGTGCCACTCTGTCTCACTTAAGTCCAATTTATGCCTGTCATAAAACTACCCATGATGTTACTGATACTCTTCAAAAACGAAGGACAAACAACTATTCTTGGTTATGTATTCTACCCATCTACATGTTTGTTCCACCTTCTGCCTATCTAAATCCTATCCATCATTTATGATTTACATAATCTCTTGAAGCTCCTTGCTTCATTTGGGGAATAGCTGAACAGATTGTTGCATATGAAAATAATGGAATACTATAGTATCCTAAGAAAAGGTATGGTTTCAAAAACAACAAAAATCCATTGAGACTTGCATAAACTGATGCAGAATGAAGTGAGCATAAACAGAACAGTTTACATAATGACAAAATTATAAAGAAATAATTTTGAAGGACTCAAGAATTCTGATCAATTTAATGTTCAACCATGACTGAACCAATGATGAAACATGCTACCCACTCTACAAAGCAAAAAGGTTCTTGATACAGTTAATGTGTCAACTTGTTTTCCTTGACTGTATGTTTTTTACAAAGTTTTTGTTTTTCTCTCCCTTCTACTCTCCATTTGAGGATAGGATGGGAGAAAAAAATTATTTGTTAATTACCTCTTCCCAATTTAAAAAATCCTACTTCTAAGAAAAAAATTGTTTAAAGTTCACTTTCTAAATTTTTCTATTGAAAGTCAACTGTATAATTCAATTGGCAATCTCATCCCTTTTTGTCCTTAAATTCATATATTCCTTCCAACTCCACCAGTACGTTGCAAACAAGTCAAAATAGAGATTTCGGACCTACAATATCTATTTCACGATAAAAAAAATATACATTCAATAAATATAAATTAATTCATATTTAGCTAAATTCTCTTTTCCCAGCATTTTGATTCATAAAATTTGAGCATAGGGATAAATAAATAAAAATTTTGATTCAATGAAGACCTCATCTTGGAAAATAAGAAAAACCTTTTAAAAAGTAAAAGTAAACAAGAAATGAGCAATGTCAACAAAGAACTTTATATTTCTCCTGCTTTTATGTCTATAAAAACTTCAGAAAGATTTATGTGATGAACTCCTCCCATTTAAAACAACAACAATAATAAAAATGCATATTCCTAACCCTAACCTCAAAATTCAGGAAACTGATGCCTTAATCTTTTCAAGGAACATTAATAGGGAAATTTGCTCATTGAATAACAGTGCTGCTGGGTCTGTTGAGTTTTGAATTATATGATAGGATACCAAATTTATAAGGCAGAAGAACTTGGTACTTGAGGAATATTTTTAGATTATATTCAGAGAATTAGCAAATATTCAAATATCAGAAAAAGAAGGAAAAAGGGAGACGAAACAGGGGGGAAGGAGAAGGTGAAGAAGGAAGAAGGGAAGGAGAAGGTGAAGGAGAAGGAAGGGGAAAAGGAGGAGAATAAGGAAAAGGAGGAGGAGGAGGACTGGAGAAATAAGCAAATTCTTTTTAAGTTAGACATTACATTTTTTTAGATGGCCATTTTTTCCCAATGGCCATTTCATTGAGGTGAGTAGGCAAACAGCCAGTGTGAGGAAAGCACTTTATAAACCTGAAAGGATTCTGTAAGGAAGAATAGAAGAAAAAAGCATTTATTAAGTACTTGTTATGTGCCAAGCACTATAATAAGCACTTTATAAATATTATTTGATTTGATTCTCATAACAATGCTAACAGGTTGTAGTTGTAATAATCCCACATTACAGTTGGAGCAACTGAGGCTTCATCCCATGTACAATGATCTATCTACTATGCTACTATAAATGTAAATTGTTATTGTTTTTATTTTTATAGCCTCATAAATATATAAGGGATTAAGCTGATTAGCAAATCTGTAGTCCCTTTAGTTAGAATAAATTCTGTGGCCCTGGTTATTTCACTTTTGTATGAGAATAGAGTAACTGCATCATTTTGCTCCATTACTTTTATCTTTTATATGGAAAAATCGTTATTCTTACAGGTTAATTTCAGATATGGTTAGCAATGAGACGCATCATACAGCCACTCTAAAGTCTTCAATAATGTAACATTTGTACGACTTATGGTGATAGTATTTTGTTTTGAATTACAAAATACTTTCAAATGAATTTGAGCTGTCTAGAAGCATATAAGCTTGTGATCATTACATTTACCACTAACAAATCTGAGTTAACCCTGATACTTTATATGTATATAGTACTTTATGGTTTTAAAAGCCTTTTCATTTGATCCTCAGAGCAACCCTATAAAATAAGTAGAATAAAGATTATTTGACTGTCTACTCCATCACTAAAATAATCACACAAAGACTTCAAGTGAATTACCCAGGGCCAAAAAGCTGGTAATACAGCTCTGAAAAGCACCTGGAATTTCTGAGTAAAACTAATGTTCTTTCTATTATCTTATATCTTTTCTGATAGTTATTTATCCATTGTGTCATCTAGCTGCCTAAGTCTGAAATCTAGAAGATGTGAGCTCACATCCAACCTAAATGTTCACTAGTTGTATAATCTTGGGCAAGTCATTTAGCCTCAGTTTCTTCATCTGTAAAATGGGGGTACTAATAGCAACTACTTCATAGGGTTGATTGTGAGAACCAAATGAGATAACATATATAATATGCTTTGCAAAGTGTTACATTAATGCTAGCCATCATTATAACTATAGGAAAGATTTAAGAATATACTTTATTAAGAGCATGTGAAAACCTATATTTTTTTTTTTTTGGTAAAGTGTTTTTAGGGTAACAATCAAGGAAGTAACATGTACTCTCATCTACTTCTATGCAGCAACACATGATCAATGTTCTTAGGATGTTTTCAAGGGCAAGAGGGAGAAATAAGGAGTGGATGACTGTATCATTTGGTGGATTCAAAGCTAAGTGAACAGTTGTACCAAAAATTATAACAACTCAGGATAAAACTAAAAGGAACACTGGTGGCCTGTCACAAGATTGGCCCTATTTGTTCAATATATATATTTTTTATCAAGTTTTGGATGAAAACCTAGAAGGCACGAGTATCAAGTTTTCAGATGAAACAAATTAAAACAAATAGATAACAGAATATCAAAATTATTTCAGCAGGCTGGAAAACTAGATAGAAACTAGCAAGATAAAAATTAACAAAGAATAAAATGTCTCACATTTCAATTTAATTATTATTTTTTTTTTTTACATAAGCATTATAATGAATTTCCATGAAAAAGATCTGGGGCTTTCCTACAAACTTAACATGACAAAAGTGTGATGTGACTGCTACTAACCTGTGCCACTTTCTCCCCCTCTCCCAAGAAAATAAGTTCATGCAATCTTAGGATGCATTAAATGCTGTACAGTGGAAAAATAATGAGATTGGTTCCATGAGTCATCCAAGAAAATCCATCTCATTACTTTACGCTCATACCTCACAGAACCATAAATGTTTAAAAACAACCACTACCACCTACTCCAACACTATCATTTAAAAATTCAGTCATTTTTAATTATGTCTGACTCTCTGTGACCCCATTTGGATGTGGGTTTTTGGGGCAGAGATAATAGGATGGTTTACTACTGCTCATTTTTACAAATGAGGAAACTAAGACAAACAGAGCTAACTGGATTAACAAGGATCACAAAGCTAATACGTGTCTGAGGTCAGATATGAACTTATAAAGACGACTATTCCAATTCCAAGCCCAGTACTCCACTGCACCACCTAGCTGCCTTATCACTTAATTACAATAATACTAGCAATAAAAATTAATAACAGCTAGCATTTCTATAACATTTTAAGGATTTGTGAAATATTTTACTCCTGTTATCTCATGTGATCTTCACAACAACCCTATAAGGTGGGTGCCAGTTTATTCCCATTTCACAGATGAAGAAATTTAGGCAAAGATAAGTTAAATGGCATATTCAGGGTCATACAAACTAATAGGGGTTAAGGACCATGCCTAAATGAAGGGGCAGGTAAATTCTCCAAGAATCTCCACAGCTGTGAATCATAACACTTGAAGGAATTATAAAGCAGCCTTCACAAATGTTCCTTGTGGATTGGGAATGAAATAAATTGGAGGCAGAGGGAAGAAAAGAGAGGTCAGACAAGGCAACTGCCTCTCAGTGGAAAGGCCAGAGAAGACCATTGCCTTTCAGTCTCCTTGTATCATCATCATCCTCTCACATGAAGAGAACCATTTTACAAGTCTGAGTTATATCTCCAGCAGCCACTGGCAGGTGGCTCCTGTATCACAACAAATCAGGATTTCCTGATTCCAAGTCCCAGTACTCTGTTCATGACACCACATGTCTCAGCGACAATGCTCCATAGTTTTCCACATAGAAGAGGCAAATCTTGAGCTTTGCCCAAGCATCACCACTGAAAAGACAGGTCTAGGTATAAGGTCTCCCTAGTCCCAATACAGGGCTCTTTGCACTAGACCAAGAAAGGTAATGTGTTACTCTATTCTGATCAGTCTGAGGATGCTACATTTTGAAAGAGATATTGTTTCCCTAAGTAAGTCGATAATAATGAAGATTAAAAAAAAAAAAAAAAACCAAATCCAATGTGGAAGGAATGAAGGACTTAGGAAATTTAACTTGAAGAAAAGAAAACTAATGAGAGAAACAAGAAATGCTGACATGAAGAAGAAAAAATGTGATAAATTGTGGCTCACCATCAATAATCATTCCAATCTTCTCACTAATGATGTATAGGGTCGAGTCTTAAAACAGTCCAATCAGAAGTCTAGAGCTGAACTAATGTGTTTAATGACTTTTCTTTGGGTTAATGACATTCAAATGGGATCAAGTAACTGAGGAACTGATCTCAGTTACCTAGACTTCCCAGTAACAAACATACTACCCACAACATGTACTGGTTCTTCAGGAGGCAAACAGATGGCTCAGTGGATAGAGCACTGGACCTGGAGTCAGAAAGACTGTGTTCAACTCTGGTCTTAGACACTTATTATTTGATTCCTCATCTGCAAAATGGCTATAAATAATAGCACCTATCTTCCAAAGTTTTTGGCTTTGGAAAGCCTCTAAGTGACTCCTTAGTGACACAGAGACTCCTCTAAGTGACTAGTTCCTACAGCAAATAAAGCCAACAAAGGCCTGTCTACCTTAAGGCAATGGTAAGCAACTGCGCCAACTGTATGATATAAAGAACCAGCAAGACCAGTATTAATATGGTCTCCATCCTTTTACAAATAAGGAAACTGAAATAAACAAAGAATTTGTCCAGGGTAACATTAATGATCACAATAATAATGATGATGACAATAAATAGCAGCTAACATTTATACTCATTTGTGCCAGGCACTGTGCTAAGTAAGTACCTTACAACCATTATTCCATTGAATCCTCTCAAAAACTTTGGAAGATAGGTGCTATTATTTATAGCCATTTTGCAGATGAGGAAACAGAAACAAATAAAAGTTAAATGATTTGTTCAGAATCAAATAGTAAGTGTCTAAGACCAGAGTTGAACACAGTCTTTCTGACTCCGGGTCCAGTGCTCTATCCACTGAGCCATCTGTTTGCCTCCTGAAGAACCAGTACATGTTGTAGGTAGGGGCTGGGAGAGGAGATGTAAAATATCTCAAAGTGATTATAAGAGTTTGACAAGATACCCTGCTACAAAGGTCCAAAGTAACCGTTATCATGATGAAAGAGTGCCTGTACATGACAAGCAGGTAGCAATGAGGAGATACATAGTTTTCATAGTTAGCAGTTATCCCTTTTCTACCTCTTTCTATCTCTGTTCCTCTCAGAACAGGTACAGACATCTTTCTTCCCAAATTGTGTAGCAATCCCATCCCAGACATTTACTAGCTGGATACAGAAAATAGAAGTAATTTAACCAAGGCTCATGTAGATAGTCAGCAGATGAGCAGAAGTGCAAATTATCCTGGGTTCTTTCCACTGCAAGATGTGCTTACTTTATGAGAAGCATGTAAGTGAATGAATAAAGCCTTTCTTAAACAGTTACTGTGTACAAAACATTGTACAATGTCACTAGGGATCCAACTAGAAAAGCAAGACAATCTCTGCTCTCAGGGAGTTCATATTCTAATGGAGGAAAGAAAGAACACATATGAAAAGTTTCAGCTGCAAGTCAAATGGCAAAGTCCTATGATCCTAATAGTGAAATGGAAATGCAAATAGTAGTGCTTCTTCTTTAATATTATTTGCACCAATAAATATCTTATTGGTTTCTGGTGTGAAACAAGTATCATTTGACAGTGACCAGAACTTTCCTTTCTGGGTCTTTGGTAACTGTGAACTTGATGAACATCTCAGGTAGACTCAAAATAGATAGATCCTAGACAAATGACTACTTCTGCATCTCAGTTTCTTCATCAGTGAAATAGGAATAATAATAATAGCCTGCTCCAGAATAAAATAATAGTCTATATCAAGTACATTGCAAACTTTAAAGCATTATTTAAATCATCTATTAGAATTCTAAGTAGCCCTTTGTAGAAACAATAGTATTACACCAGCACTCTATTTTTCTACATTACCCAAATCAACTATTTGAATGTTAACCCATGAACAGCAGCCCACTCTGCACCACATATGCTGAAAAGTGATTTGTTCTTTGTGTTCTGAAGTTAAAGAGCCATGGATTTGAAGATATAAGGAGACATATAAGGAAACATGGATAGGAGCTGCCTAACAACAGAAGGAGCTTGATCATAAGATTAGATGACCAGATTAGAGCTGCAAAGATCTCAGGTGACATCATTAAAACCGTCTTTTTGTAAATGAGGAGACTGAAAGAAACCATAAGTCATTAGATGTTTTGTTCAAGATCAAACTGATGACAAGTCAAAAGAGTTAGAATCTAGGTTCAATAACTCTAAATACTATGCTGATTATACTAGATCATGCTAGAGCTAATGAGCTCTACATTATTAGCAGTATTCAAACAGTAACTATCAGTCAGTACTAACTATATTGGGTGGAAGGTTGATCAAGAAAGGACTGTGGAGGAAGCTGTACAAGCTTTCAAAGATCCTTTTCAACTCAACTAGTCTGATTCTGGTACAATTGAATTGCTAGTGGGCCGAGTTAGAAACTTAATCATTGTTTGTAACATTGCTTCTATGATGAAATGTATTACAAGTTGCAAATAACTTAAAATTTTTGGAATGCAATGTCTTTTTAACCAGAGGATTCTTAAATTTGAGCAAAACAAAAGAAGCTTGTGAGCTCAAGTCCCCTTCACATCTCACATAGCACAGCTTTGAGTCTCTCTTATGCTACTACCATGTATTCTAACTAATGTGTTTATCTTACCCCTCATGACAATTTTAAACTCCAAGAAGGCAGTAACTATCTTATTGAAACTTTTTGTCTTTCTCAAGTCTCTAACACAGTATTTAATCTGCAGAAGTTACACAGAGTGAATAGGTGGATCTTTAAAATGTTTAAGCAAATTAGCATGTAAACAAGATATGTAAATATGTTTTTTCCCCCAAATAATGAAGGTATAGAAAGTAATCTGAAATGCCTCAGTTTAACTTTCTCTTTGATGAGGTTAGCTCAAATTATGACATATGAATAAGTATATTTACTCTACAACATAACCATTTGATGACATCATGACATGCTACCACCCTTTCCAGTCTGTCTTTTATGAAATGAGAATTATTTCCAAAAATGACAGACCTAGTGATTATTCCAAATATAGTGGTTATCATTAACAACATTTCACTCTAAATCAAATTTTTTTTTTTTTATTTTAGTAAATAGTGTTGCCCACCACAGGGAATATTTTTTTTTAATTCTAAATTGATAGTTGTTTTAAGACTATCTAGGAAAAAACAGGATCTAGGATTTCAATTTTCCTTCTAAAGCAAATGGCAAATTTTAGCCTACAGCAAACTTTTTACAGCCATATCATAAATGCTTGAAAAATGAGGTTTATAATGGAAACAACAGCAACATATTATACATAAGTGATGTATTTATACCATTATGTGGTGATTTTTTTCTAAGCATTAATCGTTCAAAGACCTACTCTCCAAATTACTGAACCTAGTTCTCTAACTAAATGAAATCTAAACTACCCATTTAATAGATGGCAAAACTGCCATGTTGAAATTGCTGTGATTTGTCAGTCAGCCCATTTGTCATTGTAGCAAGTACAGCTCATTGCACCAAATTATTGCCTCTTGGCATTGTTTACCCTGAGTTTTTTTTTTTTGGGGGGGGGGAATTGAGAGGAGTTAAAATCTGAAAAACTGGCTTGATTTTGATTTATATTTTTTTTCAAAACACCAATAATTTCTGTATACTGCTTATTTGTCCAATATAGAAGCTCCTAACATCTCATTGCAATCCTAAATTGCATTCCAACAAAGTTTTGTAGCTCTAGTAGAGATCAGATTTAGAGATAGGCAAAACCTCTTTGTTTTGGGTCACATATAACAAAGAAAATAACAATGAAAGACTATTCCCAAGCAGTCTTATACATACTCACTCTCCCCCTATAGCAGTGCTGAGGATTTCCAGGGAAGAATATTCACTCACATTTATGTGGAGTTTTTTTTAGTTTAACAAAGAGTCTCATAAGATACAGTGGTAATGACAGTACAAATAGTTTTGTCCTATCTTACAAATGATTAAATGATTGCAGAGGCAACTGCTGAGAGATTAAATGAATGTGAAATTAGGTGTTCAGGATTTGAATTCCAGCTCAGCTGTTTAATAGCAAAGTATCTGTGAGGAAATCACTTTAACTCAGGCTCAGTTTTGTTGCTCCATTGCTGTCAAAAAAAAAAAAAAAAAAAAAAAGCCATCACTTCTACTGTCTTAGGAAGCTAGAACTCAAGAGGCAAGAATACTGTTCTTCTCAGTCATGCAATTGGGGGGCTGAGACAATTGGGTGCAGGCATCATAATTTAAGGAACAGCCAAAGAGTAAAAATAAATGATTTACAGGAAAATAAAGAAAATCTCAATTTCAAGGATAAACAAAAACAAAAATTCTTTATGTAGTGAGTCAGTAGACTCAAGGAAGGATACTTTTGTTGATTTTGGGTCCAAGGCTAACCAATAGCACCATCAGAAAAGGAAAATAGGAATCAATACAACTAGAAGGTATTAGAAATTTGTGGAAGCAACTGAGTCTAAGAGATATCTTGTGAATGCTAGGGAGATGAAGTTGACATGAGATGTCTTCCTTGAGCAATCAAGGAAACCAAGACGGGACTCCAAAAATCACCAAGGAGACTAAAATTCAGCTAATAAAAGGTAATTCAAGGTTCAATTCATTGTAATTCTGTCACATGGGCAGCAAAGTGCCAAGCCTGAACTCAAGAAGACTCATTATTCACAATTCAAACCTAACCTCAGCCACTCTCTAGCTTTGTGACTCTGGCCAAGACACAGCCCTGTCTGCCTCATTTTTCTCATCTGTAAAATGAACTGGAAAAGGAAATGGCAAAACATTCCACTATTTTTGCCAAGAAAACCCTAAATAGGGTCAGGAACAGTTGGAGATGATTGAAATGATGCAATAGTACAATCAATGCTATCACATCAATAAATCATTTCCAAGAAATCCAGAAAAGGGAGGATCCAAGAGTAATAATTTGTCATTTCTCTAACACCATACCCAAAGAGGGTACACTCTGATGTAAATCTTTATTAGAGTTTAGACAGAAATATCCTGAATCCACAAGGTCAAGTCAGCAACCAGTCTTCCTTCCTTCCTTCTTTCTTTCCTTCCTTCCTTCCTAAGGGGATATAAATGTGACAGCCAAGCCTGAGGCCTCACTGTTCTAGGAAATTCCCAGGTGAAGCAACTCCATTCTACCAATGAAGAGCAATATGTGATCTGCATTAGAAAAATCTTTAAATGAATTGTGTGAAAATACAAAGGTTTTAAATGCCCTCCCTAGGCTCACAGTCCTAGTAGATATGGAGTGAACAGATCTACAAAGTGGTGAGAAAACCCATTTCTGAGCCCTTCAGGCCTCAATACCTTGACAAAAAATGTAACTTCAGATGATCTATGTCCCTTGGGTCCAATTCAATGGTTATGAAGCAACTTTATGATCTATAATTTGAGCTCCTGCGTAGATTTACTCACCAAGAAAGAAAATCCTACGAAAATAGCATTCTGGTTTAGAAATCAAGTCTTTTTAGAGTATGATTAATCTGAAATCATTTCCCCTGGAAATGATCTTCTGAGGAAGTTGAATTTTTAAAAAAAATCAAGTTGATGAGGCCATGAAACAGAGAACTAGACCTCTGATTTAAGATGAACACACCAGAAAGCTGTCACTGCAGAAAGACTAGATTGAAAAAATTAGCAAGTCTCTCTTTAATATCATATTTTAGTGGCACTACCTCATATCTAAGATTTCTTATACGGGATCATAAGATCCCTTACACAAAAGGGGGCAGGCAAGAGCGGAGAATAGTGGCAGTTTCAAAAATCCTTGGAAATCAAGGCATGTTAGAGATCTAAGGTGAATATCCATAACAGACCTTTCATACCATGTTTCATCTAAAGCCATGATTTAAAAATATTGCTGTAGTCCTGATATTTTTAAAGTATTAAATAAAATCAAGGAAAAACAATAATTTTAGGTTTTATGTTGTAGATGGTGTGTATGGTTCCCCACAAAAATGCTTTCCTCTTTTCATTGTTCTCCCAAATAAGTTATCTTAGAAAGAAAAAGAATTAAAAGGTACATTTTTGGGGGCTATCCTGGTACTAACCAGACCATTAATTGCAGAGCAATCTTTATATTTATCATTGAGCACAGCATAACATATGCAACTAAAACTTTATATAAACACAGGCTGAAGCCAGCTTTTCTTTTTCTTGATAGACAACATTTTTCTCAAGGAACACAAACAAGAAACTCTGGAAAATGAAAACAGGAAACAAAACAGAACAGGAAATATATCAGGACCTCATCTCTAAGGTCAGTAAGCATGATGTTCTCATAGCATCTGTAGCAGCGAAGGTTTGAATTAAAAATAATAGTAATGAACCTGTGGTAATGGTTTTTCCCCTCCCCCCAATTTATTTCAAGAACCTTGAGGGCAGGATCTCACTTTTATATTTGTATTTTCAGCCTTTAGTACAATGCCTTACACAGAGTTGGCATTTAACAAATGCTTAATTTAATGGTAAAGAATTAAGGGATTAGAGAATTAGGAAACAAGATAAATTGTATATCAAGGCCTGCAGATGAATATAAAAACCGAAAGGACTATTAAAAATTTTTTTAGAGAATCAATCAAATTTTAAAAAAAAGAATTTTACATGCACAATCAGGTTTCTTCACAAGAACAGAGCATTGTAGTGGTATTCTATATATTCTAAGTTAATCAAAACATGTTTTTCATGCAATTTGTCAATTTTAACAAAATAGTAATACAATATGATAAGCACTCACAAAGTTGCAAAACCTATATTCTTAGTGTTATAAAAAGTCATATCATCCAGCAGGATGATTTCCAAAAGGCCAGGAGAGACTTACATGAACTAATGGCTAAGTGAAGTGAATAGAACCAAGAGAACATTGTACACATCAAAAACAAGATTATGTGATGATCAATTCTGATGGGTGGGGCTCTTTATAAAAATGAAATGATTCAAACCAATTTCAATAGACTTGTGATGGAGAGAGCCATCTGCATCCAGAAAGAGGGCTGCTAGGACTGAATGTGGATGAGAACATAGTTTTTTCACTTTTTGTTGTTGTTTGCTTGTTTTTGTTTTCCATTTTTCTCCCTTTTTGATCTGATTCTACTAGTGCAGCATGATAAATGTGGAACTATGTATAGAAGAATTGCACATGTTTTAACAGACATTGGAAAAGGAAGGGAGAAAAATTTGGAACACAAGGTTTTGCAAGGGTGAATGTTGAAAACTTTCTTTGCATGTATTTTGAAAATAAAATGCTATTAAAAAAAAGAAATATCTAACTAAATATGAAAACTGTTATAGACATATGTTCTGGGTCCATGGAAGATTCTTTGGGGACTTTTGTTTTTACTATTGCAAATCTGAACACTATTAACATAGGACTATAATTCATAAGCATGTGTATTATACTTAACAGAAAAAAAAATGCCCTCTATAATCCATCTCTAACTTGCCTTTTCAATCTCAATTCAAACTATTTCCTTTGGCATACTCCAAACCAGAGAACCAGTTGTCCCAAATTGTTGACTGTCAATCCCTATTCATTTCCCAGACACAGAAGGCATTCCCAGTAAACTATTTCAGGTGGAATTCTATTTTCAAGGCTCATCTCAGCTGTCAGATTCTACATAAAAACAAACAACTCTGTAAAACTTAAGCATTCTTATCAATTTATCGATCAGCCAGAATTCCAGAGACTTAATGATAAAAAATACTACTCTTTTCCTAAAAGAAAAGTGATATACTTAAGGTGAAAAAATAAGACATATTTTTGAAGTTGGCAAAAAAGGTATTTGTTTTACTTGATTATGCACATTTTTGACAAGGATTTTGCTTATTCGTTTTCTCCAGTGGAGGAAGAATGAGAAATAGAGAAAATAAAGGTCTGTTAATTGGGGGAAAAAACATAAAATCCCCACTATCCTTCAGGGAAGAATGAATTTCTCTTATAAACTCATACAATGTTTTGCTTGTCGATATCTCCAATGCAGTGAAAAAAAATTTTAGAGCAATTTATGTGTATCTCTCTCTTACACCTATCTCATTTAATCTTGAATCACATTTATTCCTACATATATCACACTCCTACTGCTTCATTAGACTTAACTGAAAATTTCATGAGTGCAGGCACTGTTACTTTAGTCCATAGCATCTCATATCAGTGTCTGTTACTTAGTAAGAGTTTAGCAAGTAGTCACTGTTCTGAACTGAAAAGGAAAAGGATTAATCGAGTATTTTACTATGTACTGAAAAATAGAAAATTTCTTAAAATTGCATGGAAGACATTTAAGAAAAGACACTATTGATTATAAAAAAATATTGCTGATATGAAAAAAGATTAACTTACTGGACCAGATACTACAAGAGGGGTAAATCTTACAATTGAGGAAACTGAAACAAAGGTTAAATGACTTGACCACACAGTGAAGGTGTGAGGACATATATGAACTCATCTTCCTGATTCCAAGCCCAACACTATGATGATAATAAATAGCTAATATTTATATAGATAGCACTCACTATGTGTTAGGCATCATGCAAAGAACTATACAATCCTTTCATTTGATCCTCAAATGAATGCACCGGGGGACAGGAGTCCTGATTATTGCCATTTTTCAGATTAGGAAACTGAGCAAAACCTTTGCTCAGAGTGACACAGCTAGGAAGAATTCAGTTTTTTAACAACTCTAGGCCCATTACTCTATCAATTGTACCACATAACTGCCTCAAATGGATCATGTGAAGAAATTCAGAAGGATTTTTCTGAGATGGCAGAGGGTCTGGGCTACAGTTCCTTGTGACCTCTTTTCTTACAAAGCTTGACATTGTTAGAAGTCTTATGGCTTAACATCGACATACATCTGTGGCAGACTTAGAAAAAAAAAATCATTAAGCAAATCTACCCTGTAACCTGTTCGTGACACAGACCTTTGAAAAAGCCCAAACCCACATAAAGGGCAATAAGTACAGGTTGGACTAAACTTTGAAAATTCAGGAGATAATTGGTGGCTATAAACCTATTATTCTTTTATTGAAAATGTTATAGATGGAGCACACAATGAGTGGAGCTTATGGAATAAGATACAAAAGGTCCTTTCCCTTCCTCAAAAACAAAAAAACAAAAACTAGTTAAAAATAAGTGTCCAATATTCCAGGAAAACCTTAAACGAACCAACTGTTTCAACTGCTTTTTTTTTTTTTTTTTTTTTTTTTTTTTTTTAAACTAGTGTATTGAGGTAGAAAATCCCCAGGAACAAATTGTTTCTTGTCTGTGCAGAAGCTACTTGCAATTGTTTGAGATGACTCAAAGCCCTGCTAGGCCTGATAGACACATTAGTAAAATGTGAAAAGAGGCTTCTGAGTCGAAAAGTAAGTCTGTACAAACAAAAAGGAGGCTTTCTAAAATCCAGTACGGCCTGCTCAGGCAGGTAAACACAGAGGGGCTTGACATGGGTAAGCAAGTGTGGGATCTGTCTTACCTTTACAGGTTATAATTATAAAAAGCTTCAAGAGGGGAAAACAAATTTCAGTGAATGAAGAAAGGCTGATAATTCCTTCTTTGCTGAGGAAGCTGTCTTTCTGCCAAAGGGGAACCCTATTAACAGATGCCTAAGTTTAATTAACTTCCTTTGACTAAGGTGTTGGAGAGAAGTTCCCAAGAACAATTGTAGTCCTTTCAATGAATAAGCCTATTTTGAAAAACTGAACTTTGTTCACTTTCAAATCTAAGCTTTAATCTTACAGACCAAGGTTTTTGTAGTTCATTTTAAAGTTGAAAGACATTTTAAAAATCAAAGAATCCTATATTTAGGGATAGATGAGAACTTAATAGTCCCTTAGGCTTACAGATTTAAAGTTTAAAGGATAATTAGTGTAACCCCTTTATTTTGCAGTTGAGGAAACTAAGGCCTGAAGAAGTTGCATAATTGCTGAAGGTGGCCTAGGAACTAAGGGTCAGAGGAAGGAGTTGAAATATACATCAAGCACTGATGTATATTTAGAAACTTAAATAAGTTTTATTATGAGATTCAACATTTTTTCCCTGTTGCACCACACAGTCTCCCGTATATGAAGGTATTCATTTTCTTCTAGGTCCACAAGCTCCAGCATGCATTCAACCATATTTCTGTTTGCCATTTTTCCTGTCTCTGATGTGAGTCAACCTCACTGGCTTTAATCAAGGAATTTATCTTGCCTTGATCTGTTCCTACTTTGATTTGAATCAGCATTTAGTTACAAACATTTACTGCATTCTTCTATCATGCTCCATAGTGGCACGACTACAGCCTTAGTTTCTCAAGCATTATAAGAGAGAACAAGAGCTCTAGCAGGTCCTGCACCAGGCTGACAGGCTTCAAAAAGACTAGTTACACAAGATAATTACTGTTACCTGTGTATCCTGCTTTCTAGAGTCCCCAAGTTGGGGTGACAAAATGTACCATTATTTTCTAGAGCCCCCGCACCGGGGTGATTAAAATATCCTAATTTCTAGAGCCCCCAAGTTGAGGTGACAAAACATACCATGCTTTTTAGGGACCCATGCTGGGATGAGTAATATACCATCCTAGTAAAGAAGTAATGAGGCAGGACTCCTGAGTATGGTGGGAAAATGGAGTCCATTTATTTCAAGGACTTTCCTATTTTTATACCCTCATACCCTTATGTAACAAAAACACTGGGCAACTGCCCAGTATATACTGGGTGTGTGGGATCACATAAACAACTTGCTATTGTATATAGTTTGCCACCTGGTATCACTCTTCCACCTGTTATCACTCTGCTTCAATCACAACACAGGTTGTCACCACCCACTGACTTCTCAGAAAGGATGAGAGCCCTTAGAGGAGATGGGGAGCCAAACCAGACATTGTTTTTTTTTGTTTTTGTTTTGTTTTTTTTAACTTTTTTTAAATAGCCTTTTATTTACAGGTTATATGTATGGGTAACTTAAGCATTAACAATTGCCAAACCTCTTGTTCCAATTTTTTCACCTCTTACCCCCCCACCCCCTCCCCCAGATGGCAGGATGACCAGTAGATGTTAAATATATTAAAATATAAAATTAGATACACAATAAGTATACATGACCAAACTGTTATTTTGCTGTACAAAAAGAATCAGACTCTGCAATATTGTACAATTAGCTTGTGAAGGAAATCAAAAATGCAGGTGGGCATAAATATAGGGATTGGGAATTCAATGTAATGGTTTTTAGTCATCTCCCAGAGTTCTTTCTCTGGCCATAGCTGCTTCAGTTCATTACTGCTCCATTGGAAATGATTTGGTTGATCTCGTTGCTGAGGATGGCCTGGTCCATCAGAACTGGTCATCATATAGTATTGTTGTTGAAGTATATAATGATCTCCTGGTCCTGCTCATTTCGCTCAGCATCAGTTCATGTAAGTCTCTCCAGGCCTTTCTGAAATCATCCTGTTGGTCATTTCTTACAGAACAGTAATATTCCATAATATTCATATACCACAATTTATTCAGCCATTCTCCAACTGATGGACATCCATTCAGTTTCCAGTTTCTAGCCACTACAAAGAGGGCTGCCACAAACATTCGTGCACATACAGGTCCCTTTCCCTTCTTTATGATCTCTTTGGGATATAAGCCCAGTAGTAACACTGCTGGATCAAATAGTATGCACAGTTTGATAACTTTTTGAGCATAGTTCCAAACTACTCTCCAAAATGGTTGGATTCGTTCACAACTCCACCAACAATGCATCAATGTCCCAGTTTTCCCACATCCCCTCCAACAATCATCATTATTTTTTCCTGTCATCTTAGCCAATCTGACAGGTGTGTAGTGGTATCTTAGAGTTGTCTTAATTTGCATTTCTCTGATTAATAATGACTTGGAGCATCTTTTCATATGACTAGAAATAGTTTCAATTTCTTCATCTTAGAATTGTCTCAAACCAGACATTGTTAGCAGGTTCCCTCTGGGCTGAAGGATCTTATATCTCCCACAGCGTTTCCCCATTGACTGTGACTTTCTACAATTACCCAAGCTTCAGCCTAGATAATAAACCCTGAGAGACATCTCTTTTCATAGGTCTGGATTTATTTTTTTGTCTATAGAAATCCAACAAATCATTTGTACCCTTCTGATTTGACCTTGAGTCATTACCCTGACTCAGTGATTACATTTCTCATACATCTTCCAGCCACACCTTGCATATCTTGTCCCATATCCCATCTTATTTCAGGAAACTAATCCAATCCACTATAGCCATAGCATGAGGAAAGAGCATGGGTATCAATTGCTGTCCTAACTCCATTCTGGACTTTCCACACCAAAACCAGTCCCCAGTTCACCACTTGTAAAGTGGTTCTCCTCCAAGTAAAGTCTTAAAAAGAAATCTACTCTTTTTTGCATTTGTATCCTTAATATTTAGCATAGTACCCAACACATAGGAAGTACTCATTAAATGCATTTTTCATTCATTTCTTCATCTCCTGAGGCATTGGAGGATCAAGGACTGGTGACAGTGGTGGGAGCATTCAGACTAGAGGAATCAGGATTAACAGAAATTATAAAGTATTACATATTTAAAAATATATGGTTTTAATTCATTCTATTCATGAAAATCTCACTAGCATTTTCTAGCTAGCAGAATGATGCAAAGATAATATTGGAAATGGAAAGAGTCTCACTTGAATTCTGGTTTCTACTAAAGTCATGAGAGATCTAAACCAAACACCTGTAATAATTAATGCTTATTTTTCTTATCTGTAAAATAGAGATATCACTATTTATACTATCTACCTTGCACCACAGTAGTGAAGATCAAATGAGGAATTGCAAATAAAAGTTTGTAAATTTTTTTTTAATACTATTAATACAGTGGAAAGAGATATAAACCAGGAGTCAAGAGACTTGGGTTTTGGTTCTACTTTACAATTTGATCAAGTCATTTAACATATCAACTTTTTTTTTTTTTTTATTTAATAGCCTTTTATTTACAGGATATATACATGGGTAACTTTACAGCATTAACAATTGCCAAACCTCTTGTTCCAATTTTTCACCTCTTACCCCCCCCCACCCCCTCCCCTAGATGGCAGGATGACCAGTAGATGTTAAATATATTAAAATATAACTTAGATACACAATAAGTATACATAACATATCAACTTCAACTACACAATGGGTAAATTAGATGAAATGTTCTCTAAACTCTCTGTAAACTTAGAAATTCTATCGCTCTATATTGTAGTATATCTGCTATAAAACTAATGCTTTAAGTATTCCTTAATTCTAATTTTCCCCAAGTCAAGATAAAGAAGGAAACAAATAAGCTTTAGCAAAAGTATAAAAGAGACAAGTGCTAGTCAACAACATTTTTGAAGTTCTGGGGTGCTGTGAGAAGCATCATGGGAGGAACCATTGGAGGAAGTTGCTTTTCTTCAATGTTTAATCTAGCAAATCAAGCACTGATGTATATTTAGAAACTTAAATAAGTTTTATTATGAGATCAACATTTCAAAGACTACAAGCAATTCCAAAGTTAACACAATAAAGACAGAATCTAAATTATTTCAATGAAATACATATGATCAATTACAATGTCTTCTCATAAATTAATAAAAACCCAATCATTATTTTTTTCAAAGCTTCTTATTATAGATACCAAATGAGGACTGAAATAGAGAGATGTCTTTGCCAAAGATGTTTTGCCACCACAATGGAAGATGACTAATAAACAGTGAAAAGGAAGATAGATTCCATATAGGTAAGAATTCTCGTTTTGAAGGATGATACTGTGTTGATTTCATCAAGCTTCAGAATATTGCGAAACCTTTTAAATAATATCCATAATCACTCAAAAAGGTATACACTAACAATTCACATTAGAAAAACTATGTAGATGAAGAATGTGTGGTTTCCTTCTATACTTGGATGGCAAAGCAAAGTTGGTGCATCAATAAATAAACCTTGCACAGACACTGCATGAACAAAGAATCAAACAGAAACAAGTGGGTTGGCATGCCTTTGTAGAACTCTGTAGGGATTTCAGTGACTCCAAGTTCCTCTCTAAAACAAAGGCCCATCTAGATTTTTATTAATTTTTTTCAGTGATTCTTTATGGTTTTGATCAAGGAATGCTAGTCCCTAAAAGATGAAAAGGGAAGGTCACCCAAGGACAGGGGAGAAATAGCCATTGACTATAAGTAAGGTGAAACACATTATCAACAATGAATTTCAAAAGATAATAAATATGTGAAGGATGTTATCACAGAAATGCATGCTTGAAAAAAGAAAGTGGGTCAAATACGTGGCAAAAGAGGGGATAATCGGCAGACATTCCAAGCATGCTAGCCATGTGAGGACCCTCTGTCCACTGGACCCTCTGTCTGGTGCCCTCCTTATCTCTACTTTCACCTATCTCCTTACTTCCAAACCCAATAATAAGTCTCTTTTATCAATAAAAAAACAAAACAAAACAAAACAAAAAGAAGGGATAATCAAAGATGGCTAGTGTGGTTTTTTAGTATCTTTTGAATATGATGAGAAATATAAGCTTCTAAAATATTGGATGGACTTTTGAAAGATTTATGAGGGGATATGAATAAGTGTGAGATAGCATGATTGCTCATTCACATTATCTCTATCCAGATTATCTACATTCATAAAATCACAAATCTATAAAACAACAAAAATATCTTGATTTCCAAAACTATTTGCCAATGGAAAGCCTATATATTCAATAACTATTTAGACAGGAAAAATTATCATCCTTATCCCTGTTCTCTAGAATACATGAACAAGTTTTGGTTTTCTTTACAAGCTACTCAATGAACTAAAATACATTGTTTATGCAATCAAAAAAGTGTTGTTCAAATTCAAATGTCAAATTTAATTCAGCATTTATTAAGGACCTGCGATGTGTTGACATTATATTCTACATCAGAGGAAATTCCATAGTAATTTCTTCCAAGTAATCACTTGGACTGAATGTGATATCCATGCTAGTGTCTTAAAACAAATTATTCAGGTGATTTATCACTGTTCCTTGAAAAAAGCATTCTGATAAACAGGAGGGGAAAGGAAGGGTTAATATTGAACATATCACTCTTGCTGCCAATTCCAAAAGGAAACCTTTATGAAATCTTAACTTTATATATTTTATCCTTTATCTGGTATTGCATAGGGTTGCTGTAAAGTAAGAGTTCTACAAATCTTAAGACAATGCAAAAATATTTCTTCTCACTTATTTTTGTCCATCATGATCTAAATATTTATTGCACAGGTAGGGGATTATGATTATGTAGTATTGCATATACTATCAAACATGGGTGGATGTAGGGGTTGATTTTGCTGAGCTTTTTTTCTTTTTTTTAAAAAATGCTAATGAAGAATGGTTTGTTCAGGAAGAAAAATTGATAGATTTTTTTTGGAAACAAATGGAATGTAACAGCAAAAAGAATCAATAAGAAAAAGATGACAACAATATGTTGTATAGTTCATGCCACCCCAATTGCTGCCACCAAGAGTTCATGGCCATTACTACAGCAGTAATCAAGAAACAGAAAGAGAAAAAGAAATTATGTATTTATGGACACATCTCTGCTTACTAATTCAGTGTTACAGATCAAATATTCAGCAAACATTTTTCCTTGAAGTCAATCATCCTTAGCATCATTTTTTTTAAAGCTTCTTTATCAAATGCAAGGGAAATGTTGGTATCACATTATCAAAATCAAAATATATTTCTTTTCCTTTTGATACTACCTCTTAAAATCAACTGATGAACATTTATTAAAGGAACTTTTAGCAACTACAATTTCAAATATAATCCCAATATAATCCCTGGCCTTAAAGAGATTAAATTCTACTCTTCTACATGCTAAAATGACATGTGTATACAGTGTTTTCCAAAAGTCAAATGCTTTAAGATCTGGAACACCCTTTCTGTGTGTATGTATGCATGCATATTTTTAAGATTTTAAGAGAGAAAGACATAGTAATATCATATCTATGCAGTGCATAAAATAACTTAAGACTCCTAGCAAGAACAACTATTGGCTATACCCACTTTGTTGTGCTAAATACATACCTACCACATGTACAGATTTGCAATTTAATCTTATTCACATTTTCCTCTAATGATTTGTTTTCCTAATAAGTTCTTGCTTTCTTTCTATAACAAAAATTTACCTATAGAAATGTTTGTTCAGTGGAAGACCCATGCCACTTAAATTAATTAATGCACAGAACATAAGAATTTAAAGAATAAATAACAAAGTTATCTGATCTATAAGAGGTTGAACCTGGACCTGGAGACAGAAAGTTGTAAGTTAAATTAGGCATCAGCAATTTATGATGTGTATCCCTAACCACTTCACTTACCCTTGATCTGTCTCAGTTTCTCATCTATGAAATAACATAGATTTAACTAACAGCAAATTGTTGTGAAGATCAAATGAAATAATAATTGTAAAAATCTTTGCAAAGACTATATACATACTTGCAATCATTAAATGCTATTTTCAACATATAAGATCTTTTCCTATGTATGTGCTTTAATTCTATATGTAATGTAGAGAGAGATGCATCTTTCTCTGGATATTGCTTCTAGGAAAGAAAACAAAATAAAAATAGAAAATCATTTGGAAAGAAATCTTGCATTTTAAATAACTTGTTAAGACGTAATGCATAATGGATAGAATCCCAAATATCTGAATAAGAAAGACCTGTGCTCAAGTCCTACAAGTGACACATATTTGCTAAGTGACTCTAGCAAGTAACTTATTGTCACTTCTTTAGGCAACTATCTGAGGCTATATATATTGTAAATAAGCTGCAGATTTTCTTCAGGATGGAAAGGTTAAAGTTTTGACATTGAGTATTTCCTACCCAATGAAGTACTATTAAGGTACAGAACAAACTAGCCTAACAGCCAGCCTTAGATCAGAGAAAGGTCACGCTAGATGATATATTTTTGAGCATGATAATTCTCAAAAGTGATTTTGTCAGAGTGTATTCACCTTCTTCAGGACACATCTCTGCTTACTAATTCAATGTTACAGATCAAATATTCAGCAAACATTTTTCCTTAAAGTCAATCTTTCTTATTTTTTTTAAAGCTCCTTTATCAAATGCAAGGGAAATGTTGGTATCACATTATCAAAATCAAAGTATATTTCTTTTCCTTTTGATACTACCTCTTAAAATCAATTGATGAACATTTATTTAAAGGAACTTTTAGCAACTACAATTTCAAATATAATCCCAATATAATCCCTGTCTTTAAAGAGATTAAATTCTACTCTTCTACATGCTAAAATAACATGTGTATACAGTGTTTTCTAAAAGTCAAATGCTCTAAGATCTGGAACACCCTTTCTGTGTGTATGTATGCAACTATACATATAGACACAAAACATGAGAAATTTTTTTATACTTTAAAAGCATACTTAATATCATAGAATACATTAAAATCCATTATTCCAAGTGGAACAATATTATAGGGATAATAATTTTTAGGAATGATTTTCTTCAAATATCCAATAAATAATGTGATATTAGAATGATGAGAGAAATTAATAATTTCTAAGGTTCAATGAGAGATTGGGTCTTCACCAATCTCTCATGCTTCAAGTGATAACATTACAACAAAATTAGATTATAATGTAGTAGTGACATTACTTAACGATGATTTTAGATAAACTAATATGATGACATAAATTTAATCTACATCAAATGTTCACTAATTTTTACCCATTAATGTCAGTCCTCTTCAGTACCATTTTTAAAAGGCCCCTCAAAGACAGGGACAATATTGGAACTACACTATCAAAATTAAAGTATATCACCTTTCCCCCTATTAAGCTGCAAACTCCAAAAGTAGATAATGTCTACTCTCAATTAAATTCAATTTACCAAATATTTACAAATAGGCATTTTATAGGAAAATGAGGTCCCAAAAATAAAACCAATCTAATCCCTACTCTCAAGTAGCTAAATCCTTATTATTTTTAACACATGACTAACAGAGACAATTTTGTATTCTTTCTTTGCTGGATTGGATTTTATGGGGGTAAAGTATTGTTCAGATCATATTACTATATATCTATACATAATACATGCACACACACACACACACACACCCCTGTTGAGAAGGATCTAGTCAGGAATCATATAGTCACAGGTTTAGAACTAAAGGAATCTCAGAGGCTAACTATTCAAAAACCTCACTAATTTTACAATTGAATTAAAATAATCAAGGACACTCAAAGTATCACTGGTGTGATCTGAACCCAGGGGTCTTTGATTACAGGGCCATTTTTTTTTTTATTATATTAACTTTCACATCAAACAACAATCAATAATTAAGAAAATAGACCTATTATTGTCATTATCATTTTAATTAGACCTATCTGAAAGACCTTAATTTCTGGCTCCTATTTAATAATAGGGGATATAGATATAGATACAGCTGAAATTAAATGACTTAGTGGATGGAGTGCCAAGCCTGGAGTCAGAAGATCTGAGGTCAAATCTACTTTACACACTCACTAGCCATGTGACCATGGGCAGGTTGCTTAATCCTGTTTACCTCAGTTTCTCCATCTAGAAAATAAAATAGAAAAGAGAATGGCAAACTACTTCAGTGTCTTTGCCAAGAATAGCCCAAATGGTATTACAAAGAATTGGACAAGACTGAACAACAAATATGTCCAAAATAAACTGAAATATTGAGGGGGTGGGATTAGGATTCTACTAATAATAATCTGAAGTTCAAATTGTCTAGATACACACACATTTAAGTAAATCAGTTTGTTAACACTTTTTAAAGAAAGAGAAGAGCATCATGGTACAATGAAAGAGTGATAAGTTTTAAAAGAGATGAAAGTTCAACTCTTTGCTCCAATAATTAGTTACCACTTAACTAGTACTACTACTTAACTAGTAGTTAAGTCTATAAGCTTCCTTATACCTCCATTCCTTCATGTGTAAAAATAATGATCTAGATGATCTCTAAGATTACCTCCAGCTTTATTTTTATTAAATTCCCATTATTCAATTATTACAGAACAAAATTATGTTTTGGAATATTTTTTCTTTCAAAACTAGTTAAAGTAAAAATGTTTGGGTTCTTAATGCAATTTTGTTGTTGTTCAGTTATTTAAGTTGTGTCCAACTCTCTGTGACCCCCTTTGGAGTTACTTGGTAGAGATACTGGAATGATTTGCCATTTTCCTTCTCAGCTCGTTTTTAAAGAGAGGAAACTGAGGCAAATAGGGTCAAGTGGATTGCCCAGGTTCATACAGCTGGTCAACATCTAAACCTGGCATCTAGTGGGTACTTAATAAATGTTTTATTTTCCCTTCCTCTTTCCTCTTCATGTTCCCATTGAATCACACCATCTTAATAATTGTCTTCATGTATTTGAAGTGCCATCACATATAAAGATTTAGTGTAGTGGCTAGAAACTGGAAACTGAGTGGATGCCCATCAGTTGGAGAATGGCTGAATAAATTGTGGTATATGAATATTATGGAATATTATTGTTCTGTAAGAAATGACCAACAGGATGATTTCAGAAAGGCCTGGAGAGGCTTACACGAACTGATGCTGAGCGAAATGAGCAGGACCAGGAGATTATTATATACTTCAACAACAATACTATATGATGACCAGTTCTGATGGACCTGGCCATCCTCAGCAACGAGATCAACCAAATCATTTCCAATGGAGCAGTAATGAACTGAACCAGCTATGCCCAGAGAAAGAACTCTGGGAGATGACTAAAAACCATTACATTGAATTCCCAGTCCCCATATTTATGCTCACCTGCATTTTTGATTTCCTTCACAAGCTAATTATACAATATTGCAGAGTCTGATTCTTTTTGTACAGCAAAATAACGGTTTGGTCATGTATACTTATTGTGTATCTAATTTATATTTAAATATATTTAACATCTACTGGTTATCCTGCCATCTGGGGGAGAGGGTGGGGGGGGGTAAGAGGTGAAAAATTGAAACAAGAGGTTTGGCAATTGTTAATGCTGTAAAGTTACCCATACATATTACCTGTAAATAAAAGGCTATTAAATAAAATTAAAAAAAAATAAAGATTTAGAATTGCTAGTGATAAACATCTTGTTAAAATGCTTAATTAAAAGATATATTTCTAAAAAATTTATAACTGAAAACACTTTCTTTTTCCTAGATGGAAAATCAAAGAGAAAAAAAAAAATCTCAAGAGAAATAAACAAATACCCAGCAGAATCTGCCCTTCAGCCCTGGAAATTTTCCATTTTCCTTCCAAATTGTCATGTCTCTGTTTTACAGAGGTCCTTGGGCTGCAATTTTATAAAGACAGTCAAATTAAATAAATCAGATTGAAGACATGCCAATTCATTTGATAGTTTTCTTTTTTATAATAACTAGTAAATAATAAGAAATCATTTTGATTCCTAGTTATATGTGCACTTAACCATGTCAAATATACATTATGGTCAAAGATAAATTATGGCCAATCTCTAACATACAAACTAGATTGTAAGGTAACTCCAGTATATTTGACCTGGCTTCAATGAGAGGTAGGATTCATCTAAATGCCTCGGACCAACTCTGTTTATGAATCTTTACCTATGGGTCCAATGCAATTCACATCTCTAGAAAATACATACCATAGCAGAATGCAAACTCTTTTAGATACAGGGATCAACTCTATATATTAATAGACCTTCTGCCAATTTTGTCCTCTTAAAAGATAATCCCTGGGAATATGCTTAAAACTGAGGTAGTCTCTTGTTCCTCCCTACCTGAGGTGATTTTCCTGAACTTGATCTTTTATGTTAGCTTAGCTGGATCTCCTGATCTCTACCTGTTTTCATCAGTGATCTAGTCTGACACATACAAGGGCAGACAGTAGTCAAACTCTAGCTGAATGTTGGCTGGGTTCTGATAAGTGTTTCTTCAATTTTCCAAAAAGCTCAGGTAGATAATGAGACCTACAGTCTCTCAAATATAGCCTACCTACTGGTGGTATGACTGTAACCAAGCCACTAAAATCTCTGTTGACCTCAATTTTCCATCTTTAAAATAAAGATGATAATAACAGACCCTACCTTCCTAGGTGTTTGTCTTCCTGAGGTTGTCATGAGGATAAACTAACATTTAAACAGTGTTCTGGAAACCTTAAAGAGCTATGTAAATGCAAACTATTTTTTACATGAACATGATGGGCTATTTCTGTACCAGATCATGAGTATGATGACTACAAAAATGCACAGGAACATTGATATAAAGAGAAATGAACATGAACCAAGAAAACAATACACACAATGACTACAAAGATATGAAAGGAAAGAATAACAAAACCACCAAACCCAAGTGTTATAATGTTATAAAGTTATATTGGCCAAGATTGCACTTACTATATATACACATATGTACATACACACATATATGCATATATACACATAGTATATACACATATACATCATATTTACACCCCCACACACACACACGTTTTATAAAGCCAGGAAATGTGCACTACTCAGATCTCTTATCCCTTCTTTTCTTTCATTTCTCCATACCATCCCCCAGAGATACCAACTCACATCACTGACAATAATAATAAGAAATAAGAACTTTGGAACATTATAGATAATATCAGGATTGGGCTTTTCAATTAGATCTGTTATTTCATTAGTGTACAGAGTCCTCCATAAGAAATCTGGACCAGTGAAGATTGGCAACTTTGCTGTAATTTCTAATACTGGAGAACTACCTGAGGAACTAAGATAAAGTGGCCTGCTTAGGTGTAAAAGAGCCAGCACAACTTGAACCCATGCCAAACCTTTAGCTGCTGTTCCATGCTAGTTTTTTTCAAGGTGTTGGTTAGTTATACTGAACAGTTATACTGAATATATATATATCTTTCCTCCCTCTTTTTGGTCTTTTGTTCCCCTTCCTAGGTCTTTTGTTATAAGGAAGGGATACACTTGGGGAAATAAAATATTTTGAAAGATACTGGTATTTTTATGAGAAATATAATCAAAATTGTCGCTTTATCTTACATTGAGTATGAAACAACTTATGAAATAATGGCTAACCAGAAACTAATCAATGAAAGTTAAGCCTGTCTCATACATTCTATTGTTTGCTAGTTAGAGATGCCAACACTTTAATCTAGTATGACATTAAAAAAACATCAGTGAGATCATGGCCTACATACTTGGCTCTGCTAAAATGAACTGGGCAAGGACAGTTCTCTATGAAGATCAAGAATTTAGTTTTTAAAAGCTCCCTGAATCATTAAAAGGTTGTAACTTTATTCAGGCACACTGAGTATTAGTCAGGGCAAAATTTGAACCCACATATTCTTGATTTGGAGGCTGGCTCTCTACTTTTATGTTATGAAGCCACATTGACTCTAATATCATACAATATAATGTGTATATGAATATACAAATATATAAATGTGTATATGCATGTGCACATATCTGTGCAGATAACATACAATAATATGCTTCAAGAATGGACTCATAGTATTAGAGAATTTT
Organism: Sarcophilus harrisii; assembly: GCF_902635505.1. Taxonomy (NCBI): domain Eukaryota; kingdom Metazoa; phylum Chordata; class Mammalia; order Dasyuromorphia; family Dasyuridae; genus Sarcophilus; species Sarcophilus harrisii. Next base: position 144,458,812 of record NC_045429.1, read on the forward strand.
ACTGTCTTGTGTATCATATTAAAGCATAGTGGATAGAGTTTGGACTTGAAGTCAGCATGACCTAAGAAATTCTGTGATAGACAATTATTAGCTTTGGAAACCTGAGAAAATAAGTTAATCTCTCCAAATCTCAGTTAATTTATCTATAAAATGAGAATAATAATACCACTTACCTCCCAAGATTGTTGTGAGTATAAAATAATATATGTAAAATATTTTCTAAAACCTCAAAGCCATTGGTCTGAGGCCAGCAGTAGGCATAGTAAATTTGTATTCCCTTAGTACCCAATCAGCACCTAGGATAGAGCACTAGTCCTGGAGTTAGGAAGAACTGTAATTTGGCCTCAAGAAACTTATTAGCTGTATAATTAACTGATACTTCTGTCTGCCTTAGTTTCCTCAACTATAAAATGGGGACATTTTAATATTACCTACCTTCCAGGGATTTTTATGAGGATCAAATATGGTAATATTTGTAAAGATGAGTATCAGAGGATAGAAGGCAAGGGTCTAAGAGATCTTTGAAGTGAGGTTGAGAAAGTCAGAACATGATGAGTAGGAGCAGAAGAGTTGTTGATTTCTACCTGTCTTATTCTTCCCTTTTTCTTTCCCACCAGATAAGACAGCAAAAGGAAGATCAGTAGCTGAAGGAGTGAGACTGTGTGTGTGTGTGTGTGTATATACATAGATATTACATACATACTATATATACATATACTACACACACATATATACACATACCACACACACATATATCATATTTACAACACACACACACACACACACATACACACACACACACCACACATTTTATGAAAGCAGCAAAAGTGCACTGATCAGATGAGGTTTCTTCTTCCTTCTTTTCTTTCATTTCTCCATATCATCCCACAGGAACACCAACACATCACTGACAGTAATAACAAGAAGAAATGAGAAATTAGGACTAGGGGAGAAGAAGAAGGTAGTTAAGGAGCAAGGAGGAAGGCCAGGAGAGGAAACATAAGAACTTCTATAGTGACTTATTTGCTTATATTATAAGCTGGAGAATGCCCCACTATACAGATAGTTTTTTTGTTGTTGTTTTTTTTTTTTTTTTTTTTTTTTTTGGTAAAGTTTCATTACAGGCACAAAACCTTCCCAGTCATCATTTCCTAGACTACAAACAGCTTTTATAGGGTTATTCACTTCATCATAACAGTACCATGCTTCAAATGCTTGTATTATTGCTATCTTTCTGCTGTCCCATGGTTTCATGAGACTAAACAATAAGGCAAATTGGAGCAAACAAAGCACAAAAGCTCCTGCCTTTGAAAGCTGACTGAGTCTCAGATGGTACAGCCAGTCCAGAACAGGAGACAGCACAAACAGCCACAAAGAAGGCTAGGGCTAATGTGAGTTGCAAACCACTGAAGACTCCAAAGAAACCTGGCTTTGTATGTTGGTCTGTTAGTGCTCTGTCCTTGTTGGCTCCTGGATTTTTCCTTTTGATCCTCTTATTTCAGGCCAGTGGGTTGCTGACAGAATCCTTATACAATTCCTATTTCTTTGGGAAAACTACATAATGAGTTGGATTAAGGGAAAGGTTTATTTAATTTTCAAGAGAGATTTATTTAAAAGAACATCTTTCCTGCCCTGAATCAGTGAAGCCTATATATGCCAATAACTGTTTACTTATAAAGCCTTTAATTCTAATCCACAATAAAGATGTTTTTCCTTCAAGTCGTTGCAGACCAGTTTTATAATATTGATTTAAAGTCCTAAGGAACTTTAGATATGATTTAATCCAGGGGTCCCCAAACTACAGCCTGCGGGGCAGATGCAGCAACTGAGGACGTTTATTTCCCTCACCCAGGGCTATGAAGTTTCTTTATTTATGGGCCCACAAAACAAAGTTTTTGTTTTTACTATAGTCTGGCCCTCCAACAGTCTGAGGGACAGTGAACTGGCCCCCTATTTAAAAAGTTTGAGGACCCCTGATTTGGTCTAACTTCTTTAAGAATTGGGGAAACTGAGGCTCAGAAAGAAAAAAAGTAATGTCATGCAGAAACTTCTGGTTCAGTTTTTTAATCATCGTATTTTTTCAGCCTAGTTGGACTTGCTAGGTAAACATGAAGAAATCCTATCATTCTTATGGCATGGGGCTAGAGACCAATTGTCACCATTAGACAAACCCATCAATAAATATAAAGAACACAAAGTAACATAAGAAGACATACATGAGCTGATACAAAATGAAGCAAGCAGAACCAGGGAAACAAAATATAAGATATCTGCAACAATGTAAAGAGAAAAAAAAATCAAAGGGAAAGTTGTACAATATAATGATTATGGTTTAGTGCCAAAGAAAAGAAAATATACCTCTTCCCCTTATTTGAAAGGTTGGGAGACTATGGGCATGCTATATAGTATATACTGCCACACTTAGTTAGTGTGTTGAGTCTTTTCCCCCACCTTATTTTTTATTCATTACTACATGGACTGTCTTAACTGGAGAATAAAGGGGAGAAGGATATGTTTATAAATAAAGATTATGTAAATGTAAAAATTACCAATTGTTTATAAAGATATTCAATTATAGTTAATGGTTTTATTAAGTATAAGTTCTAAATTGGGCACCATGAGCATCATCTATCCTAGAAAAGAGAAATCAGATATTTAAATACCTGAAAATAAGCATTATCAGGATCTGAATTACATTAAGAGGGAATGCATAATAGAAAAAATAATTTTCAGGAAAAGCATTTGGTACAAGGGATAGATATCTGATTTTGAAACCAGGAAGACTTCCTATTTTTAATTTGCTATTTGTAAAATGCTGTTGGCATGGAAACCAAATGACATACTTGTTAATACAGTGTGCAAATTAAGGATAAATTAGCTGTAATAAGGAAGAACCACCCACTGTTCTCCTAAGTATTAGATTATTAGCTTTTGAGTTTAAATTTGTGGGCATCTATTTAGGCAGGTCAGGTCTATTTAATTTGTTTCTCAGATCTTGTCTATATTCAAGACAGATAAATATGTCAAAGAATTAAATTTCAAATGAGAACAGCACTACTCTCAAATAACTCTATGGTGACACCAATTTTTGAGTTTCCTATTACAAATGAGAATGAAATCTATCCTTGTCTACTCATCCTGCATGACTCTTGCACATATCTTCCCATAAATTTACCACAGACTGTTCATCCAACAACAAGCAAGTTCTTCCTTGCTTTCTCCCAGAACTGACAAAGTCCCATGGAGCACTTCAGCTGTCATGTATTATCCTGACCACATGACCAGCTCATCTTTTCTTATCATATATTTTCTTCATCATATATCTACTTCTACTCTTCATAGTTCATCACTGGTTTTATACTGTTCTGATCTCATCTACACTGCCCTCTTTATCATAATAGTTTTTAATTTTCTAGAGTGTTATATCCCACATTTTACTGTTATATAGCATCACTGAAGGAATAATGGGATTAAAAAGATGTACCTTTGTTTAAATAGAAAAAATGGAGTAATTAAAGAAATTTTATTGTACGGTAAGATATTAAGAGACTGAAATAAAGGTGAACTAAGAAATACCTCAATTAATAATTATAACTTTTCTCACAGGTAAAATAAAATTAATTTAGAATTTTAAAAATCTGTGTTGAGTAAGACAAAAAAAAAAAAGGATCACTTTCTCTTTAGGGGAAGTTTATTCTTCATTTGAGTTACTGATTCCAGTGGAGAAATCAGATAAAGCACTAATAGAAACAGAGAGATGAAAGAGATCAAAGAAAATCTGTAGAAAGAAAAAAACCTACACCCTGAGGAGAAAGGACATATATAAAGAAACAAAAGAAAACAACTCTTTGATATCACAGATGGAAATCTGTCTTCCTTTTGGCATCTTTGTTAAGAATCCTTGTTTGTATCAAAAGAAAAAAAAAAAAACACTCATATATACAAACATCCAGATGTTCACGAATATTCATGATGTGCTTCCAGTTTGGTTGGGACTTGCTCTTGATTTATATTTGATTAAGTCCCATCAGCTCTTCTATGGCCCATGAGATTGATGTCTTTGCAAATGCTCAGAATTGAACATCTCTTACTAATCAGGAAGGCTCTACCTAAGCCATTCCTAGTAACAGCTATTTTTCACATAAGCCTTACAAAAGTCAAAACAAAAGTAGCTTATTTCCTAATCTGGAAATCAATGTCAATTTTTTTTTTCTGTTGCTATTGTAGGGTTGGGTCTTTTTTTTTTTTTTTTTTTTCTGGCTCACTTTTCAGATATAAGCTTTCTAAGGCTTCTAGAGCTAGATGCAATTTGTGGATAATAACACCTAAGGCAGGAAGCCACATTTTCCCAAGACCCTATCATATTCACATTAGTCTCATCCATTCTTATAGCAGTTAGGGATTAGTTAGAAAAGACCAAAGTTAACAAATAACATCCTACAATAATCAAATAAAACCATGGAAAGCAGAATACTGGGGGGAAAAGTTTTTACTGCAAGTTTCTCTGATAAAGGTCTCATTTCTCAACTATAAAAAGAACCCAATTAAGTTTATAAAAATACAAGTCATTCCCCAGTTAATAAATAGTCAAGCAATTTTCGATTCTCTCTTTTTTCTTTTTTTCTGGTTATACATGTGCATTCATTTTTTAAAAACACATTTCCTTATGAATCATGCTGAGAGAAAAAGTGAAAAGCCATGAGAGGACAAAACAAAAATAAACAAACAAACAAAAACAGAAGAAAAGTGGGGGAAAAGTGAACATAGCATGAGTTGATTTAAATTCAGTCTCCATATGCGGATGGTGTTTTTCTATCCAAAGTTTGTTGGGATTGTCTTAGATCACTGAACCACTGAAAAGAACCAGGTGTTTCATAGTTGATCATCACACAATCTTGCTGTTAACTGTGTACAATGTATTCTTGTTTCATTCAGGATCATTTTGTGTAAATCTTTCCAAGCTTTTCTAAAATCAGTGTATCAATTTTTTATAGAACAATAATATTCCGTTACTTTCATATACCATAATTTATTCAGTCATTTCCCAATTAATGGGCATCTACTCATTTTCCAATTCTTTGACATCACAAAAAGAGCTGCTACATGTCAGTTTTTTCCCCATCCTTTATGGTATCCTAAGCAGTTTTTAGAAAAAGAAATGAAAGTTATGTATAATTATATGAGAAAATGCTCTAAAGCATTATGGATTAGAAAAATGCAAATTAAGGTAACTCTGAGATCCTACCTCATATCTGTCAGATTGCTTCCATGGCATTAAAGGAAAATGACAGATCTTGGAGGGGTTGTGGAAAAAGTGGGACACTTAATACACTGTTGATGGAACTGTGAATTGGTCTAACCATTCTAGGGAATGATTTGGAATTATACTCACAAGATTTTAATTGTTTACCCAAAGAGATTATTTAAAAAAAAAAAAAAAGAAAAAGGAAAAGAACACACACACACACACACACACACACACAGTTTTTACAGCAGTGGTGGCAAAGAATTGGACATTAAAAAGATGCCCATCAACTGGAAATGGTTTGAAGACTGTGATGGAATTCTATTGTGTTATAAGAAAAGGTAAGCAAGATGATTTCAGAAAAATTTGGGAAGACTTATATGAAGTGATTCAAATTAAAGTGAACAGAACCAGAAAAATGAACATAATAATAACAATATAGTACTATGATAAACTTTGAATGTCTTAGCATTTTGAGTAATACAGTGATTCAAGACAATTCTGAAGAACTTAAGAAAAATGATATGTACCTCCAGAAAAAAATTTTTTCACTTTATTTTTTCTTGCGTTTGGGGTTGGAGTAGGTGAAGAATGACATGGTTAATATGGGAAAAAAAAATTCCATGACTTCTCGTGTATAATTGATATCATCTTTCTTTCTTTCTCAATGAAGGGAGAAGAGAGGGAGCAGGAAGGTAGAATCCAGCATTTAAAAAAAATATTAAATGAATGTCAAAAATAAGTAAGTATGGATTTTGGCTTTTGAAAAAGACAAAAAAATAATTTTGTAATAGAAATGTAAAAAAGAAATTTATCCATAATTTAATTTCTATAATAATCTTTCTCATTATCATTTAATACTGCAAATATACCACAATACATTGGTTGTTCATTAGCTATCCCTCATCCTCATCACAGGCTAACCTGTTTTTTTTGCCTCATATGATCATTTGACAAAATCACCACATCAACACAAAAAAAAAGACAAGGAATCAAAACAGTTGGTATCTTGTTTAAGTAATAGTTCCTATTTTCAAATGGTAGTATAACTATAGAAATATTTGCTGAAATTAATTATAGCATTTAAAATTTAAAAGAATCCTATAGATCTCTTTAACTTCTCTCCCCCTTATTTTATAAATGAGGAATTTGTAGTGGTAAAATAATTTTCCAAAGGTTAAGGTCACATAATTAGTCAATCAGAATCAGAATTGAATCCAACACTTTTTTTTTTCCAATTATGGTACTTTTTTCCTAAGTGGCATTTCTTCCCCCACCATATTTTTAATGGTTGCAGGGTATCTATGTGGGATTGGGGGGAAGAGGATGGAAAGATGGAGAAAGGAACGGGGAATTAGTCTCAAAACTAACTAAATCATTTATAAGAAAACATTCAGTTCTAAACAATCACTAATTGTTAGACATTTAAACACAAGACAAAATGTGTTACAGGAAAAGAATCAGAGGAAAGAGCTTGCAAAAGTTTTTAGGAGCATAGGGATGGTACTTGACGGGTGATAACTATCAATTAGGCATAAAGATGATAAAATTATCTGAGAGTAGTTTCTAATATGTAGCTTTGATATTAGCCCAATCCTTACTAATAAGCTCTCCCTTGGTTGTGTAATGGGAAAATATTTTGAATGCCAAAAACCCTTCTCTGCTCCTTATTACCTGGTATATGTGCTTATAACAATAAATGTCTGTGGGTTTCCATTTCTTCAGTTATAAAGTGAGATGTAGGATTAGTTTATTTCTAAATTCTCCTTCAGTTTTAAATCTTAAATGATTTTAGTTCAAATCTAGCCTCTTGACTAGCTGTATGTCACTAGTACTAGCTGTATGTCACTAGTAGTCACTTAGCCTCATTCTCTTTATCTATAAAATAGAAATATAAACACCTAATTCTAAGAGTAGTTGAATCAAAAGAGTTAACATATGTAATATCCTCTCCAAAACTGGAAAATATTATGTAAAGTCCAACTTTTTACTATTTTTTTTATTATGAGCAAGCATACCAACTAGCGAAAAAAGGATAAGGGGAAGGGGAAGGGGAAAGAAAAGAGGAACGGGAAGCCTGAACAGAAATACCAATTACAACATTCAGCCTCTTTTACACTGTATTTTTAAGATTGTTTTCTCATTAACAAAAATTATATTGGATGATAATATCTACAAAATCCCTTACAGCTCTAAGTTGTATGATCTACCTTTACTTGATCTTCTAATTAGAAGTTTTCTTTGGGAAGTCCTGCACTGATTGAGTAGTTCTTTTGCTCATAATGGTTTTCTAGATGCACTAGAAAAATCATAGGACCTGGGTTCAAATACTACCTCTAACTCATGTTCACTATAAGCATAGATAAGTTATGATTCTAATATGAAATATGAAAAAAAAAAAACAAACACACACATTTATCTTTGGTAAGTACCTATATTTCAGGCAGTGTAACTATAATTATCTTTCCAAGCACATAACAATATTCAAAACAAAATTAACTGGATAATTTTCCCCAAGACAAAAATTAAGTCATTTTCATAATAGCCAGGTGCAGGGGGGAAAAAAAAAACTACAGAAATGCTACTGAAGCTGTTCATCAATATTTTTATAATTTGAAGACCTTCCCAATTCTCAGGATATTATATCCCACATTTAACACACAGACCTAATTTATTGGTTTTCTTAATTATGCAGTCAGTCTCTGCAGGTCCTCCTCACAGTGGAGAAAAAGCACATTGAAATGCATGTCAGGTTTAAAGAAAAGTTCTTACTAAATTAAAAGGTAGAATAAGCAAAATGATACTGAATGAGAGCATTTTGTCATAAAATTAGGTGGCAAAATTATCTATTTTTTATGTGTAGATGGCAGTGGGATGTACAGAAGTGCTGAATAAGTTTGGATCAGGCATTTAATTACAAGGGTTGCATTGTCAGAAGGGGGCTAGGCACCGAAACTTATTAGCATCTGGCAAGCTCTACAGTGAGTGTTACAGAAGATTCATTTGTCTTATGTTCAAATGGCAGGCCACAGTAGGCCAAAGCTCAGAATCCCTATCTGATGTTTACTGCTAAGGACCAATCTGAAAATTCATAAGACCCCAAAAAGTAGGTGTTTGAAAAGTTAAAAACCACCACCATTACCACAGACACATGCATACACACTTCACCAAAGCAACAAACAGAAGAGCATTCAAACTCAAGATAATTTGAAAAATAATGTACACCTATATACTTTCCAGTGTTAAAACAAAAACATGAACAATTTGAGAAAATGTCAGTAATGAGATCAATACAATGAGAGTAAAGATCAATACAATGTAAAACTTTTCTGCATGGTAATTTTGCCACCACCACCCTCAGTCAAAGTTCAATAATCTCTCAAAAGCAAGAGAAGAAGGAGAGGCTGTAGGCTGAGGCAGGGAACAGCAATTATTTATTTGTGCATCTGAGCCTCTTGAACAGTCAAGGATTAGCACAAACTCTGCTGTCTACACACTTCACATTTATAGCAAATTAGAAACATTCAAGGGGAGGGAAGAGGGGAAAGGGAGAGAGTAAAAGGAACAGTAGCTATTTTCAGTGACTTTCTAATAGAGTCTAATAATGCCTAAAAAAGCAAGGTCCAGATTTAATTATTCTAACTTGAACAATAAAATATCAATTTTTCTTGTAAACTGAGTTCAATCAAAAGAGAATATTCTGAAATAAAAGAATATTCTCAGGTAAAAAAGAATATTATTTTTAATGTCATTAATAAAACAACACTTTAAAGAAAAAAGCAAAGTAAAATGCGTTTCTCATATAACATCTACATAGACTAACTACATCATATGTTCCATTGCTAAAGTTCTTTTTCAATCATGTAATAGAGTTTCTCTTGTGTTTCCAAAGGCCATGTCATTTAAGTGCAAGCCAAGTCCTTCCAAATTGAAAGTCTCCAATACAAGCTCAGTAACAGATTATCACTTAAGGATCAGGGAGCCTAACTAAGTTTGGAGAGGCTCATCATCAAAAACTGGACCATCAAAAGATCATTTTGTCTTTGGTCCATAGGCTTTCACAATCCAAAGATGTGGGGAAAATTATGTTCTACATTAGTGAACAGAACACACTTAGATCTTTCTGAAGTTATTACTGAACTTGTAATGTACCCAAAGTGGCTTCAGAGCTACTTGAAATCAATCCTTGCACAACACAAAGTAATTTTCCCAAAGCACTATTTGGATCCCATCAAGTTCCTATTAACAATATTTAATGGATTCTTATTATCCATTGAATAAAATCAACACTCTTTAACTTAGCATTGAAAATGTTTCTATTATACGGTCCTAGCCTATTTTTAAAGCTTTATCTTACACTGGTTCTCTTTGCATATCCTCATGTTTCAACCAAATTAGCTAACTCAAAATGGCAGAACATATACCATAATTTCTCATGTTCATGCCCTTGCCTCTACTAGCATGGCTTATTGAAATCATTTGCTTTCATTCAATCGAGTCCTTCCAACTCTTTGTGGCCCCATTTGGTATTTCATCAGCATAGATACTGGTATAGTTTGCCATTTCCTTCTTTAGCTCATTTTACATATGAGGAAACTTGAGGCAAACAGGGTTAAGTGACTTGCTCAGAGTCACACAGCCAGCAAGTGCTAAGACCAGATTTGAACTCAATAAGGTTGAGTCTTATTGACTCCAGGCCTGGCACTCTCTTCACTGTACTACCTACCTACTCCTTAATCATATCCTCACCAAAAGAGATTTAATCAGAACCTAGTTCAAATATGATCCTTCCCATAAACCTTTCCCTCATGTTTTTTCACCAAGTGATTTCCCCTTCTGTACATTCTCATATTTTTTTTTTTGTTTATCTCTTGTCTACTTGCTAAGAATGTCACTTTTCATTTCTTTTCATTCTAGATTGTAAGCTCTTTGAAGGCAGAAGTAGACTTATTCTACTTTGCATCCTTCTGCCTCACAGTATTCAATCAATGTCTAGCAGATAAAAAGCATTCAATACACATCTACTGTGTGAATGAAACTTCAATGACCTCGGTGCTATATTGTCTAATATGCCGTCTAATGTGATTTTGTATTTCTTTTTTAAACATATCTTCTAACTAAATGTTCTTTCTCACCTTACAACATCTAAAGAACAACTCTGTGCCCATCTCAACCTGGAATCCTTCCATTTTGGAAATACAAATGAATAACTCCAGAATCAAATTGCAATGGTGATTTGGCTTGTGAAGATTATATAAAAAGTGGAAAAATGAAGTTTTAGCCTCCAGGCTATACATCACTGCCATGATGCTCAACTGACAGCCATACAAACTTGTTTCTGTCAGACACCAAACCAATTCAATGTCAAAGATGCAGAGGAAGCAAAAAATAGTAATAAGAGACCTCCTTTTGGGAGTCCCTTTTTTGGCCAGTGTCACTTTGACAGATGTCACACTTAATATCACCAGAGATGGGTCCATTATGGACTTGGAAAACTGTTGCCATTTCTGATTGTGGTTTTTTCTCAGCCAAAAAAACACATGGTGCATGGGGATGAGCCAAATACTGAGGAATGTGGGGGACTCCCCTGCTGTTCACAGATACTAATGCTTTAATGCTCAGCCCAAGCAAAGGCCTAACTCCAAATTCAAAAAGGCTTTAGGGTCCATTTGAAGACTAAGTAAAAACCCTTGCCAACACTATAATTTTGAAAAATAATGCCTCTTTATGTTATTATATTTTTTTTTTTACCCATCTGTACCTACATTTGCCACCATGTAAAATATCTGGCTCTGACGCCATTGGATCCAATGTTTTATCCCTGTCTGGGTCAAACCAACTACACCAGAATAGCACTAAGTTGTACAACCAATCCAGAAAGTTAATTAGTGAGAAAAAATGTGTGATGCACTTATCAAAACTTTTCCCCAAAACAATTAAATGAAGGTACTTTGTATACTGGATAATAATAGCAAAAGTGCCACTTATTCTTCTTTAGTTAATAAGTAATTAAGTCTAAGTGACCATGCTTCTCTTTTATTAATTTGAAACCAGGCACTAGCATCTACATATTATTGCACACTACTAAGTTGAATTATCATTTGAGAAATATAGATGTCATGAATCAGAGTTGTAAAAAGGGAAATTCTAAAGCCTTTTTATCAGAGCAGACCCATGAGATTTAACTCTCTTGGTCTTAGGTTCCTCATCTATAAAGTAGGGGTAGAGAGGGTCAGACTAGATAAATGTTCATTCTAGACTTAAATCGGTGATGCTATGAACATTTTTTATCTATGAAATGCTTTGGGTTGCTAAGAAGTGGGAGGAAGGAGAGCGATTATGTAAAATGGAACCAGATAAAGCTTCTTCCAAATCTCCACTCTCCCTTCTAGAAATATTATAAAGGAGGAGAGGCTGTAGGCTGAGGCAGGCAATAGCAATTATTTATTTGTCTTGGTCTGAAGCCTTTGGATTAATCTAAAATAGAAACTATCATTCTGTATCAATTCTGAAACAATTAGATTCAGGTAATAATTAGACTAAGTAAAGTAAGAAGTTTCTTTGATCACATCAATTAAGAAAAGGTAGGGAGGAAAGGAAAATCCCTGAAACAAGTGGTCAAAGAAGAATCAACTGATTTTTAGGAAAACATCACTCCTATAAAGGTATGCCAAAATTTACATTACTACTTTTCTATTTGATAAGGCAAACTGTTTGCCTAACTTTTACCTTACCCTGAGAGCTCACTAACTTTGTTTTATTATATTGTGAAATATTCCTTGTTGAAGAATCCCATCTATTAGGACTACAAAATGCCTTGCATTAGAGGCCTAAGGACATGAGGGAATTGGCAGTTGAAACATTTCTCTAGGCAGAAAAAGGCTTAGATGTTAAATAATCATAAATTAATTTTTAAAAGTTTCTGGCACAGCTTGTGCCTATAAGATAGAATACAGTATCATTGTTTCCTTCATCAAGAAATAGAAAAAAATGCAATTTTTGCTTAAATTTTTATTTTCAAGAGGTCTGAAATAATTTGTGCTTGTAAACTTCTGAGTATTCAAAAGTAGACATTTTCTATCTCTCTAAGTAGTGGCAGTGCTAAGATCCAGTGTTGGATGTAGTCCAGTAATTCTGTTATCAAATGAATAGGTAGCCTTGGAAACCTTTCTAATTGCTTTGGATCTCTGTCTTCTGATCTATCAAACAAAAGGGTTGTAACTCCCAGATACAACCTGAGTAATTGATAACTACAAAGAATGCTTCAGATAAATTCCTAGAATCCTCATTGTTCAGAATGACATATGAAGCTGAAAAAGCAAACTGGAAGGTGGTTACAGAGATGAGAGACCTCCCCTTTGTCTTGGCAAACTTAACTAGGCTGATTGGATTGCACAAAACAGAGCCCGAGTTCCAAGATGCCAGTTTGAAGGAGTTGCTTTCCTAACTGAGAGTACAGTTGGGAGGATGAACAGTTGAATCACAAGTCTGGCTCAAATTAGCTCCCATCAATTTAACCCACCACCAAGTTCTTGCACCTTTGATGTGAACTAATTAAGCTCATGTGGTTTTTTTCCCTAGACTGTCTTTTGCAGCTCTGGAACAGAGCACACCAAATTAGACCCATCTGTCTAAATGGAACCGAGTTCCTTCCCATCATAAGGCATGCTTCGTTACCCTGAACAGAAGCTGTCTTTTAAAATTCCCTAACACTGTGGAGATGATTGCATTATGCCCAACTCTTATCTGGACAAGTAATTATGTAATTTTAAGAATGGTGTTTCAATGCTATTAAAAAAAAAAAAAAAAAAAAAAAAAAAAAAAGGTGCTCCATTCACAAATTCATAGCAAAGGTTCTTCTGCTCTGGGGGCATGCTCAATGAAGAAGCCTCCAGACAATCTTTCAGGTTTAAATCAACAACATTAAATTTTTTTTTTTTTATACAATCAATACTTAAGTTGTAATGCAGCTCTCCAAGCCAACCAAAAGAAGAAATATTTTCTCATTAAAAATGCCCCCAGTAGGAGGCACTACATAATTTTAAACAACCACAGGTCTTTTGCCACATGAGGTTACATTCTTAAAAGGAAGAAAGGACCCCATCTTTCACACATGCTATAAAACAAAGTCAGTAGGCAAGAAACCCCTCGGGCAATAGCTGCTCAGTGCTATAGGGTCATGCTCCACACACACATATATTTTAACTCCCACTAGATGCTTCTAAGGATATAAAAAACATATTCTATTAAAATATGACTGCCCAGTTAGCTATTAAAACTGTGTATAAAAGGAAGAAGAATCAATTTATAACTGACAACCCTGAAATAACCTTGGTCCAGATACAAGAAAACTTTATTTGACTATATTTAAGGTATAATATTTTATTAGAAAAATGATCAAGTTGACATTTTTTTAAAATTCCAATTACTTAATAACATAACTAATCTTAAGACATGTAAAGTAGTATAGATTAAAAGATAATTAATATAAATGTAAATATAACAAATAATATAAATAATAATAAAGTTAAGTTTGGCAAAACACTTTTACACACATTACTTCAATGTACTCTAAAACATAGGTGCCATTATGATTTGATTTTACTGTCAAGGACCCTGAAACTCAAAATATGACATGATTTGTTCATGGTTATACAACAAATACCAGAGGCAAGATCTGAACTAAGAGCTTCCCTGAACCCAAGGTCTAGCAGCAATTTTAAAAGTGTTTGTTGACTGACTTCTTGATTCTCTTGTACAACAGTGCCTCTCTATGTAAATAAAAGAGCAACCAACTCAATAATCCACCAAACTATTTTTATTGAATTATCTTTTGCCCATCTTTTCTAGGGTGGAGAAGGGAAGAATCTCCAGAGCAAGAAGTAGGGATCAAAAGTTTAGAACATTATCAAAGAAAGTTAATCTTCATCATAAGAAAGATTTACTTTGGGCTAGAAATAACTAATATAAAGACAAAAATATCATAAAATGTATTTTCTAACTTAAATTAACAAAGCAATAAAATTAATTAATTAAAAGATGATTGGAGGGGAAAAGCACAATTTAGTAAACTTGACTATTCCTCTTATTTGGATATTTGCTTATAGAGTCTTAAATGTTAGTACACATATATAGCAAGCTATATAAAAATTCAATATTTATACCCAAACACTCCATTAGTTATATAACTTTACATTAGCATTGTGGAAACAGCCCTGAACTTGATTTCTGGGACTTGGTTCAAATTGGGCTCTATTTTTTTTTTTTTTTAACAAAATCACCTGATTTCTTCAAACCTCAGTTTCTTCATCTTTACAATTAAGATTCTGGAGATAAGATTTAAAGTCTTTTCCAGCTTTAATACTGTGATTCCAAACTTTCTATTCTAAGCATGACATTTTTGGAGAGTAGATATGAGAAATTTGTAGTTTAAAGTGCTAATGGAATTGTTAATATTTTGTGTAATGAACATTAGCTTAGGGGGTACTCTATTCTAGAGTAATTTATTCACTTTATATCCCTATAAAACCTGAGTTGATCCTTTAAAATTTAATTAAAAAACACAAACTCCTTAAATGAGGGCCTACAGTAAATCACTATCAAATGGAGGTTATCTAAACTGCAAAAGGAATCCACCACAATAGCAAACCCACCAAATAACAAATTAGTTGTACTGTGCATAACCTTTGATCCAGTAATATCACTAGAAGGTCTTTAATCTAAAGACATCATAACAAAGGGAAAAAGACGCACTTACAAAAATATGTATGGTAGCTCTTTTGGTGGTGGCAAAGAACTGGAAATAGAAAGAAAGTCTATCAACTGGGGGTGGTAGAACAAATTGTGTTATATGAATGCAATGGAATATATTAATCTATAAGAAATGATGAGCAGGTAGATTTCAGAAAAACCTAAAAAAACTTACATAAACCGATACCAAGTGAAATGAGCAAAACCAGGAGAACATGATACATAGTAACAATAACACTGGGTGATGGTTGACTGACTGATTTAGCTCCTCTTAGCAATGCAATGATCCAAGACAATTAAAAAAAAAAAAAACTCATGATGGAAAAATGCTATCCACATCCAGAGAAAGAACTGATGCAGTCTTAATGCAGATTGAAGCATATTAATTTCACTTTGGGGGGTTAGTTTTTCCCCCTTTTATTCTGTTTCTTCTTTCACAACTTGACTAATATATTTTACATAACTGCACATACATAACCTATATCAAATTACTTGCCATCTTGGAGAAAGGGTAGGAAGGAAGAAAGAAATTTAAAACTCAAAATTATTTTTTAAAATGAATACTGTATTTGCAACAATTAAAAATACTATTGAATTAACAACAAAAGAAATTAGTTACTCACCAAATCAAGGTCTTGAGAAACCCTTCGTTTCCGCAGCTCTTCCATTCTTTCACATACATCAGTAAAACAGGTATTATAATAATCCGCATATTGTTGTGCCAGATCATCAATGTTTCCCAATGAACCATCCTGGAGGCAAAGGAAGGAGAGAGCACAAAGAAACAAATAAGGGGTGACAATACTGTAGAGAAAACTCTACCTGACAAGGTTCTTGGTCAACCTGCCACCTATAGATTCTATAAAAGTTAAGGAGGACAACAAAGACAGGTTTTCCCCACAGATAATAAAGAAGTCAAGACAAAAGGCTGGGCTAAACATTCACATTTCATCATGGAGTAGTGAATGGCTGAAGTACAATAACAATAAACTATCTGCCTCCTTTTTCATCACTCAGCTTTAAACTCAGAAATATTAAAGCCTGGACTTCACCTTTTGTCAATCTTGTCTTAGACATTATATGAGACTCTGTTTTATGATGACTGTCTTCTTCTTCTGGCCCTTTCCAGTCAAATCCCCAAGCATTTGTCTCTGCATAAGCTCATTGCATAATGAATACTTGTGTAATTTAATTGAATTGCATGTCCAAACTGAATTTGAACAACAATTTCTCTGTTACTTTCTCCCTCCCCTCCTTTCTTGAGGCAAGAAACGGCACAACCAAGTTCCTCACCAAACCCTAGCTCAAGGCCAGATGGGGCATTACAATATTTAAGAAATTTTTAATCATGTGTGTAGAAACATATTTTGAAAAAGGATATATATGACTGCTGCAAATATATGTAAATTAAACTACTACATTATAGGAGAATAAAAGGAAGTACTTCGAAAAACTCAGGCTACAAGAAATTTTCTTAAATAAACAAGGACTCTAAGAGATCCTAAAAGATAAAGTAGACCATTTTTAATTTATAAAAATTAAAAGCTTCTTTAAGAGAAAAATCAATACAACTAGAATAAAACAACCTGCTAATTGGCGGAGGTGGGGGGAGTCATTGCAGCAAATCTTTGATAAAGGACTGATTTCCAAGATTTATGAAGATTATAGATGTCAATAAAAAGCCAAACAACAATATCTAACATTTGTAAAGCATTCAGAAGTTTACAATCAATATGATGATATATGTAGAAAATCCTGGAGAATCAACTAAAAATTACATGAAATTATTAACTTTAGCAAAGTTGCCAGATACTAAACAAACTCACATAAATAATCAGCATTTTTATGTTACCAATAAAGTCCAGCAACAAGAGATAAAAAAGATAAATTCCAAGTAATTGCAGACAATATAAAATATTTGGAAGTCTACCTGCCAAGACTCAGAAACTACAAGAACCCAAGTATAAAACACTTTTCACACAAATAAAGTCAGAGCAAAATAAATGGGAAACTATCAATTACTCATGGGTAGAGGAAGCCAAAGCAATAAAAATGACAATTCTACATAAATTAATTTATTCAGCACCATATCAATCAATTAAAAAAAATTTATAAAGCCAGAAAAAAAATTTATCTGGAAAAGCAAAAGACCATCAAGGATATCAAGGAAATCAATGAAAGGTAGTATAGCCATAGTTGGTAGATCAGAAGAATAGATTTAGGTACAAATTATATTATAGTAAATGACCATGGTAATCTAATATATGACAATATACAATACAATATAATACAATATATGTAAAATATTACATATCTGAGATTTTGGAACAAAAACTAATTTTTTTAAATTGCTGGGAAAACTGGAAAACAGTATAGCTGAACTAAGTCTAGATCAACATATCACACCACATGAGGTCAAACCACAAATGAGATCTCATCATACCAAGATGAGGTCAAAATGGATAAATGATTTACACATAAAGGCTAATTTAATCATAAGCAAATTAGCAGAGTATGAAATAGTTTACTATCAGATTTATGGATGAGGAAAGAATTTAGGTCCAAAGAAGACAAAGAGCATTACCAAATATAAAATACATCATTTTGATTATTAAAAAGTTTTTACACAAGCAAAAACAATACAACCAAAATTATAAAGAAAGCAGAAAATTTGGGGGAAAATTTGCAACAAGTATCTCTGTTAAAAGCCTCATTTCTCAAATAATTACAGAACCCAATCAAATTTATAAAAATTCATCATTCCCTAAATAATAAGTGATTAAAAATTATGAAAAGGCAGTTTTTAGATGAAAAAATTAAAACTATCATATATAATGCTCTAATATTGACCAGATAAATGCACTCTAAAACAACTCTGAGGTACCACCTATAAAAGTGGGTAATAAGACTAAAAAAAAGGAAAATGTTGGATATTGGAGGGGATGTGGAAAAACTGGGACAGTAATATGTTGGTAGAATTATAAAGTGATCCAACAATCTGGAAAGCACTATGAAACTGTGTCCATAAAACTAAAAGGCTTTATACCCTTTAATCTAGCAATACTACTAATAGATCTATAGTCTAAAAGATATCATAAAAAAGGGGAAAAAACCCACATGTTACAAAAATATTTAATAGCAGCTATTTTTGTAGTGGCAAAAAATGAAAATTGAAAAGATACCTATCAATTGGGGAATGGCTAAACAAATTATTGTATGTGAATGTAATGGAATATTATTGTATCTTTAGAAGTGATAAGCAGGACGATTGCAGAAAAACCTGGAAAGTCCTACATGACTTAGGCTTAGTAAAGTAAGCAAAACCAGGAGAACGTTGTACAGTAAACAATACTGTGTGATAAAGAACTGTGAATGACTTATTCTCAATGATCCAAGAGAATCCCAAAGACTAATTATGAAGCATATTATCCACCTCCAGAGGAAGAACTGATATGAATCATATGTAGACTAAAGCATGTTATCTTTCACTGTCTTTTTCTTTTATTCAACTCTTCTTATACAAAATGATTGATATGGAAAGTTTTGCATAATTGCACTTGTATAAACTGTGTCTGATGGCTTAGCAGACTTCATTCTCAAAGAGGAGCATGACATGAGGGAGGTGATGACATGACATGAAAATGAATTGGATTTAAGTGAGAGAGGGATATACAGGATCACCTGCTTCACTTTCCTGTCCAGAGCCATCTGAAACCAGTGGCCAGATAAAGATCAGTACTATAAGAGAAGGAAAAAAGGATAGAATTTGGAACTCAAAATTTTTTTTTTTAAATTTGGGGGAAAACTGGAAAAAAATTCAGGTAAACTTGGGAGTGTGCCTAATGACTAGTGCCAACTGAAGAGAGTAGATAGAACAACTTATTCAATGACCACAAAAATATAAATTAAAATAACAAGGAAAGATATTAAATATACAGAACTAATAATATAAGACCAAGAGTCATTCCCTAAGAGATAAATTGTTAAAAGATAGAATCAAAAGTAATTCCAAATAATTAACAATCATAGAATTGTCCAAATCACCAATTATAGGAAAAAGACAAATCAAAACTATTCTGAAGTTTCACCTCACATACAAAAAATTGGCAGCCATGAATTCAGTCACTGCTGGAAGGTAACTAAACTTTAGCAAATTTAAGAGATTATTAGTGGAGCTATGAATTGATTCAAGCACTGTGGATAGTATTGTATTAAACTAAGAAAGTGACTAGGATATTCCTATTTTTTTTACTTAAAAATTCCCCTACCAAGAATATACCATACTGATAAAAAAAAAAAAAAAAAAAGATACCAAAATATTCATGTCCCGTTTTTTTGAGGTAGCAGAGAATTGAAAATGGAGTCATTGTCACCGATTAGGGAACAGCAAAAGAAAGGGTGGTATAGGAATACAATGAAAGATAAGAAATAAGTTTGTGAAGAATAAAGAAATAGGTGGAAACATGTTCCTTATATTGATGCATAAACAACAACAAAACCTAACCCTGTATAATAGTCAAGGTTATTTTTGGAGTAATGAGGAAATTCACCTCTATCTATTCTCTTTGCAAAGTTAAAGGACTGTGAGTCTACAAAACTGCAGAAACTATTATAATTAGGAAATGGATTAATTTTGCTGTACTGCTGTATAATTGGAAACTAACAATACATTTTAAAAGGGGAGTATCAATAAAACATTCATTTTGAAACATTGAGCTCTTAGAACCCACAAGCCCTATCTTTGAGGCAAGAGATCTTGCCGCTTTGTCCTTGGCTTCTGCCTCTGCTTTCTTCAGCCATCAGCCAGCACCAAGGTAGAAGATGCAATGAATCTCTTGCCTCGAAGATAGGGCTTGTAGGCTTTCTTCCAGAGTGTTTATCTCCGACCCCAGTCGATGTTCCCCCAAAACTTCCTTGAGTCACTCACTGGAACTGTATTTATGCTACCTCTGAGAGTGGGATTGTGGGATATCTCCCAGCGTGCTCTCTGAAATCTCCCAAACATGTGAACTCCATTGAGTACTTAGATACTTATGAGCTCTCTAGAGGTGTGAATACAAGCATTGTTCTATCAGTTCCACTTAGTACTTTGTTTCAAGTTCTGGCCCAAAATATCTCTTTCTAAGATCAAATCAACTCCAATGACTTAACACTTTGTAAAGATTCCAACATTAAGTGAAAACCAATTTAATCATTCTTTTTATTATGTCATAATGCACAAATATGTTGAAACTTATGTTCTGCAAATATGACATTTTTGGTCTAAAGGTCAATATTATTCTTTAATTGAAGAGTTCCTAACTTTTTTTATGTCATGATCCATTTGGCAATTTAGTAAATCCTATAAGCCCCTTTCTCAGAATATATTTAAAAGCATAAAATAAAGCAAATAGAATTATAAAGGAAATCAATTATGCTGAAAAAGCTATATTAAAACTAATAATAACCAAGTTATAAACACCAGGTTAAAAACTCCTATACGTTCCCTATACCCTTATATCCTCTTCTGTTAAATGGAGTTATATTAAGTAATCCTTCTATATCAGTCCCTTCCAGCTTTGAATTTATCATCCTAAAAACATCATGTTAGAGGGATGGTTGACATTCAATATAAAGCAGAGAACTATCCCATAACCATCACAATGTAAAGAGTTCAAGTTCTGTCAGTCATGAAAGATACAAACATAATTTTAAAATTTTATTCCCATTGTTAGGTCAAGGTATTTGGGGATTTTTGTGGAACATTAACTAGCTTTTCAGGATACTTATGTTAGATCCTGTAGCTTAACAAGTATATAACATGCCCAATACTCACAATAGACTATTAATTGCAAATGGAAACTTTCACTAAATGATGCTTAAAAATATAGATATTATACTCCTGAAGGACTGTAGTCAGAAGGTATTAGAAAATGCCAGTATTTAGTGGAACATAAATAAAAAACTAGCCTCACCCTTCTGTATTTCTCTTTGTATAATCGAGGAATAAGGGAAACCAAAACAAACAAGAAGGGAAAAGTCTTTCCCTATTTTTCTTACTTCTCTCTTTATAAATAGTTAGCCTTTTAAAAGGCAAAGAAACATTAGAGATCAGCTAACCCTACTATTTCTTAATGACCAACAATTATACCTATGCACAAAATGAAAACTAACAAATTTTGGATTATGAACTTCAAGAGAAAAGACCCAAAGTTTCTGGGGCCTGTAATTCATTGAAAATATGAGAGGTAGAATAAGGGTTTTAGATATGATAATGATGACATAACATCTGAAAAGCACTTTACAAACTATAAAGTCATATATATAAATGTTAGCTAGCATTATTTTTAATCACGATTGCTTATATTGTTATTTTATACTGCAGTCCAATGTGTAATGATGCTTAGATTATGGCTTCTCTAATTAGAAAATATTATTTTAAAAAAATCACATCACCTTCAAAGTAAACAACTTTCTATTTAAAAGTTTGGACCTAAGAAAAACTTCTTTTTCTTTCTTTTTTCTTTCTTTAATTGCACCTGTTTAAAAGACTAATTGAAGGGGTGAAATATACCAATGTGGCCTAACTAATAAGCTTAAAGCCAAAATATCAAGTTTTATTTTTCTAAATACCATTTTAGCCATTATTGATCCCAGAGAGCCAAGAAATGTGAGATATTATTTGACTGGTACCAGATGTCCCCTTTCAGTCCCCCCTAGACTTTTTAAAAATCTTTTTATTTGTTTTTAATGTGTGTGTGTGTGTATACACAAATATATGCATTGTTTTCCTTCTTAAACAGATATGTATACACATATAAATACACTATAAATATATGTATACATAGACATGCACGCATACGTGTGTGTGTGTGTGTGTGTGTGTGTACATCCCTTGCAGGTAAAGGAGAACATGAATGAACTACTAATTATGAAATGAGATCAGCAGAATACTGCAACATGTCACAACAAAGGTCCTCACTCTACTATAACAATTTATATTTAGCCTGTGGGCCAACTAGACACAGTAAAAGAGGCACGAGCAATCATCTCTCCAGTTTTTTTTTTCTTTTATTTTTTAAAGCAAGTGCTGAGAAATACTTCTTCTGTCCCTAGTAAAGAAGGTGACAATGTTCAAATTTCACATACCAAAAAACAAAAACAAAAAATGCTGAAGAATAGCATTTCTATATGCTTTTCATTTGCTTCTTTTAGTAAATCCTTTAGGAACAAAGGCAAAAAAAAATGTATAAAATTTCACTTATTCCAACCAACTGGCAGGGAGAGGAAAAAAAGAGAATAAAGCTAATGAAAGCTTAATATAGGCTTCTTATATCGTTTGAGATTAATTAAAAGAATAATCTTAAGGATAGCCCTTTGTTCACAAAAATTTACCACATAAATATTCAAGGATATCCAAACACTTATTTGGCTTTTCCCAAATACAAAGGAATATACTTGGGTTTTAGTGGGTAGGGAATACAAAAGCAAAAATATCAAAACAGGTCTTGCCCTAAAGTTTTAACATAAAAAGAGATATGATCAATAAGCAAAGAAATAAAAGAAAAGGTAAAGTAAGTTAAGGGAGAGGCAGCTAGGTTGCTCAATAAATAGAGCACTGACCAAGAGTCAGGAAGATCAGAATTCAAACATAACAAATAGTCAAATATGACTAGTTGTGTGACTGAACAAGTCATTAAACTTCTGTTTGCTTTAATCCACTGGAGAAGAAAATGGCAAATTACTCCAGTATCTTTGCCAAGAAAACCCCAATGGCCATTTATCCATGGGTAATGAAGAGTCTCTCAAGACAAAGAGAGACAAAGATAGACATGATTGTACAATAACAAATAATGCAAATAATGCATTCCCTAATGTGTGCGCATATTCCTAAAACTTTTACATCAATACATCAATAAAAGTGTGCTCATCACCCCCTCCTTTCCACTCACACATTCATCCTCATCCCCTTTCTTGGTCTACTGAAACATCCTCCAAATAGATCTGTGCCTCAAATCTCTCTCCCTCTCCAATAATCTGTCTCCATCTCTCCATATCTCTCTCTCTCTGTCTGTCTCTGTGTCTCTGTCTGTCTCTGTGTCTCTGTCTGTCTCTGTGTCTCTGTCTGTCTCTGTGTCTCTGTCTGTCTCTGTCTCCCTGTCTGTCTCTCTCTCTGTGTGTGTGTGTGTGTCTGTGTCTGTGTCTGTGTGTGTCTGTGTCTGTGTCTGTGTGTGTCTCTGTGTATCTGTGTGTGTCTCTGTGTGTGTGTGTTCTCTGTGTGTGTGTGTGTGTCTGTGTGTGTGTGTGTGTGTCTGTGTGTGTGTGTGTGTCTGTGTGTGTGTGTCTGTGTGTGTGTGTGTGTCTGTGTGTGTGTGTCTCTGTCTGTCTCTCTCTCTCTCTCTGTCTGTCTCTCTCTCTCTCTCTCTCTCTCTCTCTCTGTCTCTCTCTCTCTCTCTGTCTCTCTCTCTCTCTCTCTGTCTCTCTCTCTCTCTCTCTTGTCTCTCTCTCTCTCTCTCTGTCTCTCTCTCTCTCTTGTCTCTCTCTCTCTCTCTCTCTCTGTCTCTCTCTCTGTCTCTCTCTCTCTCTCTGTCTCTCTCTCTCTCTGTCTCTCTCTCTCTCTGTCTCTCTCTCTCTGTCTCTCTCTCTCTCTCTCTCTCTCTCTCTCTGTCTCTCTCTCTCTCTGTCTCTCTCTCTCTGTCTCTTCTCTCTCTGTCTCTTCTCTCTCTCTGTCTCTCTCTCTCTCTGTCTCTCTCCTTCCTCCCTCCCTCCCTCCACCAATCCAACCAACCACTGTACTGTTCCTCATTCACAACTTTTATTTTTATCTCTATGCTTGTCTTTATTTCTGGTACCTTTGGGCAGGCTGTCCCTAATGCCTGGAACGCAGCAAACTCACTAATGTTTGCCCTAGCTGCTAATACCTTTATCCTCACCAAAACAAAACAACACAAAACAACAACCACCAATCTCATAGCTACCTTGTAAATAATTTGGATATTATCACTACCTGTACATCTCCCAAAACCAATAAGCTTCTTGAGAACAATCTAGCCCTGTTCTCAAAGATTAACTGAATAACTTATTAGAAATTGTCACCTTTCTAAAATACTCTTCAAGTTTATTCAATATCATTTTTTTAATGACAGTGAAAAGTATTAAAAATTTCAAATATTGGCAGAAATAAAGCTGAGAGTTTTAAAAATGTTAACTAACCAGAAACTCTATTTGGAAAAAAGATTTCTACTGCTAAAAAGAGCCATATCACCAGGAAGTAAAATTTTCTGTTTAAGATATGCCAAAAAACAAAAAAACAACTCTATTAGCATGGAGAAGTGAATGAAATAATGTGTGACACTGTTTTGATAGGACCTAAGCAACCCTACTATTCTATCACTCAAGAAAAAAAAAAAAAAAACCACTTGTTTTTTCCACATATGGGTCTAGCCAACCTTGACCCTAGAGATATGATTATGATTCAGTCCACAATATGTTCCTCTGTTGGTAGAATTTCCTAGATTTCTCCATTTAGATAGTCTCTTTGTTTTTAAATTAAAAAAAAAAAATCTCCATTGTACAGGGAAAGATAAATTAATTAAGCACTTGGGAATAGAGGAAGATTGCAGTTGATTCTTTGGTGCTCAGCTTAGTTCCTTATTCTCTTATCTCCTTGTGTTTAAGCCATTTTCTGCTCTATTTGTCACAAAAACTTAGATCTTCTTTCAGCAAACTATAGTACCAAAGAGTAGTTTTTTGAGAAAAAGGGAAAACACTAGAGAATGGCAACTGGCTAAGTAAAATTCCATTGCCTTCAAGAATCTTGCTTTTATTGGCCTAATGTTTAATTAAGTGAAGTAGTGTCCCCATATTAAATAATGGATAAAGGAGGAGGGAGGAAGGGGAACAATCCTTCACACATATGCTGGGAAAGAATTTTGCTGAGCAAACACAATAGAAAATTAATGGGGGGAAAAGGGAAGTCATATGATTACTCTTTATTAAAACTGAAGCCTTACTTCATAACCCAAATTATCCTTTGTTATTAAGATGCACTATACCATATTCTATTATTTAAACAAGCCAGTTCAATAAAGGGATACAAATAAAGGAATCTGGGGTACCTTCTCATAACAGTTTAGAGGCCTGCTTTTCCAATATCTCTTATATGTGATAATATTGGTTCTCAACTTCAGGGCTTTCCCCGTTTGTGACTGAAGAGAAAAATCAGTTTTACTTTTGGAGAAATGAATCGGGGGGAGTGAGGATCTCACCCTTAGATTCATAATTAGAACAGTACTGAATACTATGCCAATATTCTCAGCTTCTGGTCAATTCCTTCCAAAGAGCAAGATGTCATTTTGGATGAATCCAGAGCATGAAACGTTTAAGACAGGAGAACAAGGAAAAATTCATACCCCCTCCCTTAGCTATAGCTGATACACAGTTAAGTAGCATAGTCAGTAGAGTACTAGAATGGAAGTTGGGAAGAACTGAGTTCAAATTCTGTCTCAATTTTCCTTTAACAAATCACAATTTCAGACTCCATTTCCTCTTCTGTAAATAGGGCATGATAATAATAGTACCTATATCACCAAGTTGTTGGGTGAGATAAAAAATATAAACTGTTACCAGTACTATGATGACAGTAGAAGAAAACTCTTGGGCTCTGCCCATCTCAAGGACTTCACAAACATGCCAGGAATCAAAATTATACAATCCCTGAATTGATTTACTAGTGAGATGACATCTGCACACCTGTCAGTGCACTCTTGATCAGTTACCTACTTACTCCACAGAAAAGGGAATACTAAGAATGCATCAAAATGCAGCCTCAAACTCTAGTGCTCTCCCAAGTATCAAAAGTCCTCCTAGCTCATAAAACTTTAAGGGGCCTAATTCCTTGGAACAATTAAGGGAAATGCCTTCACCTGAAATTACTAACAGTTGCAAACAATAGTTTATGTAGTTTGGTTCCAGTTAGTCCTATCTATTCTGTCACTTCCATATCCCAGGAAATCCTTCAAATCTAAGTAGGCTTTTCAAGCCATAGTTTCTGAGTAACTTGGAAAAGGTTACTATTTAAAAATTTTTTTTCTGGTATTAAAGAATTTCTCTTAATTATTTATCCCTTACTCTCACACAACCACCCATACAACTCCCATAATTTGGGGATCTGGGAATTCTCAGTTGCAGATGGAAAAACACACACACACACACACACACACACACACACACACACACACACACACACACACACACCTGCATAATTCAACCCCAGCCAAAGACAGCAAACATTTCACACCCAGCAGTATCCACCCTCATTTGATGCTCAGCAAATAATAATTTGGGAGGGGGTGGCACATCTGCCTTATGCTTTCTCCAGATGTGAAATAAATGCCTATAATTACCATGTCACACTAAGTCTTGGTGATTTAAGTGCTAAGAAAGGCAAACATAAAAAAGAAAATATTTAGTACAGAAAAGCATGCCCTGTCACTATAGTCTATTACAACCCCCAACAAGTAAATCCACAGAGCAACAAAAAATTTGGTTTATCAGATCAAAATCTCTACATTTTCAAGATTGCTAAATAGGTTACATCATTTTTACCCAGCCTGTTCTTACAAGATCTAACCAATGAAAACTGTATGGATCCACCTAAAATATTTATAACATTACCTTGTATTTAAATAAGATTTATGCCAACACTGATGTCCTTAATAACACCACACCTATGACATTTTTCTTCTATTGCATTTAAAGGATTCTGCATCTGCCATCATCCTCAGCATCCTGTATGTTAATTAAAGTTGACAAAATGTCCAGCACATAAAAATCACTTCTAACTATCAAAATTACATTTAGATTTTCCTTACTTTTGCTGCAACTAATATTGTCATTGAAATATTTTTTTTAAATATTTTATCTGACTTTAAGAACAATGCAAAAATGGTTTACTGGAAAAAGTCTGATGGTTAGGCAGACTACACATGAACTTTGACTCCAAAAATATGATAAGGCAGGCAAAAAACACTGTGATCTTAGAATATACTCATGTGCAAACATAGGGAAGTGATAGTGTCATTAAAGTCTACTCTAATCATACAACAGCTAGAGTACTGTGCACTACTTAAGATGTCCAAAGTTGATAAGCTTTTAAGTTTTGAAAAGAGAGTAATCAAGAGAGGAAGGACTGAATTTATGCCACATAAGAATCAGTTGGAAGAACCATGGATGGGTTAGCCTGAGGAGAAAATTCTGAAGTCCTTCACACACTCTTCTAGCATATGAAGAAATATGACATGAAAGAAAAGAGATGTTATTTTCCTTGATCCTTGAGAACTAAACATGATAGATAGGGATTGGTTTGAGAAAAAAAAATCCAACAATAATCCAAAACTGAATAGGGCTGCCTTACAAGGTAGTGGCTTTACTTTTACTAGAAATTTTGAAGGTAAGGATGGGCCAACCATATATCAGTTATGCTCTAAAAAGGATCCTTCTTTAGGTAGAAGTTAATTAGACTAATCTCTGAAGTCCCTTTAACTTAGAAGTTTTATGATTCAATGAACTTTTGGTCTAGAGTTCATATCATACAAATTAACTGATATTTTCATTTCCTCTTCTTTTTTGTCCTCACACACTTCACTAAAGTAATGTTGGTTCCAGTTTAGGGGATTATATTTCCCACCAAGAAGAGGTTTCACTTTTTATTGTTGCAAAATATTTGAGTCAGTTAATCTTTTAACAATACTTCCTATCATCCACTTAAACACACTCTCAACCACATTTTTGGTCATGCTCAGCAATTTTTTTTTCTGATTTTACTAGGTAAGTAGTGCTCCTCATTTTACATGATGGAAAATTGATGTTATAGACTCAGAGTATCCATATAAAAATTAGTTAGCAAAATTCATATGTTAATAACTGTCATTTATATAATACTTTCTGGTGACAAAAGCCTAAAGTATGCATGAATTCTTTTGATTTAGTAGCATTAACAAGAATAGGGCAGGTATTCTTATACCCATTTTAACAATGGAAGAGTCTGTGTTTCCCAACAATAAATTGCTTTGCCAAAATCACATGATTAAGCAATAACAATCAAAATTCAAATCCAAGTCTTCTGTTCCTAAACTCAGGACTGTAGCAGTAAACTACAAGAGCATTATTGTTAAGCATAAAAAACACAAAGATATTAGCACTGCAAAATAAAATGGAGATTGAAATTTTTAAATGTGACATTTGTCACCACTTTTAGATCCTAGGAATTAGATTCCAGCGATAGATGGTACAGTAGATAGAGTATCAGACCTGAAATAAAAAGGACCTGAGTTCAAATCCAATTCAAACACTTATTTAGCAGTGAAATTGTGGGCAAGCACAACAGTCTCCTGTGCTCAAGGATCTTACATTCAATGGTGCGTAGTAATACATAAAAGGATTCTGGAAATGGAAGGAGGAGAACTGGATGCTCCTACTGTGAAATCTAGGCCCCTCATTTAGAGTAGGTAAAAGCTCACCCATTTGGTCAGATACATCTTTCAGCTGTCCCCAGTCTTGGAACAACATGGTACAATAAGAAAGAAACTAAGAACCAAATGCCAAGGTTATTATCTGGGTTCTATTATTTAGTAGTTGTATAAATATAGGTACCTTGACCTTTCTGAACCTCATTGAGAAATCTTCCCTGATTATCCTCATAAGACTGCTGAGACAATCAAATGAAATAATGTCTATGATAGGTAGATATAGATATACACACATATATGTTATATATAGATAGATAAGACAGATATATATATCTAGATAAATATAGTCCTTTGCAGGACTATAAAAATGTAAGATATTATTGTTATTACTGGCAGCAGCACCATCTTTATGATTATAATTGTCTCTTATTGAACAGCACATTTCTGGCTTAGTACAGGTTGGTCAACAAAGTTGTTCATTAATGTATGAGGGGAAAAAAAAAGGAAAAGAACAACTTTTTGATAATCTGAATATTGTGTGCAATATGGGTATGCAAATGAAATGCTAATAATCTACTAAACACATGTGAACCTTTTATTTTTTCTTTATCCAGGTGTGGGCCTAAATGGGAAACTTTTGCAGCATGACAGATATATTGCTGACTCCCAAAGTGCAAAAGCAGGAAGGGTCCCAGTAATAGCCAGAAGGAAAGAAATGGATTCTGTTGAGCTGCTGTCCCCGATTCATTGCATTACTTGTCCAAGCAGATTTGCTTATTTTTATCATCTAGATATAGCCCTAAATATGAACTTAAAATACAGAGACACCTAAACAACTTCACAGTGTTTACATCCCTCAGGGGACACGTTTAAAGATATGGAGGTGATCAAAACTTAGCAAAATCTTTCAGGCAGATTTACACATGGCACAAGAAGAAATTTAAGCAGATAACCAACTCTAATTTACTTGTTCAAAATTCATTTAATTAGTTCTAGGTGTCAATCAAAGCTATTTGTAACAGCTGTATTGCACCATGCTACCAAATCTTTTCAAGAAAAGAATTTCATAAAAACATATTGTAATTGATTTGCAATTCTTTCTCAAAAATGTTATGCTCAATTCCTCTGCAGATGGTTATAGTTGAAGACACAGTCTGTCACAGGTTATCATGGAAAAAAACTCACACATAATAATGTGTATATGCACACGCATGTATGCATGCACACATGTGCATGCACATGCACACACACACAAACACACACACAAGTTATTAGTTTCTCTGAGGAATGAAAGCCTGAATGAAATATCAATATGTCTCTGCCATACCCACCCCCCCCCTTGTACTTTACTTACATAAAAAGCTTAGTCAGTCACAACATGACAATTCATCTTATCATTTCTGTTTTTCTAAGCAAGCTTCTTCTATATCTTTATACATTTTGAGGTAAAGAAAGTTCTCTTAACAATTAGAACTATCCAAAAGTAGAGTGGACTGCCTGAGAGAGTAAGATCATTAGATTACAGATTGAGAGCTCAAAAGGACCTTAGAAATTATCTTTTCCAACCTTCTCATTTATAATTGAGGAAAGTGAGGCTGTGAACTGAGTGATTATGTGCAAAGTCACAAAAGCAATAAGCAAGGGAGTTTGAACCATAATCTTCTGACTCTAAAACCATGGTTCATTCTCTGGAACTATTTTGGTAAAAGTTGGATGACCATTTCTATGGGATTCATAGAGGAGGTTCACATTCAGACATAGATTGAGCAAGATGAGCTTTAAAGTCTCTTTAAATTCTATGACTTTGTAAGCCTACCCATTTTATTATCCACATTCTCAAAAATCAAAACAGATTACTCTCAATTTTTTCTTCTGTATTTTTGAAAATAGCCTAATCAATATAGAGACAAAGTGAGAATACATACATATAGATAGATAGATAGATGTAAATCACTTTGCAAATCTTATATTACCAGAGAAAGGTTAACTATGATGATTTAAAATGATGAATAATTACCTGAAAACACTGAAGCACTATGAGAAATATGTTTTTTTTTTAATTATTGTTATTGATGCTTCTGTTGCCCTTGTATTTTTCCAGGCATGGATTATAAATTTCCATATTTTGACTCATTTATTGTTCAGATGAAATCACTCAAGAAACATAAACCAAAAAAGCAGGGTTTAGAATTAGAAGGGACTTTTGAGATTCCAATGCCTTCATTTACTATATGAAGAAATAAAGACTAAAAGAGGTACATAAGATTACACAATGCACTGAAGGTAGAATTCAAACTTATATCTTCACATTCTTAATCTACTGTTCTTTTCCCCCTATACTTTACCAAGTTCCTAGAACCTTCTCAGCAGTAAAAAAAAATAGTGCTGAAAATGAAAACTTCCTTAAGATTAGTGAGCAGGACCTCAGAAATTAACTGGATTTTAAGTAGTTCTTGAGCTACTGGCTACTGTTAATTGAAATAACTGGCTTAAGATGGGAGCCAGTAATGGCAAGATTCTGTCTACATGTATTTTGATATATTCTGGAAGGATATTTCATAATAGTCAATCCTCAATGAATGGAACAGACAGTCTAATAGGATTACAGGTAAATGGGCATACACACTAGAGGGGCAAAAATTATTTCCAAGAATATGGATATATGTGTGTTTATGTATAGATAAATATATGTATAAATACAGAGATCAATTCAAAAGGAAAGAAAGATGAAATATGGAAGAATGGAGAGAGAATTAAATAAACTACAGATCTGCACTGAGAGAAGGCAGTTTTGTCACTAGGTGTTCCCAAGTCTTGATGTCCTAATCATAAATAAAATGATTCCACTAATATAGCACATCAGTATATGAAAGTCAATGTAATAATGAATTCAGCAAGCTTTTGTTCTCTTTGTAGCTGAGGGCATTTGAGGAGAGAGACATATTATAAATTTGTGTGGGAAGAGGCCTCAAAACCTGCCTCATTCATGGCTGCCAACATGTAGCCACGAATACAACCCTCTGTTCTCTGACACTTAGATTTTCTTCTTCTCTTTCCTCCTTTTTGACTGGAGACTGCTATAACCTTGAGGACTTTGAAAGGTTGAGTGAACAAGACCATCAAATCTAGGAGTCAATGGCTAAGCCAAGTTATACAGCCAGCATTCACATCCTGAGGAGTAATTTCAGGGACACAACCCAATAGCAGCTGAGATTGGGAGGGATCTAGCAGCTGTAGCCTTTGGAAGCAGATTTGGTGGGTTAAATGTTATAAAGAAATTGCTTTTTGTAGAAATAGGCTTAGTCTCCCCAGGGACTCAATATGATAAAGGAAAGATTATGCCTCCAAATGTTGAAGAGAAATATTTCTAATTTCTGTTCTTGATAAAACTTTACAATAAATATGAGTTTGTAAAAACTATAAAAGGGAAAGGAAAATAAGCATATATTAAGTGCCTACTATAAGTCAAGCATCACATTAAGGGATTTATAAATATCAAAACCCAAATAACAACCCTGTGAAGCAGATGTTATTATTGTCCCCCATTTTAAAATTTTCTCATCAGGCAAATAAGTTAAGTGACTTAGTTCCTGAAACTGGATTTAAACCGAGGTCTTTTTGACTCGAGATCTAGGGTTCTATCGATTATATCACTTATCTGCCTTTAATATAAATGTAGAGAGATAGATATAGACAGGCAAGAGACAGAGACAGAAAGCCTATAATGTGACAAACTCCATATTATGGGTGTCTATAGTATTTCCTCCTCACTCCTTCAGATTTATCAAAATCTTACCCATTATTCTAGACCCATTTTCAGTCTCATCTTTTGTATAAAGTCTTCCTTGCCAACTCCAATTCACAGAAATTTTTCTTCCCCCTCACCTGCCCTGATATTTAGAGTCAGGGACAAATGATTAGCTGGAGATCATCAGAATCATCGAGCCTTGTTGTGTAAAGGCAGCCAATTGGTACCACAAATAAAGTGCTGGACTTGGTGTCAGAAAGTCTTTGAGTTCAAATCTAGTCTCAGACTTTTACTAGCTGTGTTACCCTGCAAAGGTCATTTGATCTATGCTTGAATTTCTTCATTTGTAGTAGAAGAGGGATCATAAAACAGCACCTATCTCCTACGGTTAAGATAATAACATGAGGTACACATAAAATGCTTTGTAAACCTTAAAGCACTATATAAACAGTAGCTACCATTATTATTACAGATGGAAAAAAAAACTTGTACCAAAAATTCAACTCCTTCATGATATTCTATCATGTATTGCCCTTTAACTATTTTGTATATACAAGTCTCTCCTCTCCAATTTGACTGCTTCTTAAAGTCAGGGACCATAATTTGAACTTATTCTCTAACCCATCTCCTTCCAATGTATATTGCTGGAAACACAAAGGATATGCTTTGTAAATATTTATTGAACTGAGCTACCCCCTAACTCCTCCCAGCTTTATTCAGTCTAATCCCAGGAAAACATTTGTTTCCTCATGTAATAGACAGGGAGTAATACCTTAGGGAATCCGCATGTAGAATTCCATCCAACATTTACTAAGTAGCTATTGCACATCCTAAGGAAAGATACAAACTTTAAGCTAGGCAAGTTCCCTGCCTTTATGAAATGTGTCTAGTAAGGGGATAAAACAGAATTGTAATACACACTGCTACATGCTAAGTGTCTATAACTCATCGCCTCTCTTATGTCAGCTTTGTTCTCTATGGTTCCTTTCTCCTGGTTGGATTATCATTGTTCTTCATAAACCACACTCCATTGTCCATTTCCATGCTTTTGTAATGTCCTTCATGGTAACAGTGTGACACTACCTCTGTATTTCTTTCCAAGGCCAAGGAGAAAAAACTGGCTTTTTGGTGTGGGAGAGTATGGTGAAAGGTGGATACGAAAGGTGGACAAGTAGCCCTGACTCAGCAAGCCCTCACACCAAAGATCACCTAGTCCTCCCTGAATACCCACATATAAAAATAGAAATAATTGTATACCCAAGTATACATGGCCACGCTAAACAAGCAATAGGATCTATTGCCCTAGAAAAATCAAACCATAAGAATACTTAATTATTACATACATGTTTCCAAGCTTCTTCACATCTAATATTTAGAAATGCTATTCTGAACAAATCCTTTATCTCTCCATCCTTCCCCACCATCCCTATGTTTACACAGATTTATACTATGCCACATTAATAATTTTACCCCTACCCACTCCCCTCATAAATTGGGTACTTGTCAACTTGGTGTATTATATTAATCCTATATAGTACTATATTCTAGTTTTGTAAAAATAGAAGAAAAAAATAAAATTTATAGAAGACCATTTTCCACAGAAGAGAATCGCTGTTAGTTGTATTAGACTGCTTCCCCCCTCTTTTTGTATTGAAATGTCCATAAAAACACATATAATGGAGAGATAGGGATATATGTAATATAATACATACACACACACACACATATATATATATATATATGAAATAACATTCTTTCACTTCAATTTCTTCTGGAAAGTTCTTTTTGAGCTATATCATTTCCTCTCAAGATGATCTCAATTTTCATTATAAAATACTTTTCCTTTTGCCAAGAATATAAAATGAAGCATCTCTGCAGAAGCATCCTAAAGCACATGGATTCATTCTTACTTATAGATTAAAAACATCTTGAAAGCTTAGGATAGTGAGCCTTGATCCCATTCCCTAAACTGTTCGGGTTATAATGGAAACCTGATCATCAGTTCTCATTAAACCAAAAAGAGCAGAAAAATACAAGAT
Source organism: Sarcophilus harrisii (assembly GCF_902635505.1). Classification (NCBI taxonomy): domain Eukaryota; kingdom Metazoa; phylum Chordata; class Mammalia; order Dasyuromorphia; family Dasyuridae; genus Sarcophilus; species Sarcophilus harrisii. The sequence goes on from NC_045429.1 coordinate 144,493,042, forward strand.
AAATTCACAGGGCAATCAAATGTTCTAAATTGCCATAAGAATTACAGTATTTTTTTAAAACTTCTTTCTCCCAAGCTCAGAATTTGCAAGAGTTGTAGCTCACTCTCCTAGGACCAATTCTTTTAAAAAGTCAACATCTTAACAGCACATATTTGTTCAAAATAGAACAAAAGAAAAAAAAAAAACTTTGATTCTCAAAGAAATAATATATTTATCAAATAGCCAGCAATACAACTTTCATATAAGAATTTTACTACTGTTAAACAGTCTGTCTTGCCTATGGATCTTCCCTTTCTTCCCATCCATGCTTTTGGTTTTACAAGGAAACCATCTCATATAAGATAATGATCTAGTAAAAAAAAAAAAAAAGAAAAGAAATGCTACCTCCACCAACTTAAAAAAAAAATGTACCTTTCAATTGCTTTATAAAAAAAAAATAATTGTATTTCTTACCTATCATGTGGATTTTGTTAAAAGTTATTTTATAGTAATTTCTTGTTACATCAGGGAGGAAAAGGTTTACAAAGGAAATTAAGCATGTAATTGGGATTTGGGGGTGGGGGGGGCACGGTGCTTCTAATTCAGTAATTCTGAAAGTATAGTCAGTAGATGCATACAGGTTCTTGAGACCTTTCAGAGGATGCATGATGTAAAAATTATTCTTATAATACAACTAAAACATTATAATTTTGAATAAGATAAATGTAAGTTGATATTACCCCTAGAAACAAAAATTAATTTGGGCATATAAAGGGCTCCTGAAGACCAAAAAGTCTGACTTAGTTAATAAATGACATCCTCTTTCTATTTAGAATTGCTGTTTCTCAATTCACAATGTAACACCTCAAAAACCATATTTACATTAAGAAATAAAAATATTCATATTAACAATGGCCTTTTTAAATGTATATACACACATATATATTCAAAATGTTTTACTTCATATTTTAAATCTCTCTATAACATGCTTGCTTTTCAGTGTTGAAACTTAAAAGTAGCTACAAATCTTTAATATCTAAAACATTAGTGAATTAATATTATAAATTAAAAAGCAAATATTAACTGCTGGTGCCACTATTATGTGCATCATCCTACCTGCTTTGTATTTTTTTCAAAGAAGCAAATAAGACAGAGATGAAGGTGTTAATTATGTAGGCTTATTAAAAACAAAGAACTGAAGGTGTTAAGTTCTAACACTTAGCACTTTTAAGTTTGTGCAGCTTATTTATTTTATAAGTGCAGAGAAAAGTTGAATCCAGAAAGCACCACCTTGAAAAATATATCTCATACAAGAGGAAAATGATTACACTGTAGAGTACAGCAGGTTTATAGAAGAAAAAAAAAAAAAAGAACACCTCTAACTCTAATCTTTACATCTAAAACTAAAAATAATGCTGGAATTTCTAAATTTATGACAGGGTACTGATGTTAATTCCTCTTTAAATTACAAATGTCAATGGTATTAAGGCACCTGAAGCTGGTGCTATAAAGATAAGGTATACACTGCATCCTAAGCCATTACCAGTCATCTTGACTTTTGCCCTGCCACTGGACTTTGATGACTCAGGAAGAGAGAGTGAGGTTAATGATTTGGTTTGACTATGCCTCACATAAATGAAGTTTACCTCTTCAGGACATCACCGTGTGGTGTCGTCAGTCCCTTTGAAAACAAAGGATGAACAATAAATAAGATCATAATTTTTTCCATTTGTACAGTTCTTGGGCATCCCTCTAACCCAAATAAATTTTACTTAATATTAACAATCTTTTTAGGAAAACTATTAGCATAATTGACTATATCAATAACCAAATTAACAAAAACAATCTTTGGATGAGGAAAAAATAAAACACAAAGCTTCTCATTTGGGTTTGGTTATAAATGGATAATTTAAATGACTGGATTTAGGCTTACTTAGATTTATCAGCTACATAAGTAGCTGATAGTAGAAACAATATAGCTAAGTAGATAAAATGAATCTTTGCTTGGGACAGACCTCTTCCAACTTCCCCCCTCCCAAGTTATCTATAATTTTTTAAGTTTTTAGTGACCTTCAACCTGTTTAGCCCATCGGATGGTTTACTGGGGTATGCATGCCATAGCTCCTTGGAGCCCCTGTGAGAGTATGGTGAAAGGTGGATACGAAAGGTGGACAAGTAGCCCTGACTCAGCAAGCCCTCACACCAAAGATCACCTAGTCCTCCCTGAATACCCACATATAAAAATAGAAATAATTGTATACCCAAGTATACATGGCCACACTAAACAAATGGTCACAGAGTTCTTGCCATTATTGCTTCCTCAAGTTTTGTCTTGTCTTGATCCTTTATATCAATAGTAATCTTATCTTTGGGAGATTTAAAAAATGACTGGAACTCAAATTCTAAAATTGTTGCTTTTGCTACATCTATAGCTTATAGGGTCTTTCAACATCCTGGTTAAAATTTCATTAGTTCTTTCTTATCCTACCATTTCAAGGAATAACATCAGAAGAGAGAAAAAAAATCATCACAATGAAATGCAGTACCTAGCCAAGCACCTAAATAACTCAAAGAATTTGGTCATAAATTGTGATATGTTTGTCTTAAAGTACATTCATATTACCAGTCAAGGTAAATCTGAATATAAGATTCTATAGCAGTCCTGGGTCTGGGAAATTGAGGGTGGTGTGGGGAGGTACATGTATCATATCCTGGTGCAACTTGGTCCACCCTACACTAAGAAAGCTTCCTGAGGAAATCCTGACTGCTACAGAAAAATGGGTGGCTCTAGGGAGAGGATGTAAACAGTAGCATTGTTTTGTTCTATGTTCCAGCAGACCAGAGTTGAGATGTTGCTAAACAATTTTTGGCAGTGATGCAATTAAAAAGCCAGGATTGAGTTGTAGTTCATACAACTAAAGCATTTGTGTCTTAGGAATTCACAAGACCAACTCCACAGAGTATGGATGAATTATGTAAAGCGAGAGGTATTCTCAAATTGTCTATTGTCATAAAAGCTAATAAAGATGAAGATAAAAATCTAATACCAAATTCACCATACTTGAATGTCATTCTTGGAGGGGATGGGATGGGGAGAGATCTCAAAATGCTTTTAAAGATTTTGGCCTGTATTATTTGTAAGAAGAATTCTCTTGGCTAATAAATTGCTCAGAGGCAACACAGATAAGGAGAAATTTCCAACCTTACTGATATTGTCTAAAGTTCATCATTCCCTTGCTGTGGTGTTAATGACAGCCAAAACATTGCTCTGAAATGTGAACTTGTACTGATAATTGGTCAGCCCAAGAGTCTTGAGAATCCCAGAAAAGCTGGTATAGGAAACCTATCTATTTAGTCTCTCAGTGCCTTTTCATTTTGTATGGATTGTGAAAGAAAGAGAAGATAAAGAGACAGAGAAATGTGAAGGAGAAAAGGAGGAGGAAGAGAAGGATAGTAAGGGAAAAAAAAGAGAGAAAACAACACTTATGGATTTTGTTTTTGTTTTTTTTTTCCCCACATGATAAGACCTCAATTTCATCCTAATGTATTTTCACACAGATCAACTCAGGCAGAAAGCAGGCTGTTACAAATATCATTATGCCACATGAACAGTCCAACTCTCATTTCTTAATATTCTAGTATATCCTTTTTACCATCAAACAAAAAGTCAAGAGACAGCTCATAGTAGCTGCTTTCCTGTAAGCTCTCTAACATGGTTAGGACTGTAAGGGACCCTTAGATCTATTCCAACTCCATCATTTTTTAGGAGAGGGCACTGAACTCCAAAAAGTTAAGTGACTTGGTCAAAGTCATAGAAAGTAACTAGTAGAGTCAGCATTCCAACACCAGCCCTTTGTCTCCACACCTAATATCCTCTCCATGACACCACACTTTCAGAGTATGATTTCAGAAATCCAAAACATTTGAGGGGTGGTTGTGTTGTTTTTTTCTTCTACCTTCTACAAAATTAGATTTAAGAACTCTTCCTCATCACTCAACTTTCATGTCCCTTCTTTCTTCCTTTTCTCTTCTCTTTTAATAATGTAAAACCCTAATGGCCCAACAGAGGGTCTGCTTTGCAGGTATTTTAAGCTCAAATTCCCATCTGAGAAAATGTCTTCTACAACTGCATAAATATTTCCCTTCTTCTGAGGCTGCAGAAAAAGTAAGCTGAATTCCAAGACTATTAAGGCATACAATTCATGAAAGAGGAGCCTATGGGTTTTAATATCTTAACAAAGTCTTAAGAAGCTGGTGTACATTTAATATTTTACTCTAATACATTAATACAGAGTTATTAGAAGATTTCTGTTCATTTAATTAAGTCAAACAGTTACCGCCAGGGAGTCCTTAAAACACAAGACTACTTAAATATTATTTAGATGCATATTTCTAAGCATCAGAGACTCCATGAGTCTTTCCCTTTATATCAATTAAAGATATCAAAGTGGTAATAAAAGTTCTCCCAATTTGTCAGTTAATAAACCTTTGGAGTTTACAATTTATTACTCTTATTCATGGCAACTACTTGTCTTCCTTAACCAGCACTACATTTTCACATGAGGCTAGCTATTCTTTCATCATACTCACTCAAGTATCTTATAATAAAACTGAGAAGCTCAGCTTTCTCCATCAGTTCATAACTTTGTACTCAGCTCTTGTTTTATGATAGTGGCCACAATTCCCCAAGGAACAGTTATTTAACCATTTAGAGAATTAGTAAGATCACCTTAAGGATTTGTGTTAATAGAGAAAACACAGATCATTGGGCATTTAGTTACCACAACTTAAAAAGGGCCAAAGACACTGGAGGACATTTTTAATTAATCTAATGAACTTGTCAAATTTTCTGAAGTGAATGATAATCAGAGATTAGGAAAACAAGTTTTAAAAATTACAGCTATGAATAGTATATATAGAAACACTCAAATTATGGCATATAAATATCATGTGACATAAGAAAATGAAGAAACATGGAAAAACATGAATTAAGCAATCAGCAAGCATTTATTAAGCACCTATTATTGTCAATGTGTCAGATTCTTTGCTAGGGCTAGATACTAGGTACAGGAAAACAAATGCAAAACAGTCCCTGACCTCAAGGAGTTTATATTCTAAGAGACAAACATGTCCCTATCTAGGTAGATACAAAATAGATATATAAGGGAAGTTTTGAAAAAATATGTACTAACAATTGGAACCCTCCCACCCCCCAATAGGAAATGTCTTACATAGGGATGATACTTGAGCTTAATCTTGAAGGAAACTAACAATTAAGTGATGCTTTCTTTAAGACTAAAGAAAGCAGAAAGTGTATATAAATATACACACTGATCACAACTATATGTGTGTATGTATTTATATATGTGTGTATTTGTGCTTATATATATAATATATATGTATATGTATTACATAAGATATATATGTATCTGTATATATATATATACAAATAGTTGTTAATAATAACTATGGATGTACATACCATCAGATACAGCTGGTTAATTTGGCTAAACTGCTTCCCCCCCAATATATAGATATCTATATCTATATCTATTATCTTTTTACAAGGAAAGTTGAATAGGTAGGGGAAAGAAGAGGGATATATTCAGATAGGAAGGAGCAGAAAAAAAAAAAGAAGTCAATAAAAATGAAACCTATTTTTAAAACAAAATTGATCTTTTTCCCAAGACAAATAATTTAAGTCTGTGGTTTTATATACAATATTTGATTCTCATCCATGTATTTGAACTTCTTTGCATAATTAAAGTTTTATTGATGCTTGTTAAACTTTATAATAGAGCAAAACATTCTTCATCATTTCCCATAGAACCATGTTAAGGTTGAAAGTGACTTTATATATATATATATATATATATATATATATATATATATATAAATTACAATATATTTTCTATTACAGGTGCCTCCTTTAATATTTCAAAGTACTTTCCTTATAACAAACCATTGAAGTAAGTAGCCCAAGGATGATTGTCTCTATTTTATAGCTGAAAAAAGTGAAACAAATCTCAGAGGGTGGAAATGACTTGTCTATGATTAAAAGTAAGTCAAAGATTAAAAGTTTTAACTTGAATCTTGGGATTCTGACTTCAAACACAATACTCTTTCTACTATACTGACAATTCTCAAACTGTGATCTTCATATGCCTGGGGTTCCCAAGACACATTCATGTGGTCCATCAGGTCAAAACTATTTTTACAATAATACTGAATTGTTTTGCTTTATAATAAGGTAAATTTCAATAGATATAATAATTTGTAAGAGAATGAAGGCACCCTGAAAGATAACAAGCACATCATTTAACAAAGATGGTATGCTGGTGAGAACAAAATTCCAACTCCTTATACTGATATCTTTATGATATTCCTCCTATCTATCTTTCCAAATTTACTTTCCATTCCCTAGTCTACTATCTTGATTTCTTTTGGCATATCCAAATTGTCCCTACCTTTCAAGACTAAGGTGAATTTCATAACAAGCTATTAACTAACCCCCTAAGAAAAAAATCCCCAAGACCAGATGGATTTACATGTGAATTCAACCAAACATTTAAAGAACAATTAACTCCAATGCTATATAAACTATTTGAAAAAATAGGGATTGAAGGAGTCCTACCAAATTCCTTTTATGACACAGACATGGTACTGATACCTAAACCAGGTAGGTTGAAAACAGAGAAAGAAAATTATAGACCAATCTCCCTAATGAATATAGATGCTAAAATCTTTTTGCTAATATTTTATTTAAGATTACAGAAAATCATCCCCAGGATAATACACTATGACCAAGTAGGATTTATACCAGGAATGCAGGACTGGTTCAATATTAGGAAAACTATTAGCATAATAGACTATTTCAATAACCAAATTAACAAAAACCAGATGATCATCTCAATAGATGCAGAAAAAGCATTTGATAAAATCCAACATCCATTCCTAATAAAAACACTTGAGAGGATAGGAATAAATGGACTTTTGCTTAAAATAGTCAGGAGCATCTATTTAAAACCATCAGTAAGCATCACATGCAATGGGGAAAAACTGGAACCTTTCCCCAGTAAGATCAGGAGTGAAGCAAGGTTGCCCATTATCACCATTATTATTCGATATTGTATTAGAAATGCTAGCCTCAGCAATAAGAGTTGAGAGAAATGACCAGCAGGATGAATACAGAGAGGCTTGGAGAGACTTAACATGAACTGATGCTAAGTGAAATGAGCAGAAACAGGAGATCATTATATACTTCAACAATAATACTATATAAGAATGTATTCTGATGGAAGTGGATTTCTTCGACAAAGAGAAGATCTAACTCAGTTTCAACTGAACAATGATGGACAGAAGCAGCTACACCCAAAGAAAGAACATTGGGAAATGAATGTAAACTGTTTGCATTTTTGTTTTTCTTCTGGGGTTATTTTTACTTTCTGAATCCAATTCTTCCTGTGCAACAAGAGAACTATTTAGTTCTGCACACATATATTGTATCTAGGATATACTGTGACATATTTAACGTGTATAGGGCTGCTTGCCACCTGGGTGAGGGGGTGGAGGGAGGGAGGGGAAAAGTCGGAACAGAAGTGAATGCAAGGAATAATGTTGTAAAAAATTACCCAGGCTTGGGTTCTGTCAATAAAAAGTCATAATTATTAAAAAGAAAAAAAGGTGAATTTCATAGGATCAGATTCAGAGACACAATGGACTTCAGGGATCACCTAATCTATCCTCTTTAAGTACGTGTTTCTTATATGTGAAAATGTTCATATTTGTTAATGACGCTCAAAGTGATATTTTCAAATTTATTTAATGTTTAAAAAGAAAAAAAGCAAAGCCAATACCTTAAGTTTTGATGGTCCAGTTTATTCATATAGACCTTGAATCCCCCACATACTAATCATCACCAAGATCCTAGGTAAAATTTCAAAGTAGATAGACTTCTCAATCTCTCTCACCTTCATTCTCAGATATACAGTCCCCTCATGATGCCCTTCATGATTAAAAAAATCTCACAACCTTATTAGACTTGTCCTATACCAACTGCCATGAGCTCCAAAATTACCCCCCTTCTTCCTCCAAGTAAATTTAACAATTATAGGAAGTATTTGTAACCCCAAAGTGAAACTCAGTCCAGATTCCTTTAAAGTAGCATTTAGGCTACTGGAGTTGAGGTTTATTCTAGGTACTTGACACCTCAACTCTTCCCTCCCATAATTAGTCTATCAGCTTAGAATCTATAAACCTTTGCTCATCTTAGATTGATTTCTGAGGATGAAGTATTGAGAGATTAAATTTTTTAATTAGTGTCATATAAGTAATCAACAATTATGTTCCAAGAAATGAGTCAGGTAGGGGTTAAGAAGACTTCACAGAGTTTATGTTCAGTTGAGAGTTTTTTAGATGTCTAGAATCTATCAGAGGTAGGATTTGAATCCAAGACTTCACAACTCCTTGATTGTTATTACATACTGCTCATCACAGTCATGTTTAGGGAAGGATGTGAAGTTATGATTTTATTTGTATAAAATAATTCCTAGATGAGAAAACTATGAATAGTCTTATAGAGAAATTCCCAGAGCACTAACTTAACCTCGTTAGTCATCCAAAGTCACACAAGCACATGTGTCAGAGGTAGGTCTTGGAGTTAGTTTTTTAAGGCTAGTTCTCCAGTCATTGTGCCCCATAACTTCTCCATTTGCCATTCACCTGAAGCACATTTATGAAGCCATTTGTAGGAACCCCTTGATGCTAAATGAATCATAAATCTTATCTAGTTTCTAAAACAATTGTTCATATGATACAGAAATAATCAAATAAAAGTTCAACTCTTCCTGTATAAGCAATAATGATCAGAATTTGTTTTCACTTTTGACTTCTGTCTGTGGAAATTTTTATTTTAGTTGAGTCATTTCTTGCCCCAACTATTACAATTTCCAGTTTTATGATTTTCCTGAAAGTCTAGGAGGCCCTGAATGAGAGCAAATAATATTTTTGCTTCTCCATCCAGCTTCCACCACTCACAACCTCTTTACCCATTTCTATGTCCAGTCTAAAATTGTTATCCTGGCTTTCACTCTCTAAATACTTCTCTGAATTTTTCATTTAACTTACATAAGTTTAAAAACTATCATTCTCCCATTCCCACAACACTGGTGAAACTGTCAATATTTTCATATGGGAATACTGTCCCACTATGAGGAAAGAGAGAAGCAATGATCTCCTTAAAGCTTCTGGGGCCCCTTTCTTTTGGGTCAGTGAATCATTTCCCCCAGTGGAATTTCAATTTACAGTCTTCCTTTTCCTCAGCAAATTGGGAAAAGTTTCTTAATAAGGATGTCTGTTGGGCTGTGTAATAGTCTCCAAAGGAAAGTGATGAAGTTTTTGCTTGAGTCACTTAAATCAAGCTGGAAAACTCATGGATAACACTCCTTGGGGAGCAGTCTTTCTCTAACAGGATGGGTTAGGGGTGATCTAATATACCTTTTTTCTTGATTTCCAAGTTCATTTTAGCTTATAACAGTTTCCCTGAAAGCTTTTGATTCTTGATGAAGGATGCAAAATAAAAGCAATATATCCATCTACCCAGTCCTGTGTGAAAACAATTCTACCCCCACCCTCAAATAAAACTGAAGTCAAGTAAAATAATGCATCACACAAAATGTCCAGAACATAAGGCTTACTAAGAAGTCTTACTAATTTTCCTTTTATCCTCTACTCCTGTTATTTCTCTAGATCTTTATTTAGATAGGTGTTAAGGGACAGATCAATTCTCTGAGAGCCTCCACAGCTGTGGATCATGGCATCTGAAGGAGTTGCAGGGCAACCTTTGCTGACACAGGTGTTGCAGACTGGGAATGAGATAAATTGGAGACAGAGGGAAGAGGAGAGAGGTAAGACAACAGCTTCCCAGTCAGAGAGGTCAGAGAACAGCAACTGCCTTTCAGTCTCCTTGTATTATCCTCTCACCCAAGGAGATCCAATCTGCAGATCTGGATTGCAGTCACTGTCAGGTGGCTCCCATGTATTCCAACAGCTCCCGTGAATTCCAACAGACAGGGTGTTAGTGATTGCAGGCTTAAACTCTGACTTACCTAAGATGTTCAATAGCATTCTAAACATCTCCACTTCCTAATGGGGCTATGAAAAGTTTTCAGAGACGGCTATAATAAAGGAGTCTCAGACAGAGGTTATTAAGGTTTTTATCCATGCACTACTCTGTGCTCCACATCATTCCTTTACTAACAGTTCTGGCACCACTCCTTGCACATAGGTTTTTAAAGTCTGAAATGAAAAGAAAGTGGACAGTTTCCTTCCTGTTAACAGAAGTTAACACCAAGGTCTGCTTTGAATTCCACTTCATAAAAATTCAATTCAATTCCACTTTGATTAAGCCTCTATTATGTTTAAATCATTGCTTCTTTGCTGGACATTCAGCAATATAAAAGAAAAATTATCCTCATGATTCATTTTGACCACTTTTCCAAAACAAATTGTCAATGTAAGAAATCATGGTCTATAGAAACTATTAAATGTGATTTTCTCCCTTTCCCCACTTAGTTCTTCCTTCCTTCCTTTCTTTTTTAGGGTATTTATTTAAAACAAATACAAAATAAGAAAAAAAAAAAAAAAAAGACAGGAAAAGGAAAAAAAAATTGTCACATGCCCAGAGGAATATCAGGGAGAATTCAAAATATGTAACAGTAAGTTTCCAATTCAAGAAAGCATATATAATGATAGAAGACAGTGTATTTCATAACTGTCCATCTTTGCTTCCTTGTGGATTTTCTTTTGTTCTCTGCTGTGCACTGTTTATTTATTCTTTTTTCTCCTTTCCTCCCACCAACTTCCCCCAATATATATATATATATAAAACAATAGTAAGTGAATGTTATTGTTCTATAAGAATATAAGAAATGATGAGCAGGACTGAGTAGGATTCCCCCAACAAGGCACTAAAATGCACCTGATTGGAAGGTTTTAGAAAAACATCAATTCTACTTTTTTATGTCAGTGATGTTTCACCTGCGAATATTAAAATAAATATACAGCAATCTACTATTTAATAGGACTATCCAAAAATAAATAAAGTAAAATCGATAGGTAGACAATGAATTGCAGATAATTTGCCATTTTTCTACCTACATGGGTAGTAGTACCTTCTTTAAGACTGAGTTTTGAAACATCCAGAAAGTGTGGAATGAAGGAAAGAAACACTACAAAGGGCTTATCATCATAATATTCTGAGATGGAAATTCTAAGTTTTGTGGTTTTCAAGCAAGTTTTCCATCTCACCCCTCCATTTTACCTGCATCTATAAAAGGAATGTACGCTCCAATTTTAAAGGAATTCATGGGGCAAAAAATTAATATTAGACAGTCAAAATATACTAAACAGGTCAGAAATAACAAAGAATAGTCTTAAATGTCACCCTAGATGCTCTTACCAGCGCTGAAATACAATAAATGAAAAAATAAAAACCAGTTTCTAACCACTTTTTTTATCTCCCTCCTAAAAATTTTAAAAAAGAAAAGAAAATTCAGAGTCAAAGAAACTTTCTATTTCCTTGGATGGACTGCTTCATAAATATTAAGCAACAACAATCAATCACAAAGCATTCTGAAGTGCCTACTCTATGCCAAAGGAATGAAGTACAAAGGAATGAAGGGGAGGTATTCCCTACTATCAATGAGCTTAAATCTTATATCAAAACTCATCAGCGTACTCCTCAGTCCCAAGAGTATTTTAGAATATATATAGGGATTTTTTTTTTTATGCTAGCAGCAGAGAGAGAGAAAATTTTACATGGCCCAGACCTTTACCTAGTCTAATTAGTCTAATTACAGAGCAAAGTCATGGAGCAACATCGGCAAAAACATCTCTAAAATATAATAGGGCAAAATAAACACATTAGCAAATTACAAAACAAAGTGCTATATAAAGTTTGATTGTAGGGGGTTGAAATTGGGAAAGGGCTGAAAGTCAACAAATATCAATCAACACCTACTATGTGCCAAGCATTGTGTTAAACACTGGGTTTATGAAGAAAGACAAAAGACATCCTTGCCCTTAAGAAGCTCACAATTTAATGAAGAGAAGGCATGGATATATGCTCTATATATGAACTTCATATCAACCATGTATGAACAAAATCTATCCCAGATAAACTAGGGAATCAACAGAGAGAAAGAACTAGAATTCAAAGGATTCAGGAAAGGTTTCTCATGATGAGGAGATCTTTGAGTTAATCTTAAGAGACTATATGCTGCACTCCTTTGTAGGAAAGTTAGCTTCATTTAAAAGAAAAAAATGAATCACTAAAGCAATCTTAAAATGACTTTTCCTCTTCACCAATAACCAAACGGGCAAATACAGAGCCTGAAATCAGGAAGACTCATCTTTGAGAGTTCAAATTTGGCCTCAAGATTCTTACTAGCTGTGTGATTCTGGGCAAGTCACTTCACCCTATTTGCCTCATTTTCTCATCTGTAAAAAGAGCTGAAGAAAGAAATGGCAAAACATTTCAGGATCTTTGCCAAGAAAACCCCAAATGCAGTCACGAGGAGTCTGACATGATTGAAACAATGTTAACAACCCTCCAAAAAAAAAATAAAAATAAATAAATAAAAAATAAAAAAAAAAAACAACCCCCAACAACAACAAAAAAGATGGCTTGATTTGAACTTGTTCCTGACAAGAAGAAGTAGTTCTTTCTACATCTATTTTATGCTCAATTATGCTCAACCAAAACAACTCTGTCTGTCTGATCAATTTCTCCTGCTTACATAAATACAGTATTTATCTCGACTAGACTAGCAAGATCAGGATGCAAACCAATCTTGCTTTGGCTTGTTCATTTAGTCTTTTGCTGACACAATGACGTTAACTTCTTTCCCTTGAGGAAGCATGACCTATATCTCTACCTTAATGTATAAGAACTGAAATAAGCAGTTGCAACTTGTCTCTACATTGCCAGTTTCGAATCAGGTATCCCAAACAGAATCTGATTCTTTGCATAACATCCAGGTCTAAAAGGCTACAAATATTATCAAATTTTTTCTATGTATGCTCTTCAAAATCTTTTTGGCTTATTTCTGGGTCACCAGGACATTGGATGATGGAAGAGAGGAGTCACAAAAATACCATTTGTGTGAATGTGTTCCTTGGGCTCTGACTTGCCCTCATCTTGCGGAAACACAACTTGATTTCAGGAAAAAAATGTTGACCTTCTGGTCCAGATCTCTGACCCTACCACCTGGGTAACTATGAGTAAGTTCCTTCATTTCCCTTGGTTTCAGTTTCATCATCAAGTGAAATGAAGCAGAGTAGACTACATGGCTTCTAAGAATCTGTCTATAGTTCTAGGGTTTTGATTAGGTCATTCCAGGATCAATAAGGGTGGCATTTCTCCTAACCAAAGGACTCCTATTCCCATCACATAAAGGTTTTGTTGTTTATTAATTTTTCAATCTTGTTCAATTCTTCATGATGCTATTTGGGGTTTTCTTGGCAAAGATACTGGAATGATTTGCTATTTCCTTCTCCAGCTCACTTTACAGATGAGGAAACTGAGGCAAATGGGGCTAAATGACTTTTACAGGGTCATATAGCTAGCAAGTGTCGGAGGTCAGTTTTGAAGATAAGCCTTCCTGACTCCATGCCTAGTACACTCTACTACTAGAGTTACTAGTACTCTAGTAATCTACTATTACTGGAGTACTAGTAACTAATCTACTATACCTCCTAGCTGCCTATATAAAGGTTTATGGAGACCAATCTTTCATGCGCCTTAGAAGACCTACTCTTCATAGAAAATTTTGATGATTGATCAATAATAGACAGAAGCAGCTACACCCAAAGAAAGAACACTGGGAAATGAATGTAAACTGTTTGCATTTTTGTTTTTCTTCCCAGAGTTATTTTTACCTTCTGAATCAAATTCTTCCTGTGCAACAGGAGAACTGTTCGGTTCTACACACATATATTGTGCCTAGGATATACTTGACATATTTAACATGTATAGGACTGCTTGCCATCTGGGAGAGGGGATGGAGGGAGGAAGGAGAAAAGTCAGAACAGAAGTGAGTGCAAGGGATAATGTTGTAAAAAATCACCCAGGCATGGGTTCTGTCAATAAAAAGTTATAATTATTTTTAAAAAATAAATAAAATAAATTTTTAAAAAAGATCTACTCTTCAATGTTCCTGGGACAAAGGAAAACATAATTTGTGCCAAAAAACACAGGAATCCTAGCTACTCTGTTATATACTAGATGTTCTTTCCCTGATGATCACCCAACCTCAACCAAACACTGGATTAGAAAGATGAATAGGATTATTTCACCTTCAAAACTGTCCCTTTCCCACCTTTAAACAACCTCTTGAGATTCCCACATCTGAATCTGTCACTCAATCCATCTCCTTGTCCTAGTCATGTAAAGCCATCCAGGTTATTCATTCTGCTTGCTCAATGAAGTCAGTCCTTGGCTCACAGACCTCTTCACCTCAATTCCTGCCATTACGCTGAAGAATTCAACACAAAGTATCAATTTCCTATTTAAAAATACCTTTTTGAGGGCATTTTTTTGTGTCTGTAATACCAATTGCTTAGCAGATTGATATATAATATGTGCTTAAATGGGCTTATTGACCAAAAGATTGATCTTGAACAAGTTATCTTTTCTAAAAAAGACTGAAAAAGCTTAAATGTCAATAGATAGATGATAGATAGATAGGTATAGATGTAGATATATGTAGGAGCATCTACTCCTCCCTGTGGAAGAGATAGCCAAGGAAATTCTGTGCTTCAAAAACTACCTTCTCTTCTTCCATTGAAGTGGGAGATAATTGGAGCATCTAGCACTTTTCTTGCCACATGCTACACAGACTTCTCACTATGTGGCTTGCTGCTATGACCAGAAGCCAAGCCCTGACCCCTTCTTCAAATTAGTGACTATATTTTCTGACAATATTTCAGAAAAGCTCCAGCCATACCTTTCTTCAATCCTTTTCCTTGGGCCATTTCTTCAGTGTCTCCCCAGCAATTCCTTCTTATCCTTTTCAACTCCTACCTTCCTCTAGGTTCTGTAATCACATTTCTATGTCTAATTTCCCCCATTAGAGTATCAGCTCTCTGAGGTCAAAGCCTGTCTTTACTTTTGCATTCATATTCCTGAAGCTCAGTATAGTGCTTGGTTTATATGAAGTGATTGAATTAATGAACAAAAAAGCATTTATTAATCTCCTAAACTCCTATAGTTTCTGTGTCTACTCCTTTTCAATACCACATAGAAGAGTCATATATATTCATTGTCACTTAATGACTGTTCTACTTCTATGATGCAGAATTTAAGGATAAAGGATTAAGGGTTAAAGAGAGGAAATGTTACATCTCCTTCTTCACCCTTCCTAAACTACCAGTCCTTCCATTCTCCCTGCTGTACCTGCCTAATCTCCAGCTTCATATGAAAAGATATTTTGGTCTTGAATCCCTGATTTCCATTTTCCGCTATGCCTGTTCCTTAAGAAAGAGGAAAGTTACTGGAGAGCAAGACTGCCATGTCTTTCTGTTGCATCTTTTGCCTAATCTGCAGCATTCAGAAGGAAGAGGAGTGATGAAATTAGTCCCTCCCATCTGATCACCTGTCCTTGTACTGCTTGGCTCTGCCCTGATTTCCAGTCTCCTTGGAAAAGGAGTGATACTTTCTATTCAATGATAACTTTTCTTACACCAGGTCATATCCTACATGTCCCCATGATTCTGAACTCCTATAGATCATTATTCAAATGCCATTGCTCATCTCTCTCAATCATCCCACCCCAAAGTTCCTTTATGACCTAGCCTCTCCCATATTTTTCCAGTCTTTTTATACTTTACTTCTCAAAACGACTTTGATCTAGTGGTGCTGGTCTCCTTGATAGTCCTTAAACAGGGCACTCCACTGGCTCTGGGCATTTTCTCTGGCTGTACCCATTTCATGAAAAGCTCTCCCACCACATCTTTGCCTACTGGCTTTCAGGCTTCCTTCAAGTCTAATTAAAATCTCATTAAAAAAAAAAAAAAAAGCCTTTCTAAACCCCTCTTAATTCAAGTGCCTTACCTCTTTTAATTATTTCCTAGTTTTTTCCTGTATGTAGCATATGAGTGCGTGTGTTTGTGTGTGTGTGTGTGTGTGTGTGTGTGCGCTGTAATTTTATTTTTTTTGCTTGTTGTCTCTCCCAATAGGTTGTGAGCTTTTGTAGACAGGAGTGTCTTTCACCTCTTTTAGAACAGTGTCTGGTCCATAGAAAGCACTTAATAAATGTTTATTGAATTGAGTGCTCATAGGGGGAAAAAATTACCACAACCATACTATATGGGTTCACCTCAATTGTATCCTCAGTGCTGCCCAGGAAGCTCTTAAATCTTGCTTAAGAGATTCTATAAAGTATTGGTTCCAAACCTCTTTCCTCAGATCTTATCTTTTCTTCCTATTCCATCTCAGCCTATGCCTGTGCTTCCTACTGTACTGAAAATAGAGGCTGTCTATGAAAAGAAACTCTTTTTTTCTACTTTTTTACTTTATATCATAAAACCTTCCTTCATTATAACATATTCTCTTCTTCCCATTTAGTCTCAAAAGAAAGAGTTGATCCTTTTCTATGTCAAGGCTAACTCATTCACTAGAGTTGTTGATCCAACAACTCCCTTCTCATCCTCCTCAACTATTAACTTTATCATCTTCAATCTTTTTGTCTTTTGGTTTTTTTCTCTATTCACAAACATCAGGTGTCCCTTACCCTAAAAACAAAACAAAAACATAAGGGAAAAAAGCCTTCATTTGAATCTGACACTACCCTCAAGTTGTCAATTCTTCTTTTAACAACCAAACTCCTTAAAAGGAGTTGTCTGCATCCCTTGCCTATATCTGTTCCTCTAATACTTATTTTTCAAAACTTCCCAACTCCACTACTTAACTGAAATTGTTCTTTTCAAAATTATTCAGGACCTCTTCATTGTAAAAATTCAATAACCTTTTCTCAGTCCTTGAGCTTGTTTGATAGTCAAACACCTCTTCCTCCTAACATTTCTTCCTTTGACTTGTGTGACACTGCTCTTTTGATTCTGCTCTGCCTGGTGATCTCTCCTTAGTCTTTTCCATGTGTTCATTGTCTAAGTTTCCTTCCAAGCTTTGTCTTGGTCATTTCTTCTTTTCTTTTCTTAGGTGATTTCATAGATTCCCATAGATTCAATTTCCATATCTATGTATGACTTCCAAATTGACATTCTGACCTTAATCTTTTCACTGATATCTATGTTTATGTTATCAACTTATTTTTTGGACATTCCACTGTGATTTCCCACAGGAACCTTAAACTCAAAATGTCCAAAATAAAACTCACACTTCTCTTTCCTCCAGGCTTTCCCATTTTTGTTGATGACTACCAACCTTTCAGTTACCTAGATTCAAAACCTTGGAATAATTTTCCAGGATTTGAAATATAAAATACTCTCCTTGGCACTTGAAATGCTTATACAATCTTTCTTCAGTCTAGTTTTCCAAGTTTACAGTACATGACAGTCACCCATTCGTTCTGGTTTCCAGTTAGACTACCTGCTTGCTTATCCGCATAGGTGACATTCCATTTCCCAACTTTGCCTTTCTATTGACTATTTATTCATGCCTGGAATATACTTCCTCTTCCCCCACCAACTCTTAAAATGGCAAACTTAAGGTCCACCTCACACATGAGGCTGCTCCAGATTACCACAGATTTTAGTGACTTCTCCCTAGTTTTACTTTCTCCTTATTTTCTATTTACTTAAACTGCAGATTTTTCTCTCCAATAATAGGTAAGCTCCCTAAGGACAGACACTGTTCTTTCCTATCTATAATGGTAAAGATTAATAATAGATAGTGCATACACACACATACACACACACACACGTGTTTTCAACATGGTTGAACATGTATGGTTTTCAAAACATTTATATATTTATTTAATCCTCAAAACAAAGTGTGTGAGATAAGTACTACATTATTCCCCCTTTTTTTGATTAGGAAACTGAGGCACAAGGTGAAGTAACTTGCTAAGATTAACATGGCCAGTAAGAATGAGACAGGATTTGAACTCAGATGTTCCTAACTCTATACAATGCCCCACACAGTTGTATATATCATCCCATACCTAACTGTACCTGAACCATAGTAGTCTCTTGTTTATTGAATGCTTGATCCTTCCTTCTCTTTCAATGTCACTCCCTGATTAGATATTTAGTCTTACCTATCTGACCTGTACATCTCTTGCACCTACTGATCCTTTTCTTTCCATTTAAATAGCCTAGACCCTTAAAGGTTGTCCTGCAATATCTTCAATTTTACCACTCCCCACATCCTTCCTAGTCTTTAGGATCTCCCCTCTTCAATCTATCCTACACACAATTGACTATTCCTAAAATACATATGTGACCATGTCAGCCTCACACTAACAGATAGAGAGATAGAGAGATAAACAGATAGATAGGTTTTGATGGTTCCCTGTTGCCTCTGAAATAAAATGGAAAATAGCCTAGAATTTAAAGCCTTTCATAATATGATTCACATCATATTCACATCACATTTTTCAGGTACACTTATTACTTCTCCATATACTCTCCACACTAGTCAAAATGATATCAGTCAAAGTCTACTAGCTGTTTCCTGTACACTGCATTCCATCCTGTACCTCTATACCTTTGCACCAGTGGTCTGCCATGACTAGAATACAATTCCTTCTCACCTGTATCTTAAAGAATCCTTAGCACCACTATCTAGTAATCCTCTTGAAATTTTATATATATATATATATATATATATATATATACACATACATACACATACACATATATATCTATGTATACATACACAGATGTATGTAGTAATTTAATACAATTATAGTATAGTGTTACATCTGTATATGATCTTTACTTCTGTACGTACTTCAGTCTCCTAGTAAATTGTTAAGGGCAGAGACTGTTTTCTTTCTTTACATCTCAAAATCTAACAGTGCCTTTCAAGGGGAAATGATCACCAAATTGTTATTGAATTGTATGTTTTAGGGTTCTACCATCCTGAACTGCACTTATGGCATGAAATGAATGAAGTAATTGGCTCATGGAGGCCTCATATCTTATAGAAAATTCATAGGAGTTCAAGTCATGGGTTTGTTTTCAAACCTCAACTCTGTTATTTACTACCTATAAAGTGAATAAGATTTCATTTCACCTCTCCAGAATACGTTTAGACTAGGTCACTTCTAAAGTGCCTTTCCCTTTCTAAATTTTGTAACCCAACCATTCAATTCAGTAACCATGTATTGAATGTCTTTCATGAATAAGAGGTTCCCATGGAGAGCAAACCTCTCACTCCCCTTCTTTCCACATGCTCTTGGCCAAAGCAGACATTCAGTCCCTGCCTATGAGACAGAGTCCTCCCTGGATGAAATGCTTCCTGAGTACATGTCCTTACTTCACCTTGAACTCAAGTAAGTGACCTGAATAAAACAGGCTGCCTATCTGGAATTTACAGTCCCCAGCAGCAACTAATGAAGTTAAAATATGTTAAGGATGCAGGTTTTGAGCCATGTAATACAAATCTCAGATTACAAGGTGAGGGGGAGAGAAGTTGAGGAATAATGACCATTATCAAGAGTGACTATGGGGGAGAGAGAATAGAAACAACATTGGGAATTCCTTGAGAGGGTCTTCTCACTCTTCAATATCTTCCCTCTCCTCCCCCCAAAAAGAATAGCGTGTACTAAGGAATCAGAAAAGAGGAATTAAAAAATCACGTATTTCAAAAATATCAACCTTAATGATATGAAAAAGATCAAGGATATTTACCTCCATAGCTTCTCACACCTCTTTCTGTTATTATTCCTCTAACTAAGAAATTCTGTTTATTATAAAGAAACACAAGCTAGGAATGCCCTGATTTAAGTGAAGGAAAAGGCAGAGAAGTCCTCAGCATATAATGTTATTAGTTGCATTTAGGTAGATATATGAGGATTCTGGTACTACCTAGCCCTTTATTCTGTGGAATAGTGTAGGATGGGGGCAGCTAGGTAGTCAATGAATAGAAAGCAAGGCATGGAGTCAGAAGATTTATCTTCTTGCATTCAAATCTGGCCTCCAACACTTATTGGCTGTGTAACAGCGGACAAGTTACTTTGAGTCTATTTGCCTCTGTTTCCTCATCTATATAGGGAAATGGAGAAAGAAATGGCAAAGTACTTCAGTATCTATTGCTACCAAGAAAATCCCAAATGGGATCATATAGAGTTAGACATTATTGTCAACAATAACAAAAAATTCTAAGAAGAGAATCATAGGTTTCCCCAGACTGCCAATGGATTCCAGTGTGTGTTTGTGCACATGCACACACACAAGATTAAGAACCTCTAGACTGGTGAATAATAATTTCATTCCTTTTCAAGAAATAGGTGCAGTAGTTTCATTGCATTCATTCAATTGTAGAGCTAAAAGAGAATTAAAGAGTTCACTTAATGCAAATCCCTCATTTTAAAGAAGAAACAGAAGATCTGAATTACATGTTTCACATAGAAAGACTAGGATTTGAACTTGGCTGTCCATATTCATAATTCGTTCAAGACTCCACCCTCTTAATGAAAAGTTCACTTCTCATATATCACCTTTCTGTAACACTCTATAAACATAGCAAATGATATAAATTTACTGCTTCTTTTGACCTAAAATGTGTCAAGAAACACCTTATCTTGATTTAGGACAGATTATATAGAACAGATATTTTCATAATCTCCCATTTTTTGACAAGACCTTCTCTTTCTAGAATTCAAAGACCAAAAATAAATTATTTGGAATTGTTAAAGAAATAGCAGTTAACAAAACCATTACAAAATACAAAGGCAAAGTTTAAGAGAACCAAATGAGACAGTATGTTCACAAGAGTGTCTAAAACCATGAAACTAGAATCATCAGTTTGAGTGGCTACTTTGCTTACTAGAAAATCAATTATTAAAAAAAAAAAACTATTAAAGGATCTATATCTACAGAAATATTTATAGCAACTCTTTTTACAGTGGAAAACAAATGGAAACTAAGGAAATGTCTATAAATTGGGGAAGGACTGAACAAATCATGGTATGCAAATATAATGGAATAGAAAACCTATTGAAGAAAACCTTGAAAAAAGTAATCATTTCAGAGAAACCTAGAAACTTTTAGGAACTGATGTGAACTGAAGTGAGCAGAACCAGGAGCATAATTTACACAATAACAACCTAGTAAAGACCATGAAATTTGAAAGACTTAAAGAACTTTCATCAATGCAATGATTGATTGTGATTCAAGGGGACCACTGATGATGCAAGCATAGTTTCTCATAGGTGATAAACTCAAGATATATAGACCTATTGCTGGATATGGACAATGTTTTGTTTGGTTATGCATATTAGTTTTGAAGTTTTCTTAATTCGTTTCCAATACATGAGACAAAATAAATGCTTTTTAATTGGAAAATGAAAAAAAAAAAACGAATTTTAGAACAAATTGTAGAATTACTGCAGTTCTACTAAATATACTGAAATTTTTTTGCCTCAAAGATAATCTGAAATAACAATTTAGATGGCATTTTAATGGAAAATGATGTTTTCATTATAAATATGTTCTTGATCTCTCCCCCACCCTGAACAAAAGTATTATTTAAAGGATTTTTTTTAAAAGGAAAAGAACCAAAATAAAATTAGATCTATATATTCAAAACTAAAGGAATACTAGTTGAAAAGACAAAAGCAGATACCACCCCTATATTTGAAAACACAAGTGAAAAGAAATTAGAGGCTCAGAAAAAAAAAAAACAATTTTTAGAGCTAATATATTTCAAATAAACATTGCTTGGCAAAGTATATATTTATCCAAAATTTAAATTCTATGCTTTGATATTCAAATAAAAACTTTTAAGCAACCAAGTTTTTAAAATCTAATACTCTTGTCTCCTTTAACCTCAATCAAAGGAAACTAAAAGAGTGTTTTCCTTCATGTTTATTTTATAAATTAGGTGTAAAAACTTCAGAAACTAGATTTAATTTCCCACAGTTCTCTATATAAATTTTTACTCTTAGTTTAGGATATTCCTCTGACATATTTTTAAAAAATTAAGTCATTTGTGATGCATGTGTATAAATATATATTTGTATACACAGACACAGACCCACATACACGCACACACACACAAAACCCAGTGTTATATAATTATAGCAAGAAGAAAAATATATCATTTTCTCTGTCTATATTAATCCCTATAAAGGTAATATTATGTAGAAAAAATAAAACAGCAAAGATTTAGTAGATGACAAGGGTGTGTATATATATATTTTTTTTTTTTTCTTTTCTTAAATCAAGAATTAGAAATACCAACTCCACATTTTGCATTAACATTTATTTACATTAGTATGCCCATTTGATTTGAATACATGGCCTTGGCTGTTTAATGGTGCCAGAATTTATCCTCACAAAGTTGTAATTTATATTTCTTTTCACTCCTTTAGTCTCACAATTTTATGATAGAAAGCAAGAATTGAATAGGCTAAAGCAAAGACCAAAAAGGGATGGATGGAGAGAATCAAACAGGTCCATCATAATTCCAACACTGTTTCCTAGAAAATACTATTTAGTATAAGATATGGGCCTTGTATTGATACCAAAGAATCTCATTAAAAGAACTTTATAAATAAGAAAAAAATTTTCATCATTGACCTCGAGGATATTTAAAGTATTGATCCAAGACTGAATTGTCTAAGAGGACAACAATTTGAAGACTACATATCAAATTTTCGTTATTTATTGTTATCATTATTAATAATGTTTTAAGGTTTAAGGGTCTAGATGGTATAGTACAGTGGTTCTCAAACTTTTGTTTTCAGTATCTTTATCCTATTAAAAATTATTGAGGATCTCTCCAAAGCGTTTGTGTTTATATGGATTATATTTATAGACATTTACCATATTGGAAATAAAAACTATTTTTGAATTTGTAGACCCTCTAAAAGGATTTCAGAGATCCCCAGGATTCTCTAGACCATACTTTGACAACCACTGGTGTAGTAGATGGAGCAACAAGCATGGAGTCAGGAAGATTTTCTGACTTCAAATCTGGCCTCAGATACTAGGTATGAAACCCTGGACAAGTCACATAATTGTTTGCCTCAATTTCTTCCCCATAAATGAGCAGAAGGAAATAACAAACTACTGCAGTACTTTTGCCAAATGGGGCCACAAAGAATCAGATACAATTGAAAAGAACTCAACAACTATATGTTGTTGTGTGTATTTATATTTCTTCATTTATTTATGTGTGTGTGTGTATATATATATATATATATATGCACATACATATACACGTATATATATTTCTTCATTTATTTGTGTATATATGCACATACACACGTGTGTGTGTAAATTTGATTCTTTCAACAACCTAATGAGTCTGAGAAAGGTTTAAATGATTTGCTTAGAGTCACAAAGTTAATTTATATTTCATTAGAAATAAAAATGCATAAATAGTCTAGAAATAACATGACATATGAAAAGTCAATATCTTTAAAACATTCATTGGATAAAAAAGAGAGATTATGTTACTCTTATCAAGTTTTTGTCCACTGAATTTCCTAGACACCAAGATTCTTTGATACACTGGCTTTTGAAAGAGACATCTGTATTGGACTCGCTGGCATGTAACAAAGAGATACAATGTAGTTATCTCAATGAATCTAATTTCTTCATAAAAAGTTGTTTCCCTGTGTACATTTATGAAACAGAAAGGAAACCAAATAGCTAAGGTATTTGAAGTCTTTTACTCACTCTACACTGATCACCATTTTAGTCAATTATTGAAGGACAAAAAGATTTCCCACTATGGATTTGATTAAATGAATTTTGCATCAAACTATTTGGCATGCTAGATCACCACCCATAAACTTGCATCTTTCCCTCTTTAAATTTCTTTCTAGCTTTAAAACCAACGATAAAATTAAATCTTTATCTCTCACACACACACAGATACCATGTTCTAAATATATATACTTACAGCATATGTATGGATAAGTATGTATATATGTATATGTCATATAATATATATGTAATGTGTATAACATATGTATTATATACATATTGGATGTGTATGCATATATTTTATATATATTATTATTATTACAATACACTTACACAGATACAGCTCATACTCTAAAACAAAAGTGTCAAACTAGCAAGTTAGGCCTTGTGGATTGCAATGTAAGTGTGGCCTTCCTATAATTAGGGAATGCTTGACTAAATAATTAAAATGTAATTTCTTTTGTTCAATAGTTTTTCATCCATTTCTGATTCTTCATAACTCCATTTGTGATTTTCTTAGCAAACATATTAGAGTGATTTATCATTTCCTTCTCCAGTTCATTTTATACCTAAGAAAATTAAGGAAATAGGGTCAAATGACTTGCCTAAGGCCATATAGCTACAAAGTGTCTGGGGTCTTATTTGAATTAAGGAAGAGTGTCTTCTTAACTCCAAACCTTCATTCTACCTACTGTGACCCGTAGCTGCCCACCTGATGTTTTATATTTCATTAACATTACTAGACATTGCAGTGGCTATATACTGCCTTTATAGATAATCATCATGAGTTTGTAGTAACCTTCCCTGCCCCCTCCCCCCTATTAAAGCATTGAAACCTGATAGTTAACCTTTGGGTGATGAGATAACTTTGGCTATATATCACTTAGGGTCATTTAAGTTTTCATTATTGTTATATCCATAGAAGAAAAGGCTAAGTACACTGCTTATCCAAACTGTATATTTATCTTTCAGGAAACACAATTCGACTATTTTTTATTATATCTTCCATTACTGACTTGGTTAAGGATTTAATAGTTACTATAGCTTCACTACATTCTAAATTAGAGTTTATAGTATCACAGTATTTGACTTTCTCAAAGATGATGATCTAGTCTGATCTCATTCTGTAGATAAGGAAACTGAAGCCCAAAAAGCAGAAGTCAAATTCCTAATATTACAAAAAGCTTTTAATAGATAAATTGCAAAGTCAGTTTTCTTTGAAAAAGACAGATGCTTTAAGTTTTCATCTGTGTTCTAAGTGTTTATATGTCCTTTGTTAACATGCAATCTTAGAATACTTTGTTTTAAAAGCTTACCTCCTTAAATCTCATAGAAATAGTTGAGGTGAAGTTGAGTAACACCTACAAAAGTTGAAAAAATGTAAATGGGAAATTAAAATATAACCCTAGCTCTCAAATCATTTGGGAGGAGAAAATTTTGGGCACTGGGAAAGGGAAAGTAAACAAAAAAGACAGACAACTGATAGTACTTAGGGATTTGAATCAGAGATACAAGTCCTGACTTCATAAAGCTTACTTAAAAAAAAAAAAAAATGAAAACAAGGATTAAGAAACTTCTGTCTAATAAAAGGTAGGTTGGGGAAGGTCCAAAGGGAGTTGTAAAGGGAGGAACTAGGGAAGATGAAAAGGCATTTGAGTGAATCAGAAAGGTGATAAGAGGATTCAGAGATAAGAAAGGACAGAATTATTATCAGTCACAGTTAAAGTTAAAGCAAGGTTTAGAGAAGTAGCACCTTTGAAATCTCTGACTTGGGAGTCTATTCTGTCTCCCTCTCCAGGTTTGTAATCAGGGGTAAATCTCAGTAAATGGTAGGTAGGGATGCTAATTGTCTTTATCCAATTCTAAGGTGCTATCACAAATGCTCCCGCCCCCAATAATACCATTATCAAGATAAGGTTGAAATGGGTTCATGATCTAGACATAAAGAATGATATTAGAAAATTAGAAATTAGAATTAGAAAATTAGAAAAACATAGGATAGTTCACCTCTCAGATCTGTGGAGGAGGAAGGAATTTGTGGCCAAAAAAGAACTAGAGATCATTATTGATCACAAAACAGATAATTTTGATTATATTAAGTTTAAAATTTTTGTACACACAAAACTAATGCATTCAAGATTAGAAGGGAAACAATAAACTGGGAAAATATTTTTACAGTCAAAGGTTCTGATAAAGGCCTCATTTCTAAAATATATAGAGAATTGACTCCAATTTATAAGAATTCAAGCCACTTTCCAAATTGATAAATGGTCAAAGGATAGGAAACAGACAATTTTCAGAGGAAGAAATTGAAACTATTTGTAGTCATATGAAAAGGTGCTCCAAATCACTATTTATCAGAGAAATGCAAAGAGATACCATTACACACCTCTCAGATTGGCTAAAATGACAGGAAAAGATAATAATGAATGTTGGAGGGGATGTGGGAAAACTGGGACACTGACACATTGTTGGTGGAACTGTGAATGGATCCAACCATTCTGGAGAGCAATTTGGAACTATGCTCAAAAAGTTATCAAACTGTGCATACCCTTTGACCCAGCAGTGTTTCTACTGGGCTTATATCCCAAAGAGATCTTAAAGGAGGGAAAGGAACCCACATATTCAAAAATGTTTGTGGCAGCCCTTTTTGTAGTGGCAAGAAACTGGAAACTGGAAACTGAATGGATACCCATCAATTGGAGAATGGCTGGATAAATTATGGTATATGAATATTCTGTAAGAAACGATGAACAGGATGATTTCAGCCTGGAGAGACTTACATGAACTGATGCTAAAAGAAAGGAGCAGAACCAGGAGATCATCCTACATGCCAACAACATGACTATACATATGATGATCAATTCTGATGGATGTCTCTCTCTTCAACAAAGAGATGATTCAAACCAATGTCAATTGTTCAGTGATGAAGAGAGACATCTATACCCAGAGAGAGGACCCTGGCAGCTGAGTGTGGACCACAACATAGCATTCTCACTCTTTCTGTTGTTGTTTGCTTGCATACAGTTTTTTCTTTCCCAGTTTTTTTTCTCCTTCTTGATCCAGTTTTTCTGGTGCAGCAAGATAACTTGCGGCAAGATACATATAGTGGATTTAATGTATATTTTAACATATTTAACATGTATTGGACTACCTGTCATCTAGGGGAGGGAGCAGAGGGAAGGAGGGGATAATTTAGAACAAAAGACTCTGCAAGTGTCAATGTTGAAAAATTACCCATGCATATGTTTTGTAAATAAAAAGCTTTTATAAAATTTAAAAAAATCCCCCCCCCTTTTTTCTCCTAAAGTCTTTACCTTCATCTTGCATAACATTCCAAGTATGATTTAAAAGGTTAACAGATAATTAAGATAGTCTAGGATGGACTTAAAGTTTGACAAATCTTAAAAATAAAGTCTTATGATTAAAGTTTTTAGAATCCTTGATCTCAACCTACATGTTCTAGTATTATAGACCATTATATATTATATGTTATATATTATAGTATATAATACATATTATAGTATATATAGACCGTTAATACTTCCATAGAACTCAAAGGCAATTCAACCAGCCCTTCTCCCATCAACTTGAATTATGAAGATGGGGTAATGAGGAAATTTAAGCAACTTACCCCACCCTCAGCAAACAATACTCAAGGTAAATGACTCAGCTGAAAAAAGGTGTTGATCTCTTGATCTTTAGCATTTCATTTCATAGAGGTTACTTACTTACATTACTTTACCTAGAATGTTAAGGCAACCCTTTAAAATTATCCTATTGATTGGGGCAGCCAGGTGGTGCAGTGGAGAGAGTACCAACCCTGAAGTCAGGAGGACTTGAAGTCAAAAGCGACCTCAGACACTTAACACTTCCTAGCTGTATGACCCTGGGCAAATCACTTAACCCCAATTGCTTTACCAAAAAAAAAAAAAAAAAAAAATATATATATATATATATATATATATATATATATATATATATATATCCCATTGATCAAGTCAGGATAGGAGTACTTGGGATATAACCAGAAAACATTATTTTCATTTTTTTCCCCTATGAGTATACTCCCATTGCATTTTGGTTTTTTTCCTCATTTTTTTCCCTTTTGATCTGATTTTTCTTGTGCAGCATGGTAATTGTGGAAATATGTATAGAAGAATTGCACATGTTTAACTTGTATTGGATTACTTGCCTTCTAGGGGAAGGAGTGGAGGGAAGGGAGGGAGAAAAAAATTTGGAACGCAAGGTTTTTCCAAAGGTAAATGTTAAAAACTATTAATGTATATATTTAGAAAATAAAAAGCCTTAAAAAAAACAAACAAAAAAAAAAAAAAACGAGTATACTCCTAGCTTACATTCAGTCTAAAGGAAGCTGAGGGGCAGGAGCTATTTACCAAGTTTTTATAACTCCTGGATGTGAATTGCAGTAACTCAGCAAGTTAGTAACAGTAAAGTGTCAAGGAGAAGTGTAAAAAATCAAAGATAAGGTAAATGAGAGGTATTTATAGCCTTAGTCCCAAACATGAGCTGTTAAAATGGGAAAACTCAGGGGAATTTAATTTTCTCCCCCTTCCCATTCTCTAGTAGGCCCAAAAGAAGGAGGAACACTCTAGTCCAGATAGTGACCTTCAATGTGTATGTGACCATGATTCCTTTAAGAACTTCAGAAAGAGGTTTATTTTTTAAAGGAAAATTACTTTTTTAAAAACTTTTTTTTTTAGCTTAGGAAATAGACTCACTATATTGATAATCTATTCACTAGATAATAAGATCATGCATAATTAAGAGTCTACCATTTATATATAACATACTAAATATTTACCAACTAATACTATTTTCAAAGTGGCTGCCTAAGGATAAGAAACATCTGGAGCCACTTACCTGATTGAATGAAAGGTAAAGGGCTAAAGTCACACAGGATTCTCACTTTCATAATACTTAGCAGAAGTCTCATTCCATAATGGAAAATTCCTTGTACTCTTAGGAACTCAGAACAAATGTTTGAGTTATTGCATAGCATGATTCCTATGAAGAGGCTTTAATTATATAAACCTTACAGTGATTTCATAAATTGCAAACATGTTTTAGTTTGCACCATGAATCTATTAAAGTAGCAGTTGGCAAGTAATTCTCAAATATTTATTTGCTGCTAGATTTAGATCTATCCCCTGCCCTCAGGCAGCTTAGTTTCCTCACCAACTTTCCATTTACATGTCTATTATTAATTCTATTTTTAGCATTTATGGTAAGCACCAGAAATTAATCAGGAGCTGAGCAGAGCATAGGATTAAGGGGTCTTTTTGATGAAATCATAAATTGTGACATTTCTTCTCTAAAATTACAGTGGGAAAAATCACCAACAAAAATCCTTTATTTAGTAACTAATTGGGCATGGGAACTACTATACTGTGCTAATACAGATCAATCTGCTCACAAATATGTATTATACTCTATGAGCATGCATTATTCAATTATCATTGAATTCAAAAACTTATTCAAATATGTAAATATTACATATTTAATGGATGCCTATTAAGTAAAGTTTTGGCTTGATTAAAGGCAATGGAGCCAGGGATAGTGGGAGTAAATTGGCTACAAGGCTAAAAAATAATTTAAAAGGGTCTCTATCAAAGAAAAAAAACTATTATGAATGAACTAGATTTACACCCCTTTTTCTCCCCCACCAAAGAATTATCAGAATAAAAGTCACAGAGGCTAAAGTGTGGATGGGTTGCAATTTAAAAACAAAAACAAAAAACCACTCACATTGCTTCAGGCGTGGATTTATACAAATTACCAGAATAAAAGGCAGGGACATTCACTGTCTACTTGGGCTACTCTTGAGCTTTCCAGGAAGGAAAAATCATATTGCTATTTTACTTTAATTTTTAATATTTTTTAAAATTACAAGATAATGGACTTATCTTGTAAGCAAAGTACAAATCTTAAATCTGATAATTTATGATTATGGATAAAGTGTTTACTTTTCTCAGCCTCAGTTTCCCTATCTGAAAAAAGTTATAAATTTATACTACCGAGTTCACAAGGTTATGGTGTAAAAGTGTTTTGCAATCTTAAAACACCTAATAAATGTGTTATCTCTAACGTTAATGTTAGATTTTTATGCTAAAAAAATCTAATTTAGATTACCTAAAGATTAGATGTAATATGGTTCAGTCTAAGATTCAGAAAAAATCCCTTCACATTGCATTTTACTCAGCATATTGTCACAGAAAAAGTGGGGAGTTAATTAGAGGTGACAAGAATTAGATAGTCCTGATAAAATGGAAACAGCACTAAAACTTTGGGTTTCAATCCCCAGTTTTATTTTGGAGAAGTCATGTCAAATTTTCTAAGTGGCAATAATAATACTTGTTCGGTCTGCTTCACCACATTTTTGTGATGATCAATTGAGAAAAGGATAAAAAGTCAGTTTCATATTCATGTAACTATTATCAGATTTCATTATCAGTATAAAATAAAGGAATTTTAAGGGCTTCAATTTGAAAATAGAGGAGAAACTCTTGGTAGCTTGATGTCTCAATAGATAGAATACTGGGCCTGTTGTCAGGAAAACCTGAATTCCAATCTAGTTTCAGACACTTTACTAGCTAGCTGTATGACTCTGAACAAGTCACATCATTTCTGTTTTCCTTATCCACTGGAAAAGGAAATGGCAAATCAGTCTAGTATATTTGCCAAGAAAATCCCATGATCAACAAGTCCATGAAATCAGAGTTGGATACCACTGAAAAACAAGAAAGGTTAACTCAGCTGTAGGTGAAAAATACGGTAATAGCCCCAAAGAAAGAGCACCAGAAAAGAGAATTTTAAAGTAACTAGAATAAGTTTCCAACATTCAGAACAGTAATAACTGCTATAAGAATTGTAATGGATTGCAGTCAAGGTGAAATGTCAGACTCTTTTGCTACAAATCTGGACTCTCCCCTGTAGACATATTCACCAAAGGGGTAAGACATGTCATTCTAAGTAAAATTACTGGGTAATTTTAAAGCATTCAAAGAGCTAAATGTAACCTAAAGGAAAATAAAATATATATGGGTGAGAAAACACAAGTGAAAACAACCTGTTTATAACAGGCTTTACATATTTTCAAACCTTAGTCCATGCTATGACTTTTGAAAGAAGTGCATATTTGCTTCCCTCCTTCATCTGCCTATTGAATAACAGGTTTGATCTCCTTCTGCCCCACCCATCTCTAAGCCAGCCAAACTAGACTTTGCTGTAACTGGCCAAACACAAAGTTAAAACCTGCCAGGAGACAGAAAACAGCTCTTCACTAAGTGCCAGCCTACTTCAAGACCAGCTCCCTTCCTGCCCTCTTATCTCCTCCTCTTTTTCCTCCTCCCCAACCCCCCACTGACTCTGATTCTATTCTTTCATTGGAGTCATTAAACCAAAATATAGTGGCTATAAGAGGATGCTACAGAACTTAATTTCCGATTTTTAAACGTTTCTAATAAGAAATAAATACTTTGGGAGAAGTGGAAATAATGAGGAATTTTGGAGAGTTTTTCAAAACAACCTACTAACATATTTTTTCAAGTGCCATTGAATTGATTAAAATTATGTGGGGGGGGGGGGAACACAAACCTTAAATAAACAGTTAAAAAAAAAAACGGGTGTTTCTTCCAGTGCAAAATTAAAATTCTTAAAATATAAGAGAAAAATTTTAAAAAAATCTATTACTTATCTTTCCCTGATTCTCTAGATGCAACATCAGTGCCTAAAACAAATGAAATAATTGGTGAATTTTGATTTAGGGGAAAACTAGGGGGAGGAGGTTAAAGGACAGGGAAGAATTGGTCAATCTGAAAAATGTCTATTATGTACCAATCATCACTCAATCAGCCTTTTCAAACTAGAGATTTTATGATTTAACTTAAGAGCAAAGATGATAAAGTATGATATAGACAGTGCATAATTTTCTAAATCTGCAACTACTTTTTGGTAAGGGTCTAACACAACCTGTACCTTGCCTTCCTGTCTACCCTCTTCCATCTCTTTCATACACACACCCTACCCTAATCCTCTCTTAAAAAAGAAAAAAAAAAACCTACTAATTCTCAGAGTAATTAAAGATTGGTTTAGCTTGAAGACTAATCCTCTGCATACTTGAGGAAAACTCCATAATACTAAGTCTGAGAGAGATTTTGGTATCAAGCATTTTAAATGGCATGACAATGTAGAATTCTCAACATAAATTACATTTTGGTCCCTAAAACTGAGCAACCAACATACCAGTTGGAAAACCTGAAAACAGTATAGTATTTGGGGTAGTTGAGTAAAGCAATGATTGTGTTCCTCTGATGGTCAGACAACAAAGGAGAGACATAGAAATAGGGGCCACAAACTTGTCTCCAAATCCAAATAGTATCTTGGATCCAATAGGAAGCTCTCTTCCATGAAACTCAACCTTTCTCGGAGATACCTTTTGCCTACTCTCCACCAACTTTTCAGCAGGTGCCCAAGAGAAAACGTGTCTAAATGAAAATCCCCAGAGACCAAGGAATTGAACTGATCTGATCTGACGCCGATCCATTTTCATAGGGGGACTGAAACCTGATTCCCAGTGTGCTTAACCCCCAAGCAACAGTTCTACTTTTCAGAACATAACAAGACAATGGCTACACCCCTGAAAGAGGATGCCAAACAGAAGATTAAGCTCCAGCACTACTCTTACAGATGGGTTCCGATCTCACTTCAAAAATCTTCGGTCATCCTCTCCCGTTCCCCAGGTAACTCACCAGTATCCCCATGACATCTGTCCAGAGCCTGGAAAAAGCGTCAGACATGATGCTGTCTGGCTCTGCTTCTGCCTCTGCCTCTGCCTCTGGCTCGGGACATGCGGCTTGATCTTCCTCCATGGCTGTGCCCTCTAATTCACCCAAGCGATGTGCCTGCCCTCCACCACGCAACTCCAATAAATAAGCACTTCTACAGCCCGACCAAGCAGCTTCACCATGCTTTTCTCCTAGTCACTACTGTAACTGCTTCCCCAGTGCATGCCCAAGGGGGAAGAGGGGGCGGAGGCAGCGTTCAGATAAAGATTCAAAGCCAAAGCTTTGCTTTAGAGCTTCAGCTCTCCACTCGCTCCGGTTGATCCAGGTGCATAGCTCTGTCCCGTCCCTGCCAGGGTTGAAGCGCAGACATGCCTTCCCAAACTTTCTTGCGGGAGCTCCAGCCAGCCCCAGCGGAGCTGAAGGCTCAGCTCGCTCACACCACTGGGCGTCCCAATGGGGATTCCCACCAGCACCAACAGAATCCGACGGATAGAGGAGGCGTTTCTCCCGAGGCGTGGAACCATACGGAACCTTCTTCAGTCAGCGCCTCCTCTCTTACGCTCGTCCGGCCAGTCCCGGCCCCCCAAGAGTCGGCTCGCTCTGGTTCAAGTTTGTACTCAAACCCCTGGCTCCCTCTGTCCCAAATGAGCTCTTCCAGTTTCACATGACTGCTCACTCAGTCTGTCTTTCCCCTCCACCCCCCAAGCTTAAGAAAGCTTTTTAGCAACAAAAGGTGCTCTGATGTCAGGCTCTTCGCATGGAAATGAGCCACCGAAAGGGAGAACAAACCGCCTGTTGAAAGAGCGGTCCCGCGGAGCTCCAGGCGCCAAGGCTGGGGCTGAGGCTGCTGCTGTTACTACTGTTGCTGTTGGGCTTCCCTCTTACTTCCCAAGCTTGCTCTTCTCTGAGGGAGGAGGCAGAGAACCCGCTCCTCTTGCTGGGACCTGGAGAAAGTTAATCTTTAAACTGTCCCGCCTGCGGACTTGATCTGGACTTCAAGTGTCTTCAGTCTCCTCTCCTTTCTGCGACGTAGCCAATGACTTGGGGAATTTCAACCCTGCTCCAGTTGGGCAAAACTTGGGAATAAAAACAACTGGGAAAAGTTTAGGCATGAAGCCCCTTCTTTTCATTCCCAGTGGCGCTACTCTTTGGATTGTTGCCCCATAGCCACCCAGGCCTTCCACCACTACTCTAAGGGGAAAAGAGAGTTCGGGCTATCTATGATACTTTAAGTAGGAGTAGGGCCAGGTTAGTTTTAAGACCACGTGGTTATGATTTTAACACAGTCAACAAACACACCTGTACCAGTTTTCCAAAGGGGGAGGTTTCGTGACTGCTTTTTTTTTTTTTTTTTTTTTTTAGCCTAGGAGACGCCCTAGAGAAAGATTTCTTCGTGATTCTTTCAAAAATAAAAATTAACTTGGAGCACTTAGCTGGGCAGCCAAGAATACT
Organism: Sarcophilus harrisii; assembly: GCF_902635505.1. Lineage (NCBI taxonomy): Eukaryota > Metazoa > Chordata > Mammalia > Dasyuromorphia > Dasyuridae > Sarcophilus > Sarcophilus harrisii. Next base: position 144,527,178 of record NC_045429.1, read on the forward strand.
AACAGTGATGTTGAGTAATAATTTAATTTAATTTAAGAAGCATTTATTTTGTGCCCCTACAATGCTAAGCCCTGAGGACTCAAAACGTTTCTGCCCTTAAGGAATGTACACTCTAGTGACAGGCTTCGACGAGTAAGAAAATGCAAAGTAATTTCAGGAGGGTGATAAAAAAATACTGACAACTGAAAGACTCAGGAAAGATCTCATAAGCAGTCACACCTTAACAGGGATTTGAAAAAAGCAGGAATTGCTACTACCGGTGGAAATGAGGAGGGAATCTTATCTGAGGAAGAGAAACCATTTGTGCAAAGATATAAAGATTAGGGGTAGAAAGTCATATATGCAGAAAAAAAAATAGAGCCATATATGTAGAACAGTTAACAAAATTTCAACTTGTACTTCATGGAGCCTATTGTGTGGAAATTACTGTGCTAGGCAAGTACAAATAAAGTGAGACAGTCTTATCTCAAGAAGCTTACATTCTGCAACAAAATCTCCACAGTTGATTTTATATGCTTATGAAAATATACACAAACACTAATAAAATATATTCTAGGAAATGAAATATATTGTAGGTGCATTGGAAAGGTGAAAAAAGTGGGGGAGGGGGGGAGGAGTGAAGCCTGGGAGAGAGGACATTGTTTCTGGATTGAAGGCTATAGAATGAGAGAGATAAAGCTCAAAAAGTAGGATGCGATAAGATTTTAGTGGACCTGGAATGCAGATAAAGAGTTGGAATTTACAATTAAAAAATACAGTTGGCAGAAGTGCAGCTTCAATAACAATATTCTCAGTTCAGGTTTGATGTTAGGGTGAAATGAGTCACTCAAATCATTGAACATTTAATACTAGGAGATTTATTTTAGTTAACATCAAAGTAAGCAACAAGAATAAGGAGGTACTTAGCTTCTAAAAGTACAATCCCCATCTCTCCCTCATTGTAAAAAAGCCTCAAATAAGCAAAGCAAAGTAAAGTGATTTTTCTAGGCTTCAGGAATCTGCCATGTTTGGAGGATACAATTTCCATGTGGCTGGGACTTTTTATGTCCTTGAATGACCAGGAAGCTGAAATCAGGGCCAGTCGGGTCCTAGGGTCAACTTTATCCAGGGCCTACCTGTAATGGCTTAGAATAAGGGAAAATAAATCCAAGTCAAGAGAGCCAAAGCAAATCAGTCCTTGGAACATCTTCGTTTACTTTTAAGTGAAGCCTTCACATAATGTGTAAAGGGAAAAAGTTCCAGATAACTTTTTGGTAGCAAAGTATTAAATATCCACTAGTGGTCATTCTACCATTTAAATGCTTATAGGGCTTTCACAGGGCAGTACTCTTTATATGGGCTTTTCAATGATTCAGGTAGGAAAGACTAAAAATGTTTGGTTCAGTTTTCCCCTTCCATGCTTGACCTAAAAACAAAGAACAAAAAGGTATACACTAAACATAGTGTTCCAGAGGGCCATCAAAGCAACTATCTTTCCATAATTGCTATAAGAAAGTATCAATTTTAAAATTTTATATTATAAATGGACATTAAAAAATATTTTTCTAAATTTCTAGCAGTGTATTAAGATATATGTGTATGATTTTTCCTGCCTTGGTGGCAATAGCTGGGAGAAATATAAAGTCTTATATCTTGGAGGGGAAGAAAAAAAAATATTACCCACTCCAAATACTAGCATAGTATCTTGTAGTTGACATTTATATAGCAGTTTAAAATTTGCAAAGCACTTTGCAAATTTCATGTCATTTTACATCTGATAAATGTTTATTGAGAGACAGCTTGCCATAATGGATAGAGTTGGCCATGGACCTATGTTTGAGACCTAACTGACATAATATTAGCTTTCTAATCCTGGATCTAAGGGTCTTAAGCATTCAATACATTTAAGATTTTAAGTGGCTGAGCATTCCATATTCTTTTTTGGTAGGCAAAGTTCCTTCTAGCAATAAAATCACAGTTAGGATCCAAAATGTGTCAAGTATTAAATAGGCCCTTGGCTTCCAAAGGAAAAAAAAAAAAAAAAACAATAGTATTTGTTCTCAAGGAGCTTAAATTCTATTGGAGGAAACAAAATGTACAAGAAAAACATTTAGAAAATATACAAAATATTTCTAGAAAGAGGATGTTAAAGCAAGTGAGGAGGAGGAAATATGATCAGGACAAGTTTCTAATTTAGTGGAAGAAGACACTGAAGAGCTCTGAAAGGATTCCATGAGGTAGAAATAAGAAGGAAGTATATTCCAGGAATGAGCAACAGCCTAAGCAAGGTCAAAGAGATGTGAAATAAAATGTAGGAGAAATAGCAAAACAGTTTGATTCCAAAGATGAAGCATGAGAAATAAAACAATATTATACTATAGGCTAGGCATCATAGTCTGGCTTTGGAGTACTAAACTGAAATTTGGAAAACCTGAACCCTAATCTGCTTCTTCCTGATTTTTTATGTGATCTCAGACAAAAGATTTAATTTTTCTATTTTCTGGTTTCCCCTTTTATGTGATGAGGCAAGGTCAAGTAATTGCCTCCTACCTTTTTAGAGACTATATTATGTGTGGGGGTCATCAAAAGATTATTCTATTTTAATGAGACAAGGTCGAGTAATTGCCTCTTACCTTTTTAGAAATGATATTATATATGTGGATCATCACAGGATCATTCAGTTTTAATACATTAATCAGTATTGTAGTAAGAAGAAAAGTATGAATATGTTCTTGACTTGTGACTTGGGATCACCTAATAAATCATAAATGAACTGGTATAACTGTATACAGTTTCAAAATACTAATCGCTGTGGGATTCCTAGCTGAAATATAAATGTGATCCTTTCCATATTTATAATTACATGAATAAGCTATTTGACTTTTCTTAATTATCACTCCTATCTTTACTCCTGGACTGCATGATGTTTAAACTCAAGTGAATCATTTTGTTTCTGCTACATGTAAGTTTTGGCTCTCCACACTAATACATTGTTGGTGGAGTTGTGAATGGATCCAGCTATTCTGGAGAGCAATTTGGAACTATGTTCAAGAAGTTATCAAACTGTGAATACCTTTGATCCAGAAGTGTTTCTACTGGGCTTATATCTCAAAGAGATCTTAAAGAAGGGAAAGGGACCTGTATGTGCAAAAATGTTTGTGGCAGCCCTCTTTGTAGTGGCCAGAAACTGGAAATTGAATGGATGCCCATCAATTGGAAAATAGCTGAATAAATTATGGTATATGAATATTATGGAATATTACTGTTCTGTAAGAAATGACCAACAGGATGATTTCAGAAAGGCCTGGAGAGACTTACATGAACTGATGCTGAGTGAAATGAGCAGGACCAGGAGATCATTATATTCTTCAACAACAATACTATATGATAATCAATACTGATGGACGTGGCTCTCTTCACCAATGAGATGAACCAAATCAGTTCCATTTGTTCAATAATGAATAGACCCAGCTACACCTATAGAAAGAACTCTGGGAAATCAGTGTGAACCACTACATAGCATTTCCAATCCCTCTGTTTATATCTGCTTTCATTTTTTATTTCCTTCTCAGGTTAATTTTACCTTATTTCAAAGTCCGATTTTTCTTGTGCAGCAAAATAAAAGTATGGATATGCACACACATATTGTATTTAACATACACTTTAACATATTTAATACGTATTGATCTACTTGCCATCTGAGGAAGGGGGTAAGGGGAAGGAGGGGAAAAGTTGGAACAAAAGGTTTTTACAAGGGTCAATGCTGAAAAATTACCCATACATATATCTTGTAAATAAAAAGTATAATGGAAAAAAAAAAGATTTGGCTCTCCATAGTTAATGTCAATTTTCCACTTCTTGAAGGTTTTCAAAACTCCTAGATCTATAAAAACTTTGAAGGCAAAAACTATGTTTTAGTCATCTTTATTTCCCCAGAATATAACACAATGCATTACTTATAGAACAAATGAGTCTTTTTATGGATTTTCTTCCCATGTGATTATAATAATAAAATACGGAATCATGAAATAATACTGTTAAAATTGGAAGGTACCCTAGGTTTCATCTAGTGAAAAATCTATGACTTTGTTATAAAAGGGGCTATCTTTCATTTTTATAGACTAAGAAAAGTAAGCAAAAAAAAAATTAAGTGACAAACTTCTAGTCCTTATTATCTAATATCTATATTTGAGCTAAAGCTCCATGATCTCATTAATATGAGTATTTTCTCCAAAAGTACAGATCATTACCCATCCATCCCTTCTCATTCTGAAATTCTTTTCTATGTCTTACCATAAATCTTCCAAAAGGGAAGGAAATGCTCCAGTCCTAAATTTGTTATTATCTGGATATCAGTGCAGTGTATATGTTAATCTTTCTTCTTGATACATGACTACCCTTCCTGTTCCAGAGTCTCTTAGATGATATGCTGCAGTCTATTTAATTTTAATTATTTTATTATTAACTAGACAATCAACAAATATGAGTAAAGATAGTACAAAGTATAAAAAACAGAAAAGAAAAATGTTATCTAAAACTGTGCATTTACCACACATAGCTAGTTTTCTAAAGTATATATAAAATTAAACATGTTAGTACCAATAATGGTACTTCTGAACCACTTCCTTCTCTCTTCTGGATTTTTAAAAACTGTTTCAGTGATATACTTTCATTCTTTTTTTTTCCCCCTGCAACCTATTTACCCTTATAATATATCTCAGCATTACTCTTTGGGTTACCCACAGTTGTGATTCTTAAGAGATGTTGGTTTCCAAGACATGCAATTTTATTGTAATTGTTACAAACTTCCAATGATCTACTAAATCAGAATAAAAAGAACTAACATACTTGTTTTATGGTTTGGTTTATAAAGTACCTTTCTAAAATAACCCTGATAGATTTTGGGGTTTTGAAATGAATAATACAACTATTATTAGCTTCATATTGTAAATAGAGAAAATTGAGGTAGTGAGAAATTAAATGATTTGCCTCTAGTCATAAAGCCAGTTTCAAGGCTTATTTTTTAACTCAATTCGATTCATTCTAAGGTAATTACTCTTTCCACTATATTACTAATTAAAAATGCTTAAAATTTCACTAAGACTTGCAGAACAGCCTCTGCATGGGAATTAAATGAATGTGTATGTGTATAGATGTAGATATAAATATATACACATACAACTTGACAATAAACATGAAATGTCAGTTAATTTCCATAATAAGAATAATTAATAAACTTATAAATCAGATTTCTGCATATAGCACGATTGAAGTGAACTAAGAGTGCTTTTACTATTTATGATTGCATATGAAAATATATGGAGCAGCTCTGCAGTCTAAAAAAAATCTAAAAGGTATGATATTCTAGTGTACTTATAGAATTTCAAAAGTATCTTACTGATAAACAGTGATTATAATAAAGCAGGTGACAAATTGAAACAAATATGATTAGTGATAATACCAGAAATATAAATAATGCTCAAATTAACATCTTGTATATTTTTGTTACTAACTGAAAGTAATTGTTTAAAAGTAGATACCACTGATTAAGGAATGGATAAACAAACTGTGGCAGACAAATATGATATCATATTCCTTCAGAGTAAGAAACAATGAATCTGAAAAATTCAGAGAACCATGGGAAGATTTTTATGAGTGAATATAAAGCAAAACAGGAAAATAACATACACAGTGACTACCATAACAAAATCAAAACAAAACTAAACACTGTATAATTATGATCATAAGTTTGGAGTAGAGTTAAGAATACCTCCTCTTCTTTGCAGAGTGGAGGGGATTATGGATATAGAAAATTGCATATACAATCATTGTTACTGTATTGGTTAGTTTTGCTGAACACATACCCAGTCCATCTCTGTCTCTTTTTTTCCTTCCTCGGCCTCCTTCTCATCCATCTTTCCCCCTCATCTTCTTTCAGTCTTTCTCTCTGTCTCTGTCTCTTCCCTCTCTCCTTTATCTCTGTCTGTCTCTGTCTTCCTCTTTTGTTTGAATAGATGACTAAGTCAGGGGGAGGGATATATTTAGAAATGAATATGATTTTAAAACAAAGGATATCGGTTAAATATGATTTTTAAACATAAGACTTAAAAACTTTTTAAGAGGATGTATTTGTTTAAAATTAGGTCATTGACTAAATACATTGTTGGTGGAATTGTGAATACAGCCAGCCATTCTGGAGAGCAATTTGGAACTATGCTCTAAAAGTTATAAAACTGTGCATACCCTTTGATCCAGCAGTGTTTCTACTGGGCTTATATCCCAAAGAAATCTTAAAGAAGGGAAAGGGACCTGTATGTGCATGAATGTTTGTGGCAGGTCTCTTTGTAATGGCCAGAAACTGGAAACTGAGTGGATGACCATCAATTGGAGAATGGCTGAATAAATTGTCATCTATGGATATTATGGCATATTATTGTTCTGTAAGAAATGACCAGCAGGATGATTTCAGAAAGGCTTGGAGAGACTTATATGAACTGATGCTGAGTGAAATGAGCAGGACCAGGAGATCAACAACAATACTATATGATGATCAATTCTGATGGATGTGGCCATCTCCAGCAATGAGATGAACCAAATCAGTTCCAAAAGAGCAGTAATAAATTGAACTAGTTATACTCAGCAAAAGAACTCTGGGAGATGACTATGAACCATTACATAGAATTCCCAATCCCTATGTTTTTGTCCGCCTGCATTTTTTATTTCCTTCACAGGCTAATAGTACACTATTTCAAAGTCTGATTCTTTTTGTAGAGCAAAATAACTGTTAGGACATGTATACTTATATTGTATTTAATTTATACTTTAACATATTTAACATGTATTATTAACCTTGCCGTGTATGTAATGTATAACATTAACCCTGCCATGAGGAGAGGAGATGGAGGAAGGAGGGGAAAAATTGGAACAAAAAATTTGGCAATTGTCAATGCTGTAAAATTGCCCATGCATATAACTTGTAAATAAAAACTTATAAAAAATAAAATAAAATAAAATGAAATTAGGTCATTGGAATTACTCAAGAATATCAAAAAAATCGCTAAAGTCCTAGGATGAACATGTTAAAAACTGTAAACTAGAGTTTAGATTCTAGTAGTAGAGTTCTTAGAGTACTTAGGCATCACTTATGACTCTATTCTTTGTCTCATCTTCTTAGGAGGCAGATGTAGTATGTTAGAAAAACTACAAGATTTGAAGACATAAGATTTGGATTCAAATCTAAGTTTTGTCCCCTATGCTAAATTAAATATGTGCTTAGAGCAGTCAATTAACCTTTCTAACAGGAATTTCTTCATAAGATCACAGATTTGGAACTGAAATGAAATTCAGAAGTTATCAAACCTAAATATCTTATTTATTTCCTTTTTAAGGAAAATGACCACTTAGAGATATTCAATTACTCACTCCTGGTTTACAAGGCAAGTAAGCATCTGAGGTAAGATTCAAACCCAGTTTTTCTCACTTAAAGTGCAAGTACTTTAAATACCACACTGCTTCATCCATAAAATAGGTATAAAGAGTCATACCTCAAAGAATTGAAAGTTTCATGAAAACAGACTTATTCTTTTTTCTATTTTGGTTTGTTTTTTGTATTCCAGTATCTGGCAAATATCCAAGCAAATAAATGCTTACTGATTTACAAGCCATAGCATACTACATAAATATCAGCTATTACTATTACCAAGCCTGAGCAACTATGGTTACCTCAAAATAAGACACTTAGGTCAAGTTCATTAGAATAAGCAAATTTAATAAATAAGATAAAATAGGGAGAGGGAACCATTCTAGTACATACTTTAAAGAGTATATTGATAAGCAACAACAGAAAAAAAAGTTATGCTCATGTGATTGAATGATCTCCAGATCATATATAAAAAGATTTTTTGAAACAATAAGGAATTAAGGACAACAAAGCAGTTATAGAAATTGCATAACCCTTTAGAACATAACAGTATTTTTAAGATTTAAAAAAAAATTTAAAAAATAAAATAAAAAATATTTTAAAAATTTAAAAAATTAAAATAAAAAAAATTTTTAAAAATAATTAAAAAAAGTTTTAAAAACAAAAATTTTAAAATCATGCTTTAAGAAGAAAAAGGCATCTCCACACTTTCCCTTTATTTTTTTTATTTATTTATTATAACTAATAACAATGTATTGAGATAGGAAAAAAATCATGAAAAGTCTAATTGTTTTTGACATATTACATGTGAACCTCTCTTACACTGAGCAGTGAAAACATGTACCTTTTCATTCTTTCTTGGAGTCAATTCCTTTCTGAAAGAGCTAAAGTGGGAGGAGGAATGTAATCCACAGTGCCTTGAGGGAAGCAAGTACAAAGAAAGCCTGCAATGTCCATACTTTTTAGTAAACAAGGCTAATTTTTATCATCATTAGTTCCTGAATTTAGGGGTAAGGATGATGGAGATAAAAAGAGAATGAGCAAAAAAATAAGAGTGTAGGTTAAAGGAAATGTGAAGAAAGACTGCCTAGGGTGAGACAAGATGGGGGAGGGAGAGGATGGGGAGGATGGAAGAAAGGCAGTTGAGTCTCCATATTTTCCTTCCAGATAATTAACTGACTGTGAATTCCAGGTATCATTTCTTAGTTCCTAAGAGAATAAGCCTTTAGAAGGCTGGTTTTATGGTTTTGCCCAGAAATTCTTTTATCAAGCATGAAAACATCACAGCTATATATTAAAATATATATTAAAATTTCATACAACAATCTGGGAGGCAATATAGAGTAATGAATAGAGAATTGGACTCAGAGTCAGGAATATCATAATTCTAGTTCTGTCTCTGAAAAATACGGTCTATGTCACCCTGGTCTAGTCACTTAACTACTCATTTTCTAGGATTTAGAGTTTAGGTAACTCTCTAAATTGCTGACCTGTATAGATAGAACATGGCAAGGCCTTCACATGTGAAGACTGGCAAGACTTTGAGGATCTCCACATTGCAGAGAAAATGATGACCTGAATTATCAGAGGGGTTGCCTAACCAGGAAGATTCATATATCAATGAATCATACATTTTCATTCTTTTCCTCCTCTCTATTTTTCCCCTCTTTTTCATCTCTCTTCTCCTTCCCTTTCTTCTTCTTCCTCTTCTCCTTGTCTTCTTCTCCCTCTCCTCTTCCTCCATCATCATCATCATCACTATCACCACCACCTAATATTTATATAGCATTTTAAAGTTTGCCAAGTGCTTGTGATATATATATATTATATAAAATCTCATGCAATCTTTACAACCACTTCAGAGACAGTTGCTATTATTATTCCTAATAGCTTAAGGAATTGGTCATAAATTAACTGATTTGCCCAGGGACCAATTAACTAAGAATTCTTATTTCAGGCATTTAATAGCCACATGACGCTGAGCAAGTTATCAAACTTCTCTCAGCCTCAGTTTTCTCTGGTGTAAAATAGGTTAATGACAGCACTTATCTCACAATCCTGGTGACATATGCAAAATCCTTTGGAAACTTTAAAGCATTATTTACATTATTAAAAACTAGGAAGAATTTTCAGTGAAGATCTCTCTAGAAAATTACAGCAATAAACTTATAAATACATAAGATGATGCAGATACATTCAGAGATTTTAAATACTCTCAAAACCAAAAAGTTTTGTTTAATGAAAAGTTTTATCTGTTCATTTATTTATTTATTTATTTTAAATGGTAAATAATAAATTCTAGCATCTGACTCACTCCAAGGGGAAAAAAAAGACACAAAGATCACACTGCCCATTGTAATATTTTGGGAAAGATAAATATCTATTCATTCAAAGAAAGGAAATGGTAATATCGTCAGTTCCCTGAACAAAGACCTTGACACTTAATTATTCCCCATATTTCCTGAGAGCAGCATTGGGTGTTTTCTGCATTCTGAACAGTGCTCAGTAAGGGTGGTGAATGAAGGAAACATAATAATACTTCAAAATATCCTGCATTCTCTCCTTTCCATTTCTCTGTTGGTTTTTAAGTCAAGTGGAAGCATTTCTGTAGAAGTGTAATTCTCCCTTTGGTCACTTACAATACATTGAGCTGATGTTTCCTACTCTTCCAAAATAATTTTAGGGATATATATCTTCTTTCTTACATCATCTAATCCCTCTCTTTTCACTTTTTTAAAACAATTCTCTTCTTCTAGTCACTTTAGGCAATTATTTTCTCCATGGTGCTTTTAAAAATTGCTTATTTCCTGTCACACACACACACACACACACACAAACACAAAAACACAGTTATCTAGGATTTTCTGAGCTGTCATTATACAATTGGGGATGAAAATAAATGAACTCTGTATAGATTTCATCAAAAGAAATGGTGCCATGAGAATACCACAATAAGATTCTTACATGTAGAAATAGGCAGAACTTGGATTCTTAGGTTCATCTTGAAATAGTTGTAGGAAAGACCTAGTATAGCAACTGTTGCTTAAGGAAGGACTTAATAAAATGCTGTATAATCAAGTGGCATATGTTAGGTTTGAGGTGAAATAAGCACAATCTTTTGAAGAAAAGTAAATAATGGACTATCTAACCAAGGGGGGATGGGGGTGGGGGGAAGCAAACAAATAGAACCTGAACTCCAATTCCTCCTGTTTAGGAATGACACAATTAGGCACACAGTTTTATCTAGCAAAGATTCTATTGGGGGGAGGGGAGGAGCGCTCGGAATCAGATGATGTTGATTGCAACACTAAAAAAGGGACCTCCACAAAGGTCTCTTGTCCTAGAAATGAAGTCATTTGGACAATCTCGTCCATTAAGAAAAAAGCTTATTTGGCTTATAAGGGTCACCTATTAGGGCAGGAAATCAGCCTTTCAACCAGTGGACTAACATCTGGCCTGAGTCTACTAGACTGAAATGTCTATTTCCTGATCTAATGGGAGACACAGGAAAGGAAAAAAATAATTCAAAAGAGGGAAACTTATTTTTTACTGAAAAAAAAAACTCACAAGTTTCAATCCTCCAAAAGAAACCCCTTGCCAATGGGAATAACTAAAAGCAAAAATCAATAACTAACTATTTGCCTCCTTTTCATAATGGTAACACTAAATATTTTTAGGGGCTTATAAGAAGCTGACAGCAAAAGGAAGTAATAGTCCTGGTAGTTTAACCCAGACTGGAATGAAGAAGCATAAACAAAACTAGAAGAAGGAAGGATAACTACTAAAGAAAGCTAACTTTTAAAGATATTTATTAGTATAACTTGATATAAGTAATGAGTGTTAATTTGGCATTGTGCTTATGTATTAAAGGCAGTCATTAAAGGGAATACCTGTTTAGTAGCATTAAGTTAGACATTTCCTTATATTATTGAAGATATTTGAAAGTAACTTTAATAGCATTTATTTTCAAATATCTGTATTTCAGATTGATCTTTCTCCCAAATAAGAGATCTGTGAGGTTTCACTGTATTTATCTCCCTCCCTGCCTTTCTGGCTTCCTCAATCTCTCCTTTCCCTAGACCACAGTACATATCACTTCTTAAAAGATTTTATTCTAATAACTAACTCACTTAATTTTTTTGTCTCCCAGCTTCCTTGTTTGTAAATTAAAAAGAATTTAGATTAAAAGACTTCCAAGGAATATTCTGGGATTCTATGACCACACCAGGAATGAAAGGTCAAACCCCCTATCATATAGTGATCATAAAATCATATAGTGAAATGACTTTAAATTTAAATTGCTTTATAATCATATAAGACTTCATAAAAGTAGTTAGAAATGACACCTCAATTTTGAATAGCACTTTAAATCTTTTCCCCAAAATATTTTGGTTTTTTAAAAATCCTTTTACATGCTTTATGAGGAACATAGAATAGTTATCATTTTCTTCATTATTTCATAATATTTTCCCCCATGAAAGCCATAATTTTTTATTTATTGATTCACAGAATCAAAATTACAGAATTTAATGGGATTTCAGTTAGCTATCCAGTATATACCACAAAAAAGATTCCTTATTATTACATACCAGAAAGATGGCTATCCAGGTACCACTTCAAGATCTCTATTACACTAAGGAGATCCTAGCTAATGCTAATGGTTTTTCCCTAGATTGAGTTTAATGTACCTTTTTGCCACTTCCATTCAATGCTTGTAATTCTATTCTTCCCAAAAATAACTATTCCTTACTTGAAGGCAACTATCATTCCAACTCTCCCCCACCCCTTGTCTTCCCTCCAAATTAAATATCCCTACTTCCTTCAAAGAATCAACGATCACCTATTAAGTAACAACTACGTGCCAATCCCTTCATCCTACAAGATCACTTAAACTCTGAATTTTATGCCTCTTCAGCTTTCTCTGTCCTTGAGTCCTTTGCTCTCTTTGAATGGGGAGAGCTCCTTACATAACCTCCATTTAAGTAGGGTTTCCAGGACTGGCATCTTTTTTCATTTCCCATTCAGCTGCAAACCCCCAGATCTTTTCATTATCAGTGATTGCTGATTACCATTTCTTCACAGTCCCCAGATTTTCAGCTTCATATTATGTGCTTTCTTTTCTAATTAGATTATGAACACCTTGAGGACAGTGACTATCTTTTGCCTATCTCTATCTCTAGTGCTTGATTCTTAGTAAATGCCATGATTTTTATTTTTTGTCATTATTATTATTATGATCAGCATCTTTCTTAAACTATATTTTTCAAAATAATAGTCCAAATGTCATATGATCAGTGTAAAGTTCAGCAGGATATAACTTCCCTACTAATGGAAGCTATGTTAATCTCTTTGTATCCCCAAATCCTATTAGGCTTTTTTTGGTTGTAACTATTGATTCACAGTGAGCTTTGAGGCCATTAAAATCTCTAGTTTTTTCTAGACAAAAGTGCTATCTAACTATGAACTTATAAAGTAGATTTTTTTTGAACTCAAGTTTCCAAGTTTACATTTATCCCTGATACATTTCATCTTATTAGTCAGCTTAATATTTTAGCCTGTTGAGATCTTTTTGGATTCTATTCTTATCTGTAATGACAATTATCCTTCATAGCTTTGTCAATTGCAGATTTGATAAGAATATTACTTCTTGCTTTATCTAAGTCACTGATAAAAATATGAAGCATTATCAAAAATAAAGAATGTATATCCAGTCTATATTATGTTCAATTAGGGATTCTTAGAGGAAAAAAATCCATGCTCTGCCCCTTGTCACATCTGGAATTAATTTGGATTTCACATAGTCCTCAACACTCAGGGAAGGCATTCCCTTCATTAAGTGACTTTTATTTTTATATGTTTTTCTCACTCAATTACATTATCTCAGATCTTCTGAAATGGTTAATTTCAAAGTAAACTAGGAAGACTTTGAGCTGATTCAAAGTGAAGAGAGTAGTGCTAGGAAAATAATTTACACAATGACAACATTGTAAGGAAAAAACAATTTGAAAAAGCCTTTAGAACTCTCATCAATACAAGTATAAACCATAAGTCCATTGGACTGAAATTGAAACAGATCCTTCTGCAGTGGAGATGATGAATTTAAAATGCAAATTTAAAATTTAATTAGCCATGGCCAGTATGGGAGAATAGTTTGACTGGACTATATCTATATATGATGAGGGTTTTATTTTTCTTTTCTTTTTACTATTTAATTGAGGGGGAGGAGTGAGAGAAGAAGAAAGAATAAAGACAAAAAACTTTTTTAAAGAAAATCTCTGATCATCTTTTCCAAACTGTATTTATTCCCTTCTACAACCTCCTGAACAAGTGGTCATGCTAACTGGGCTTGAAGACCTTAAGTGACAGAGAGTCTAATAAGTCTACTCCCTCTTTAAGTGACCCCACATCACTTTGAGACTGTTCTACTAATTACAAACTTGTTCCTTACATCAAGGTAAAATCTATCTCACTGCAACTTCCATTCATTTCTTCTAATTCTACATTGAAGTTGAGTGAAACAAGGTAAATATCTCTTTCATGTATCAGCACTTTAGATCCTTTAAAGAAATTAAGATTGTAATCCAAATCCCACTCTTCTTCCCCTATTCATTTAGATGAATTTCATATGGCATGATTTCAACTCCTTTCCCCAGTTTGGTCATTCCCTGAACATTCTCTAATTTATCATTGTCATGAAATCATAGCATCACAAATTGCAAGATGGAAGGAACATGATAAGACATCTAATCAAACCTCCTCTTTTTACAAATGAGAATTTGAGCTGAGAGCCAGATGGGTTAAGTTACTTACCCCAAATCACAGAAGTCAGTTACAGAAGATTGAATTTTGCCACTTTGAATTTGAATTTGAATTCAAATTCTCTGATTACAACTCCAAAGAACTTTGCACTGTACCAAAGAGAATTAACCACAATATACCATATGTAGTTTGACCAGAGGAAAGGACAATGGAACTATCAATTCACTCATTCAGGATACTATAATTATAGTGATGCAACCTAAGATTTTGGATTTTTTTCTGCCATGTTTTACCATTAGGCATATTAAGCTTGCAGTCTACTAAAATCTCCAAGTATTTTCAAAAATAATATATAGTCATATTACTTTATCCTCTTGATTTTTTTTTAAAATCAAGTGCAGGTTTTATACTTGTCCCTACTGAATTTCATCTTATTAGTTAATATTATTTTAGTTTTCTGAAATATTTTTGGATCCCAATTCTGTTATGCAATTTGTTTTCTTGGGAAAGGAGATAGGGAAATGGGGAATGGATTTCAGGTAACTAGTCCTAGGATGTTATGTGTCATGGTCACACAGCTAGTGAGTGATTGAGGGAGGATTTGAACAAGGTTTCCTTATTGAACCTAACACTTTACCCACTATCCAATGATGGATTATGAAGTTATTTTCATAACAATGGTATTAAGCACTGAACAAGTGGTAGAAACCAATTAAAAATTGTGATATTTAACATTAAAATATTAAATATGTTCCTTGTCCTCATGATGCTTATCCTCTGATTAGGGGATGTGATATTTTCACAAATAAACATGATGCCAATTAGAAATACAAATGGATTTAAATTAATCCAATATTATACTTGCTTTTCAAAAAGAAAGGACGTATCATACAATTTAAAAGTGACACCCAGAGAATGTAATTAGAAAAGAAGAAAGTAGGTTAGGGTTAGTAATTCAGAATTGGAGAGGGCAAAATCTTCCTCAGAGACCATCTTTTTTCACAATTTCAGCAAATGTCTCTCAAATATATTCTATCTCCTATAGGTTCTGACCTCTTTATACATCTCCCTTCTTACTTGATTTTCCTATTGCCTTCCAAACATTTTCAGCTATATGTCCTATTGTAAAATATAATCCCATTATAAACTCTGAGTTAAGGAACCTAGTCTTAACCATCTTTGTCTATCTTCATGGTGCTTAGTTCATAGTTCTGCTTGCAGTAGTTGCCCAATAATTTTTTCTTAAATGAATGAATGAAGAGTTCTGTAAACCCTTGGCAGTGGCACTAGTGATCTCCTATTTATAAAATCTAATGACCTTTTCTCAATCCTCATACTTGACCTTTCTGCAGCCCTTGATACTGATGACTAACCTTTTGTATGTACTTATTTCTCTCTAGTTTTTTGTGATACTATTCTCTTCTGGTTCTTCTTCCTTCACTTTCTCCTCGGATAAATCTTCAGGTCTGTCCTAATGCTCTCTCTTTTCACTCTGTGTGATTTTAATTGATCGCATTAGCTTTCATGGATTCAACTATCATTTTTATGCGGCTGATTTTAAGATATATTTGTCCAGGCCTGTTAACCTCCAGTCTTGTATCTCTGTCTCAATGGACATCTCAAAAGGGGTATTCTGTAGACTTTTAAAACTCAAAATATCCAAAACTGAAATCTCTAACCAAACCATCTCTCCTTCCCAACTTCCCTATTAAAGCTGAAGACCATCTTCTCATTCACTCAGCTTCATAGTCTAGATGTTATCTTCAACTTATTTACTCTCACTTCCTACCTTCATCCAGTCAACAAGTCCTATGGATTGTCCATTCATAATATCTTTATTCTTCACTCCCCTCTCTCATCTGATAGTGACTGCATCCTGGTGCAGGCCCTTATTACTTCATGCTTGACCTATCTCAGTAACAGTCTGGTTCTTTTTCCTGTCTTAGTTCTCTTTATTCCAGCCCTTTTGCCTAAGCTCTCTAATTTCTTCCTAAACCTTATATATGGTCATGACATCCCATATTCAATAATTTCTAGTGACTCCCTTTTACCTCCAGGATCAAAAACAAATTCTCTGTGTGGCATTCAAAGCCCTTTATAAATGGCTCCCTTTCTATCTCTCTTTTACAACTTAATCGCTTCCACATACTTGCCACAGTCAGAAACACTATTTGACTCTAACATAATAATGTGATGACCATGAATTTTAAAATCAGCCAGAGTCAGGAATTCAGGTTAAGGGAAAATCCTCAATCTTTATTCTTTGCGGAGGTGAAGGGGGAATGGTGATAGGAAGTGAGAGCAGTCGCAACACAAACTAGACCAGCAGTCTCTCTGCCTCTCTCTCTCCACCCACCCAAATCATCTCTCTGTCATTTCCTATACAACACATCAAAACTTGCACAGAAAGTGGGCGGGGCCATTCTTTCTCCAAGCATATATTAATAGAGTATCGTCCAATTGCTATTTAGCCTCACGTGCTTGGGACTTCAGTGCATCAACTCAAGCTTCAGCCCATTACATAGTGATGTCATTTTGGTTCTCTTCAAGAATGAAAGGCAACCATCATCCTAGTGACACTGACTTATTTGCTGTTCCTTAAAAGAAGACTCCATTTTCTAATTCTGAACATTTTCACTAGCTATCATTCATGCCTAGAACTCTTTCCCTCCTCTCTCTACTTGGCTTCCCTTAAGTCTCAGCCAAAATCTTACATTATTCAAAAATTTTTCTCTTTTTTTTCCATCCCCCTTTCTCTTGGTGCCTTGTCTATGAGAATGTCTCTAATTTATCCTCTATATATTTGGTTTGTGCATAGTTGTTTGTATCCTGTCTTTCTCATTAGACTGACTGTGAGCTCATTAAGAGGTAGGATTATTTTTGGCTCTTCTTCATATCCCCTGTCCTTAGCATAAGACCTAGCACATTATTATTATACATACTATTAATAAATGATTAAAAATAACAAAATATGGTGACAAAATAATAATGATAAAGATTATAATAAAATAATAAATGCTATAGATAATTAACAAAAGCATTAACAAAAGCTCTTGATACCTTTTTTTAGATGAAATGGCTTCACACCTTTTTTGGTAGTAATAGCAGAATGGTAGCCATTTTTTAAATACTTAATCTAGGTTCTTCTTTAGTATAGAAATGATTACCAGAATTGAAATGGTTGACTTCCTAAGGTCAGTAGACCAAATAAAAAAATACAAGTTCTAACTTAAACGGATTCTGAGAATGTTCATTGCTGCCCAGGCACATGTTATTTTTTCAATCCTTAGTTGTTTAGGAATAGCATGTTTTATTTCTAAGTTTTTGCATGTTGTTTCCAGAAAAAGAACAGGAGTGTACTGTTTAACAGCTGTCAGATATTGTGTTAATGAAAGCTGAATGGTTGAAGACTAAACATCTAACAAAAACAAAAAACAAAAAAAGGTGGAATCTTTACAGTATTTTTCAAGAGTATTTGGGTCCCCACTTAAAAAGATGTGGATTTTTTTTTCCTTACTTCAAACATCCTCAATCACAATAAGTACCTTATGTTTATGTAGTTCCCCTTTAAACTCACTCTCAACATTTAACTTTCTGGGCATTTCTTTCTTTATACAAACATTGTGTCACAGACATTACTGAGTGCTTACTTAGCCAAATTTTGTCTTTAGTTTATGCATGCACAGGTTCTGTGGAAATTAGTGAAAATTGCATTTATGCAATGAAGGGATGAATTTAGCCTTTGGTCAGTAGGAAACACACACACACACACACACACACACACACACACACACACACACTTTCTTGATTATTTTTGGACACAGATTTGACCTTCTTTACTGTTCATCCCCAGCTTTCCCACAGAGAGGCTGCTTTTGAAGTTGCCCTATGCACTTTGGCCATTGCTCTTGATTCATCCATCTGCTGTTTCCCCTTCTAGCTCAGCCAGAATAGTAGTCAGAATCAAGAAGGTGATATTTTTGATCACTAGGGTACCACCTGCAAGCACAGATGACAACCCTTCCCACCACAAATATCCCACAATATACTTTATTGCAATAGTTTAGCTAATTTAAAAATTTTCTGTTTAAACTTTTAAACAGATAGCTGAACCTGAAATGTTTTATCACAACACTGTAAAACACTGTAAACTCTTCTGATCATATCATTCACTCATCTGTTAATTCATTTATCAAGCATTTGTTCAGGCCTAGTTTAGAGAGAGCATAGTCTTAGTAAACTTACAAAAATCAGGACAAAATCTCTGACTTCGTGAGTAATTACACTCTAGTAGAGGGATGTGACACACACACACACACAAATATCCCCTTCCCCCCAAAAAAGAAAGAAAAAACTCAACCCAACCATAACTGTCTGAAGGATATAAAGTGCAATGTAATTTTATTTGGGAAAAACTATTATCAGCTGGACAGATCAGTGAATAAAGACGATCTTTATCATCTAGATAGATGAAAATCTTCAGAAATATTTATCACACAATTAGTAATGCTTCAGGGGAAAGCTATAACCACACTGAGGAATGGTTTTATTTATATGTGTACATGTTATCTCTCTAATAGAATACTTGCATCTCATGGTAGGGACTATTTCATTTAAATAATTTATAGTTCCAAAAGCTTAATAAATGCTTACAATTGTTTAGCTAATATTTAAAAATACTTTAGATATATTATCTCATTTGATCTACAACAACTCTATGTGATAGTGGTTTTCCTCTCACCTCTATTTTATGTTAGGAAGCTGAGATTCAGAAAAATGCTGGCTTTCCCAGAGTCACATAGTTATTAAAGTTCAGCAATGGAACTTGAACCCGAGGCATCTTGATTCTCAGTTTACCAGTCAAGCCACTATGCCATGTGTATTCTCAAAGTATTGGAATCTAAAACAATTTACCCTCTCACTCTTCTGAATGCACACTGTACAACACTCCCTCTGAACTCTGTTGGAATCAGAGCTGCATTCTGGGCAAGCCAATTAATCTGGGCACCATGCCCTGAAGTGGGCCATGTGGTACAGGACAACACCAACATCATGACATATATCTTTGCCTTTTTCCTACTTAATTTGTTTCTGGCTAAAATACATCAACTTTTATTTGTGCTATTATTATCATATCCTGTCTAGACTGAAAACAACTACAAAGTAGCTCCCCTTCATATCCAATGAATTTAAA
Source organism: Sarcophilus harrisii (assembly GCF_902635505.1). Taxonomy (NCBI): domain Eukaryota; kingdom Metazoa; phylum Chordata; class Mammalia; order Dasyuromorphia; family Dasyuridae; genus Sarcophilus; species Sarcophilus harrisii. Next base: position 144,546,530 of record NC_045429.1, read on the forward strand.
ATAAAGAGGCCTATCTTTCCTAAAACAGCACTGTTCTGACTCTAGTGGGTCACCATAAAGCACAGAAGTTATTTGTGTAGGATATTTGAAACAAATTGTAAAGAAACTAGGGAGGGGGGTGGCTTAGAGGTTACAACTTGGTTGGGGGTGGGGGAAATAATTTAGAAAAACAGGTTAGAATTGGAAAAACTTATTCTGAAAATATAAGTGCACTTAAAGTGAAAAAACTGTCAGAGTCAATTTTAAATAGGCTATTTTAAAGATTTCATTAAAAAACAACAGCAACAAGTTGAGACAAGCACAAGGGATACTTAGGCTCTGTTGAAACTATTCTATAAATTGATGCTTCAGGAAGTCCTTGAACAGAAGGATTATTGTATCCTTGGTGGTATGAGTGGGAAGAATGCTGGAGCTCTGGCCCAAATAACAACATTAGCATCAGCGTCATGGTTCTGGAAGCCTAAACTTCAGCAGGCCAATGTGTTCTAAAGGTGATAAAATTTTGAATTATTCCCATTTTGTGATGTAACAATGTGCTAAGAAATTGGAAATTTAAAAAATTGTGAATTTTGAAAATGTAAATTAGAGGCCATTATTTGTATTAGAGAACATCTGTTTTTAGAACATCTGTTGTTTTAAAAAAAAATAACCAAAGACTTCTCTTCAGAAACAACTCTTTTGAGTCTTAGAGAGTTTGTTTGTAGATCATTAATTCCTTGTTGCTCTATCCTGTACAATCCAGTCTCCCTCAGTAGGTTGAATCCTCCTTACCAATTTTTTTGAAAGTATTTCTGGAGAGTGTTTGACTGAATTTCTCCTCCACCTCACCCCCAGGTTGTAGAAGGTTGTAAAATTCTCTCTAAAATGTAATGTTCTCCGTTGAGGTTTTCTTGGGGTCTCTGGAGGCAGCCTTTGTTTCAGTTCAGTAATCACCACACAGGTAGCCAGGGGTTAAAGTCCAAATCCTTTATTGTCTCCTTCAAAGTCTTGTCTCCTTCACTTGGGGCTCAGCTAGTTTTCTGGAGGCCTTCCAGATCTTGGTTTCAGTGGAGACGCAAAGGAGGAGAGCCTGCCATCACTTCGTTGTCTTCCCTAGTTCTGATTCTGGATGAGTTTGTGCAAGCTTATATGCTCTCTTATCAAAGGTGTGAATCTTGTACAACTATAGTAAGTACTACATGTACTGAACTAGAGAACTGTTAAGCAACATGCTAAATTAAATAACTATTGTCTCTATCAATTCTACTGACTTAGTACCTTGTAAGAATGCTTTGTTTCAAGTTCAGAGTTCTGGGATAAATGAAACTGAGGGAATGGCTTCTTGTTCCAGTGTGCTTTCTATCAAAAACAAAAAACCCTGCTTTATATAACCAAAGATCGTTTCCCCTAACCTTAACCAAATGTTTTGCAGATATATCTTATCAAAAGGATCAGGGAAGTGCCTTTGAGTCAGAACAAACCAAAACAAATAAACAAGAAAAGAAGATGATGGAATAGCCAGAAGTAGTGATGAGGTTCTGTTCCCTTCGATTCCTGGTTAGAGAGCCAAAAATGATGAGGTTCAGAGCAGGGCAGGGAGTTATGGGAACCTCCTTCTGGTCAGCGCAGATTTTTCGTAAATGAATTTACGAACCTGAAAAGTCAAACTGGCAAAAGAAGTTTATTATTAGAATTGAGACATCAGCTGTTGCAAGCTGACTTTCTTAGTGGCAAGGTTCAACAAAGAGGTAAAGAGGGATAGGGTCCTATTAGGGAAATAGGTGAAAAAGATAAACAGGGAGTAATGCTGAAAAGAGAATGTCTTTTCAGCAGGCAGACGGTCACAGCTATGCCAAGGGGAAAGAGAGGTTCCTTGGCATGATTCCTGCTTTTGGGTTCTCTGCAAGGAATTGAGCTGAAGGAAGCTTGTCATATGGGAAATTCTTGGTGGGGACTGGGAGCAGTTTGAGTTGGAATCATAACAGAGAATCTTCAAACTGAATGAGTGTCCCTGGACTAATCTCCAACTCAATAATGTTGGATAGAAATCTTGATCTCCAGCTGTGGCTAAGTAGGAGTGGTCCTGGATAGGACCTAGGTAACAGAATGAAACCACTTTATGTTGATTCCCTGGGGCGGGTCTCTCAGGGGAGAGCTTCTCTGAGGGAGTTTCCCAAGCTTTCTCACCAAAGTGTGAAAGAGAGATAAAGAAAGAAAGAAAGAAAGAAAGAGAGAATGAGAGAGAAAGAGTGTGTGTGTTTCTGGGCTTCCTTCATCAGTAGTACATTATAATCCTCCACGAATCGCTTCCAAACAGAACTAGATAATGCACCAAACTAAATCTTGTTGTAGAAATTTGAGATAAAATCAGTGAATTATTTTTCTAGCCCAGGTTAGCATAGAGAGACAGGGTAGTCTGTGGACATAGGTAACTTTGGCCAGAAGCACTGTGGGGAGAAGCTGTATACTGAGGAACAGGAAATCCAAGATCTTTACTGGGACATCACAGTTGCATGCAGGTGGCAGTAAAAGGTGCCAAGTGGCAGCTCCCGATTACAGATCTAGAGTGGACTGAGGAGACCAGTACCTAAGGGAAGTATTCTGGGTTAAGGAGTAGTCAGAGTGCTTAGCCTATATCAAGAAGGAAGCTAGTTCAGAAACAAGCAGCAAAGATGTGGGCTTAGACCTCAAACACAACAGAGAGTCTCATTTCCAACTTCTAGCACAGTCTGAATCTTCAAAGGAATAAATATGGCAGGAATCGAAACCAAAAGAGAAGTTTGAAGCTCTATAAGAGCTTCTTAGCAGGTTGAGGACAGCAACAATTTACAATTGCTTAGATCCCAAACCACATCAGGAACTGATAGAACTCAGACCAGGAGATAATAATCAACTTGCCTAGGATCAGACTGATGTGGTCAGTCGATGAACTGATAAAAATTGATCCCTGAGGCAAGGAGGGAAAAGGCACTGATAAAGAACACCCTCTGGGGAGATCCTCTAATCTGAAATCCAAGTTATGTCAAATCCCTCCAGAAATCTCAACTTGCCATGTCTTGTCAGGAATCCCAGTCACATCCCTGAGATTAAATTTTCCCTATAAAATCTACTTATGGGGCATCTCATGGCTGCTGCCCTCCCTTGGGCCAGTCCTCCAGGGCACTCTGCCTTATGGCATATTTCTCCTATTTGCTTCCCATTATGCTTTCCAACCCCACTTTTACTAACTCTTTTAGGGTGCTAAATTTCTTTCAGAGCTTAACCTGCCAGCTAAGGACATTACTCAACCTCATGGGGAGTTTCCTTTCGGGTAATTGTGAATTCCAGTGAGGAACTTGTCTTTTTTTTTTTTTTTATGTTAAACATGTACAATTCTTCTATAAATATGTTCACAATTACCATGCTACACAAGAAAAATCAGATCAAAAAGGGGAAAAAAATGAAAAAAAAAAAAGTATACTATAGCAAAAAAAAGTGAAACTACTATGTCGTGATCCATACTCAAACCCACAGTCCTCCTCCTTCCAAGGATCCCTCCCTTATTCTCTTTAATCTACTACTCATCTATTATTCTCCCCCCATCCCTCTTTATTCCATTCCTGTTAATCTATTCATCTTTATACCATTTATTCTCTCGTACTCATTTCTTTATAAATTTAGAAAACTTATTCCCTTCTAACAGTGTATGTTATTCTCTTTGATCCTAATCTGATGTGAGTAATGTTTCTTATAAAAATCCCTCCTTAACCCCTTTCATTTTCCTCTTTACCCTCTTATTACTTTCTGAATTTAGAAAGACTTTTATGTTCTCTCTCTCCCCCCCCCTCTCTCTCTCTCTCTCTCTCTCTCTCTCTATATATATATATATATATATATATATATACACACATATATATGCATATATGTGTATGTGTGTATGTGGATATGTATGTGGATATATATCTATATGTTTATATTTCCCTCTTTAACCCATTCCCAATGAAAGTAGGTTCTAAAACTACCAACCCTTCTCCCCATCCAATTTCTCTGTCAGTTCTTCCTCTCATACTTTAGTTGTATAAGATAAGTACTTTTTTTTTTTTTACCTTTTTTATATGGTTTTGCTTTTTTAGAATCACATCATACTCAGCTCTACTCTAATCTTTCTTTTAAATTAGTTAAATTACTAATGACAAACTTAGACATGTTTTACATTTCAATGGATAAATCATAAACAGTTTGTCCTTATTGAGTCCTTTGTACTTAGTCTTTGGTGTTTACTTTATATTTCTCTTGGATCTCATATGTCAAATTTTCTATTAAGTTCAGGTCTTTTTGCAGCAGAATTCTGAAAGTTTGGCAATTCATTGAATATAATTTTTTTTTTCTGTTCAGGATTATGCTTAGCTTTGCCAGATATAACATTTTTGGCCACAACCCCAAATTCTTTTGTTCTTTGATATATAGTGTTTCAAGACTGCAGTCTTTTAATGTAGCTACTATTAGATCTTGTGTGATTCTAATTGTGGCTGTATCATATTTGAATTTATTTTTTCTTGTTGCTTGTGTAATATTTTTCCTTGATTTAGGGGTTTCAGAATTTGGCTATGATAGTCTTGTAGGTTTTCCTCGTAGGATCTTTTTCAGGTGATGATTGGTAGATTTTTTTCTGTTTCTACTTTTCCTTCTTGTTCTAACACTTCTGGACAATTTCCTTTAATTATTTCTTATATTTTTGCATCAAGAATTTTCTTTTTTTTTTTTTTTTTTTTTTTTTGATCCAAGCTTTCAGGTAATCCAATTATTCTAATATTTTTTCTTCTTAGTCCTTTTTCTAGGTCAATTATTTTTCTTATGAGATGTCTTACATTCTCTTCTATTTTTTTCACTTTTTATCCTTTGTTTTATTATTTCTTGATTTCTTATAACTTGTTTGGCTTCCCCCTTGCATAATTCTAGTTTTCAAGAAGTCATTTTCGTCCTTAAGATTCTGGATCTCCTTTTCTAATTGGTTGACTTTCTTTTCATAATTGTATTTATCTTGTATTGTTCTTATTTAAAAAAAAATTCCCTCAATCTTCTGTGAATTCTTTTTGGGCAGGTTATCATTTGACTTTACTCTTTGGGGTAATAGAGGCATTTTTTTTTTTTTTTTTTTTTTTTTTTTTTTTTGTCTCAGGACCCTCCTGTAAGATGCACCCTGGGCTTTTCTATTCCCATAGTAACTTTTTTTGGTTGGGTTCTTTCTCTTTTGGCTGGGTTCTGCTTTGTCTGATCTTTTTTTAATAGCAGTTTGTTATTGCAATCACCTCTAGTCCTGGGTATAGAGGATGGTGCCTTTGGCTTCAGGTTCTTTTTCAATTCTTCCTTCTGTTTCAGAACAGAAACCAAGAACTCTGTTCTCTTGTAATTGTCTACATCCAGGAACACCACCACTCTCCTGCTTCTATACTCACTGGGCATGTGCTGGTTTCTTCTGCCCAGGGGGCCTATCCAGGCAGCATAGTTGGAGCTGGCATCTGTTATCAACAGAGATTCCCTCAATTTCTCCACATTCAAACATTTGACTCTTTACACTGTCTGAGGGGTGAAGATTCCTGTGTTTGGAACAAAGGTTTCCTCCCAGGCCAGATAGCCCCATGTCTCACTTGCTTTTGGGGACTATCCTGGAGGTATTTATACTTCACAGGAGCCAGTAATCGCAGAGGGATCACTATTCTATCCCAGTTCTTGTATATTTTTATAATTCTATGTTTGCCCTGAGGTGCTCTTTTGTCTTGTTTGTGGGAGAAATTTTAAGAACTTAGAATTTTCTGACCTACTCTATTATCTTCCCAAAATTCTCTCCTCTGATTAAATTTCATCTATGAAATCAAGGCAGTTGAAGAGTAGCTTTTTAAAAGCTTGTTCCATTTTTGCCAGGAGCAACTTTATCTCCCAAAGTTAGTGGTAATTAGTTCCAGTTTCATCATCTATAAAATGGAGATAATAATAACACCTATCTCCTAAGGTTGTTGTGAAATCAAAATGAGATAATATTTGTATAGCATTTTGCAAACCTTATAGAGATATATAAATGCTAGCCATTTGCAAACCCTCTTAAAGGTTTACTAAGCAATTTATATGTATTAACTCACTTGATCCCCTTTATACCTCTTACAGTAGATGCCTTATTGTCCATATTTTATGGATGAAGAAACTAAAGATGAGCAAGGTTGAATGATTTGCCCAGGATCACACTGTTATTAAGTGATTAATACCTCAGGTAATCCTGGTTCCAAGTCTGACACTCTATCCATTTTACCATCTAGTATTCTAACTATGGGTAAAGGTTTTAGGGGTGGGAAAGAGAAAAAGAAGGACAGCTAAAAAGCAAACTCCCTTTTGAATATTTGTCTGGGGAAATTTGCAAACAGAGATAAAGCTCACATTCAAGAAAGTATTTAACTACAATTTACTGATCTCAAAATAGAGGGCCAAATGCATAGGCTACATTCAGTGACCTTGCCACCATAGATCCCAACTTTTTACCTGATTCTGGGATATGCCCTTGCTTTATGACAGTTCATCTTAGTGGTGGACAGCTCTGCCCAGAACTGAATATTGGCCATGAATAGCCAAGTTCTTCCTCTCTTCTACATTCTTTTATACTTGAAAGTAAACTATACTAGCAAGCTTTTATAAGTGCACTAATCATGAATGTACATTAAGCCACTTTGGAATAATTACTTTGGTATTTAAGGATTTATCTATTACTCAGGCCGTTTCCAATCTTCTGTCTATAATTTCCTCTTCCCTAAGTCTAAAGTGACCCAGGCTGTATAAGCATCAAAAGGTCTATCATTTTTTTTTTTAAAGGGACTTGTCCAGTCAGTATCTTAAGCACATTTTTTATCCAAATAAAAGAACACATTCAACCTGTCTATCACCTCCATAAACAAAATTCTTTCATTCCATATAAATCTTTGCTAAGCTAGTGGTCAAGAGACATGACTAACAAATGAAGTGGAATAGTGTTTTTTTTTTCCCTTCCCTAAAAAACTAGGTGAAATAGGGGAACCATGAATTTCTAAAATTTATTCCTTAAATGACCAAATAGAATTTTCACACTTGAAGAATAACTACAACTAGGGGTAGGATCTCTTCCACTGCCCCAATTATTTGAAGTTGGACATAGGTAGCTTAGTCATTGTAGGTGACTTTCTGAGATGTTTTTCAGGGTTACAGGGAGCTAGAGGACCTAAAACTTGTGTCTACTCACCATATGGTCTATAAAAACAGAAATGCATAAATTACAACTGCTCAAGGACAGGGCTTCTGGCTGTTATATTGTTTATACTCTGACTAGAATATCTGTTAGACTTTCACAATTACTTAAGCTACTTTCTCCACTCTGGCTTCTTCTTTAGACAAGTAGAATCTCTCTTCTGGTATAAATCTAAAACAAGTTGGGCTGCTTATGAAAAAATGGACAAGAAAACATTAGGCTTGTATTGGAGGGAATTTCACATGATTTTCTATGGAATCCTTGTTCAAATATTGTTCAAAATGCTGAATTGCATGATGGGGGAAGGCAGTTGTAGTTGTGGGATATAAGCCCAGAAAGCTTAGGAAAATTAAACTAGCAAAACAGGGCTTATCCATCATAACATATGATGATGTGCTCCAACTAGTTAACATAGTAATTGCTGTCACTTTTCTGCCAAAAAGAGCAGGAAGTGATTTCTAATTCCATTGCCCACACTATCCTAGGCATGTAGTAGAGAATGCTATAACTATCAAGGTTCTTGTCAATTAGATGCAATATTAAAATGAGACCCCATCTGTTCTAAAAATGTCAAAGAATTTGTGGCACCTGTTAGGAAATAGGTTGGTCTACGGGGAGTGGTAGAGTAGGATATATCATCTCCTCATAGGTTTAGATATTTATACAAAACAAGAGACCATTTGTTTTTAGGTTCTCTTATACTGCAGTCAGTCTTCACTCTTAAGAAATTTCCCTCACAGTGGAATAGTTTTGATGTAACATTTTATATCCAGAGAGTTAGTTAAAAAGACTTTTAGAGTATAATCTGTTGAGGATCACTGACAAATTCATATAAAGAGGAACTAGAGGAAAATTAGGAAGGGATGGAGAAAGGGGATAGGAGAGAAAGGGAGAAAGACAAAGGAAAAGGGAGGAGAGGGAAAAGTCTTTGAGAGAAGAAAGATGTAGTTAGAATTGGATAAGTGGCTGGGGGAACAGTATAAACAGATGAGTTCTATAAGCATAAAACAAAATAAGAGCTCTTGGGATTCCAGCATTTCATGGCTGAGATCACTGATCATTCTCTTTTTTGTCTTTTTGGTTACCTTCCAATGAATATAGGTCTTATTTCCCCAACTGCTTTGGAAGCTACATGAAATCAGGGATCATGTACCATATAACTATCTCCTATTAGTGATGTCAAACTTAAATAAAAACATGTTGACTTAGAAAATTTCAAGTTAACATTATCTTTATTGTATTGTATTTTTATTTTTATTTATTGTGTTAAGCATTTATCAATTAAATTTTGATCTGGTTCAGGATCAGCAAAAATCTGACTTTAAACAAAAGAATAAAACTGGTCAATCAATCCTTAGCTTGCCTTGCTTTAGAAAAAGGAAAGAAATCTGGCACTCTCTGTTTGTGTGTGTGTGTGTGTGTGTGTGTGTGTGTGTGTGTGTGTTATTGAATCAGTTTTCATTAGTGAACCAAGCAAACAAGATTTATCAGTGTTATTTTTGTGATAAAAATGACTGAATAGACAAAATAACACAAGTAACCCCTCTCTACCCATAACATTTCTACTCACTACCTTCTAGGCCATGGCACAAGCTTATCCTGTTTGTTCTAGGACATGATTATTCACCAGTCTGCCCTGGCTCATAAACCAAGGAAGGCGGGAAGCTGTCTGGGGTCAGAGATGGTGGGTGGATGTGGTATGGCAGAGGGAATAATATAATTCTAGTTTACCTGAGATTAGTTCAGGACTTGACTCACTTTATAGTAAAAAAGCTTGTGTGGGCAAATTCTTTATATTTAGTTGTATTTTGTCATGTTCCATGTTTTGGAACATTTGGGGTTTTCTTAGCAAAGATACTGCAATGATTTCCCATTTCTTTCAATAGCTCATTTTATAGCTAAGGAAACTGAGGCAAACAGAATCAAGTAACTTGCTCAGGCCCAGAACTTTATCTACTGGGCTACTCAACCAACCTCTTGAAGCTAAATATGGTACTAGAGAAGACTTCTGAGAGGTCCTTGGACAGCATGAAGATCAAATCAGTCAATACTTAAAGAAATTAATTAATTTCCTAGAAGGTCAAATACTGAAGCCGAGCTCAAATTGGCTACATAAGAAGACTAGACTCATTGGAAAAAATCCTGAAGTTGGGAAAGATTGAAAGCAAAAGAAAAAGGGGAGTACAGAGGATGAGATGCATAGATAATTTTATGGAAACCATAAACATAGACAGACTTTAAGAGACAGTAGAGGAGAGAAAGGCCTTGAATGCTATGATCTAAAGTTGCAGGGTGTCAGACACAAATGAACAATAAGGCAAAACTTTATTCCCTAGTAGGACTTGGACAATAAAACTGCTGTCTTATTGTATTTTACAAAACCTCTCTTTTTTTCCTTTGTTTCTATTTTGGGTATGTTATATCCTTTTCAACTCATTATCTTCTCTCTGTGGCAAAAAAAGTTCTTTGGAGAACAGCATATATTCTTCGTACATTTAGAGAAAAGATGATGTTTTTCAAAAGACAGGAACAGAAGGTCCCAAACCATACTTTAGTGGTCTTCCAACATTACTAACTACTGAATATTAGAGCTGAGTAGGAGTTTAAAAATTATCAAGTTCTTTCCCCTCCCGCTCTTACACATGCATAATTTTTAGATAAGGAAAGGTCCAAGGACCTTTTCTAAGATTAGTTGGGAAGGTTCAGAGCTCAGATTAGAAGCCAAGTCCTCTGACTCTAAATCTATTGCTTTTTCAAAGACACTATTCTGTTTCTTGAACATGATGATTTTCATTATGACTAATTCAGAAGAAAAAAAGAAAAAAGAGAAATCCAGAAAATTCCTTAAAGTACAAGTGATTTAAAAAAATGAAACAATACAATTCTTTATCTTATAGATGGCAGCATGTTAGAAAAAGAGCATTTGATTTAGTCAATACGTCTGAGTTGAAAACCCAGTTCTGTCATCTATATTTCTATCTACCTATCTATTCATCTATATATCCATCCATAAGCAGTTCAATGAAATTCTTTTTCTTCACTTGAAAAAAAAGAGGAGGCAAGCTAAGCAAGCTTATTACCTATTTTTAGCACTTTTGTGATTGTAAGTAAGATGAAGATTTTTCTTCATCTTTAAAATGAGAAGAATGGACTAGATGATCTCTGAGGTTCCATTCAGCTATGGATTAATGAGTTCATGATCCCAAATGATTTTTAAGGCCAATCTAGCTCAAGATCCCAGATTGATACATATCCATTATCTATACTTATACCTGTACCTGTATGTATCCTACCTATTTGTATTTTGATCTATACTGATTTCATCAATAATCGAGAATTCTTGATGAGGGCATCCTTTGTACCAATGGGTTTACCAATAAGTAAGGTTTTTTGTAATTTTATAGTTATAGAGAATTTTCTAAGGGACCAACAGATTAAGTGATTTGACCATGTCTACACAGTTATTTTTATCAAAAGTAAGACTTGAAAATAGACTTTTCTGATTCCTTTATGTACTATACCATGCTGTCTCACATATAGTTATACATATAAATACATACACATTTTTATACACACAAGCATATATATTTGTATCTATATACATAGATAGATACATACAAATGATATAACAAATATATGTACACACACACACACACACACACAGAGTTTCCAAACTGTGGTTACATGGATTTTTAGAACTTAACTTTTTACATATTTAATTGAATCTTGTTTGTTAGAGGCAAGATTTGTGTGTCTCTTTTAGTTCTTAATTCTGCCACCACCACAGAATTCATCCCTTTTATGAAAACAATTTTTGGGATACTTTGCCAATGACCTTTCTTCAGAGACAATTTTAAAGTAAGTCTGAGCCCATGGCCATTTAAACAATATTTTGTTAATTAATTTCCTACCTGAATTTAAGACTATGATTAAAAATATATGTTGACTAAGAGGAGGTTCAAAGTATTTCAGTAATAACCAAAACAACAAGCATTTGACTGCTATATCCCACTCTTGGAAACATGAAGGAGATGACAAAGCACTTGGGCAGAGCTGAAAGACCATTCACAGCCCTATGAAATCTAAATCAAGTGGGTGGGTAGTTAAGCAAGATATTCAACCAGAATGTAGGAAGCATTTTGGCTTCTCTAAGCCCTTCAGAGAACAAGGTTCATACATATCCTGTTCAAACAGGACTGCACAGCTTAACTGGTCTTCCTCATCCTTAGAATGTAATCTCCTTCCCAACCCTTTTTGAGGATAATTGGGAGGGAGTGGCGAATTTGGATTTACCATAGTCAAAGGTTCTCCTGAAGGCTAAATGTGACTGGTTTAAGTGGTGATTGATTCTGGAGGAGGAACTAAGCAGAACTATATTTTCAGAAACGTTTTCTTATTTTCCAAGGACCCTTTGGGCACTTAATGCTATTCAGAGTCATAAGGATTTTAGATTTAGAAGAAATCTTTATAGTCACATGGTCCAGCCTCCTCATGTTATAAAAGAAAACACTAAGTTCCAGAGAGCAGAGTAGCTTGTTCAATGTCTTACAAATAGTCCTGTCTCCAGAATTCCAGAATTGAATTCTTGTCTCCAGACTCTAAATTCAGTCATCTTTCTAATGATAGCTAGCATTTATTTAGGACTTACAAAGTACTTTATATATTTATGTCAATCCATTTGACCCCTCAAAACCACTTTGTGTTTTGCAAATGAGCAACTGAGGCAAAATTAAGTGACTTGCCCTGAGGCAGGATTTGAATTCAGGTCTTCCTGACTTCATGTCCTACGGCACATCTAGATTCGACTTCACCATGCTGGGTTTTTACTGAACAGTGGTTCTTCCATTTCATTCTTCACAGATTGTTGATTTCTCAAACACAGTGTAAGACACAAGCATCTTACCAAGAACTCTACAGCCTTGCTGATGAAGCTAGTAAAGGATTCTTATTTACAATCTTGCAGGACCCAATGTCTAGAAGCAGGTACACTTTAAAATCGCCAGAGAATGATTTTTTATACCCTGTCTCCCCCTCCTCATCCTGGCAAGTATCTTTGCTAAGAAAACTCTATATAGGGTCACAAAGAGTTGGGCAAAATTGAAAACAACTCAGAGAGAAGTAGGCAGAGATCTGATAGGAAACAGATCACAATTATGCTTGACTGGCATTCAGATAATATGGGGGGAATAGTGGAGGTGGAGAACAGTTCTTTCTATCTGATTTTTGGGAACATGGAACAGTATATTCAGGATCAGTACCTTTCTTTCTGCTGTCTTCTCTTTTCTCCTCTGGGTTTCAGTTGTTTTCATGGTGCCTTCTGGCTGCCCAAAGTTCCAAAGTTTTTCAACTTTTTTCTCTTGCCTAAATTGCTAGCTAGGTTATATAGCAATTAAAAATAACATGTAAACTTCTTTGTAAACCTTAAAACTTTATGTAAATGCCGTTATTATTATTTTGTTTATATTTATTCTTATTTACCTACAAATATGCATATTTTCCCTTAATAATAGCTATCATTTATATAGTTGTAGAGGGTTTTAAATTTTATTATTTAATTTGATTTTTATCAAAAGATCTCCATAATGACTTGATGTGATAACTGTTATTAGTATCTCCATTTTTGGCTAGGGGAAACTGGAGGTGAGAAAGATTAAGTGTCTTGTCTAGAATCACACAGCTTTATGATTTGAACTTAGGTCTTTTCTGATTCCAATTCTAAAATGCTATCCACTATATCACCTAGCTAATAGAATGTAAGCTTCTTGAGAGTCCATATTGCTTGTTTTTTTTGTATTTGCATTCCAAGTTAACTAGCACTGTATCTAACACTTGAAAGGTTCTTAGAGATTGCTGATAATTTCTTTCTCTCTGGCTGCAATGCAAAAATCAAAACTCTTCTATGCTGCTTATATCAGCAGGTATTAGCAAATACAATTAGACTCAACTAATTTGCCCCTTAATAGATTGAAACAACTTCTGCTACATAGGGTATGATCTTGTTCCATAAGTCAAAAATGATCTGGGGATTCTAGCATTCCTCCCACTATCCCATTCTTATTTCCAAAACCTGGGAGGATGTATACTAAGCATAGCTAAAGGAATAGGATTTTAAAATATATGGGCCAGGAATATCCCCTGACAGAAATGTAGGAAACCAAGGCTATAGGTGAGCATATAGATACAATGGGATTCAGAAGTCTTCAGAGCCTCTTTCTCTCTCCCTCATGTTCTCATTTTTTCCAACCTCATCGTTAAAAAAAAAATTCTACAATTCAACCTTTATTTTTTCTTTACAAAACCAATCTCAATTTTTTCCTTTATATTCCTGAAGTTTGGGTTGTGATCTTTCACCAGATCTCTGCTTCTAAAGCTAAAATTTGATGAGTAATTCAGACTAGTACTCCCCTAGAAAAAGCCTGCAACTGCCTTGGATTGTATCTATTAACAAGCGTTGGAAACCCAGGGAGCTGGGCTACCAGCATAGTGGCCTCATTAAAAATACTAATCATAATTCATAATTCTATAAAATTTTAAAGTTTATCAAGCATTTTCTCATAACAACTAGAAGAGTTAACAAAAGCACCATCGCTTCTAATTTCTAAAAGAAGAAACTAAGGGTCAGAATGTTAAAATGGTGTGTCTACAATCATGATAGTAAGAACTGGATTTGGAATTGAATGTATCTCTCTACTGGTGCTATGTTCAATGATACCACACGATATTGGTTCATGTTTTGAATAAGCATTATGTAAATGTAATTATTATTCATAAGGCTGTCCACCAGAATGTTGTTCATCTTATATGCTCATCTATTGACTACTTAAAAAAAAAAAAAGTAACATTATGCTTCTAAATTTTACTTACAGCAACCCTCCTCCTCCCCCCCCCCCTTTTTAAACCAAGTCTATTTTCTAGGACTCTCCTTTTCTGTATTAGTTTCTATAAAATGTTTCCCTTTTTTCCCTCTTATAGTTTCTTTATAACTTTTTCTTAGTCTGTCTGCACTTCTCAACTTCTGAGACCACATTGTAATTCTTATTTTGGGTACAATTCCTCTTATCTATTAAAAAGACTCCTCTTTTTAATCATTTTCTTTATCTCACTTTGCTTCTTTCCAGGCAGAAGAACATTTTTTGGTCTCCAGCTCTTCTGGTACCATACATCTCATTCCCCAATTATCTCACCTTGACAGGCAACTTTTAGCTCATTTATGCCAAATTATATACCAAGTCAAATTCACATATCATAGGAGGTGTGACCTTAGAATAATGAGACTCATTCTATAGTCATACCTCATACAGTTCATGATATCTATACGATTAACTTATGTCTATAGAAAAAATTTACATATAAAGGGGATCCATATATAATCAGATGTTATCACAGTCCCTTATTAATATATTATCAAAATCATGGATTCTGATCAACTTTTTCCTTTAATTTGGCCGTCCAACAGGAGGAGGTAAAAAAAGAAACTCTGCCCTATGAATTGAAAGAGATTGAGAGACTTTGTCCTAGATACTTACCATTATCTAAGTAATTCATTTCAACCAAGATAAAACAAAGATACAACAAACTATGACTTTCTGTTGTCCTGGACGAAATAGTGAATAGCAGAACCACTCTGTTGGTGCCATAGATTGTACCAAGGTGTTCCTAATTCCGAATTACATCAGTATTTATAGTACTTAAAAACAAGCAATGATTACCAAATGCCAATGATAACAATGATGGAAAGAGATCAGGCCTTCTCTGGTTCAAATTCAGTCTCTGACACAGGTTTGCTGGGTGATCTGGGACAGATGATTTAACTCCTCAGTATTCCCAGACAACTCTTAAACTATAAGCTGTAGAAAAGTGCAAACCTGTGCTGGTAGAATTTGAATCCTCATTGAAGTTTTCCTATACTAATGAACTGGTCTCGTCTTAAAAGGCAAAAACAAACAAATCCCTAATTTTAGATTGATAGATGGAGAAAATGCACATCTAGATTTCAACAAAGCATTTGACAAACTCCCTACCTAAAATAAGATGAAGGGATAAGGGCTAGAACATAGTATAGGAAATTGGACTTGCAAATGGTCGAGTGATCAGATCCCAAAAGTAATCATGAAAGAGCTAATGCCAACTTGGAGGGAATTTTCTAATGAGTACCCTGAGATCTATCCTTGGTTCTGTAGTGCACACTCAATGTGTTTCTTATTTGGATGAAGATCTGGAAGAAATGCTTGTTAAATTTGCCACTGACATGAAACTTAGAGGAATAGTTAGCATGGCCAATTACAGAACCCACATCAAAAAAGATTTATATTGATGGGGACAAAAAAATAAAACAAGATTTAACAGGGATAAATATAAAGTTCCACATAGATTTAAAAAATAGTTTCACAAATATAGAAGAGGGAGGCGTGACGCTAGTATTTCATTTAAAAAAGGGAAATGAGCCTTTAATAAATTGTAGGTTACACATGAATCAATGGAGTAGAATGATAATCAAAAGAGTTAATGCTCTTCTAGGCTGCTTTAAGACAGGCACAACCATAAGAATAAGCAAGGTTAATAATATGTGATTGCTGTGGTCAAACCACATCTGGACTCTTGTTCTGTACATCACATTTTAGGAAAGACATCAACAAATTAGAACATGGCCAGATTCAGGCTTGATGCAAAGAAAGACTTCTAATTGTTTTGATGTATAAATTAGAGAGGGCTTAAAATTTGGCATGGTAAACAAAATTTTCTCCTGTGTTGCCAAAAGTAGAATTGGGTTCTTTAGGAAGAAATGTATTCCTTCTCATTAGAGACCTCTGAGGCAAAACAAAAATATGATCACATATAAGTACATTGTTGAGGAGATTCTCATTCAAGTCATTCTAAATTATGTCAAAAGTTCCTTCTAGCTCTTAGTTTCTTTGATTTTCATATACACTTTTCTACATAGTCATAGACCTCACATATATTGCCTTTGTAGTTAATGTATGTTAAATGTTGCTGATTTTGCAATAACATTTATTTGATTTAATTAGTAGCAAAAATGTGAGCTCATAAGCTGGGGAAAAAAAAAAAAAGCAATATGCCAAAACCACTAAATATCCCAGATAACTCTACTGATCACATGCTTATTTATGCATCCTAATACTAAACAGGAAGTTAAAGGCAAGGTAGTAGGTTCTATTTAAAATATGAAGACTAGAGAAAAAAGCCTATTTTTAGTAATTAGTTAAAAATTGTGACTTTGTAAAAAAAAGTTATATAAAGTGGTGTAAAAGGGCAAAAGAATAGCTAAAAAGAAGGGAGTAGAAAGAGTAGCTACTGGTGTTCTTCAGCCATAGTGGGATATTGGAGAGCTATCATTCCTGCTACCTGGGTCTCATATTGGCAATAGTCAATAGAGAGGGGCTGTGACTTCTTCATACTACAGTCATTAGTCACATCAAGGAATGTGATACAATTATATATAAAATTTGTGAAAGCAAAATTCATTTTAGTACATACCAATTAAATACTTCAGTGAGTCAGTAGAAGAACAATATTCAAGTATTTCAGAAACAATGAGGCCTACAATCATACTTTTAGTAAGTAAGGTGTGTACTTCAAAGACCAAATTAAAAATGTAGTACTTCCTTTTTCTCCTTAGCAAACCAGGGTTTTTTTATTTTCATGGTCTCTTAATTTGTTTAGTTAATAAGGTTTTCAATTTAATTAAATTGATTTATATTTAATTTATTTGAATCATTAATGTTACAAGCACCTGGTGTTTTCTTGGTTTTCTGTTAGGTGCTATAGGTGGTAGTAGGCTAAAGAGGTTACATATACAAGAAAATAATTTGAAGTCATGTATCTTGCTAGAGGTAAGGTATGTTCGACAAGTTGGGGGAGAGAAAAGATTTTTGAAGGAAAGAATGTACAAGCACTAGAACTTAAGAGATAATGTTTTAGTTGTGTCACATTCTCTGATTTCTCTGGGCCTTAATTTTCTCTTCTACAAGGAGAGGAGTTGAAGTAGCAGATCCTTCAAGTAGTTTCCAGCTTTACAATGTCTATTTTAATCAGGAATATGTACACAGAAAACCTGATTGGTTGATTAGTTTAAAGGACAGATATTTGTTTAGAGACCTATAAAACCTTCAGAACATACTTTTACTAGATTTTTTCCTGTTCCCTCAAGGAAAAGAGAAATTCTTTTTTTCTATATTGGCTATTAAAAACGAAATAAAAAAGGTTTTTTGTTGTTTTTTTTTTTCTGGCCTGATTCTGCTTTTTGAATCTACCTCAGAGAAAGGAGCCTGGCAAAGCAGTTCATTTGTTGAGTGATACCTTAGCTCTTTCAAGCTACTAAGATGGTTTTAGGCTATATCAAAATATCATTTGCTTAGGTGGATCATGGTGATCTCAATAAATGAAATCATATAGAAATATCATGTGAACTAACTTCTCAAAGATGTATTAACTCCTTGAGTTCACAAGGATTTTTACTAAATTTCCTTTTTCAGAATCTAGATGGTAATAGAATAACATGAAAGAGTTAATCCACTTCTCCGTGGAGGGGAAAAAAAAGTAATTTACTTCTGCTCAGGTGGAGAGGCAATTGTACAAGGTGTTGCTGTACAGATATCCATGCATCGCTAAAACAGGCTGTATGCCCAGAGCTATTGCTTGAACATCTCAACTAAATTCTTCTGCCCTAAACCTCCACCCATTTGGCAAAGAAAAGACTAAGGAAGTAAATTTATTCTGACTCAAGAACTAAGACTTTGAGTTCATAAAAGTTAACACCCTCAATTGCTATTTTGTGTCTTGAGCCATTCACATACAGTGCTTATTTTGAGACTGAGTCTCCCTATCTCACCCAGGCTGGAATTGTAGAAGCTTCTTAAGGGTCTGATAACACTGCTCAAATGGTATAGAAACCTAACCTCCTGTTGTGTTTTGTTTTTTAATTTTCAAATCTAGGCTGCTTTTCCCTTCCTTCTGCAGCCTGGTGTTTCCTCTCCGGACTCAACAGATTTCTGCCAGACAAGTCAACTTTGACCCTACTGCATCTTGGAATTCCTTACTCAAGAGATCTACCAACCTCAGGTTTCCTTGGTGCAGAAATTAGAGTGAGTATGGGGTACCATGCCTAGACTTGCCATGCAGTTTTAATGGGCTCTCTTCACTCTGCCTCTGAAAATTGACTACTGTGGAAGAAAAGTCAAATAAAGAACTTTTTAAAGGAAACATAATTTAGCTAGAATTAATTAGCCTAGCCTTACTTACTCGCTGTATAACATGGGAAAATCACTTAACCTGTTTACCTCAGTTCCCTCAACTGAAAAGTAAAGATAATAATAGCACTTACCTCAAAGGATTGTTGTGAGATTTAAAATGAGATAATATTCATAATGTGCTTACCACAGTGCCTAACAGTGCTTAATAAATATGCATGCTGTTCCCTGTAGTCCTGTTGTAAGTGGTTAAAAATAAACATTCATCTATGAACTCTGAACAAATGGACAATTCTATACTCTTTAGTAGTTCTACAAAATAATTAGTAAGCTTAGCAACATTCAGTAAAACAATTCAATTCAACAAATATTTATAAAGACCATTGCTAAGTGATAAAAATTTTAAAACAAGATTCAGTACTTATACATAAGGAATTTGTAATTAATATTTCATAGATTATTTATATTTAGATTGATATATTATAGATTACAATTTAACCTATTAACATTGTATTGTATCATATTGTATGTATGTGTATTGCATTATAATATTGTATTGTATCTATATATGTATATATATTTAAATTATATGCTAGAGACTTGCAAAACACAATTATCAATCAATTAGTAAAAATAGACTTTTCCTAAGGTATTTAAGCATTCAGTGATTTCAGTGGTACATTTTTGTTTAGAGATAAACCACTGCCTATCAAAATATTGATTATTTTATCATTGAATTAATAAGTTCATTATGAATTAGAATTATATATTATTATAAGTTATTATTATTATTAAAATAGTTAATTATTAATTAGAAATGCTGTCTCTCAGACTTTCCATTTGTCTTGACATTTTAAAGCACCTTTCACATGCCAGGCACTGTGCTAGAAGATTGGAATACAAGAAGAAGGAAAAGATAATCCTTGTCTTCAAGAAGCTTACAATCTAATGAGGGAGAAAACAAACAAATATATTTAAAGAAACTATATACAGGATAAATAGGAAATAATTAGCAGAAGGAAGTCATTACAACTAAGAGAGGCTTGGAAAAGCTTCCTATAGAAGGTGGTAATTTAGTTGAGACTTGAAGGAATCCAGGGAAGCCAGAAGGTAAAGATGAAGAGGAAGATATGTTGGGGATGGGGGAGAGCAGGAGAAAGTGCCCAAAGCCAAGTGTCTTGTTCATAGAACATCAGGATGTAGAGGATATGGCAAGGAATATGGTGTAAGATTGAAAAGTTCGGAGAAGACAGTTTATAAAAGCCTTTGAATGACAAGCAGAGGATTCTGTATTTGATCCTGGAAGCAAAAGGAAGCCAATGAAGTTTACTGAGTAGAGCAGCAGCACAGTCAGACTAGTGCTTTGGGAAGATCACTGTGACAGCCCAGTGGAGAGTGGAATGGATGGAGTAAGGACACTTGTGACAGAAACACCAACTAGCAAGTTTATTTCAATAATCCAAGCATGGGGTGAAGAGGGTCTGCACTGGGGTGCTGGTAGTCTTAGGGGGAGAGAAGGGAACAAATAGGAACAAAAAAGAACAAATAGATTTTACAGAGATAAAAGCAATAGAATTGGGTCACAGATTGAATTGGGTTGAGGGAGAATATGAGTCAAAGATGACACCAAGTTGCAATAGGAAGTATGACTAGGACGTTAATGAGAAGGAAGTGATGAGGGAAGACTACTCTTTGTGGAGTTTTAGCAGGAATGGGGAAGAATGATATAAAATAGCTTCAGATAATGGTAAGATCCAGAGAAGGATTTTTAGGAAATGATGAGGAATTTGAATGACTTAAGTAATTTGCTCAAGGTGACAAAACTAGTAAGTAGCATAGAATTTAGTTCTTTCACTAATATTTTCTCCATGATTCATTGCTTCTTACCACGGAGTTATTGGCTGGGTAAGAGGTTCTGAAAAAGGTTGGTATGATCATAGGATCATTCATTTAGAACTGAGAATGACCTTAGGGGGGTCACTTAAATTAATAAATCAGTAAGCATTTATCAAGTGTTTGCTATATGCCAGGAAGTATATTAAGCATTAGATTAAGCATCTCTGCCCTCAAGGAGTTTACATTCTAACGGGGGAGATTTTTTAATATATTCATTCAGGGATAGAGATTGAATCTATAATTTCATTATTATATGGAATTGTCAGTTGAGGAAACTACTACTAGTGTAGATCTGCCCCAACTCTACAATTGATATTTATTCGCTTGGAAAGGACTGAAAGATAGTGTACAATCACTTAGGATGAAGGACTTGAATCAGTCTTGTGGGTTCCAGAGCTAGCTCTCTATTGACTATACTAGGTTGCCTCTCAGATATGTTGAATATGGGAGCAGATTTAAGATAGGGGTTAAGAAATGGGGCGAGTTCATAGAGAATAGAGAAATCACCAGACTTACGATTTCATTGATATGGGGAACTTTTGGTTGAGGTAGAAGGTAGTTTTGGGGAAGAAAGACACCAACAATTGGAGAAATACATTAGATAAAAGGTTGCATTTAAGATGAGTCTTGAAGAAATCTAAGATTCTAAGAGGCAGAGGTTAGGAGGAAGTACATTCCAGGCATGGAAGAAAGACAAGTTAACAAGTCAAAGCAACAAGCATTTATTATGTAATTACTATGTGCCAAGCACTGGACTAAGCCTTGAAAGGTATGGAGATGCCAAAAAAAAAAAGTCCAACTTTTTTATTTTATAGATAAAACTGAAGTCAAGAGAATTGGTGACTTGCCAAAAATCACAAGGGAATTTAAGTACTGAAACTGGGATTTGAACTTGTGGCCTGAATTCTTTCCACTGGGCCATGCTGCCTCCAAGAAGAAGCAATAATTAAAAGCAGCCCCTGCTGCTGCCCCTAACACACACTAAACACCATGCCTAAATCATTCCTGCACAGCCCAGAGGGTGAGCACATAATGCTCAGATCCTGAAGGACCCCTAAAAGTGATGGCATTAGAGATCAGTGGTGAACTCTCCCTTCTCAAGCTCCTTCTCCTTCACCAGTCCATCCTGGTAGTGACACGTGGAGAAACCATTCCTAACCTTTGCAATGAGAACACCTCTGACCCTTGAAATGCTCTCTGTATATTCCTAAAGCATCTTCCATTTCTTTGGTATACTGCATCTATTTTCTCAAAGGAATAGCATTGTTGTTGTTGGGTTGCTGAAAAAATTTAGCTGAAAGAATACTGGACTTTAGAAGACAGATTTGAATCCTGGATCAATTAATTCAACAGATAATTCATTTTTATGAGTTCAGATCTCAAACATTAACTAGCTATGTGATCTTGGACAAGTCACTTAACCTCAACTTTCTTATCTGTCAAATGAGCTAGAGAATGAAATGACAAGCCACTCCAGTAATTTTGCCAAGAACCCACCCCGCCCCTCCAAAAGGGGTTATATAGTTGGACAAGACTGAAAAGCACATAACACAACAATGAGGAAATAATGTATGTAGAGTGTTCCATAAATACCACTTATTCTTTTTTTTTCTTTTTTTTTTCTTTTTATTTAATAGCCTTTTATTTAAAGGATATATGCATGGGTAACTTTACAGCATTAACAATTGCCAAACCTCTTGTTCCAATTTTTCACCTCTTACTCCCCACCCAATACCACTTATTCTTAATCATCTTAATTTCTTTTTTCTCTTTTTGTTTACCTTCCTACCCTTCCTCTCCCACTTCTGCCACTCTCTTTTAAGAGGAGTTGTGACTAGAAATCAAAATCTGGGAATAATGGTTCTATTCTGTTAAACAAAAATGCAGGGATTGTGGATTTGTTTACTGCAACTACTAATGTGCAGGGCTAGCACCAGGGACCTGGGAACAAAGTGAAAAATTGTGAAGAACTTGTGAACACAACACAGAGTTCCTTTTTCTGTGGATTCTCTCAGCCTTCATAGAAGCAAAGTAGAGATTGGAGGTCATGCTGTATACCTGATGGCACTGGAAAAGCAGAGAAGGCTTTTTTTGAAGTTACATATAATTTATTTTTAAAAATCTGGACTAAGAGGTAAGGGACCCACTTTCATTGTCTAAGCTCCTACCTAGCTGTGTAACCTTGGGAAATTAATTGTCAATCAATGAAGACTTATCAAATGCCTACTTTGTTCCAGGCAATGTTCTCTAAACATTGAGAATCTATAGAAAATGAAAACAAAACAAAACCAAAAACCAAAACAAATCACTCTTACTCTTGTGGAGCTTATATTCTATTGCAGGAGATAGCACATCCCTACAGAAAATCAAGTCATCAAATTACTGTACACTAGCTCCTTGCTTTTTAAAAGAAGAGATTGGTCTTAGAAATGTTAAACATATAACACTTTAGAGTGCAGCTGAACCAAATTAAAATGTAATTGGGGAATTTAAAAAAATTAAAAATACAATAAAACATAGATAATATTACATTTTAAAGTTAAGTCAATATATGGCCCGCAAACATCCTTACATATAGATTAGAGAACCCCTTGCTATTTGAGGTTGACACTGGACCTCTAAGTGCCTTTTATGTTTTAACAATTCATGTTTCTTGATTTATTGAGACAATGGACTAGAAATCACAGCATTAGGGGATCAGCCTTTCTACTATGAAGCAAAGTGCCCATTAGGTGTTGATAGGACATTCCTTGTTCATGAGTGATGGTATAGATCTTTAGTTGGTTCATTCTAGTGACTGAGCTAGTAGCCACGACCTCTGGCAAAGATTAATCACAATATTTAGTTTCTGGAAACCAAGTCTGTGTTTAATCACTTCCTAGTAAATTGTTGACTAACTCTAAAGACTTAAACTGCTAGACTGATCTATATCCTTTGCAATTCTTTAGTAGTAGGAGACTGCAGGAGACTGCAGTTAATCCTTTAAAATATACTAAATAAAAAGAAATAGTCTTTTGAAAAAAGTTTCATCAACAGATAAGGAAAGCTTTTTTAGGAGACAGAGAGCATAGAGAAACTTGAAGAAAAAGAGCATTCTGCCATAAGATAACTAGTTTTTAATGTTATGTTGAGATCCAAATTAGGGTCATCAAGGATTTGAAGGTACTTTCAAATAGGCAGTTTTATACAGGATTTAAATAGAAACACATATACATTACATATATGTAATATGTATATATATATATGTATATATACATATATGTACATATGTGTCTAAAAGGAAGTCCTAGTGACCAATGTCAGCTAATTCCTTCTTCTTCCCATTCCCCATGAATTTCAATTTCTTTTCCCTTTGAGCATTTACATGAATCTGAACTTTTAAGAACAGAGTTGGTAGTGATTAATTATCCTGAAAAGTCTTTAAATAGGTCTCTACTACTATAGAGAGTGGGGGTACTGCCAGCAGGATCTTTGTCTGGCCTTCTCTTTACTTCTTCACCAACCCCAGGCCGTGCAGACCCCATTTGTGTGACCACAGGGGCAAGAGCCACACAGATTCTCATATAGCTTATATGAATGGGGAGTTAGCAACTATAATCTTTCTGATGAGATTGGGGACCACTAAACCTTAGTAATTGTCCTGCCACTAAAAATCTGTAGACCTTACTATCTGATAAAGCATCCTCTAGACTTCCAAGTACTGTACTGATGTACTCTAAAGATTCCTGGGCCTTGCCATCCATCTTTTGGTTGAACTCTCTTAGATATGTTTTTCTCCTCTCAATTGAGAGAGGGACCTTCTTGAGTTCAGGGAATGTTTTGATTTTTTAAAATTTGCATCCTCAGAGTTTAACACAATGTTTGGCATATAGTAATTCTTCAATCAGTGCTTTTTCAAACATTTAATCATTCATACCTACATATATAAACACATTTTACTGTGAAGAAAGGGAACAAATATTTAATAAGTACTTAGTATTTAGCAGACATTATGTTAAAATCTTTACAAATATTTCATTTGATCCTCAGAACCCTGTGAAATAGATACTATTATTATTTCCTTTTTACAGATGAGGAAACTGAGGCAAACTGAGTTAAATGATTTAGTCAGAGTCACAAAGCTAGTAAATGTCTGAGGCCAGATCTGAACTTAAGTTTTCTTGACTCCAGGTCTAGGACTTTATCCAAGGTATCATCTAGGTACCATTTATTATTCTGCTATTAGAGTAGCGAGGTGTCAGAGGACAGAGTGCTAGGAGTGGAGTTAAGGAGATTCATCTTCTTGAGTTCAAATTTATCCTCAGACATTACTAGTTGTGTGATCCTGGGCAAGTCATTTACCAGTTTGGCTCAGTTTCTCCATCTGTAAAAAAAGCTGAAGAAGGAATTACTTCAGTATCTCTGCCAAGAAAACTCTAAATAGGGTTGGACTTAACTTAAAAATAACCAAACAAATTATGCTATTATTAGGATACCAAATCACGAATATGCTTGTGTAAAGAAAACTATAATTTTAAATTCCAAAGCATATTATTGCCATGTCCTATTGATGCAGAATCCTGAATGGTTTAGTTAGTAAAGACACATGTGTGTCTCCAAAAAGCCTCTGTAGGAGAGTAACAATAGGAGTAAAGTAGCTAAAAAAAGCCTTATCCTCACTTGCCATTTCTCCCTTATTTTTTGTTGAGGTACTAGATTATGCCTGTCAGTGGCAAGAACACCCCGGTGCCAGTTACCGACCTGAGTACTTGCCTTTGCTATTAAAAACAAATGCCTGTTAAGAGATGTTGAACTTCACAGCTGGAAAGCTCAAGGAACTATGTAAATTAGGAGGCTTCATTTATGTAGTGTTGGTAATTTTCCTCTACTGACTTTTTGTGACTTCCCTAAAATTTGCCCATTTAGTTCTTGGTTTGTGGAGCAGTATTCAATCTGAGGGAAATGCTAGGATCTTTGATAAGGGGCCTGTATGCTTGTATCTATCTGTAGGTAAAAAGAAAAATGTCTTGAGCTGCATTTGGTTTGTTGTATCACAAGGATTTTCTACAAACTTTCACCAGACTAAGTTAATTCAGCTCTCATCTGACAGTATAACTTTGAAGTACATACTTTACTTCATCATCTACTACATCTCAGGAAGAAGTAAGTACTCCTATTTGTGTTGAGAGCACTTCTATTATTCCAGTCACCAGGTGTTCAGGCTCAGAATCATCCCTGACTTTTCCCCACCCCCATTTATAACCATCATTATAGCTTGTTGATTCTGCCTTCATAGCATCTTTCACACATTTCCCCCTTTCTCCATTCCCCTGGCTACCACCTTAATTCATATCTTCATTATTTCTCCTGGATTATTGCCATGGTTTCCTAATTATTCTCCCCATTTCAATTTTATCCTCTACCTAATCTGTCCATCATACAGCTGCCAAAGTTATCATCCTAAATCATATTGACCATACTATTGTCTTCTTGTGAACCTCCCGTGGTTCCCTACTGCCTTGAGAAGAAAATATGAACTCTTTGGTTTGGCTTTTAAAGCCCTCCACAAGCAGACTCCAGCTTACCTTCCCAGACCTGGTTATTACACATTACTCCCCTTCACACTCTTTATAATCCAGCCAAACTTCCTTAATTATTGTTCATTTTATATAGTGCAACAGTTCATTTCCTCTCTGTGTGCTATTGTCTGGGCAGTGCCTTATTCTGGGAAGGGACTCCTTTTTCTACCAATGTCTCTTGGAATTTCTAGTTCTGAATTTGAATTCAAGTATTCCTACCATGTGAGGGTTTCCTTGATACAAACTTGTTGCTAGCACTTCCCCCCTAATTCTGTCTGTTTATTCACACATAATACATTACAAGTAAAATATGTGTACTTATATGTATCAAATACATATACAATGTAATAGACATAAATATATCTATGTACATAGATGACATTAAGAATAGAGAATCTAATTGAAATTGGCAATGGAGTGCACACACAATGTTCATTACCCTCCTCCATGAAATATATAATATATAAGCATATTTACTTACTTGTGTATGTATTTATAGTATATATATATACTATACATATGCATATATATACTATATATACACACATGTATGTATGTATATATAGTATGTGTATATATAAAGTATGTATATATCCTTAATGAAATATATAATATATAAACATATTTACTTATTTTTATTTACTATATATAATATTTACTAGTAGTATTTACATATTTACTATATATTGTATGTGTACTATATATACATACACATGTAAGTAAATGTTTATATATTATATATTTCATTGAGGAGGATAATGAGCTATATATGATGATAATATATATAGCATATATACTAATATAAAAATACATACATTAATATGCATATGTAATAATAATATATATTATGTATAATATATAATACACACATATTTTTCTCCCCTGACTCATTTGTACTGTTTTCCCTATAGACCATAAACACCTTGAGGACAGGAACTGATTAATTTTGTTTGTTTGTTTTTCTCTAGTGCTTATCATGCCTGAATATAAAAGGTAACAAATAAATCCTTGTTGATCAATCAGTTGGTAGATTGATTGCTCTTCTATTAGATAAGATTGTTATCTTTATAACAAGATATTGTTACAATATAAAATATTCAATAATAAGATTGATAACCAGTAGTCATTACTTCCTAACATAGCTGTTTCCTAATATGGAAGATGTAGAGATGTGTCTGAGTCCCCATTAGAGGGACCTGGCAAGCAAGACTAGCCCCATATATCTCAGCTTCCAATCCACAAGTGTTCCCAGTTCACTGAGCATAATCAGTTATGGCAGACTCCTTACATACGCTTGGACAGTTCCTTTGCCATATTCTTTGTTTCTTACTGCTTTAGCCCTGGTCTGTTGAATTTGCCTGGTCCTTGGATCCTGCCAATTGATTGCTGCCCAGTGACTGCTTGCACACTTCTTATCTCCAGAGCTTTATAACATGGGAACAAGGCATTGTGGCATAGCAAACACTGGACCCAGAGTCAGGAAGACCTGGATCTGAATACTGCTTCAGAAACTGTTTTTATCTCTGAACATCGAGACAACACAGATCCTCCTTCCTTATACATAAAACTGAAATAGTAACAATTATCGATCTCCCAGGGATATCATGAAGATGAATGAGACAATATTTGTATACCATTTTGCAAACCTTAAAGCACAAAATAAATTTTGTTTGTTGTTATTGTTATTATTTTGTTCCCATAACTGCCTATACTATCTGGACCAGAACCTACAATATTTCTATGTGTGTACCTGTAGGTGTCATGCAAGTCTTTAAAAAAATAAAATTTTATTGATATCTTTCATTTTTTATATCACCAGAAATTTCTTCTCTCCCCATTTCCCTTCCTAGAGACCATAGGTCTCCCTTATGTTATGTTCCCTTCCCATAACAAAGAAACTTTTAAAAAGAAAAAAGAGAAAGAGAAAAACATCTTGAAAATGGATCAATACAGTTTTAAAAAATCTGTTTTTATTTACAATGTCCCACACCTGCAAACCTATCTACCTCTGTAAAGGAGTGGGGGAAGTTGTCTTCTTAATAACTCCTTTTCAAAGCTAAACTCATGTTTTGTAATTTTGCAACATTCATTTTTGTTTTTACTTTTTTGTGATGGCTGTTTTTTCTATTTAAATTGTTGGAGTCATTGTACATAGTTTTCTTAACTGCTTACTACTTTCCTATATTAATCATATTTTGAAATTTATTATAGCATAGTAATATTCCATTACATGTATTAAAATTTCCTAAGTTAGTGGGTATTTACTTTATTTCTAGTTCTTTGCTTTTACAAAAAGTGATGCTAGAAACATTGTAATGTCAATGGTAACTTTCTTTTTGTCAATGCCCACCTTGGGATATGTAGCTATCAGTAAATCCCCTATCAAATAGTTAGGATATCCTAGTTCCTTTATTTGTATAATTCAAAATTGTTTAACATAATGGTTGTACCAATTCATATTTCTATTAACAATGCATCAGATGCCCATCTTTCTATAAACTTTCTAATGTTAGTTATGGAATATTCTTACAGTAAAGCTGGTTCGAGTAAAGGTAGGAGTAAAGTTGCTAGTTATCAAGACAACCTAATACTCAAGATATGTTGAGTCCTGATTTATGGTATCTGGTTTGTTTTTGTTATTTTTTTTTTAGTTAGAATGAAATTTTCATCATGGTCTCTCCTCCTTCAGGCTGTAAGCCAACAGGAATTTTTGTAAAATATCTTCAAGGTGTCAATCCATGCTCTTTATAAAACTTTTTGTAACATATAGGGACCAAATGACCAATTGTCCTCACATTAACACTAACTTGCTTACAAACTTACGATATACACTTTGTATATTAGAAATATACATGCTGACACTGTTTAAAGAGTGGAAATTCTTTTTCCTAATTGCAAATCCAAATCCCTGATCATTGATTTAGAAATAATCCACAGAATTCTCTGTGGTAAGAACAATCTTGCCATCCAAATGATCATGGCAATCTACATACATGCTGACACTGTTTAAAGAGTGGAAATTCTTTTTCCTAATTGCAAATCCAAATCCCTGATCATTGATTTAGAAATAATCCACAGAATTCTCTGTGGTAAGAACAATCTTGCCATCCAAATGATCATGGCAATCTACATCTGTCTTATTTGTGGTTGATATTAATGCTCACAGAGACATAGTATATATTAAGGGTTCATAGGAAAGAGTATAATTATTTCCTGGTTTTATTTCCTCCTGGGATAGATATTATATTACTAATGCTTCATTTGCTAAGTAAAGTGTCAATACTGAACACAGCCCTGTTTCAAGTTCCTTATAACCATTCTCAAAAACAAAAACAAAAACAATCTCTTTACTACTCCAACTTTTGGGTCAGACTGTAGGGTGGAGGGATGCTGATTTTTGCAAAATAACAACTCATAACCTAAGAAAATGGTGACATTTTTCAAACCCATCCTGTATTCCATGGCTGCCTCTCTTTAGATGTCTCTGTAGAAGCTTCTTGTAAATAGCAGCTGCAAAGGAAGGCTTATGTTGCCAGGGTACATTGTGCTATGAGGCACCCTTTCTCAGTAGTTCACTGTATCCAGAGCCAGAGAAGCTGAATAGAAAATCACTGCCATGTTTGAAGGTCTCTAATAATAAGAACTGTTCCTCTATTTTGCTTAAGAAAAAAAAAAGTTAGCATTTATATAATGCTTAAAGCCTTAAAAAGTGTTTTACTTATGTTATCTTGTTGGATCCTCACAACAACCACTACGAAGGTGCTACTCTTCATTTTCCATAGACAGAAACTGAGAATTAGAGACATCAAGGACTTGCCTAGGATCACACTGCTAGTAAAAGGTTGAGGATGAGGTAAAACTGAAATCTTCCTGACTCCCAAACTAGTAATCTATCATTTATGCCATCAAGATATCTTAAGAGTATTTTCTTGTCTTTTGCTATGACTTCGTGATTGTTGTATATAAAATTTTCAGTGTCCAAAACATTTTTTGAGTCTCTGATTTCTTACTGACCTCAAATATATCATTATTTTATGTCGAGTATATGTCAAATGGCATATCTGTCGGAGAGTGATCTGGTCATTCATTCAATCAAGATTGATTCCTTTTTTTTTTTTTTTTTTTTTTTTTTTTTTTTTGACTAGGTTAAAAAATACCTTTTTTTTTTTTTTTTTTTTTTTTTTTTTGCCATCTTTCTTTCTTACCTAACCTTAATCACTGAATAAGTGATTGCCTCAGTCAAATTGAGACCTATTAAAGACCTTAGCTTAAAAATGTTAAAGTCTCCCACTGCATTCAGGGTCATCTCTACTTGTTCTAGAGGAGAAAGTAAAGCTGCTGACCATTGCAGTCCTCTCTCATTGAAATCTAATTCACTTGTATCTCATGAAATCACTTCCCTGATATCATGGTCATTATCAAGAATGAAAAAAAAAACCCAACAAAAATAAGCAGGTATTAAATACCTCCTATGTGTCAGATACTGCTAATTGGTTGTCCTCTTTTGTTCTCTAAGAGAACTAAAATGACATTCTATGTTGGGGTTAAGGTATCATGCATAAGACTATGGCTGATCAGACCAACAAAAGCTTGGAAGATTCTACCATAGGTTGGGCATTAATAGTCCACATAAACACATAGGTGAAGATGTCTCTACATTTGCATTTCATATTTATTTTGAGCTACTGCGGTGTTGCTTTACTCATAGAACAGAGAACTTTCTTTGATGTGGGCACACCATGATGGGCAGTCCCATACTTATGTGTCCCATGTTTCACAATCAATTCCAAAGTTCTTCAGAGAGACTTGAGAGTACTGGGAACTGTGCTAAGAACAAAAAGGAAAAAAACAAACAAATAACTCGCCCTCCCTTCCCAACTCTCTACCTTCAAAAGAGGAGGGAAGAGAGAACATAACATATATAAGTTCACTGAATACAAAATATACATAAGTTAAACAAAAAGTAATTTTCATTGGAAGAACAGCTGGGGAACCAAGGTAAGCTTTCTGTAGAAGGCGGCATATGAATTGAGTTTTGAGGGAAGTTGGGAATTCTGTGAGGCGGAGGTGAACAAGTATTGTATCTAAGCATGGAAGGCACATCTGCAAAGGCATAACAATGAAAGATGAACTGTCATGTATAAGGAAGAGCAAGCAGTACATTATTGCTGAACTGTAGCATGTATGAAGCACGTAACATATGTGATGAGGCTGCAAAGGTAGTCTAGAGCCAGAATGTAAAGGGCTTAAAAAACTAAGCTAATCATCCTGACTATTTTCTGTAGTGATACAGTTCTTTTACTTCCAGGAAAATGCTCCTCCAGGAGCTGGATCAGTCCTCAGTCATTTTTTTAGGCCAGTTATGGATCCCTAGTCTTTTTGGGGTACAGATCTGTCATGATTCTAAGCATATACTATGGAACCAAACACTAGCAGTCTCACTATAGAATACCCTTGCACTGATCCATAACTCTCAGGGCTGCTTCTAATAGAACCAGACCTCACTGGGTTTGGCTTGGGATCTTCTAAATCCGTGACTTAGATGAATAAGTAATGACTTCAGTTTTCTACAGCTGGCTCTGTTACAATGGATTGATAGAGTAGGAAGAGTCTAGGGCTTCCAAGGCAGTTTTGATTCAAAAATATCCCTGTTAGTTGAGGTTTGGAGAGACTAAAATTTCATATACTACACATTCCATGGTTTTCTTCTAATTGCTCACTGAAAGGTTTTGGAACTTCCTAAGTATTAGAAATTTCATGTATTTCTTGTTATGTAAAAATGGTATTTCCTCAGATTCGCTACATTTTTTACACACTCTGCTTGTAGAAAGCACATAGAAATGTTCCAGCACTGAGTTTCTGAGTTGCTAAAGTTTTCAGCAAGACATACTTCATCGACATAACAATTGGATAAAACAAACTCAAAACTCTCTTTTCTCTTGACTCTTGGCTGCCATTTGTTAGTAATGGTTAAGTCAAGTCATCATCTCTGAGTCTGTTTCCTCAAGGCATCATTGTGTAGGATATAGAAAGCTGTAGTTCCCTTTCTTTTGTGATACTCTTCCGGCCTCTACCCCAAGCAATCTCCCAGCAAAAGGCATGGCTATCTCTTTTCCCTTTTTTCACTCCCAGACAACTTAACAATATTTTCTACTGCCCATCAAATAACATTCTTCTTCTTTTCATTACCATTTCTTGTTGAATTTGTATTTTTAAGAGAAGAATGTCCATTGAAAGTATGATAGAATGGTTAAAAAAAACTGATTTGGAAAGTCAGGGGAACCTGGGTGCTAATACTGTCTTTGTCACCTAACTACCTGTGTAATCTTGGATAAGTCAATTGAAGTTTCTTGGACTTGTTTTCCACCTCTGTAAATGTGGGGGCAAACCTAAGTGACCTCTTTGGCTCCTTCTAGCTCAAATCTAGGATTTTATGATACTCTGTAAACTCTTTATATGGTATACACATTTCTGCAGTATGAGAGGACCAAGTTTTTCCTGTCTCAACTTCCCTGACTTTCTTCCTGCAGGAAACCTGAATGACCCCAACTTTCTTGATGCAACTTCCTTGTGAAGTTTATGTAATTGGGGCCTTTCAGACTTAGTGGATGCCTGAAACTATTCAAAGAGCAAAACCCTGATGACATACTAACCAGATAAGTTTTCTTTTGGAGATGAAGAGGGAGCCCTGTTCAGAAAAACTAAAGTGTCATTGTATTCTTGCTATATACTCATGCTATGTTTAGACAAGGTAAACATTTTTTGTTCAATGACTCTACTAGGGCCTTATTTCTTCCCAGCATAAAACCTGAACTAAGAGGAGGCTAAGGTTAAAGCTGGGCTTACAACAAGTAAATAGTAAAATATGTGTTGAATGATGACAATATTTGTTTTGTAATATTTCTTCATTATGTGATTTCATGTGGATGACACATTCCTTAATGGACATTTTCCCTATAAAATTCCAAATTACACTCTAATTATAATCAGAACAGTTCATGAAATTGCATCAACTATTCAATAAAACATTAATATTCTTATATACATACTATACATTTGGTAATATTTTACTCTTTGATTATACATATTTCTATTAGTGAGAAATTTTATTGATGTAATTATTGCATTGTTATTGCTTTCATTTTAGTCACAAAATTTCTTTAATTAAAACTTTGCAAGTCAGATATGGTATTTGTAGATATATATACTTATGTCAGAGTATATTCATCATATACATATATACACATATACACATACATACATGTGTATGTATGTATGTGTGTCCTATCTTCAAGTTACTTCACTTCTCTGAGTTCCTAAAAGTTATGCTTTTTTTCCCCCATTGGTACAGGGAATTCCTGATAAATCATCTTTCTCTTCCAATGTAGATATGCATTTTTCTCTGAAACTTGGTCTTGGAAAGTTATTTAGGGCCTTTGAGAAATTAATTGATTTGTCTAGGATAACACAACCAGTATGTGTCAGAAACAGGACTGGAACCCAAGTCATTCTGATTATAATACTGGTTATCAATCTACTATTCCAAATTGCCTCTCTTTTAAGATTAAGTTGCATGATATTATTTGAAAGCAGGCTGAAGCACACTTTCTGTTTCTTTCCTTTTCTTCTTCTTTCTTTTCTTTCCTCCCTCCTTTCGTACTTTCCTTTCTTCTTTATCTCCTTCCCTTCCTTCCTACTTCCTTTCATTCTTTAAGTCTCTTTCTTTCTCTTTTTTTAAGTCTTCTTGCACAAAATGATTAATATGGAAATGTTTGAAATGATCGCACACTTATAACCCATATCAGATTGCATACTCTCTCAGGGAGGGGAAGGAAAGGGAGGGAGAGTTAGAATTTGGAACTCAAACCAAAAAAAACAACAAATGTTAAAAATTGTTTTTACAGGTAAATAGGGGAAAGTTAAGTATTATTTTTTTAAAAAAAGACAATAAATTATAGAAAAGCTGAATCACTTGAAGGAGTTTGCATTTGGACAAAATGCTCCATATCTGGAAGACCAGATTGGGGGCAGAGGAGAAAAGTTTTTATCTATACACACATATATGCTCACGTCAGTGTGGTTATTATTATGTATCAAATATGTTATAAGAATGAATATGAATGATATTCCCCTGTGATTAATAAGTTCTGCACCTGAGTTGATCCATAGAAAAGTATATTGGAAAGAAACTATTTTAACAGTTAGAGCTGGGAATATAAGAATAAACCCACAGATACTTTATCAGACATAACACACAAAGGAAATACCATTTTGAAGGCCTAGATCATCATCGAAGACATCAGGTATCAGTTAAACAAATAGCCATTAGATAGAACACAGAAATATAATAACCAATTTTCCAATCACTTACTGATGAGTGTTAGGTGGGTTAAAATTTTAGTTTTGTCTTAATTATTAAGGAGAGAATTAATCATATTAATGCAAAATGTGATCAATAAGTATTCTTCATTGGTTCTCTTTTTATAATTATATAATTTATATATATATGTATATATACATATATGTACTATATAATTATTGCAGTTGTTACATTTAAGGACTGTTCATAAAATTCTTTTGTTATATGGCTTAATTGGCCACTCTTCAACCAAGGAAATCTTCCACATTTTTTGGATACTAAATAAAGTAGCTCAGAAGTAGGATACTATTCCTGGATGACTGCCACTAATTGATATATCCTAATAAGATCCAATTTAATTTCTCCCCAAAAGATGAAAGAGTTATATTTGTGCAATGAGATATCTCATTGTGGAATGGATTGAGCCAGTCTAACATTCCCAGTTCTCAAACATAATAACTGGCTTCCCACTGGGAAGCCCCATAACTGGGAGCATTATGTTTGAGAACAGTTCCATAAGAACTGGAAACTTGAGCCAGTTTGACCGAGGCCACACCCATTCAGTGCTTAAGGCTAGGTAGCAATTGAGCCAAAGATGGCCTTTTTCCCCTAGTCAAAAAAGGAGGCAATAGTTAGGATAAAGATAAAGAAGAGGGAAGTGAGAAGTAAGCATCCTATTAAGTAAGCATCCTCTTGGAGCAAAGAATAGTCCTTCCATCCTCTCCTCCTTACTCCTCATCTCTGTTCATTTATTTAATTTTGTCTGAAATTCATGAATTTTCAGAGAAAATTGTTCATTCCCTCTGAGATTATTTTTCATTTATACTGAATAGAACTGCTATGTAAAATTCATGCTCTCTTCTCCCTTAAGAATGGGAACTCCTGTGCAAAAATGTTTGTGGCAGCCTTTTTTTTTTTTTGTGGTGGCAAGAAACTGGAAACTGAGTGGATATCCATCAGTTGGAGAATGGCTGAATAAGTTACGGTATATGCATGTTATGGGATATTATTGTTCTATAAGAAACGACCAACAGGATGATTTCACAGAGGCTTGGAGAGACCTATGTGAACTGATGCTGAGTAAAATGAGCAGAACCAGGAGATCATTGTATATGGCAACTACAAAATTATACGATAATCAATTCTGATGGACATGACTCTCATAAACAATAAGATGATTCAGGCTAGTTCCAATGATCTTGTGATAAAGAGAGCCATCTATACTCAGAGAGAGGACTGTGGGAACTGAGTGTGGATAATAACAGCATTTTCACTCTTTTTTTGTTGCTTTCTTACATTTTATTATCTTTCCCATTTTTTTCCTGTTTGATTTGATTTTTCTTGTGCAGCAATATAATTGTATAAATATGTATGCATATATTGGATTTAATATATATATATATACATACCATGTTTAACATATGTTGGATTACTTGCCTGGTTTTGCAAAGGTTTATGTGGAAAAATTATCCATGCATATGTTTTGAAAATAAAAAGCTTTAGTAAAAAAAAAAAAGAAAGAAAGTAGGGCAATGTTTTGGTATCTCTGTATCGCTGACACTTATCATATTGTCTCACAGTACCTGGCACATAGCAAGCATTTAAAAAATGTTTGCTGACTCTCCAATTAGAAATGAAAGACTATAGTAAATAGAACACTGACCCTGGAATCAGGAGGAGTTCAAATTTGATCAGACACTTAATATTTCCTAGCTATATGACCCTGGGCAAGTCACTTAACCCTAATTGACTAGCAAAAAAAAAAAAAAAAAGAAATGAAAGACTAAAATTGCAAATATTCTGGGAGGAATAACTCATCAGTGTGAATGAGTTTTAGTAAAGTGTAAATGAGTGTTCTTAGAGCCTTTGCTCCTTTAATGGGATCAGGGCCTAAAAAGCAGGAAAGCATGACAGGGAGGAGAATTCATGAACTGAGGGAGCCAGTAGGTGATGGAAGAGACATCAAAGAAAAACTTTGCCAAGTTTGCAAATTTACTTTTGGCCAGGCCTGTTTATCTTCATCTATCCTCAGACAAATTGATCAACAAGCTGACTTTATTGGGAACTGTCATGTAAGACATTTTTTATTACTGATCTGTTTGCTTTTAGCTTAGTGAAAAACTCAAAAGTTTTTCTCTAATTAATATTTATTGTAAGTTGAGAATCCCCAGCAGACTGAAATCCTGCCCAACTAGGTTACAATTCAAACTAGACAGTAGAAGTCAAATATAAACCATGACAGATGAAGTACTCATCAGTTCTCATTCATTGAAAATACCTTGACATTTCTAGGTGAAAATGCTTTTTTCCCTTACTCCTTTGATGTAATCCATTATTTGCCTAAAAAAGAATTCAAGTTGATGATATGGAAAATGTCCAGGCTTTTGGTTTTTTTTTTTTTTTTTTTTTTTTTAATGATCTCTAGAAGCACAGAAACTAATTTTTCTCCAGGTACTATAAGGTGAACACTGGCATATTAGAAGAGTTGTAGTTAGGAATTTTTTAATATGCAACGTACTATATATGGGATAAGAGACATGAAAGTTAGTGGAGGGTAAAGGGAGAGATTATAAGACACAAAACCACGTCTGAAGAGGCCTACGTCAGGAAAAGGAAAGATAGGTGGGAAAGGGGAGAATCCCAGACTAATGCACTGAAGGACTGCAAATACTGTTAATGTTTTCTAGATTTAAAGTTCTGTAAATTTTGTGTCCTGGGACAAAGCCCTTATCAACTTGCCCTAGTTATGCCTCTACACATTAGGCTCCCCAATCTGAGAAATCCTGATCCTCTTTCAGTAGATTATGGATTGGACAATTGCCTGAGAGGCCACAGTCCCCTTTTCTAGTCTTTCTAGCTTTGACAGTTTGGCATATTGTGAAAATAAGATCTTTAATTTGTAGCTAAATAAGTTGAGAATCTAAAACAACTTAGCTGTATCTTTATGATATTCATCTTTCAAGTTAATAGAAATACAATGCTATGTAGTACCATGGATAGAGCACAGGGCCCCTAGTCAGGAAGATCTAAGTTCAAATTCAGCCTCAGACACTTCAATTGCTGTGTGACCATGGAAAAATTATTTTATCTCTGTCTACTTCGGTTTCTTCATCTGTAAAATGGGGGTAATAATAGTACCTACCTTGAGGATCTTATTGCAAGGATCAAATGAGATCATATTTGTAAAGCACAATGCCTGGCATATAGTAGGTGCTTAATAAATGCTTGTTTTCTTCCTTAAAAGATAAGGTCATAGATCAAATGATGTACTGGGAATAAAATTTGAGTGAATAATTCTATGACCATCACTAAATCTGTCTAAACTTTTTTTTTTAAGTGGGTAACATTTACCCTTCTCATTATACTAAGAGCTGACATTTAAATAGTGCTTTGAGGTTTTTTAAAGTGGTTGACCTCAGAGACTCACAGAATAATAGAACTGGAGAATTGGAGGAGACCTCAGTGACCATCTAGTTTAATCTATACATAAAAGGTAAACATATATACCTACGTACATAACATGCAGCATCTCACTGGCTCTGTATAATCATTCTCAGTTACTTAGTAACTATTTATTAAGAAGTATTATGTGCCAGGCACTGTACTAAGCACTGGTGATTCAAATAAAATAAAATAAGGACAGTCATTGTGCTCAAGGAGTTTACAATCTAAGGGGAAACGGGAAGACAATATATAAAAAGGAAGCTAAAAGATGGGGGAGGAGGTAGCCAGAGTAGGACCATGTTGGAGGAGTTCAATGATTTGCAGCCTCATCTACAACATACTCATTTTTCCTAATGAGGAAACTTGAGTTTTAGAGAGGGTAAATGACATGCCTAGGATCACACACTGAGCAACTGTTAGAAATAAGATTTGAAGCCAAGACTACAAATCCAGTATTCTCTCCACTATATAGTCCTCCATTTGTTCCCAGAGGAACAACAACAACAACAACAACAAAATGCAGAGATTGGGACAGGGAAGGAATCGGGCAAATTAAATTAATTAAATAAATGAACACTTAACAAGTCTCTATTATGTGCTGGGACCTGTAGGTATTAAGATTAAAAAAATGATAATCTATACTTGCTATGAAGAAGTTTTTATTTCAAAAAAGAAGAAACCAAAACTAAAATTTTAAATAAGCATATTAAAGTTGGAGAAAAAATCTTTTCCCTCAGTAAGTTCTTAATAATAAGAATAAAGGAAATTACTTAAAGACATATTCCTAGAAATCAGAGGCAGCTAAGAGATATTTAAGAGATGTCAGTGGCTGAAGTTAAACCCATGGACATGCCATAAAGATGATGTAGGAGATGACTTAACATAAAATAATTCTTTGAGATTGCCCTCATATTATGCTTTCACTCCATGTGAAAAAGGAAAAAAGAAATACATTTTAAAAACTATTCCCAGATATTATACATTGTCCCCAGTTGCCAAGTGAGATGAAGTTTGATAATTGCTATTTTTACTCCCTCTGCTAATAACTGAAAGTTCTGAAGGTTAAAACTTACTGGTCCTTTCTTATTTTGTAACCAGGCTTGGGCAGCATGTAACCATATAACCATGCAATCATGACTTGGGCCGCAGGATGGTTTAGCATTGAAAAATCACAGCTTCTGGTGCCAGCTGCTGGGCACTAGACTGAAAATCTTTATCTTCTCGATAGCAGCACAAGACAAATGCTTCTCTGACCTGGAAAGGGGCCCAGAGGGCGCATGCAGAGTGTGGGTGTTTGGGAAGGGACCAGGGAAGAGGAACCAGAGGGGCAGCAAAATTTATTTCAGCAATTAGCCTTGGAAGGAAGAAAAAAAAACTGCTGCTTTAAAAAGCAAAGTGAGAAGTATCTAAAAATCAGATAAGAAAATAGAAGAGTCCTAGGGGACTATTCTTGGGATGGACAAACAGATTGCAGATACACACAATCTAACTCTTTTTCATTGGAAATTTATTTGGAAGATGTGTTTTTTGGTTTCAAAGGAATAAAAATAATAATTCTGGAGACAGTCTGTGCATTTTCCTATTTTCACTGGTGACAGACTGGTACTGGTGATCTGTGGGATTCAGAGTAGTGACTACTTAGAAGAGTACCCAGAGTAATTTTTTGGGGTGGAGAGAGTGTGTCAAAGGGTGCCATCTGGCCATAGGCTGGATAGAAGTCTTATGCTATCTCTCAAAGAGTCAACCTTTGGAAGCAGAGAAGGCTAAGGGGGAAGCATGCTAAGGAAATATGGAATTACCATTGCAGTGGGGGAAAAGTAGCTTCTCCTTTCCTATTAGTGTTCCATGAGCTCTGGCTAGTTATTGCTCTGGTATGATTTTAGTTATATAGACAGGTGTAATGGAATGTAAGCTGAGCAATCTTGGGCAAGCACCTCCTTCTTTAGTCTTCACCTTCCTCATCAATGAAACAAGACCGATGGTTTATAGTAGATGTCATAGATTTAGAACTAGAAAGGCTCTCAGAACCATGAACTACAATCCTTTCTTTTTATACATAAGGGAGTTAAAGCAAAGCCTTGGAAGCAAATTTTAAACTTAGGTCTTCCTGACTCTAAATTAAGGCTTCTATTTCTTGTGCCACCAAGTTACCTTGAAAACTTCTGGGTTATTAGATTCACCTCTAAATTCCATGCTTGTACAGTAATGAGTGACCCTATCTCATAGGATAATCTGAGGGGCATCCTGCTAGGAATTCTGATTTCTCTAAGTAAATGATTGAAAAGCACATTTGACATGTCTATGCCCTCTTCAGGGATCAAGTTATAATTAAACACAGGAAAACTCTCTGACAGCTGTAGCCAGCAGATTTGGACTTTGATATTTGCTCTTGCAAAAGCCGACAGCCATCTCTGATGTTGAGGTGCCACATGCACAACTAGTTAGGATAATTATGAAAGGTTTGTTCATTTATTTTGTTTGGCAAAAAAAAGCTTGCCAGGAGAACAGTCTAGTTTCAGCTACAGAGTCAAGCATTTGCTTACAAAAACACACAGGCACCTACATTTTTTTTTTCCTAGTGAGAATGCCAGTTCCAAAGGTTAGCTTGATATTGTGCCAACAAATAAGGAACCATAAATAAGTGGTTGACAAAGGGTAAACAAGAATGGGTTAGATTTTCAGGGAGGCATCTGGTGGGATGCCAGCACAGAGCTCAGATTTAACAGCTTCATTAAAGGGAATGTGTTAAAATGCTCATTAACTAAATTTACAAATGATATCCAATTGGGAGGTGTTGCAAACAGCAGGGAAGAGAGAAGGATAAAAAAGATACCCTCAAGGGACTAGAGACTAAAAATAAAAGCAGGAAATAAAATGAGATTCAACTCAGAAAACAGAGGCTAATTGACCTAAGGAAAACAAATCTTAAATGTGGAGGTTCAGAGAGAGCATTAGTTTAGAATTACTGCTGACTGAAGCTAGTTATAATTCAGTAGCAGTCTCTAATGAATGCCGTTAGATGGCATTGTGGAAAAGGAGAAGGATTGGTGTTGGTGTGTGATCTGGTGGGAGGAAATAAGGGAAATGAGGGAGTGGGGGTGTTGTTGCTAGTCCTTTGCCTATAGCCCCATGGAAATTGCTGGGAACCATAGTGAAACAGTTTGGGATTACAGGGTATAGGTATGAATGCTAACTGTAAAACACACTATTTCAAATAGTAATTAGTGTTCTTTACTATTTATTTAGGGATGTTTATCCTAGAGAATTTATATTAATTGTGTCTTTTTTTTTTTTTAAAGGATAATTTAAGAAATAGTTTCCAGCAGCTAGGTGGTGCAGTGCCACACTTAGCTGCAGACAGCTAGGTGACTCAGTAGATAGAGCACTGGTCCTGGAGAGAGGAAGATTCATCTTTTTGAGTTCAAATATGGCCTTGGACACTAGCTGTATGATTTTGGGCAAGTCACTTAACCCTGTTTGCCTCAGTTTCCTCATTTGTAAAACGAGATGGAGAAAAAAATGCCAAATCACTCCAGTATCTGTGCCAAGAAAACCCCAAATGAGATCATAAAAATTGGACACAACTGAGAAAAATGACTGAATAGCAAACTCTCATATTTTTCTTATGTGACCCGATTCTTAAAATATTCCCATTTGGGATAGTCCATATCTAAATAACTAATAAGGAGGGAAAAATCTGACTTTTGTAAGAGGTACAGTAGGAAGAGTGAGTGCAGAATTGAATTCAGAGAACCTGGATTTGGATTACAACTCTTCTACTTAGAACTTTGTGAACTGGAGTATCTCACTTGACCTCTCTGAGTCTTAGTCCCTTTTTTGTAAAAGAAGGTTGGACTTTAAGGTCACCTTCAAGTCTAAAACTTCAAATTCTAAAAAGGGAGACTTTAGAAGTAACAGCAAAAAAAGTCACTAGTTTCAGCCTTGAAATTCAGCTGTGCTACTGCCACACCAGGATTTTGTGGCGGTTTCTAGATGGCACATCAACATTAAGCATTGGATAGGCAATGGAGGAAAGCTCAGCAGACAGGAGAAATCTAGATTCTAATGTTGTATCTACTATTACACAATAGTGGGAATTTGGACAAGTTGCTTAACTTCTCTAGACATTAGAAGAATGTCTAGACATTATAGACATTGTTTCCTTTTCTGTAAAATGAGAGGATTGGGTTAAGTAATAGAAATCTTGTGCAATTAGGTTTTGTAAGCACAATCAAAATGTCAAGTGTTTTGCCTACTTGGGACATCTTCTCATCTTAATTATATGGAAGGAAGGAAGAAAAGAAGAAAGGAAGGAAAAAAGAAAGGAAGGAAAGAAGAAAGGAAGGAAGGAAGGATTTCTTTTTTGGTGTACAAAGGATATCATATCCTTATTTAGAGATGTTTTTAAAAGCCTTTTTTTTTTTTTCCTTTTCTTTTGGACATCTGAACCCTCCCAAGATACCTTGGGGTTTTTGGCTAGATCTCTTTTTTAAGGACCATTCCTTAAACCAAAATCAATCTGGTTCTCATTGTTAACCAATAGGTCCTAGGTCAAGCTCCATTTGGTCATTGTTGCAGTCCTGCTTGACTCAGATTGAATCTAAATAACAATCATTTCTGCTTTGGCCAGAAATCCTGAGGGTCTTTCCCTCCCAAATTTATTTATCTAGATTTTTTTTGAGAAGGAGGGGAGGAGTCTAAGTGAAAGGAGATTCTTTGTCTCACCCGCTACTAGTCTTAGTCACTGAATGGGTGCAGCCTCAGTCAAACTAAGACCTTTTGAAAACCTTAGCTTAAAAAGGCCAAGATCTCCCATTGTACCCAGGGCCATTTTCAGTCATCCTGATCTCTATCTTCCCACTGGACCCAGATGGTTCTGGAGGGGAAAATGAGGCAGGTGATCTTGCAGTTCTCCTCCATTTAAATCCAATTCACTTGCATGTCATGAAATCACCTCCATGATATTGAGAACAAAGGACAAAACAATTATATAATGTGTGTGTATATTTTTTATTATACAATCTATAATGCAGTCAAACTGACTTATTAACTTATTCTCCCATATTAAATTTCATCTCTTGACTCTATCTTTTCATAAGCTTTTTTTTTTACACCTAAAATATACCCTTTCCTTGCTTCTATCTCCTAGAATGCCTTGTTTCCTTAAGAGCTTAGCTTGATCACCACCAAAAGTCCTCTCTGATTCATTAGTTGCTAACGCTACTTTCATATCTTGCCTTGAATTTATTTTGTGTATTTCTACACCAAACTTTCTTTATGTATGTGTGTGTGTGAACTTGTCCTTTATTGGTTTCAAAGAAGAGTGAGGTTCATCTGATTCCTGCACCCTTTGTTCCTTTCTCCATACTTTCATACTCTTCTAAACATCCTGATTTTGATAAATAATAAGATTAACTCCTTTCTTCCTCAAAAGGAGAACGGATAGCCCAGCATAGACTGTCACCACTAGCAGGAAAAACCTTTCAAAGTGGTTGGTTAAATTCTAGGCTGAAGGATCATACTTTACAAAGGGTCTTCCTGTTCTCCACTATTGCCATTGCCATCCACTTTTATCATGGCTCTAAATTTTCCACTCTTTTCTAGGAAGATCTCAAACCCTCAAAAACTCTGCTTTTTTAAAGATCAAACTCTGGGTGCTTGGAATGAAAATCCCCTTGAAAAATAATTGTGACTAACCCCACTCCTTAACACAAAGTTCTTGAGTTTTCTATTGCTCTTCCTGAGCCAGTACAAACTCAGTCACTGTTGGGGTTCAGGGACTTTTATTTCCTCCAGGAACTGACAGTACTTCTTGTGTATAAAGGCATCTTTCAACTGTTTTTCAGATCTGCAAGGGTTTTGTCTTCCTTATATGAGGAATAAGCTGTTCTTTTTGGAACTCCCCTAGATTGCCCTGTTTAGTCTGATCATGAGGGAAAATTAAGCAGTTCTTTTCCATATGAGGATATTCTTTCTCTCTCTCTCTCTCTCTCTCTCTCTCTCTCTCTCTCTCTCTCTCTCTCTCTCTCTCTCTCTCTCTGTCTCTTTCTGTGTCTCCGTCTCTGTCCCTTTCTGTTTCTGTATCTCTCTATCACACACACACACACACACGCAAACACACACACACGCAAACACACACACACACTTTTTGAGAATGGACAATTCTTGATCCCTTCCATTCCTAACCTGATTATGCAATTTTATGATATGTTTACTACACCCCAGTAGCATCTTTTATGGACATATGAACACATTCACTCACATACCATTCACAATGTCCCTGTCTACATTCCATTTGGCACGTGCCCCCTGGAATGAAGGAATGTGGCAAGAGTCCAGGGGGGGGGGGCCACTGGACCAGCTGCTCCTGCTACCCCAGATGCTTCCAGGGCAGCCTGCCACAGTTGGCAATGGAGGGCAAAGAGGAAGAAGGGAGAGTAAGTCACCAAATAGTTCCTCTAGCTTAGATTCTTTTTTTTTTTTTTAAAGGTCCATACAATCTTAGTTTTCTGTGACTGTGAGAGAATAGGAAAGATGTTAATTTTCAGTGTAGCATTTGTAGGGTAGAATATAGATAGGTTTTCCCTCCATTGTCAGTTCTAAGT
This sequence comes from Sarcophilus harrisii, assembly GCF_902635505.1. Classification (NCBI taxonomy): domain Eukaryota; kingdom Metazoa; phylum Chordata; class Mammalia; order Dasyuromorphia; family Dasyuridae; genus Sarcophilus; species Sarcophilus harrisii. Next base: position 144,590,824 of record NC_045429.1, read on the forward strand.
AAAACTGGGAAATCCTGTGTGTTGAGCATATTCTCTTATGATATCAGTCCACTTTTTTGAGGTATTCATTGTCCTCTTACTGTTCTGCTGGGATCCATGGTAACTCAGTTAGTGCACTATGTCTTATTTATCAGACTTCCATACTCTGTCAAAGTTCTCTATTCCCTATTCCCCTTTCTCTGTTCTTGTCTTTTAACTACATGTTCCGGATTCTATTTCCTCAGAATCCTCCTCTTTGCAAGGTCACAGATAATTCAATGAATGAATCCATGTAAAGGTTTCAATGCTGTTTAATATGTTAATATATTCCTCCTAGATACCATAAATGTTTCTAAAAGGAATCCTCAAAAGGTACTACCTTAAAGTTAAGTGATCTTTCTAATGATCAGAATCAACATGGGCTCAGAGAGCAAATGTTTTCATATAGTCAAAGTTTTATGGCAACTTTAAAATCAACCCAACATTGGCACTATAACCAAACCATCTACTCTGTCTTCACATGTAAAATTTCTGTGCAAGAACATGTTTGTGGGAAACCACAAAACAATTCTTCTGATCCACAACTTTCTATAATTGCAAAAAATCATTTTTTCAATACAGGCAAATTATGTCAATGCTGCTGTATGGTATTGAGTGCTGCTTCAAAAAAAAATAGAGGATGACCATCACACAAAGAGCAGTGGAACATCACAGAGATAGTTAGGTGTTATAGTGGATAGAGTTTTAGACTTGGGGGTCAGGAAGAGATGAATTCAAATCTGTCTCAGATACTTTCTTTGAAACTGAGCAAGCCATTTAATCACCTCTATTTCATCTACAAAATGACAGTATTGGATATGATGGTCTCTAAGGTCCTTACCAGATCCAAATTTCTGTGGATTCTATGAAATGTTGCTACATTTAACAAATGAAGAACTTTGAAGAAAAATATCATGAAAGGTTGCTACATTTAATAAATTAAGAACTTTGAAGAAAAACATGAGTCAAGGAGGTTATCAAAGAATTAGATGACAAAAAAGAGAAGATGGGCTGGTCACATTGAAAAAGTAAGAATATGGCCATAGTGCTTAATTAGTTCTCTTAAGATAACTGGGCCTCTAGCAATCTTGGTGGACCTCCAGTGGTGAACATCTGGGAGAATCTGCATAAGGTATATTTCATAGATGGCTTGAGTCAAGATCATTGGAGGCAACACCCATATCAATTAGATCATAGACCTATTTGAGCACCTAAATATTGAATACAAAACATGAAGGAAAGAGGAATTAACAAGAGAGCCAAGATAATTCTATAATGAGGGATTATCAATGAGGGATCAACTCATATGGACAGGTACAGAGTGAGTGGTCTGATTCATTCTCCCTTTAGAGCCTGAGTAAACATTTTGTGGCTATTTCTTGTTCCCTTACTTCAAGGTGAAATAAAGGTTTTCATTTAGTTTCTGAACCACAACTGGGTGTAGAGACAAAAGCTACCAATGTTTTAATCTAATTCTTTTTTCCCCGCCTGAATGCATTGCAGGGACAAGGTAAGAAGTAGTGTAGGGACAGTGGTGGCAGCAGTGGGGGCATCTATTGGCAGCCTCCTGCCTCTCCCAGGTCAACATGATATCCATGATCATATAGCTACCTTGCTGTTGCTTCAGTCCTTCTTGAGGTAGGTGGCACAGTGGATAGAGCACAAGCTCTGAAGTCAGGAGGACCTGAGTTCAAATCTGATCTCAGACACTTAACACTTCTTAGCTGTGAGACCCTGGGCAAGTCACTTAACTGCAATTGCCTCACGGGAACAAAAAAGAAAGGTGACCTGCTTCTATTAATTCAAAGAGGTTTTGGGGAGAACTTCAATTATTAATTTTAGCTCAATAGATACAACTAAATTGCATTTGTCATTTTGTAGGACATTAAATTTGTTTTAAACACTTCATAATCATATAGAACATTCTAAAAGTCTTTGTGCAAATTTAACTTTTCAAAGCTTTTAAATAAAAAATAAAGTTATGAAAATTTAGATCTGTACCAAGACTTTTGGTAGCCTATATAGTGTTTTAAGGTTATAAAGAATTTTTTTTACATGGGAACTCTGTGAAATAGGTTATGTAAATTTTCCGAATGAAAAAACTGAAGTTTGAAGAGATTAGTTGATGAGTGTGAGGGCTGAGGTCTGATTGCCAAAGCCTCAAGTATAATGTTTTTTCCACAATGACACTCTGCCCCCTAGAAATTCAACAGAGCTTCTTTTTTCTCCCCTAGGAATAAATGTAATGAAATTCTTTAGAATTGTAGCCAGTTATTTCGGAGAACTGAAAACTTAGAATTGGGAGCAGATAAAATAGAATTATATTAATGTCTAGAATTGTAAAAGACAACTTGTGGAGAACACCAGAATAAGAATTAAAAGATGAATTAGAAAAATTACATTCGAATTGATTGCCATAGCTAGAATATATTGGAATATCATCAAAATAAATATTTCTTAGAATTTAGAGTACTAGGTATGTGCTTATATGAACATATATATTTATATGTACATATATACATATATATACATATGTGTATGTATATATGTATACACATACCTATATCTCACATATATGTACATACATATATACTTCATATTTATATTTCTGGGGGAAAGGCAACATGATTTAAATTAGTATGAGATAATATATAAAATACTTTTTAAACCCTAAAATATTTACTGGATATTAGTAACAATAATTTTTTATTATTTTTTTAAGGAACTCAAGAGGTTTAGATTACTCTCCTATCATTTAATATATATGATTAGCTCATTTCCAAAGAATCTATCATTAAAGTTACTTTTAGAAAGAGGGTATACCAAGAGGATTGAAGGATCATAGATTTATTTAGAGGTGCAAGAGAGAGTAATTCAACTAGAGTTTATGAACATGATTCTAGTTCATGCTATATTCCCCCTCTCTGTCTCTGTCTCTGTCTCTGTCTCTCTGTCTTTGTCTCTCTCTCTTTCTCTCCCCCCACCCCCAACACAAAGACACACAGACACAGGTAATGTTTTAGATAGAGTAGAGAAAAATGTTCTTTAAGTTTTCTAGATTATTAAGAGGCTAGGTATCTTGATGAAAATTTAAAGTGCATTTATCAAGTTGAAGGACTTGAAAAAGTTCAGTGGGGACAAGGGTAAGGTGAAGACAACTGTGGCTAAGGAAATGAAGAAGTGGTCCCTCCTGTTCTTACTTCCTCACTTCTGTATAGATTACACTTGCTCTGCAATGCTCTCTGCAATACCGTTCTCTTTTCCTTCTCTTTCCCTATGTATCCAAAGCTTGAAATGCTTAATAGCTTGAAAAATATGATCAGGATTGAGGCATTCTAACCCATTTTTACTATATATATATATATATATTTACAATATTTAGTAAAAGAGAGAAATATCAGCATCTTAATATCACTGTGAAGAAACTGAAGCAGGTAAATTAAGATTAGGAAGCTGAAACTCAGATAGTTCACAGAGTCACACAATGAAGGAGGTAGGACTTAAATCTAGGTCTTCTTATCATACTTTTCACTAGTATTCATGGACAGAAAACTACTTAAGTAACCCAGATATTTCAGAAATGGAAGGACATTTTTCTCTAGTAGAAAACTATTTATTTTTCAGCTGATAAAACATTCAACCAAAACCAAATTCAAATATATTAAACATTAAGGAGGTACCCAGTATGTATGAGATACTATTTTGGGCACTGAGGAAGATACAAAGGTAAAGAAAAAATCAGGACCTGGAAAAATTTATAATCTAGCCAGGAAGATAAAACACATAAGCAAATAAATATGCAACAAAACAGAATGAGCAGTAACATTTTTAAGAGGCACAAGGTGACTTTTAAAATAAAAAGACCATTTTTGATGACAAGGGGAAAATCAGAGAAGGAGTGGTTAGTATATTATGGATATAGAAATGTACAGATGTATTTACACAAATTCCCCATCTGGATACCAATCAACACTAATTCTTATTATGTCTTCAGAATTAAAGACTCAAACAGCCATCACACCTAATATAAGATATCACATGATTCTATTAAGAGGAGTTGGGCTGTTTATGTCTCCAAATTCTCTCTCCCGCCTAATTTGATCAATAAATTTCATTTTGTCCTCTAGCTGAGAAAACAGAAATGTGCTACTAATCCTTCTAAAAGAAACCTCTGTCTTGTTAGGATTAAGAGGGCAGAGTCCCATGACACAGCATAGAGTCAAATCTTGGCATTTGAGGAAGCTTCCCCCTTTCAAGAACCGTCGGCAACCAGTCAAGTTAGAACTGCATTTTGGCAATTGCACAGAAAATATTACCAGCCAAAAGTCCTGCTCGGACTCTGAATGTATTTTTTTTTCCCCTTCTGAAAACAAGAGAAACACGTGTAGTGAGAACAGCCTTTGTGCTTTTGGAATCTTTTTCCTTCCTTCCTTCCTTCCTTCCTTCCTTCCTTCCTTCCTTCCTTCCTTCCTTCCTTCCTTCCTTCCTTCCTTCCTTCCTTTCCTTCTTTCCTTCTTTTCCTTCCCTTCTTCCCTTCCTTCCTTCTCTTCCTTCCTTCCCTCTTTCCCTTCCTTCCCTCCTTCTCTTCCTTCCCTTCCTTCCCTCCTTTTCCTTCCTTCCTTCCTTCCTTCCTTCCTTCCCTCCTTCCCTCCTTCCTCCTTCCCTTCCTTCCCTTCCCTCCTTCTCTTCCTTCCCTCCTCCCTCCTTCTTTCCTTCCTTCCTTATTTCTCTTCCTTCCTTCCCTTCCTCCTTCCCTCCTTCCCTTCCTTCCCTTTCCTCCTTCCCTTCCCTTCCTTTCTTCCTTCCCTTCCTTCCCTTTCCTCCTTCCCTTCCTTCCCTTCCTTCCCTCCTTCCCTCCTTCCCTTCCTTCCCTTTCCTCCTTCCCTTCCTTCCTTTCTTCCTTCCCTTCCTTCCCTTTCCTCCTTCCCTTCCTTCCCTCCCTTCCTTCCCTTGCCTCCTTCCCTTCCTTCCCTTCCTTCCTTCCTTCCCTCCCTTCCTTCCCTTCCTTCTTTCCCTTCCCTCCTTCCCTCCTTCCCTTCCTTCCCTTCCTTCCTTCCCTTCCCTCCTTCCCTTCCCTTCCTTCCTTCATTCCTTCCTTCCCTCCCTCCTTCCTTCCTTCCTTCCCTCCTTCCCTTCCCTTCCTTCCTTCCTCCTTCCCTTCCCTTCCTTCCTTCATTCCTTCTTTCCTTCCCTTTCTTCCTTCCCTTCCTTCCTTCCCTTTCTTCCTTCCTTCCATCCCTCCTTCCTCCTCCCTTCTTTCCTTTCTTTTCCTTTCCTTTCCCCTTTCCTTTCCCCTTTCCTTTCCTTTCCTTTCCTTTCCTTTCCTTTCCTTTCCTTTCCTTTCCTTTCCTTTCCTTTCCTTTCCTTTCCTTTCCTTTCCTTTCCTTTCCTTTCCTTTCCTTTCCTTTCCTTTCCTTTCCTTTCCTTTCCTCTTTCCTTTCCTTTCTTTTCCTTTTCTTCCTTCCTTCCTTCCTTCCTTCCTTCCTTCCTTCCTTCCTTCCTTCCTTCCTTCCTTCCTTCCTTTTCTAGGACAGATCCAAATAAAATGAAAAAGCACTGAGAAAAACTAAATTGATTGGTTTTCTTTATGAGCTTTTCTGGGATTCTCAAGACTTTTGAGCTGATTTGTTATCACTAAAAAGTTCACATTTCAGAACAGCATTTTGGCTGTCATTAACATCACAGCAAGGCACTGATAAACTTTTAGATAGTATTGCTAAGATTGGAAAATCTTCCTCATTTGGTACAACTGTTTGATTCTAAATGAGACAAAAAAGCTATCTTTGTAGCTGATACCTAGCATTTTCAGGTACACAGTAGCATTTTCAGATGTATAAAGCATATACATTTCTCTGCTCATCTTCTCAACAATTCCTGGAAGGTGTTGCTATTCTTATTTTATAGATAAGGAAACCTCCATCCTGTAAGACTAATAGCCTGCTCAGAAGCACAAAGCTAAATATCTGAGGCAGGATTTGAACTCAGTTCTTGCAGATCCAGGTCCAGCATTCTCTATAAAATCATACTGCCACTCAAGGATCCTGGAGGAGAGAGGGCACCAAAGCTACCGGTACCTTTTCAGCTGGTCTAGAGTTCACATTGATTAATATCTTTTATAGGTCTCCAGATTTTCTGCAGGAGTCTTTCTTTTACTTAATTTACTATAAATTTTTCTTTTCTTTTTTTTCTTCTCTTAAAAAAAAAAAAAAAAAAACAACTCACAGACTACTGCAATTGTCTTATTTGAAAACACATTTGAAACACAATGGAAATATAATCAGAAGTGTCCAGCAACCATTTAAGAAAACCATTGTGGTGATGAATTAGAGAATACAAATCACTTAATGCTGTCCCTTTTCTGGTCCCTGACCTTAACTACACTGGTTTAGATACACCCAGAACTGCTAGCAAATGTGGAAATAGTTTAAAAAGTTCATACATAACAGGAATTAGAAAGGCTTTGATTTTAACAATGCCATGGTTTTCCTGTTTATCTAAATATTTTAATTGCTTGAAGAATATATTATATAATTAAAACAAGCATTTTCCTAGGTGAAAAAAACAAAACAAGACATTTGAAACCTACAAGCTCTTCTGACCTATTAGTTCTAAGAGACCCTTAGATATTTGAATAATTTTATACCTGTGTCCCAGGGTAGCCCCACTTCTGGATGTCTCTGTTAAAATGTCAAAAAGCCAGGCATAAAGCAGTGTTAAGAATGAAAATGTATAACCTACGTACCGGGCAATCTTGCTCCTCCATGAAATGAATTGCTTGTGTTCCTATCAGGCCATATGTAGAAATGTACTTTAACTTCCCATTGACTCAGTTCTAATGAATCTACAATACTGATGTAATGCTTTTTAATGTGGATCTGTTTTCAATTCATGGCAGATGTGGGACACTATTATAGCCTTGGGGATTATCAACTTTAAAAACAAATCGCTGTTGGGATGATAAGTTGAGATGTAGTAACTGCTTCCTGAGGCCTATCTGGGGTTCATTCCAAATACTTAATGTACAATATAATCCCTTGACAGAAAAGGCATTTTTTCCTCCTTAGGTTCTCAGGCTTTAAATCAGGGCTGGGAGATATATCCCAGCAAGTTTAAAAATAAAATTGAACTTTCTTAAAATTGTTAAAAAGTGATTAAAAAGTTCCTTCATTCAAACTAGTCCCAGTGGTGTGCTTGATTAATTGAATATAGTTAGTTTTCAAATTAAAATAATGTAGTTCTAGTTCATTGTTTTCTTGGCTCAAAGAAGACTAAAGGTAAACTATTCCAAGACTTCCTCACAGCGATGTTCAGAAATTAATTTAACATGATAGGCCTTAATGTTCTTAAATTAGTGTTTGTAAATGCATGACTGTCCAGTTCTCAAAGAGCTCTTTCTCTGCTGGGATCAATGGTGTAAATTTGGTATATGGAACAAGCTTTTTACTTTGATCTTACTGACTTGGACATTTTCTAACAAGGTGGATTGTAACTTATCTTTCCTAGGGGCCTCTTGTTTATGTTTTCCTATAAATCTAATATAGGGAGTCTGTCCAATATGCTGGGGGCTCTTAGCCTTTGGTTCTGAACATAGTGATGAAACATTCATGCTCTTAGTTTATCAGCATTCTCTTGCTCTCATCATTGGTTGCTACAACCTTTTTTTCCAATAATAAATTCCTCTGATGATAACATATACACTACTTTTCCTGAGCCATTCCTTATTTAATTATTGCTGCCTGTTCATGTCCAGCTACCTCCACTGCCTTTTGAATGATCTTTAGTTTTAACTCTTCTGAGATCAAGTTAAAAACATGGGCTTTTGTTCCATAATTTTATTCATTTTTTAAAAAACCTAACTATGGCTGAAAATATTATAAGCAATTGAATGACTCTGGGCAATGAACTCTGTCCCAGACTTTTAGTGTATATATTGATTTAATTCAGAAAATTCTGTGGAGGTCTTCATAGAGTTTCCCTGTTTCTTTGTCTTTCTGGGACAGATGATGATGATGATGAATGGTGATCTTCATAATGATATTTTGCTTTTCTGAATAAGTACTATAAAGGCAGAATGAGCAAGTATCCCACAAAGTGTTGTTTTTTGTTGTCTTTGAAAATGGTAGAAGATTATGTGATGATCAACTGTAATGGATGGACTTGACTCTTTTTAGCAATGCAGTGATTGAAGGCAATTCTAATAGGCTTGGAACGGAAAATGCCATCTGCATCCAGAGAGAGAACTATGGAGACTAAATGTGGATCAAAGTATAGTATTTTCAGCTTTTCTTTGCTTGCTTTTTTCTCCTGTTTTTTTCCCCTTTTGTTCTGATTTTTCTTTTTCAACATGACAAAAATGAAAATATATTTAAAATGATGGTGAATCATTTTATCTATATCAGATTGCCTGCTGTCTTGGAGAGGGTGAGGTAAGGAAAGGAAAGTGAAAAAACATTTGGAATACAGAATCTTACAAAAATGAATGTTGAAAAGTATCTTTACATGTATTTGGAAAAGTAAAATATTACTGAGAAAAAAAAAGAATGCTAGGAAACCAATTCTGCCTTTTCCTTTATTTGCCTTTCCATGGAAATCATGTGAGATATATTTCTAACCAATCCTTCCTTATATCGTCTTATTTTCATTTATAGCAAGACTATCAATATTGATAGATGTCATGTCCTCCAATAGTAGTACATGCTGTTGAACACTGAAGCAGAAATACATGATTTAAAATCTTGCCTCAGGAATTGACTAGTTGTAAAATTAGGACTTCACCTCTTTGAACCTCAGTTTCTTCATCAGTAAGACAAGGATAAATATATAGTACCTCTCTCATAGAATTGTTGTGAGGGCCAAATTAAGTAAGATACATAAAGTGATTTTTCAATGTTAAAGGGCTAGATAAATGCCAGTGATCCTCAGCAATGTAATATTTTTCTTTAATTTTAAAATTGTTGATTTTTATCATTGTATTTATACCAAAAATATTCTTATCCTTTACCAATTCAAGCTTTCCCTTGTAACAAAGAACAAAGAAGAAAGAGAAAATGTTTAAATAAAATTACCTAATATGCTGATTGTATCTAATGTTGTATACAATATTCAATGACCAATGTCTCCATTTCTGCAATGGAGTAAGTATTGCAATGTAATTAATGTAGCAACATTTCATTAGAGCAAAACAGCATGAGTGTTTCCTGATATTTGTAATAATGGGATTGTTCCTGAATTTCAAAGTGTGCATTATTCAAAATAAGTGGATAGATTGAGGGCTGGCCTGCTTCTAGCACATAAAAGCTATATGATGCTGGGCCAGACATATAAAAACAACAATAATTGCAGCAGCAGCAACAACAATAAGAAGAATAAAGCCCAATCCACTATTTTAATAGAAGTTTCCATTTCAGAAAAATTTTGAAAATAGAGAGACTTGGTTGAAGAAATCAAAATAATTTTCAACAAAGGGTATATATTCAATCCCGTGATCCTCTGTGCTACTGGAATTATCATAAAGATACTTCTAGATATATTTCAATAATTTTATTCAATTTCATAAAAACAGTTATCTAATTATCAATCCACAGAACATTAACTATAAAAAAAATCAGAGCCAAGTAGTGATTTTCTATCTGAATTCTATTGAAATAAAAGATGAAAAGATGGATATCAATAAAAGTAGCAACAGTTAACAATCTCACGTATATAGCATTTCAAAGTTTACAAAAAGTTGTAACAAATTTTCTCATTTTAACCTCAGAACTATTTGAGATAGGTGCTATTATTATCCCCATTTTGCAGATGAGAAAACTGATACCCATTAGTCCAAATCATTCTAGTTCCAGGCCCACTTCTGATGTTGGCTGTTTGATCCTGGGAAAGTTACTTAACTTCTCAGAAATTTTTGGCAATTTTCTAAGAATATAAGTTGTAAGCAAATGCCAATATGAGGGGCAACTAGATGGCACAGTAGATAGAATACCATCTCTGAAGTCAGGAAGACCTGAGTTCAAATCTAGTCCCAGACACTCAACATTTACCAGCTGTGTTATCCTGGGCAAATCACTTATCTCCAAATGCCTTTCAAAATAAAACAAACAAACAAAAGAAAATTCCAATTTGAATTGTAAGAGAGAATTTCCTCACTAGAGTTTCGAGTTCCATATATCAGTAAAATCACAGATTCTATCTCTGTTCCAGATTAAATAAAATCTTCTAAGTATCCGGTGCTTTGCCCATATTACTTTATTTTATCCTAAAATAACCTGTAGCATATATGAGTATTTTCCTCAATTTATAAATGAAGAAATTGAGTAGAGGTTAAGCAACTTTTCCAAGCTCACACAATTGGCATGCATTAGTCAAGGCTCAATTTCAGATTTTCTGACTCTAAATTCAAGACATTTTCTCTGATATCAGACTTAGACAAAATATGAAAAGACATAATCAATAAATTCCATTTGTGAATAGGAAGAAATTATTCTGAAATTATATCTTTGCAAAATTTAATTCTCATTAGTATTCTTCTGGGAAAGTTTGGATGTAATTCTGATTTTAGAAAAACTGCAAAGTCTAGACCCCAAATAAGAGGGGCCTGGTTTAAAAAAATAGTCTCAATTTGAATTCAAAATAATGAAAAAGCAAGGGAGAGTTATAGTTTTCAAGTGAAGTCATCCAGCTACGGAATGTATGCTACAATAATCTTATGATGCAGCCTCAAGAAATGACTTTTCAAAGACTTAGAATTTTACAATAGAAAATAAATATCTGTGATTTGAAAAATAGTAAGGAGGAAACAGAAACATCTGTTGCCATCCACAGCCACAATTTGGCCAAATTTAGCAACCAAGAAGCAGCTGATTTGATTTTTCATTTTCACTACATATGCTATGTTATTTTCATTACATCTGATCCCCCAAACTCTCCCATGAGGGCTGAAATAAATATCTAAGACATTTTATAGTCATAATATACCTTTGGGTTTGGGAGTCAAGATTTTCATGTGTGTGTATCATATTGAGCAAAGCTTCTTAAGCCATGGATCACAAACCCATATCTGGTCACATAACTGAATGTGGAGGTTGCAAAAATATGATTTATTATCAGTATGTTTGATTTGTATACTTATTTTATATAACAAAATACTTGGGTTTGCATAAATATTTTTTGGCAAAAAGGGGTCAAGAGGGGAAAATTTTTCCATGGGGAGGATGTGAGGGAATATAATTAACATTTTTTTTTCAATGACTATTAATTGACTTCTTCAGTGAATCAACTGATTATCCATTTGAAGTGTCTGTTAACATTTCACAACGTTTTGTGGGACAACTGGGGTTTTACCTGAGGACCAGAAATTCAGGGTATACATTCTTCCCCACCCACTCTATCCATATAGCATCGTGATTTCAATTTGGGGTGGGCTTCTTCCCAAGTGCACCTACTCCAGAAGACCTCTCTACTTCTATCCTCCTTTCCACTTGTCTCAGTTTCAAAACGATTGCATACTAATCCTTTAAAAGCATTGAAAGGTTATTCTCAGATTACTGATCCATCAGTGAAGATTGCATAAATAGAAGCAACAGATTCTAGTTTATATACCAATCAAATCCAACAAGCATCAAGGAACAGTGGAAAGAACATTGACTTTAGAGGCAGAGGAAAGTCCCTCTCTGGCCTGTGTATGAGCTTGGCTGAGTCATTTAATTTCCTTGGACCTCAATTTCCTCATTTTTACAAAAGAGGATTGAACAAAACAGCTACTAAAGTCTCTTTCAGCTATTCTTCTATTCTATCAAGCAACTATAAAGCAAGGTACTAGGCACTGGGGATACAAACATGAAAGAAAAAGCCTTCTTTGTTCTCAAGGAGTTTACCTGCTACACAAAGAAAATTGGCTATTAATATTTTTATTATGAATTTAATCAATATCATTAACAAAAAGGAAACATCTGTAACATCAAAAGCAGCAATAACAGTGAACTCTACAGCCTTTTCTTATCCTTATGATTTACAAACAAATCTTTTACATAATTCAGTGTTCACACATCATTTTAAAATCTACTCTTCACTTTGAATGACTTTGGATGGACCTCTTTTTATTATGGCAAATTCCTCATACTTGTCATTCTTAATGACAATATAATGCCCTGTTGCATTAACTTGACACATTCTGAATTTGACTCTTTGACTAATGAATTATTCATTTGATTATTCATTTTTCATCAAGTTATTAACATATATTCACCTTTCTTTCACAGAATTCATAGATAATGCTTCTTAAATAGAAACATCAGTCAGTAAGTTAGAACAGATAGACATGTATATATACCAGGCTTGACCTAAGAATTTGGAAGCAGGTGACATTTGTCTTAGTATGTTCTCTTCATTTCTTACTTCCTTTACCAGGTTCAAATTTTTCTTCCTTCCCTTTCTCCTGTCCTCTCCCCTCCTTTTTGACATCTTGGGCAAGTCCAGTAATTACTCTGAGCCTCAGTTTCCTTATTTGTAAAATGAAGTGATTGACGAGATGGTCTCTGAGGTGCCTTACAATTCTATAGCTATAATCCTAATCATTCTTCCCCCTATTCCCAGGACCATCATCAAGAGAATAACACAGAATCTGTTCTGGAAAGAATAGGATTACATGAGATGTAAGAGGCAGTTGTCACAATAACTGCTCTATAAAGAGGATTTGTTTTAAAGACAACTATTAAGAGAGCTTCAGATATGTATGTAGGCCTATGTTGAAGATCTATTAGAATTATCCTTCTCCCAACTAGAAATAAAGATAAGGACTTGTGTGATTTCAGTGGTGAGGACCTCCCTATACCCATTCAGGCCAGCCTCTTAGCTAATTATCTGACTGAGTTTTGCTCAGAGAAATGGAAGTCTAAGTAATTGCCAATATGTGTCAGTGACAAAACTTGAACCCAGATCTTTTTAGTTCTACTATACTCACCCAAGCCAGAATTTTAACAAATAAAAGTTATGGCTATACATTAGGGATGGTATTTTGTATTTTTAAAGTATTTTTTGGGAGAAATATGCATTTAGGTTATAGCAATGATTAAAAGGAGGCTGCAAGTTCAAAGGAAAGGGGATTACAGAAATCTGTATTGGATTGAATTTCACGATATCGAGATTCTCCGTAAAACCAAAGAGAATAGATTCTGTGAAACCCTGAATTTTTTTTTTAAATCAAGATATCTATAGAAAGCATGAAAAATTCCCATGCTTGTGAACTTATCAGAACTTTTTTGTTAACACAAGTGATTCAAGGCTCTTTTTCAAGGCCAAATTGTAGAGGGGATAGAGTCAGAGAGACCAGAAAATAAATGATAACTGCTTGGTACTCTAGGTAATTCTCTAAGATTATAAATTTCAGAGTTGGCAAAGATTTGTATTATTACAAGGTGTTCCTCATCAGGAGCATCTTACTGATGAAAACATAGGTCTGGCTGGGAAAAAAAAGGAGACAAAGATGCCCAGTTTGAAATTTCCAGTGTGGAAAATTCCTTCACTTAAACAGATCGGCAAGGGTTCCATAATATAGTTTTAGGGAATTGCCTGAGTACATTGAGGTATTAAATGATTTGTTGTACAGCAAGTGAAAGGAAGGATTTGAACTAAGGTTTTCTTGACATCATAGTCATCTTCCATGTATCCATATTGTTTCTCAATCTATATTACATCTTCTAGAATATATAAACAAAAGTAAATAAAACTTTACAAAATGGATTAACTGAAACACTTAATTTCTTTTAAATTAGCAAAGAAATAATAGCATCCAAGACACAAGATGTATGTAGAAATGTGTGACTATGCAGCCACCAAGTTTAATAATTCAAAAAATTTAAACCAATTCCTAATATGAGAGGGTTTTTTTTTTTTTTTAATGTTTCAGTTCAATGCAAAGCTGGTTTTGATGGTTGAATTATAAACTCCTAAAAATCAAGGTCTGTAATGAAAATGCTGACAGACGCCTCACTACAGCAGTGCTATTGGGCATAGCTATAGTCATCAGTTTTAATGAGAGCTGTTAATATCACCTCCATCAAAATGGTTGCCCAGGGCTGACTCATTGGGCCTTGCACAGGTGTTCTCCGCCAAAAGTGTAATGTAGGTTATTACATTATCAATGAGGCACAGATGTGCTTTCTGTCTGAACTGGAGGTGTTGTTATTGCCAAGTACATAACTCTTTCAGTAGGTCCCAGATCTGTTTGTATCAAGATGCGGTTCTAGTTCAGTGAACCTGAGTACTGCCTTCTGGTTCCCCAGGACACGACCATTTAGAAAATGAGTTTAAGAATGCAAGAAAGCTGGACACGTAAAAGGCAGGTAAATGATTTTTTAAAGTCCCCCTAAACACACCTAACAAACCTTCCTCCCTCTCTCCCTTCCTTCCGCCCTCCCTCCTCTCCCTTCCTTCCTTCCTCCCTCCTTCCCTTTCCTCCTTCCTTCCTTCTTTCCTTCCTTCCGTCCTTCCCTCCTTCCTTCCTTCTTTCCTTCCGTCCTTCCTTCCCTCCCTCTTTCCTTCCTTCCCTCCTTCCTTCTCTCCTTCCCCTCTCCTTCCTCCCTCCCTCCCTCCTTCCTTCCCTCCTTCCCTCCCTCCCTCCCTCCCTCCTTCTCTTCTTTCTCCCTCCCTCCTTCTCTTCTTTCTCCTTCCTTCCTTCCTTCCTTCCTTCCTTCCTTCCTTCCTTCCTTCCTTCCTTCCTTCCTTCCTTCCTTCCTTCCTTCCTTCCTTCCTTCCTTCCTTCCTTCCTTCCTTCCTTCCTTCCTTCCTTCCTCTTTTGGAGGACAAAACCAAATTGATGTACAATAATTTGCTTATTTGTTTATATCTTCATATATCTTATATATTCAATCATACATTCATTCAAATATCTTTGTAAACATCTATCACATAGATAAGTGAACACTCTTTGCTGGGTGCTGAGAATGGTGTAGAGAAGAATAAGACATGGTCCTTTTCTTGTAGGTGCTTAAAATGATTCTTCTGTTTCTTTTCTAATCTTTGCACTGATTTAGAATAAACCTCTACACACACACACACACACACACACACACACACACACACTTTTGCATTACCTTTTTTCCCCTTCTTTAGTAGGAGTGCTGTTGTGGTTTTTTTTTTTTTTTTTTTCCCTTCTACGGTTGGCTGTTTACCCAGTGACTTCATCCCTGGCTTATTAATGATCCCTCCTACTTCCAACCCCTTAACCCTCACCCCAGCAACACACAAACACTATTCACTGAGCTATTGTTAGAGTTTTTGTCTCGGGGATCTGCTTAGTTAGGGGTTGGATTTACCTTAGAGCCAGCAGCCTTAGACTCTCTATCCTAGACAATGGCCTAAACTGAGCAAGGCCAAACCAGGGGCAAAGCATGGATTTGAAAGCTTGATTGGAAATAAATCACAGTGCTCATTAAAAATATTGCTTTCGCCTCTATTCTCTTAAAATTAAATTATTTTTCTTCAATAACCTTTTTCAACTTATATTCTTCCCCTTCTGTCTCCCATATTCTTCAAATTGGGAAGAATAATAAAACAAAAACAGAATCCTTATAACAAATATACAGTTAAGCAAAACAAATTCCCAAATTAGCCATGTCTAAGATATGTCTCATTTTACCTTCTTAGTCAATCACCTGGTGATTAACATGAATTAGTCCTATCATGAGTACTATGGAATCATTTTTGGCATTGCATTACAATTGTTAATACTTTCAAAGTTTTTCCCCCCTTGTTGTTGTTACTATAGTCAATGGACCAGTAATAACATGCCTATTCTTACAAAGTGAAGAAATCAAAGCTATCAAAAATCATGATAAAATGCATTAAAACACTAATAATTAGAGATACACAATCAAAGCAACTTTGAGGTTCCAGTTCACATCTGCTTCACAGAAATGACAAGAGGAAAATGACCAATGTTGGAAAGTCCATGGGAAATAATCCATTGTTAGTGGAACTATGAATTGGTACAAGCATTCAAGAAAACAATTGGGAACTATGCTGAGAAAGATATCAGTCTGTGCAGCTCTATTAGTACTAGACCTATACCTTAAAGAATTTTTAAAAAATGAAAAAGATCTATAAATACAAAAAATATTTTTAGCAGTTCTTTTCATGGTAACCTCAAACTGGAAATTAAGGGGGTATCCTCCTTTTGGGAAATTCCTAAAGAAAGTATGTTATAGGTGTATACAGGTAGTGCAGTGGATAGAGCACCAGCCCTGAAGTTAGGAGGACCTGAGTTCAAATTTGACCTCAGATACTTAACCCTTCCTAGCTGTGTGACCCTGGGCAAGTCACTTAACTCTAATTGCCTCAGCCAAAAATAAACAAATAAATAAAATTGTGTTATAGAGATGTAATGGAATATTACTATATAATAAGAAATGGATTTAACAGACAATTTCAGAGGAAACTGAGAAGACCTTTGTGAATTGATGTAGAATGAAGTGAGAAGATCTAAAACAAAGAAACAAAACTTATATAATGATAATAACATTACAAAGAAAACAACTTTGAAAGACTTTAGAACTTCTCAAAGCAATGATAAACCCCCAGTCTAAAAGATTAAAGGTGAAACATAGCACTTGCCTCCAGACAGAATTGATACATTTAACATGTAGATATTTATCTCCAGATATGGAAAATGTGGGAATTTGTTTTTCCAGACTATGTAGATATATTTTGAGGACTTTTAAACAAATTTGATCAGTAAAGGAGATGGGTAGTGGGAGGGACATATTAATTTTTTAAAATCTTGAAAAATAAAAATAATAATTAATGTTGATATGGTAAAAAGTATTCTTTTCTTTCAGCTCACTTCACTTTCCATCATTTTATATAAGCCTGTAGTTTTTGTTTGAAACTATTCTCTTCATCATTTCTCACTGTAGAATAATATTCCATTAAATTAATATAACATAATTTGTTCAGCCATTCCCCCAATTGATGGGTGCTCTTGTTCTTTGCCACCTCAAAAAGGGATACTATAAATATTTTTTACATATGAGTCATTTACTTTCTTTAATCTTTTTTTGGGGTATAGGCCTATTAGTGGTTGGGAGAAGGTTAAATGGAACACTGAATTTAGTATGTTTTTGCTTCTGCCTCTAATCTCATGGTGTCCATTAAGGATATTACTTCTGCCTTTATTCTCACAGTCCCCATTAAGGACATCACTTCCCTATCCATTCTCTTTGTGAGAGCCATCTATCACACAATGGTGTGCTTTGTAGGACCTCTTGGGTCAATGAGACATAGCTCTGCAACAGCATAAGGGAGCGAGTATATAGAATTTATCCTGTCTTTGAGGGAATATTCATTGTATAAGGTAACTATTAAATTAGGCTGGGGATCAGCTCACTAAATAGTAACTGCTGCAATGTATCAAGTAGAAACCTGATTAAGCAACATAGAGGAAGAACTATCAGAATACCTGTATTCTACTCATGTAGACTCATAAGGATGGTGGTAACTTACTTTCCAAGTGTATTTTCTTGGACTTCCTAATTCAAAAGGCTGACTCCTGAGTAGAGAATGATGAATTCATGGTTTCTGCATCAGTTTTTCTTCTCATTATTCTCAATTTGGATTTTAACCAACTATTGCAGAAAAGATACTGAAGATAAATCGAATCCCCCCTTTCCAATTATCCCCCAGAAGCTACTACCTTCAGTTTCTTCCCAACCTCCATTATTCCTTTTCAGTTCAGTGTTTTGACTGATGGTTTGGATGTGACAACGTGAAAGGGTGGCAAGCAGAGTTAACCTCCTTTGTCTGTCATTCCCAAAGGATGTGAATGTTACTTGGGAGTGTAGTACTGTCATTCCTGAAGCCTGGCTTAGGGGCCATTAAAGATAAGGTCCAGCGGCATGGATGTGCACTGGGCGGCTGCTGTTCTACATCACTGGTCTAGTTATGAAATGAATCTCTTGACAGGCAATTTGCTTCAGTCACCTGTATCTGAAAATTCTTTGCTAACACTGCTAAATGTGCCCAATCTTCTCTTTTCTTCCTGTTTTAGCTTTCCTGACATGTCTTTCACTTACTGCACATTGCCCCGCTTTGGTTTCTCTTTGGTACTTAAACTGTTCTTGATCACCTCTCTTTTTTTTTTTTTTTCCCCTAAGCAGACAGACACATGTTTTATAAAAAAGAAATTGGTTCTGAAATTAAAGAACCAAAGACATGATAAAAGAAAATAAATGCTAAAATGATCTGCCAAAGTTCCTCAGAGGACCAGATTACATGAAAGAGTATGGTTGTTTCAGCATATCATGTCAAGGAGAATATGAGGTTAGAAGAAATACAGAAATTCATGGACTGGTTTTTCATCTAGGGAATAGCTACTGACTTTTCTTAACCTGAATAGTAGACAGAAAGATTCCTGACAAAAATTTCAGAGGTAGAAAATGTACACGGATACATTAATCTCTAGGGAGGCATTCTTAGAAGTTTGCCAAATGTCATTCATATAAAAGACAAGGCTAGCAGAAAACTAGGAGTTTATTGCCATATGTATAAATATCCAAGAAATGGGCAAGCTGTATCTAAATATTTATGTAGAGGACATAATAAAGAGAATGAATTAAGTATCTACTGAAATTGGAAGTTATTAGGTTTAAAAGACATTTTCTTCAATGAAGTGTTTCACAAAGAAAAAAAAGCTTAAAATTTCATTTAAAATAAGAATAGTGTCTCAGATTCCACTACTAGGCTTATACTCCAAGGAAGTCAAGAAAGTCCCCATAACCACCAAAATATTAATAGTAGCAACTTTTGTGATAGCAAAGAATTAGAAACAAAATTGGTTCTGATTGATAGGAGGAATGGCTACACAAATTGTGGTAAATAAATGTATTAAAAATGACAAATAATGATTTACAGAAAAGCATGGAAAGATTTAGACAATCTATATAGAGTGAAGTAAGCAAAGACAAGAAATCATGTACTTAAAATAATTTTTTGATAATATAAATATTAAAAAGCAAATGTTGCAAAATAACAAAGTATATTCATGGTTCTAAAGAACAGATATGAGAAGACATCTCCATTCCATTCCTTTGCAGAGGTGGAAGGTCTGTGGGTATGATGTATTACACATATATTCAGACTGACTGATTTTGCTTATTTTTTCTATTTTTTCCCCTTAAAATATTATTTGTTATATGGGATTGTTCTATGAAAGGAGTTAGGAAAGGGATACAAGGAAAAATTATGATTATGAAAAAAGAAAATATATCAATAACAATTTAAACCACAAAAATATTAAAATAAAAAAAAAAACTAAACTAAAAGAAATGTTATGAGAATAGGAATATGTGATCATTCTTATAACATTATTTCCAAATCTTATTTACTATCTTTCTTACACAGAAAAGGAAATTTTTCATTCTTAAAAATCTATTCAAGCAGTGTAACAGTGATAGTGGATTCTATATATAGACATGAAACAAACTATGAAAAAAATAATAAACCACACAGTTAAACTTCTCACAGATTTGTTTCATGTTAAATGTCTTAACCTTTTACAGTATGAATTATCTCATGAGTATTCTTATAATTCCAGGAGAAATCAAAGAATGGCAAGGTGGAGGACAAAATTAAAACTTTCTAATTGGAATAAAATAAAAGCTGGGTTTTTTTTTTTTTTTGGGGGGGGGGGGGAAGGAAACCAAGAAAAGCCATCTAGCTTATTGGATGGGTGTTTTTGGTAAATTTCTCAGAGGACATAGACAAGAATTGCATAGGCTGGGTCTGTGCTGGATCTTCACAGAAAGAATGTCCAGATAGATGAGATAAATCAAATACTCATGTGGATAGGTTAACATAAATAACCATCAACAAAGCAACTAATTAAATATCAAATAAAGAGCAAAGCTGCAGGCAAACCCTTAGCCTTTAATAAGCCATAATCAGTAAGTAAGGGGGAAAAAGGAAAAAAGAAAGGGATACCTTTTGGAAATACCTTGAATCAATATGGTTTTTGTTTGGAAATGCCAGAATGTAACAGTTTGCTAAGCATTTTATATATATTGGGTTTTCACTCGATGTAGAATTCTGGGTTGCTCCTTAGAATATAAATGGAGAAAGTAGATAATCTGACAAGGATATGCAGGAATTCTTGAGGCAGCAGTCTCCCTCTGTCTACACCAAGGTAAAAAGAAATCAGGAAAGATCTTACTTTTTGTTAATTGTGATAAAACAGATGTATCCTGTAAAGAAGTCCACATAAATTGCTTGGCTGATATTAATATCCCCTATTAATAAGTGTTGTTGGTTTTATGTGGTAATGTCAAGCCAACAACCATAGTGAAGTTGAGAACTCTTCTATAATGGTTCAGGGCACTGAAGCCAGTCAGTCAGATATCAGCTTGTATCATCCTGGATCTCTTACTCTTCCATATCAAATATATCCATCCATCTGTCAAACCATACCATTATCTTTTATACACACACACTCACACACACACACACACTCTCTCTCTCTCTCTCTCTCTCTCTCTCTCTCTCTCTCACTTCTTTCATCACAGAACCCTCTGCTACAATTTTTAATTGAGTACTCTAGGCAAGTTAGTGGACAAAGCTATAGAAGAGAGTTCTGGAGAGGAGAAAGTGAGGTGAAGCATTTTGGTTGGGACTTTTCAGAAATACTGGTCTAGGAGAAGCAATCACAAGTCAGAACATCAGTGCCTTCAGGTGGAAGATTCCCTCCCATGTGGCAAGGAGGAGTGAGGCTCCTCCCAGTTCTGATAGCAACTCACTGACAAAATTGAGCAATTATATCCCTAAATTATTTTAGTATTTTGGAATTTAAAGAACCTGGCTACTCTTCTCACTTATCTTGGATTCATCTCCTTGTTAGGCATTTTTGCATTTATCCTCTGCTACTTAGAGACAGCTGTTTGTTTATTAATGCTATTGAAAATGGCAGGAACTGTCCTGCTGCAAATAATTTAGGGGAAGCTTTAAGACAGGACTGGCATCGTATATCTGAGAATAAAAAAATGACCTCTCAGAAAATCTGTGAACTTCGTGCATTATTCAGTTCTGTTTTCCTGAGATCAAATCATCCTATGACCTCCTGATATAATGGAAAGAGGAAAAGATTCACAGTTAGAAGGCATGGATTTAGAAGGCAGATTTCTCTGCACCCAGAGAGAGGGCAGTGGGAACTGAATGTGGACCACAACATAGTATTTTCACTTTTTATTGTTGTTTGCTTGCATTTTTTTTTCTTTCTCATTTTTTTCCTTTTTGATCTGATTTTTCTTGTGCAGCAAGATATTTGTGGAAATATGTAGAGAAGAATTGCAGATGTTTAACATTTATTGGCTCACTTGCCTGGGGGGGGGTGGGGGGAGGGAGTGGGAGAAGGGAGGGGAAAATTAGGACACAGGATTTTGTAGGGGTGAATGCTGAAAATTATCCATGTATATATTTTGAAATAAAAAGCTTTAATTAAAAAAAAAAAAAAGAAGGCTTGAATTCAAACACTAGTTTTTCTGCTTATTAGCTATGTAACCTTGGGTGAATTACTCAAACTCCCTGTGCCTCACCTTCCTTATCTACTGTATACTTTGGAGTTTCCATGAGAACCAAAGAAAAGAAAGCAGGTAAGAATTTGTAAATTATAAAGCAAAATACAACTATCAGACATTATGATTCATATGAGACTCAAACTTGGATCTGACTACTGACTGGAGACTGACTACTGAGCTCTCAGCTCAATTCTTTACATCCTCAGCGTGATTATATTTATCTCAGTTTCTTCTTGTAGAAAAAGCTCTTTTCCCCCAGCAAAATTGGAGTTGAATCATTCCACTTTCTCTCTGTCAAACTTTATCATTGTCTTATCTATCCTGAACAGTGATCCTGTCCATACTTTTATTTTCTTTTGACTCCCAATATAACTTCTTTTGTAAGTTCCTTTTGTTGTGATTGGGGCTTTTTCAAGACAGCCCTGATTAATTTTTAATCTTCCTGTTATTTTTTCTAATAAAAACACTTTCATATTTATATCCTGTTTCCTATGAGAAGCAGCATGACATATATGATAGAATTTCAGTGTCAGGAAGACTTGGGTTCAAGTGCTACTTTTAACACATATTAGTTGTATGATTCTGGCCTCTCAGTTCCTCTAGTCATTTCTCTAAGATAATAAGTAGTAGAACAGTTACTGATCTGCATCTGTAGAGAGGGTTTCCCCCATATGGAGTTCTCTAGATCAATAAATCACAAATTGAGGGACTTCTTAAAATGTCACCTCATCCTCCCACTCATTCTCTTTAGACACAGCCACTTCCAGAAGCATGTCAGTTCATCAGTTGGCTTCTGATCCACATAAATAGGACTTGTTGCACACTCAGAATCAGAAGATATCAAAACACGTACTCATACATCCCTGGGTCCATGAGCCCAGGAAAATTGGAAATAGACACATGACAACCTTAGAAACATAGTTGTAGAGGGCCACAGACAGTGGGGGAACTCTGGGCAAGGTATAAGATCCTTTAGCCCAGAGGAAACCTGCTAACAATGTCTGGTTCCATTGTTAGAAAGCCCCTAAGGGCTCTCAGCCTTCCTGAGAAGTCAGTGGGCGATGACAACCAGTGTTGTGATTGAAGCAGAGTGATAACAGGTGGAAGAGTGATACCAGGTGGCAAACTATATACAATAACAAGTTGTTTATGTGGTCCCATGTGCACAGCATATATTTAGCGCATAACCAGTGTTGTTTTGGTTACATAAGAGTATTAGAGTATATAAGGGGGAAAGCCTTGGAATAAATGGACCCCATATTTCCACCATCTTCAGGAATCTCACTTCGTCACTTCTCCACTAAGATGGTATATTTTAGTCACCCTGGCATAGGGGTTCTGGAAAGCACGGTATGTTTTGTCACCCCAACTTGGGGGCTCTAGAAAGCCCCCAATATAGTGATATTTTAAAAACTGGAACATTTTTGATGAGGGCAAAAGGGTGGAGGGGAAGGTTGAAAGCTGCTAAATCATTCTTGGTACAATTTTCCCACAAAGAATAAGAACAATTGTAGTTCTTGGTTATTTGCTTGTAAACAATCATTTCCCTGTCTAGTGAGCAATATTTGGTGAACCAATAGAATCTTGTCATTGCTTTCTTATGAATTACAGCGTATTCATAGCCAGAGAACAGAATGGTACAACAAGAAGAGTTCTTAAAAGGAAGTTACTTGATGATTTCGATGACATGTGATTATTACCAAGAAATCTGGCTGTCTCTGGATGACTCTTCTTTCCATTTGACCCTCTATTTCTCATGAAATTTTGCTTGCCTAGGGTTCCCCCCCCCCTTTTTTTTAACCACCAGCCACTGTTAGATGATTCTTTTATAATTTCAAATAAAGGATGCAATCTGCATGCCAGGCACTCTTTGTGAATAAACCTTTGCTATAAAACACAAATGTCCTTTGGAGACTGGGATGAAGTTACTGAAGTCACTCCAATTTTGGGTAATGCACTATTTTAAAAAGCATTTCTACCAATGTTCAGTTACATCAAATAACTGCTAAGCTACAAATGATGGAATTCAATGAGTCAGTGATTAGTTTTATCCATTCTTGCAACATGGGAGCCCATAGTCACAAAGCATACTAATTCAGGCTCAAAGGGAAAAAAAAATCTTAAAGTTCTGCCTTTTTGGCAGTGACGGGGCACCACACACATGATGGCAATTAGCATGACACAGTGCTGCATTAGCACTCAATTGCAAAATAGCTCATCAACATTTTAATTACAATTCTAGATCACTTGTTGCTCATATTTTCACTAGCTTTTCCTAATTTGTTTCAGGTTCCAGGACTGCTATCATTTATAATTTCTGAGATATATTAATTATGGATCAAAATAGATAATTTTCTCAAATCTTCTTGTCCTCATTATTCCCCTCCCCCCAAGGAAAACCCTATTATCAAATGCCCCAGCTTTGTCAGACCTATACTGGGAACCAGTCCTACATTCTAAAACCTACTCACTTGCTACTGGTTATGTTACTGGTTATGGCTCTTTCCCTCTCTAGATCTCGTTTTGCTGCTTCTGTTCATTTGTTTCACTTATGTTATACTTTTCCTGATGTCATTTGGGATTTTCTTGACAAAAATACCAGAGTGGTTTGCCATCTCCTTTTCCATCTTATTTTGGTTTAGTGACTTGTCCAGTCACAGAATTAGTAAGTATCTGAGGTCAGATTTGAAATTAGAAAGAGTTTCCTGACTCCAGGTCTGACACCCTATCCACTATGGCATGTAGCTGCCTGTGTCTCTTTAAAATGAAGGCACTGGGATTTTTTTTTTTTCTGAAGCAATTGGGGTTAAGAGACTTGCCCAGGATCACGCAGTTAGGAAGTGTTAAGTATCAATCCACCATGCCATCTAGCTGCTCTAGAAAAAAATATTTTTAACAAAAGTTCCCACCTTTTCTTTCTGCAGAGTACAACATTTTGTTCTAGATGCTATTCTACAATGCAGTTTAGAATTGTTTTAGATATTTGTGATGGTCACATCACATTCTTAACTCATATTTAACTGATGGTTCTCAATGGCTTAGCTCTGTTTCAGAGGATCTGCTTTAGACATTACACACATTTTATATTTGTGAAGTTGGTTTACTGAATCTTAGTGTGAGATGCTTATATATATTCTCCTTTGGGTGGCCCCAGCATGAGGTGAGAGATGAAATGTAATGCACAAGTAGCTGTTAACAGGCCACTTTAACTGGAATGGAAACTATGTGAAGAGAATCGTGAAATAAGACTTGGAAGCAGCTCTCATTTGTCTTCCACAAAGCTATAAAGCGAATTAATGCTGCATAGTGGAAGGAATCAGAGTCAGGAAAATTTGGGAGCAAATCTTGCTTCTAACATGCCCGCTTGGAATTTTGGGTATGTCACAACACATTCTCTAAGAACATAACTGGTGGAGAGATTGCTGATGTGCAAGTCCCTCAACAGAAATTCCCTTTGTGGGGAATAAAAGAAAACTAAAAAAAGAAAAAAAAGAAAAAAAAAAAGAAAGGAAGGGAGAAAGGAAGGAAAGAGAAGAAGGAAGAGAAAAAGGAGGAGAAGAATGAGGAGGAGGAAGAGGAAAAGGAGGAGAAAGAGGAGGAGGAGAAGGAAGGGGGAGGCGAAAAAGAAAGAGAAAGAAGAGAAGGGAAAGGAGAAGGGGGAAGGGAAAGGAGAGGAAAGAGAGGAAGGAGGAGGAGGAGGAAGGAGAAGAAGAAGGAGGAGAAAGAAGAAACTCCATATTTCTGCCAATTCCTTACTAATAACTCAAGTGGTTCCCTACTGTTTATGGATAGAATATAAATTTATCAGCTGGATATTTAAAACTTTCCACAATGAATTTTACCTATGTTTCTTGTCTTATTTCATATGACTCACTTGCATTTATCCTATAGATAGCCTCAACTGTTAAGATTTTTCAAAAATGGAACCTAATGCTCTAAATCACTATTCATCAGAGAAATGTAAATTAAGACAATTCTGAGATGCCACTACACACCTCTCAGACTGGCTAAGATGAC
Organism: Sarcophilus harrisii; assembly: GCF_902635505.1. Taxonomy (NCBI): domain Eukaryota; kingdom Metazoa; phylum Chordata; class Mammalia; order Dasyuromorphia; family Dasyuridae; genus Sarcophilus; species Sarcophilus harrisii. Next base: position 144,616,413 of record NC_045429.1, read on the forward strand.
AGGAAAAGATAATGCTGAATGTCGGAGGGGATGTGGGAAAACTGGGACACTGATACATTGTTGGTGGAATTGTGAATATATCCAGACATTCTGGAGAGCAATTTGGAACTATGCTCAAAAAGTTAGCAAACTGTGCATACCCTTTGATCCAGCAATGTTTCTATTGGCTTATATCCCAAAGAGATCTTAAAGGAGGGAAAAGGACCTACATGTGCAAAAATGTTTGTGGAAGGCTGTTTTGTAATGCCAAGAAATTTGAAAGTGAGCAGCTGCCCATCAGTTGTAGGATGGCTGAATAAGTTATGATATATGAATGTGATGGAATATTATTGTTGTGTAAGAAATGATCAGCAGGATGATTTCAGAGAGGCCTGAAGAGACTTACATGAACTAATGCTGAGTGAAATGAGCAGAACCAGGAGATCATTATACACAGCAACAACAAGACTATAAGATGATCAATTCTGACAAATGTGACTCTTTCCAATAATGAGATGATTGAGGCCAGTTCCAATGATCTTGTGATGAAGAGATCCACCTGCACCCAGAGAGAGGACTGTGGGGACTGAATGTTAATCACAACATAGTATTTTCATTCTTTTTGTTGTTGCTTGCTTACATTTTGTTTTTTTTCTCATTTTTTTCCTTTTTGATCTTATTTTTCTTGTATAGCAAGATAATTGTATCTATCTATCTATCTATCTATATATATATATATTGGATTTAACATATATTTCTACCATGTTTAACATCGATTACTTGCTATCTAGGGAAGGGGGAAGGAGGAGAAAATTTGGAACACAAAGTTTTTCAAGGGTCAGTGTTGAAAAATTATCCATACCTGTTTTGAAAATAAAAAAGCTTTAATTTAAAAAATGGAACCTAAATTTGCCTTTCAACTTCTTCACCTTGTCTCTAGTTCTGTGCTCTTGTTCTATTCAAACTGGCCCACCAGCACTTCCCCATCAAAGACTTTCTAATTCCCACTTCTTAACCTTTGTCTCAGAGGGTCCCAAAGGGAAGGCAAAAGATTCAGGTAAAAATGAGGAGTCATGAATTCCCTATTAGCACACTACCCAGGATTGTTTCAAGCAAGGAAATGGTGAAGTAGATCTGGAGTAGCATAAGTTAATTTTGCTCATTTAGGTGGATTAATCTGCAATCTAGCTATAGGCCCTTTGGGCAAGAAGAATATAAAAGCAGTTTTGTGGATTTTGGGAGGGAGAAACTCCTAAGACCTCAGGCAATTTTTCTTGCTGATAGCTCTCTATCCATCTCCTGGCTGTTATCTTTTTTGCCAATGGCTTTTATCTGTTTTGATCTTCCTGAGCTACTTTTAATTTTTTTTTTTTTAACATGCCAGGCACTGGACTAACCACTTTACAAATATTGTCTCATTTGATCCTTATAACAATTCTGCATGGTAGAGGATATTATTAATCCTATTTTGCAATAAGGGAAACTAGTACACAATTAGTACACTAATACATAACTAGTAAATGTTTCAAGTTGGATTTGACCTCAAGTCTTTTTGATTCCAGACCAAGAACTTTGTCCACTGTGCCATCTACCTGCCTCATTACTTTGAATACACACACAGTTATTGATCTGCATACATGTTGTACTTTCCCTCTCCCCAGTGGAATATAAACTCCTTGAGAGCAGGGATAGTTTTATTTTTGCTTTTGTATTACCAGTGTCTGCTACATAGAGTCACATTGTTGAAGTGAATCAAATATGATCTTATGAGATAAATATTTGATGAATTGAATTAAATGACATTTTACATTCACCACAACTTTATATCTTATTAAACCTAAAAGTGTAGAAAGTACAATTTTAAAAACATGAAATGGGGTGAAAAATATGAGATTTTTCTTTTAGCCAAATTATGCCCCCTCTACTTAAATGGGCTTTGTTAGTTTATTACTATGTAGTATTAATGGTTGTCAAATACTCACATAGTCTCTCAACTTGCATATTTTACTGGAAGAAGAGGAGGAGGGAATATGACTTGCAAAGTCTAACTCTGGACAAAAAGCCCATGGACAGGGATATAAAAAAAACAAAAACAAAAACAATATCTGTTATGAGACCTGTGTTTCATCAAAGACAGCTCTCCCATGTGGGCATTTCCATGTTTTGTGGTGAAGCAATCAATATCTTTGCCAAGCTCTGTACTCAGATGCCACAGTTATGGCCAAAGATTTCTTGATTGTGACTGAATCCTAATAATTCTGAAATTGAAATATGTAAAACTCTTTGGTAATGGCCACTAGAGGTCTCCTATGAAGTCAAAGTATAGATGGTGCTGGATGTTTCCATTCGTCTAACTTGTACAAAATAAAATCATCGATCCTAAGAGTTTTCAATAAGAACTGTTGTTTTGAATAAGATCAGAAGCTAAATTTTCCACTACTTTTAGAAAATGTCTTTTGAAATACCTAGGTCTTCTATTCCTGTCCCAAATTGGCGCATGGTGCTAGCTTTGATAACATTAATTTGATTAATTTCAATTTGACAAAGATTTATTAATTACTCTGTGCAAGGCATTGTGTTTCATAAAGGGGAGAAACTGAGATAAAAATGATCTCTGTCCTTGAGGAGTTCAAATTAAAAAGGAATCGAAGATATATAAGATTATTTAAGAATGGAGAGAAGATTAACAATAAGAGGCAATGCTTGAGCTAAATTTCCAGAGAAGCTGAGGATCTAAAAGGTATAGCTAAAGAGGGAGTATATTCCAGATGTAATGGACAACCTGACCGAAGGTGAGAGATGGCATGCTGAATTTAGGGACAGCAAATAACTTATTTGGTCAGAAAGTAAAGTCTGTAAAGGGCAGTAATATATAATAAAACTGGAAAGGAAGGCAAGATCCAGAGTGTGAAAGAGGTTTATACACCATACTGAAGAATTTGCATTATATCCTAGAGGCAAAAGAAAGCCACTGGAGTCTTTGAACAAGGAAATGACATGGCCATACCTGTACTTTAGAATATTATTTTGGCAGCTGTGGAGAATAAATTGGAGAGACTCTGGAAGGAGGGACACCAATTAGGGGATTATTCTAATAATCCAAATGAGAGGTTACAAGGGTCTGAATTAGGTGAGAAACTTTGTGAATGGAGAGAAGGAATGAATATATGTAAGATGTTCTGGAGAAAGAATCAAACAAAAACTGGCTAGTGATGGGCCATTATAAGTGAGTAAGGGAGAGAAGAATCAAAGATTCTTGTGACTAAAAGGGTAGTTGCTTAAATAAGCTTAAATAAGGAAGTTTGGAAAAGATGGTAGATAGAAGAAAGGTAGATATAGATAGAGATATCTAAGAGCCAGTTATGTGAAGGGTTGGTATCATCAAGAAAGAGTTTAGAACAAGAAGTCTCCCCAACTTAATAGATTTTATTTTTTCAAATTATGTGTTGATAGTTTTCAATATTCATTTTTATATGATTTTTGAGTTCCAAATTTTTCTTCTTCTCTCCTTCCCTCCTCTTTCCCCAAGACAGCAAGCAATCTGATGTAGGTTATACATATATAATCATGTATTATGAAAGAAAAATGAGAACAAAATGGAAAAACCATGAGAAAAACAAAACAACCCAAAAAGTGAAAATGGTATGCTTTGACCTGCATTCATTCTCTATAGTTCTTTCTCTGAGTGTGGGTGGCATTTTCCATCACAAGCCTATTGGAATAGTCACTTGTATTGCTTAGAAAACCTAAATCTATTATAATTGATCATCATATAATGTTGCTGTGTACAATTTTCTCCTGGTTCTGTTTTCTTCACTCAGCATCAGTTTAAAGCCTTTCCAGGTTTTTTTTTTTTTTTATCTGCCTGCTCATCATTTCATACAGAACAATAGTATTCTGTTACATTCATATGCCACAATTTGTTTAATCATCTCTCAATTGATGGGCATCCCCTCAATTTTTAATTCTTTGCCACCATGAAGAGCTGCTATAAATGTTTTTGTACATGTGGATCCTTTTCTCTTTATTATGATCTCTTCAGGATAAAGAACTAATAATATTAAAGGGTATGCAGTTTGATAGCCCTTTGGGCATAGTTCCAAATGTGTTATGGATCCCTGTCAGGCTGATGAAACCAATGAACCCCTTCTCAGAATAATGTTTCTAAATGCTTAAAATAAAATACACAGTATTACAAATGAAGTCAATTATATTTAAATACAGTTATCAAAACATAAAAAACTCACAAACCCCAATGATTGATTGGATTTAGTAAATTATTGCTAACTTTGGAGACTATAGTTTTAGTTCAGTGGTATCACTGGAATCTTGATTACAAAGTATTAAGAAATGAATCAGAGGACTAAATGAGAGTTTGATTAGTTCTGTTTTCTTTCCAATGGAAAACATTTTAAAAGAATTAAAAAAGAAAAAGTTTTTTGAATTATGTGAAAAACAGAGCACAGAGCATGCAATTGGCAATACAGAGATGACAATTTTATCAATTGGAGTTATTTAAATTGGATAATGCATACCATAAGTTTGTACAGTATATGGCAAAATACCTCCTCCACAAATACATGTGTATATGCTGGGTTAGGGGCTTTATTGGGTCCTTTCTATTAAATGTGCAAATATTTTCTTGTAAAACAGAGATCAGAAATTATTCTTTCATTGATTAGAACCCAGAGATTAAAAGTCACTTGAAACACTTCAAGATTTACCTAATATTAGGATGAATCACTTTATTGAAGAATATGCAAAAGACTACAAATAGATAATGTCACTGAAGATAATTTTCTGAAAACTGAAGTCCATTTCCTTTGAGTATATTCTCTCTCTCTCTCTCTCTCTTTCTCTCTCTCTCTCTCTCTCTCTCTCTCTCTCTCTCTCTCTCTCTCTCTCTCTCTCTCTCTCTCTCTCTCTCTCTTTTTCTTTCTCTCTTCCTCTCTCTCTCCCCTCAAAAAAATCAGATTCCATTCCAGAAAGTTTCAAATAGATATATATCTTTTTTATTTTAAAAGGGTAAAAAAAGTCAGAGGATAGAAGAATATATAAAATGAATGAAGATGAAAGGAATGTGTTCTTCTTATTCACATCTAAGACCAGATCCAGTCTTACTAGCTTCCCTATTGCTATTTTTATTTTCTTCACAATTCATTTGGGAAAAGAGGAAGGAAAAAGCTGACAGAGGGAAAGGGGAGGAGGAGTAAAAGTGAGAAAGAAGAGAGGGAAAAGGAGTAGTAGAGAAAGGGGAAAGGAGAGGGAGAGGGACTGAGGAAGGGGAAGAGAAACAGAAATGGAGAAAAGAGAGAAAAGGAGGAGAGAAGTAGAAAGGGTGAAGGAGAATCAGGGAAATAAAGAGAGGGAGGGGGTAAAAGACAAAGAAAGATGAGGAGCAGGAGAAGAAGAAAGGAGGAAAGAAGACGACTCTGTTCAGTGTTTATGCAACTGTTTTCAAAACCCAAATAAAACACTCCATTCCTGCCCAATGTGACAATGAATATCATATTTCCATTAGTAAATGTGGCACCAATGGTCCTATCTTCTGTTCAAAATTGAGATTACCACCAATGCCTTTAGCTTGGATAAACAAATAGTTCTGTAATAATTCATCAAGAGATTTAATTAGAATTCATGGAATCTCTGGGTGAAAGACTCAATTTTTGAATCTCCTTTAGGAATCATCTATTCCCTTTCCTTTGATTGCTTGTCAAGCAGAGAACAATGATAAACAATCCCACTAACAAAATAACACATTTACTTTTAATAACAATAACCACTATTTAATTAGGAGCTACATAATATCATCATTATTGGCTCACTTGAAACTGAGCCAGGAAGAGAGGAAAAATCTTTTGGTAGCTGTGCAGTGACTTTCCACCTTGAACTTTTCCAGCTTTGTCTTTGGAAAGAGAGGAGTTAATGTTTATAGAATCAAGAGAAGGGAGAGAGGAACTCCTCAACTCTGCAGATTCTAAAATGCTAAGCTCCAAGAGTTTTCAATATTTCCTCTTTAAAGCATCAGGCAGCTGTTTCTCTTGGGAAGGTTCCTGGAAGACAACTGAGCTGAATGTGGGATGATGGAATGTGGACTTGAAGAAGGAATGCCAAGACACAGCTTGTAATCACAGACACATACAGAGCCCCCATGCTTTTATTTAACAACTTTCCAAGCCCTTGAGTTGCTGAACCCTTGGTTACTTTTTTCCTTCCTCCCTCCCTCCCCGCTCCCAACTCCAGAAAGGCAAAGTGGGAATACAGTGACTCCTTCTGTCAAGTGGCAGAACCCTGCACTGCACAAACCTTCCAGGAGCCCACGCAGGCACACATGAAGTGGGTGGAAGGGGGCCAGGGCCTGGCAGGGGCACAGCTGTGACACATCATCTCGTGGCTGCAGCTGCTTGGAAACAACAGCCATCAGAAATGTAACCCCAAGAACAACAACAACAACAATAACAACCATTTTTTTTTTGAAATACTGTCAGGGAAACACTGAAATATACCAGAAGCTGCATAAATCATGCCTGTTCCAAATACATTAAAATCTGTTCTTCCACCTGTTCTACACTTTGCTTTGTTCTGGTTGGAGTTACCGAGAGGCTCATGGGAGCAGTTATTTGTGACTACCTTTCCAAGTACCTCATTTGTGCTTCCCTATTCCATTCTCTCAAACACAGCAACGGTGATGTCCGTATCTATAATCAGGTGTAGTCAAAATCTTAGAGATCATCTCCTTCAAGCCCCTAATTTTACAGATGAAGAAATTAAGGCAGAAATAGGTGAGGTGACTGAGAGTAAATGGAGGATTTAGGGGGATTTGGGAATGTGAGTTCATGTTCTCCTGGCAGAGCTAGCTCTCTCCTGTCCCACAGGGTGACAGTTTCCAACAATGATTGTCATAACTGCTTATCAGATGAAACATCAAAACCCTTCTTTGGGGTGCCATAAACACATCAGGGTATTTCAGTAATTACTTCATTTGTTGTTGTTCCCTTTCTCCCTTTCCTTTCCTTTCCTCTCTCCTCTCTTCTCTCTTTTCCTTTTTCCTCTCCTCTCCTCCTCCCCTCCCCTCCCCTCTCCTTTCCTCCTCTCCTCCCCTCCCCTCTCCTCCTCCCCTCTCTTCCCCTCCCTTCCCCTCCTCCTTTCCTCTCCTCCTTCCCTTCCCCTTCCTCTTCCCCTTTCCCTTCCCCTTCCCCTTCCCCTTTCCCTTCCCCTTCCCCTTTCCCTTCCCCTTCCCCTTTCCCTTTCCTTTTCCTACTCTGGTAGGTAGGGTAATTTATTTTATTTTATTTTCCCCTCTTTTTCACCATAGTAGTATATATTTTTCGTTTTGGGGTTTTCTTGAAGAAATACTGCAGGGATTTACCATTTCTTTCTCCAGCTTATTTTATAGATGAGGAAACTGAGGCAAAAGGGGTTAAGTGACTTGCCCAGTGTCACACAATTATGAAGTATCTGAGGTTGTATTTGAACTCAAGAAGATAAATCTTTTTAACTCCAGATCTAGAGTTCTATCCACTGTGCCATCTTATTGCCCAAATTGCTTTATTACTTCAAATCATTTGAAGGCCTTTGATGCTCCCTTCATATGTGGGACTTTGAATGCCCTGACTTCAGAGCTAAACTGTCATATGGAATTTAGATTATAGTGAGAATAAGAACAACATAAATTGAGTCCTGAAGGCCTACAGAAAATACATTCATACAGCGTTTAGTTCCTATAGTCTTAACAATAGCAAACTGTTCTGTTTTTCTATGTGTGTGTATGTGTGTGCATGTGCATGTATGTATATATGTGTATGTATGTAGATATGGTCTGTGAAAGTTCATAAGAAAACTGGTCTATTTCTTATTCTCTATATAGAACATCTCTTTCACCTCTAGGCTTGGAATGCTCTCTAACTTACTCACAGGAGTCTCTAGCTGTCTTTAAGGCTCAACTTAGGCACTTACTAGCTGTGTGACCCTGAGCAAGTCACTCTGTTTGCTTGTTTCCTTATCTGGAAAATGAGCTAGAGAAGAAAATGGCAGAGCATAATAGTAGCTTTGCCAAGAAAATCCCAATTGGGGTCACAAACAATCAGACACAACTTGAAGATGACTGGGAAAAAATGTTACTTCTTTCAAGAAGCTTTTCCTGATTCCCCAAGTTTTGATTATACCTTCTTCTATTACTTTGTATTTATTTTGTCTTATTCTGAATATACTCATCTTTTTGTTTCCTTGCCCTTCATTCAGCCTCCTCTTATCTATCTGAATGTAAGGGTTTTTTGTGCTTTTATTATATATATATATGTATGTAACCTGGATCTGAATGCAAGTTTTTTAAAAACAGAAACTGTTTAATTGTTATTTTTGTAACTCATGTGCCTAGCAAAGAGCTTGGTATGGAATAGGTATATTATAAAATCTTACTGAGTAAACTGAATTGGGTTTAGTATTGAAAATATTTGGAGTGTTAGATTTAATATATATTTAAAGAATCTTCAAATGGCATTAATTCATTGTTTTATATATATATTTTTCACATTATTTGAATAGTTATATGTTTGTTGTTTATGATAAAAGAAAATTTATATTAAAAAAGAAACACATACTTACCATATATCCACACAAACATACACACATGTACACACATATGACCAGAACAAATTGGGGAATACTAGACTGAAAATGAAAGAGGTGACCAAAATGAAAATAAAACCCAAGGTTCAGATTTGATAAAAATTTTAAATTGTGATGTGTAGTACTTTTCAGAGAAATGACTCATGATATTGAGATCTCATAACTTGTGGATCACCTTGTAGATGAAAATACTGCAATATGTTATTTGTCCTTCCTTTTCAAAGAGGACCATGACATCAGGAAGGTTATGCCATGATTTGCAAAGGAACTGGATTTAAGTGAGGGAGGACTGTGCATAGACTTTGGGTCCAGAGGTAAGATATAGATCAGAACAATTGGAAATGGCCTCAGATGTAGTGGGAGACCTTTGCTTTTTTAAGTTAGGGTCTTTCCCAGTCTTAGTTTGACTGAATTAATCCTCATTCAGTGATTAAGGCTAAGTAAGAAATGAGGCAAAGAATGGGATCTTTTACCTAGTTAAAAAAAATCAATCTGGCAGGGGAAGACCTTCAGAATGTCTGACTAAAAATGGAAACAATTGCTATTTATAGTCACTCTGAGCCATAAAAGACCATCATGAGGCTTGGGCTTGTACCTATTTTTGGCCAATCAATGAGAGCAAGAGTAATTTGGGTTTAAGGCACTGTCCTTAAGAAAGAAATCTATTCCAACAATAGCCAGATATATTTTGAGACTTTGGTGATCCAAATTTACATTATTTTTTTTTGGCCAGAGCACCTGCAAATATGATGCCCTTTGTGGACAGAAGGAAAGGAGGGAGGGAAAGAAGAAAGGTAGGAAGGGAGGAAGGAAGGAAGGAAGGAAAGAAGGGAGCTGAGTTGTCCAACTGGAAAATAGAGAAAGGGGGGAGGGGAATTATGTATATGTACACATATGCTTTATTTAGGCATAGAAAATGAATTACTAACTATAACGACTTTCATTTCAGCTGGATATTCACATGGGAAGCTGCTAGTTCACATGGCCACAGATCAGGAAGAAGCCCTGGGATAAAAAGAGATGTACATATTTTCCTTTCTTCATTAATCATTGATCTCTGACCAGGCCCCATCATGCATTTGCTGATTAATTGCACAGTGGTGACTATGTACAGCTTTGCATTCTTTTACTTAATTATTGATTTTCATACACAGTCAAAAATCTCTGTAAAAGGGACTAAGTCACTTTGAGAGTATGTTATAGGAATAAATGATTACTAGGGTACAGCTATTTCATTAAATTCTTCCTATCGGATCTGAGATAAAAAAGGGAACTATTCAAGATTTTATTCTGGGGAAGATATTCTCTTCATCTTGTGCTCAAATATCAGTTTAGTAATATTTAAAGCAGTGCATGAAACATTTTAATTTAGTAGCCTTGAATCTTTTGGAAGAATATCTTGGCTTTTTTGAAGAAAAGTTTATATTGAAAAAATTTAAGCAGTTTGATTTGACAGGAATGAGCCTCTCCCTCCCCTCCCCATTAGTGTTACTTACAGTTGAAATTATGTTTCTTTGATTTTTAATATATTCTATATTTATATGAATGCATACATGTGCTTTTCTCTAGTAGAAGGTAATCTCCTTGAAGGTCAGGGCTATTTAATTTTTCTCTTTGTAACCCTAGTACCTTGCACAGAGCTTGGTATACAATGGGTGCTTGTGGAATAAAAAAAATTAATAAATGATTTGACCAGAATCACACAACTAGGAAATGAGTGATGTTGTAATTGAACTGAGGTCTTCTTAACTCCAGTCCTGGAACTCTATCCACCATACCACTCTCTGCTACATTCTATGATCCAGCCATATTTCCTTATTTTCTATTTTTCCTTCATGATTCTTTTTTTCACATCATTCATGTTTGTGCATTTGCCCTGTTGTCTTTCAAACTTGAAATAGTTTCCTGTACTTTGTCTCTTGAAATCCCTGGATTTTTTCAACATTCAGTCTATGTCAGGAAGCCTTTCTAGCATTTCCCAACCCCTTTTTCTCACCTACCTGCTGGGCCTTCTCCTTCATAGCTACTTCTTATTTGCTTTATTCATTTTTTTATGTATGTGTAAAATGTGTATACCACATGACAATATTAAATTATGTGCTCTATGAGAGCAGAGACTATTTTTTGCCTTTATTTGTATTCCCAGTACTTAGTACAGTGACTAGCACATAGTCAATACTTGATGCTTATTAACTTGATGAACGGTTGACAAGTTCCATGAGAACAAGCACTTCTATTTTTGTCTGTCTTGATGTATATCTTGCCATTGGATCCAGGTGGCTCTGGAGGGCAATGTAAGGCAGGTGATCTTAAACAACCTTCTCTCACCTACATCCAATTCATTTGCATATCATGGCATCCCTTCCCTGATGTCATGGTCCTCTCTGAGAGCAAGGGACAATTATATCTACAGCTTCTGACACATAATATTGTTGTTGTTCAAGTGTTTCACTTTTGTCTGACAGTTTTCTTGGAAAAGATACTGGAGCGTTTTAGAATTCTTACAAGGTGCTGTCAGTGGAATTGATAGAAACATTATATTTTAGAGAAAACTACTACATTTTGGTACCCAAACATGGGACAGACATGATCCTGATCCAGTGGAAAAGTTTCCTCGATCCAGAAATTAGGGTATTTACAACAAGGAAACTTTGTTAAAGAGCTAAAGTAGAATTTCAGCTAAAATGGGACAGATGTTTAGAAAACAGTCTGCTTTTCCTCTTCAAGGAAAATGTGTAGAGAGCATTGTCAGGGTTATGAAAAGCCAAGGTTTGATTATAATTTGGGAGCAGATCATTGATCTTTTAAAAACTGTACAGTACACATCTCCTTGGTTCTCTAAGGAAAAATATTTGGATCTAGAGGAGTGGAAATTAGTAGGAGAGCAATTTTGTCAATCCTGTAATGATAATGGACCTGACTCAATTTCCAAAGACACACTTAATACATATAATTTAATACAACTGGCTTTAGGAAATTATATAAGATATAGAATAAGGAAAAAGAAGAAAGAGCAGGAGGGGGAGGAGCCAAATAAACGAGGTGAAAAGAATGACGAATCAGATAAGAATGGAGTTAACTACAATTCTGAGTGTGGCACTTCATAACAGGAGCATTTCCAATCCCTTGACCTACCTCCCTCAATTAACCCTTCATGGGTGGAGGGAGAAGGAGAAGGGGGAGAGGCAGCGACACAAACAAAGCCAAATATTAAGCAATCTATGACAAGATTACACAAGGCATTGGTTAAGACTTAAGAGAGAAGGACAGGATATATCTGATTTAAAAATAAATGCATACCCTTTGATCCAGCAGTGTTACTACTGGGATTATATCCCAAAGAGATTATAAAGAAGGGAAAGGGACCTGTATGTGCACGAATGTTTGTGGCAGCCCTTTTTGTAGTGGCTAGAAACTGGAAACTGAATGGATGTCCATCAGTTGGAGAATGGCTGAATAAATTGTGGTATATGAAAATTATGGAATATTACTGTTCTGTAAGAAATGACCAACAGGATGATTTCAGAAAGGCCTGGAGAGACTTACACGAACTGATGCTGAGTGAAATGAGCAGGACCAGGAGATCATTATATACTTCAACAACAATACTATATGATGACCAGTTCTGATGGACCTGGCCATCCTCAGCAACGAGATCAACCAAATCATTTCTAATGGAGCAGTAATGAACTGAACTAGCTATACCCAGAAAAAGAACTCTGGGAGATGACTAAAAACCATTACATTGAATTCCCAATCCCTATATTTATGCACACCTGCATTTTTGATTTCCTTCACAAGCTAATTGTACAATATTTCAGAGTCTGATTCTTTTTGTACAGCAAAATAACGTTTTGGTCATGTATACTTATTGTGTATCTAATTTATATTTTAATATATTTAACATCTACTGGTCATCCTGCCATCTAGGGGAGGGGGTGTGGGGGGGTAAGAGGTGAAAAATTGGAACAAGAGGTTTGGCAATTGTTAATGCTGTAAAGTTACCCATGTATAAATCCTGTAAATAAAAGGCTATTAAATAATAAAAAAAATAAATAAAAAAAAATAAAAATAAAAATAAAAATAAATGCATACCCTATGATTGAAAAGCTTCCCTTTCAGGTCAAAAAAAGAGAAGATACACTCTTTTTGATTGGAAAAAATTAAGGATTTGAAAAATGGTTGCACTCTTTATGGGGCTACATTGTTTTATGTTTACTAGATAGTTTGGCTTATGAAATCCTAACCCCTAGTGATTGGAAATCCATAGCAAGGACATGTTTAGAACCTGGACAAAACTTGTTGTGGCTTTTGGAGTATCATGAATTATGTAGGATTCAAGCCAGGCACAATAGGCAAACAGGAGTTAATGTACTTTTGACAAACTATTAGGTGAAGGTCAGTATGGAGAAAATTCAGAACAGATTAATTACCCCACAACAGCTTATGAACAGATCGCTGCTACTGCAATAAAAGCTTGGGGTATTCTTCCAGGAAAAGATTGAGGGGAAGACTTCACAAAAATAGAGCAAGGTCCCAATGAACCCTTTGCGGATTTTGTGGGATGTCTGCAAATAGCTATCCCAAGAACCATTGGAGAAAATGCAGCTACAGAATTAATGACCAAACATCTGGCTAAGGAAAATGCTAATGAGGGTTGCAAAAGAATTATATGGGGACTACACAAAAATGTTCCTTTAGAGGAAATCATAAGACGCTGTGCCACAGTGGGCACAAATGCTATTGTATCCAGACTATGATGAACATGGGAAGACAGGGTCCCTCTTAGCAAGGGACTTCTAAAGAAAATCATCGATGTTTTTAGTGTGAAAAAGTTGGACATTTGAGAGCCCAATGTAGATATGGAGATAGAGTGAGAAGACAGGCTGAGAGAATAAAACCCAAAACCCTATGTCCAAAATGCCACAAGGGCTTCCATTGGGCCTCAGAATGTAGATTGACCCAGGGAAATGAGAGGCAGGGTCCAGATCCAAAGATATCATACAAATGGGGCATGATGGCAGCTGAGTTTACACCCAGAGAATCTTTAGAAGTTCAGGACTGATGTGATCTATCAGCCAAAAAGCAACCTCATGGCAGAAAGGGATTACATGATCAGTCAGCCAAAAAGCAATCAGATAGCAGAAAGGGATTGCAATTGGGGAAAATACTGGCTTTTTAAATCAACAGGGCAGTGTCCAGTTCAAACATCTCCAATGTAATTGCCAGATGATGAGGAGAGATTTAGAAAGTGGTAAATAGAAAGGACTAGATAGGTTAACTGCCTGGGAGAGAAGGTTTGCTTGTATTCTTACAGATGGAGAAGGAAACAGATGGGTGGCAATGAGCACCTGGAGAGAAACAGAAAAGGAGAAAAACCTCAAAACAAAGGAGAAGATCTAAGAAACATTTGACACTAAAAGAGCATGGCTGACAATGAGACTATTAAAAGAACTTTAAAATCTTCAGGAATCATTGGATTCTTTGAGATGAAAAATTGTTGATAAAGACTGTTGCAGGACTTGAAAACCATCAGGAATCATTGAATTCCTTGAGATGAAAAATTGTTGATAAAGACTGTTGCAGGACTTGAAAACCATCAGGAATCATTGGATTCCCTAACACAAGATAAGACAATTGCAGGACTTCAAAACTTGCAGAAATTATTGGATTCCTGGCACTAATGGACAATGGATTCCTTTAAGACTATTTCTAGGACTTATAGACATGTATAATTCCTCATGTTGATTCATGTTATTTGTTACAACACCACTAGCCTGTATTATGCTACTATGTGCTTATGTAATTTATGTAATTATGTGTAATACCTCCCATATTGATGGGTTTATGTATACTTGTTTTAAGAGTGAGCCCCTTCAAAAACCCGCTAATCTGATTTGATTTCCCATTTCCTTTGTTGTTTTTATCTCCCTTCCTGAGCAGTCAGGGAAGGTGTGATCACCTTCTTTTTTGGGGTTCTCACCTCCTTGAGAACTCATGTTCTATGTTCTAAATCAAAAGAAAGTACAAGATGTTAGAATTCTTACAAGGTGCTAAGTCAGTGGAATTGATAGAGACAGTGGTTGTTCAGCAGGGTGCTTAACAATTCTCTAAATGTACTTAGTACTTATTAAGAGTTCCACTTTTCACTTTTAAGATTCACACTTTTAAGAGAGCATATATAAGCTAGGAGCCTCAACATAGATGCGCTCTAGGAGACCCACAAGCCCACTCTCGGAGGCATTCCAACTTCCACTTTTGTGCTGGCTGCAAACATTGGGAGGAGGAGAGACTGAAGCTGTCAGGGGCAAAGGACTAGCAGCAAGACCTCTGAGAACCAAGGAGTGAGATAGGTCTCTAAGAAAGCTAACCGGGTCCAAGGAAAAGAGATAAGACTTGGAAAGAGAAAATAAAGGATCTGGACTTTAACTCCTGGCTGCATTTGGGGTGATTATTATACTGAACTGAAATGAAGACTGCTCCCAGAAGCCCCTCAAGAAATCTGCTCCCAGAGAACATTATATTATAGAGAAGAATATTACAGGAGCAATTTTCTGTTTCCTCATTTTTCAGATGAGGAAATTGAGATTAACCCAGCATCAAAAAGCTAATAAATGTGTGAGGCTAGATTTAAACTCGGGAAGGTGAGTTTTCCTCACTTCAGGCTTGATGCTCTGTCTACTGTGCTACCTAACTGCCCTTTTTGCACATAATAAGAATTTTGTAAACACCATTTTAATAGAAGTAAGGATTTCAGTTTTATCATAGTTTCTGTGTATTTGAAAGTTTGCTTTTAAGCTCAGCAATGAAATATTTCCAAAGACTTTTATTTGCTGTGTCTGCAAGAGGAAGAAGGGAGATAAAAAGGTAACTTTAAAAAAAAGTGCACTTATGCAAGCAAACATAATGATATAGTTAATTAAACTTTATGCCCTGGGGTATGAAGCTGATAGTTTTTTCCCTGAACCCCTCCAAAGGCACAAAATAGCTGCTAGTTGCCATTCCTTCTTCCTTTGAAGGCTGGTTTCTCCTCGTTTTATTTCAGGGAAGATCAAGTAAGCCTGCATCTAACCTGGACTTTGAATTTACAGACTTTCCCCTTCAGTCACATTGTAAGACCATTTCTAAGGGAGAAGCTGACATTCTGAAAGTTTTTCCAGCATCTAAAGCTCTGACAGAAGGAGTAATGCATTTGGTATGATGGAGGCCATCACCCACTGGTGCCCTGGGGTGTGGGAAACTGTTCCTGGGACAAGGAAAAAGAATCTTAAGCCCTGAGAATATGTCCAGTTTTCTTGTTGCCAAAGAGTCAGCTACAAGATCCTGTGTTCCATTATTATTATAACTGCAAAAAATATGACTTAACTCTAAAACAGTGACCTCACCCTAATAACCATGTTCTAGCTATTCCAAGAGAAATTTGCTTTCTTATCCCTGCCAACTTGTAAATAAAATAAATTACATTTGAACATGATTACATTAATTAGCAATTATTATAAAAACATTACTTATTAATTTTGACTTTATCCTATTTTTATCGGAATAGGAGTAGATTTGTGATGTTGTTAGTATTGGGACATCCTTCCCCTCCCCCCATTCCACCTAGGAACATACTCTCCCAAGGCAGGTCTATGCTTTTCATGAAACTTTAGAGTCTCAAAGAGTTATCAATATCAGAGCTTCCTAAACTTCCTTCCTAAACTGTGGGTCATAACCCCATATAGCATTGCATAACTGAGTGTGAAGGTTGCAAAACTGTGATTTATTATCAGTATATGTTTTATTTGTATACTTATTATATATCTATGGTCACATAAACATTTCTCAGGTTTAAGAAAACCCTGGTCTAGACTAGAGCACTTAGAGATAAAGCTTGCTCAAGGTCACATGTCCAATATATGTCAGAGATAGGGCTTGAACCAGCTATCATGGTTTTGAGATCAAGTCTCTAGCCAGTACACCACACATTTCCATTCTGTCTCTAACTTACTTTATAGAGTACTTAACAGTATCCTAAGGACTTTCCTTGGAATCCTGTAAGGATACTTTAATTATAGCTAAAAGTTCCTACTATGTGTGAGGTATTATGCTAAATTCTAGGGCAGGGGGAGGAATGTCTGGCCCAGGATTCCAGGAGTCTAAAAGTAATAGGGATTCCACTGGAGTTTATTGAGTGTGTGTGTGTGTGTGTGTGTGTGTTGGGGAATGGTATGGTTGGAACTGTGTTTTAGGAAAATCATTTTGGTGGCTGAATGAAGGTTGGATCGGAGAGGGAAAAGACTTGAGGTAGGTTAACCCACCCACCTCCAACCCCACAACAGAACATTGCTATAATGAAGACATGAGGCAATGAGAGCCTGCACTGGAGGATGACATTGTCAGAAGAGAATTGGGGATGTGTTCCAGAGATGTTGCAGAGATGAAATAAGTAGGTCTTGGCAACAGATTGGATATGGGGAGTCTAGGGAGGGTGAGAGATAGGCAGGAATCCAGAATGGCTCCTTAGGTTGTGAATCTGAGGAATTTACTGGGAGGATGATGTTTCCCTCAACAGCCATAAAGAATTAAGGAGAGGAAGATTTAGGGGAAAAGATAATGAAGTCTATTTTGGACATTTTGAATTTTAGTTATCTACTTAATATCCAGTTCATGATACCTGAAAGGCAGATTTGAGAACCATCAATGACTTGCCCAAGATTGAACAGTTAATAAGTCATGTAAACCAGGAAATTTTCCACTGCAAGACCAGTGGCCTTTTCTGCTCCACATTACTTCTCTGCTGCTAGTTTAGAGCAAATCTTCAATTTGATACAAATTGATTGGTGACTCTGGGTAAATCACATACCCTGACAGTATCCTAAATAGCTTAATTATAAACGCACATCTCTGTGTCTATCTTCCTCTGTCTCTCTATGTTTCTCTCTGTCTCTGTCTCTTCTTCTCTGTCTCTGCCTCCCCCTCTCCCTTCCTTCTTCTCTTCCTCCACTGCCAAGTTGGAAATCTGACTAGCATATTTAAGATGAAGGCTGCATATAATTTACTTCTATTACCAGCTGATTGTACCTAGGTATCAGCCACTTTTCAGACTGGAACTGCATGCACTCATACACAAGTCTTTGGGAGATCTTATGCAAGAAAGATGAGTACCACCTGAGGCAGAATTGCTGCTAGAAAGAAAGCAGAAGAGGGAGGATGTAGTATGTTGCTTCTGAATTCTTCTTGTCCTGAAAGCTTCTCTGTTAATCTTGCTTTTCTTTCTTGCTCTCAGGAAGGGGAAGTGTCTCCCTCCTTGAGGTCAGTAATACTCACTAGATAAGAGCATGGGACTAGACGGAGAAGGAACCATACAAACCACCTAGTCCAACTTCCTTAGTTTACAGGCAGAGAAAGTGAGATTGAGAGATGTTAAGTGATTTACTCAAGTTATAATTACTAGAGGTGAGATTTATACCCCAGTCCTCTACTGTTGATTAAATTATTTAAATGTACTTGACATCATTTGGGGTTGTCTTGGCAGAGATATTGGAGTGGTTTGCCAATTCCTTCTCCAGTTAATTTTATAGATAGGGAAATTGAGGCAAATAGGTTAGGTAACTTGCCCAGGGTCACCCAACTAGTAAAAGTGTTTGAAGCCATATTTGAACTCAGGAAAATGAGTCTTTCTGACTCCAGGAGGAGTACTCTATCCACTGAATCACTTAACTACCCCTCAGACTCAAGTGCCATTGATTTTTTTCTACTGTATTACAATTCGTTCATGAGAATATTGTGCTATTAAAGTGGGGTCACCCACTCAGCCATGCTTCTTGAAAATGCTTTTCCCTGTTCTTCCTGTGCAAGAGATACTGGGTAGTCTGGATTTGTTCCATCCCGGTTACTGGAGAAACAACTCCAAGTACATTCCACACTATTTGGGTCATCAGAATTGTTTTCATAATTTAATGATAGCATGCTGTTGTTGTTGCTTCTTCAGGGTGTCAGCATGACAAGGGCACTGACAAGATCACTCCAGCACTATCTAATCATTCCATTCCATTGCAGATTAGGACATATACATTCCCTTTCTCATTCTCTTTTGCAAAAACATTCCACTCTCAACTGGACATGCCATAGTAGCTTCATACTTGATCAAGCCTTGTCTTGATCAACAAGGGTTACTTCAGAAAGTCAACTGAGAATCGGAGCATCAAGATGTTCCAAATACTTGAGATAAGCAAAAGAGGATCACTTTTAAAGGAAAACAAAAAAGATTTGGCCACCCTGTTGCATATATACTTTTCCCTGAACTATTCCTTTCATTTCCCAAATGACAGAGCTTACATAAGGACAGCAAGTTAGATGATGATTTTTACCATTCTAAACCATAAACATATGTTGTCACAGTCAGATACTCCCCATGCCCTTAATGTGAAAACAAACTAGCTTCCTTGGGAGTTCCTTAAATGCAATTTTGTCTCCCACCTCCATGTCTTTGCATAGTCTGTGCCTCATTCCAGAGATTCACTTCCTCCTCATCTCCATCTTTTAGAATTCTCAGCTTCCTTCAAGATTCCTTTAAGATAAGATTCAAATTAATGGCCAAAACTCTTATACAAGTACTTTCTTGATTGCCCTAAATAGATGCTAACTTTCCTCTGGGTCCTAAATGATGACAATTATATGATAATTGATTTAGAGATACAAGGAGACTTTGAAATCATGTAATCCAAACCTCTCATTTTATGTGAGGAAATAGGCCCAGAGATCATAAGGAATTGGCAGTATAAGACATTTACATATATTTTATATTGACTTTACCAGGACATGTGTTGTTTTCCTCCAGCAGAAAGAAAGTTCTTTAAAAAGCGTGGATTATTTTGGTTTTAACTTTGTATCCTTATTACCTAGAACAATGTTTAGTATATAGTAGTTTCTTTATAATTACTTATTGAGACTCATCCTTTGTGAGGCAAGCAGGGCTGCTTTTAATTATCATTTATTTATTTAAATTTATTTTAATAATATTTTATTTTTCCAAATACATGCAGATAGTTTTCAACATTTGCCTTTGCAAAACCTTGTGTTATAAATTTTTCTTCCTTTCTCTCTCCCTTCCCCCTCTCCAAGATAACAAGCAATCCAATATAGATTAAACATGTGCAATTCTTCTAAATAATGTTTCTATATTCATCATGATGCATAAGAAAAATCTGATCAAAAGGAAAAAATGAAAAAGAAAAACTAACAAACAACAACAAAAAGGTGAAAATAATACGCTTTGATCCACATTCAGTCTCCATAGTTTTCTCTCTGGATGTGGATGGCACTTTTTATCACAAGTCTTTTGAAATTGTTTTGGATCACCTCATTGTTGACAACTGCCAAGTCCATCACAACTGATCATCACATAATCTTATTGTTGCTGTGTACAACGTTCCCTTGGTTTTGCTCCCTATACTCAGAATCAGTTTTTCCAGGCATTTCTGAAATCAGCTGAATAGGATTGTTTTTAAAGAGCAATGTGAATACATTGAGGAGCTATAGACAGATGGCAGGGCTTGGATTTACTACTAATTAAAAAAACCAACCAGAAAAAAAGTTTAAAAATTAATGCTAGTGAGCACTCCTTACAATAGCAGATTTTTGCAAATGGAGTTTTACAAGTCTATAATTTTAAAAATTGTATGTTTGTGACAAAGTATATGGAAAAGTGAATGAAAAAATAATAATTGCTTGTTGAGTGAATGATGAATCCGTAATAATAGCCAATTGTACTATCTATCCCCAGGGACTCCAAATCCATCAGTCTCCAAACCTGTATTATGAATTTTTTTTTATTTGCACTGTTGTTTCTATCTATTATTTTTGAATGTTACCTCTTTCCTCACTGTCAGCTTCTTACTTGTTTGTCTTTGACCTGATGGCTCAAATCAGGGACCAGAAGAGAGCCTGAGAATACTGGGTTAGTTGGTGACACCACAATTAAGTGGTCAGAGGGGGAAAAGGCCTGTAGTAAAACAGCCATATAGAAAGGAGAGCAATATCTGGCAGGCTACTTCAATAGTACAATTTTCAGTTAAACCCAGTCTTTAATTAATAGGAACTATTACTATTTGGATGGACAATGCCATAAACTTTGGCATGCATTTTTTACTATTTTGATCTTGGTTATAGACTCTCCTGATGATTGGAGTTTAATAGCTAGAGGGAAAATTCCATATTTATTTCACAATCTGTTTTTCTGTTAGCTTTATGACTTTGGTCAAGTCATCTTACTTCTTTGGGATTTACTTTATTCAGTTTCAGAACTTTTTATTTTTGAAAAATTAAAGGATTATAGGGGCAGCTAGATGAGGTGGTGAAAAGGACAGATTGAAGAATTTAAAGTCAGGAAGACCTGAGTTCAAATATGATGCCAGATGTTTATTAGCTGTGTGGCCTTGGGTAAGTCATCTAATCTCTACTTGTTTTCTCATCTGTAAAATGGGAGTAATAGGAGCACCTTCTTCTCAGGGTTGAGGTAAGGATCAAATAATAACAAAGTATTTAGCACATAATGTTAGGTTGGCATATAGTGTCATATAAATATTATTTATTATCTATTATTATTATTGTTATTGAACTTTATGATTTCAAAAGTCCTTTGCATATTTATATTATTGCATTTGGTCCTCACAGTACCCTTATGAGATAGAATGAAAACATGTTCCTTTTATAGATGAGGAAACTGAGATTCAAAGAAACTGTGACTTATTTATACTTAAAGAGGTGAAAGGAAGACTTTGAGCCAGATTTTTGTGACTCCATGTCCAATATACCATGCTGCTATTCGGAAGTCTCTTTTAGCTATTACATTATGGGATTCTGTGATTTTCCATTACCTTGCTGAAATCAGAGTTCAGCTCCAAAATGATACTATATTATCTCTCCAAACTCATACCACATAAGTGTGAAACTTAAAGCACTATTCAGGTGCCAATTATCTTAAATATTTGGCAGTCCCAGAGGGTATCTCATTTTATGAACTTTGGTATTCACAGTGTTTACACTGTGTCTTCTACAGCCTCTGTCCTGAGGAATGTAATCTTAAAATAGGAAAAGTTAGGAAAGCTTCAGTAACTATCTCTCACATTTTCACTGACTCTGGCTAAGAGCCATTTCAAATTGTGCCTGACTCTATCTGCTAATTTAAGATAGAGTGTCTGGTATAACTCTGCAACAAGATTAGTAAGGAAAACCAAGAAGGACCCTTTTTCAATCGGATCAACAAAGATGACGAACTTTTCTACAATTCAACTCTTGATTTTTGATTTTTCTTCTTACCATTTGTATTTATCATTCTTTACTGATTGTAATTGCTAGAAACATATGTTTGTACTAGTCCCTTTGGATAAGTGGGCTGAAAATTAGCAGTTGTGAAGTTGACTCATAACAATATAAAAGAGCCGACCATGGGGTTTTGGGGTGTGTTATTATATCCTGGAAATTGCTGAGTTAGTGTACAACCTAGATATATAAAACCAAGCACTAATGCCTACTTCTAAAATTATACAGTACCTAATCAATTTAACATGGGATGTTGTGTGAAAAATAATCTGGCTGGGGAAATAATAATAGTAATAAATTCTTCTTCATCAACATAAGTCAGTAAGGATAAAAACACACACACACACACACACACACACACACACACATAGCATGAGAGGAACCATATTTGAGGTTAAACATTTTGGAGTCTTTCTGAAACTGCTTTTTTCCCCTCTCATTGATTACTTGCATTTACCATAATGAAGCACATGATTACCTAAGGTTAGTATCCAGACCTGTTCATTTGTCTTCAGTTGAATTCTACCACCAATGTTATTTTTCTTTTCCAATGAAAAAGCACCTTCCCTAAAGCAGTGAAGTTGATAAAGGCCTCTTGGCTAGAGATCCAGTCTCAAGCAAGATAACCTGGGTAAAAGTCCTGTCTCTTATACTAGCTGTGTGGTGCTAAGTAAGTCTCTTGTTCTCTAATGTACCAGTCAGCTAACTGCTCAGAACTATCAGTAGCAGAAAAAGTGCCAAAGAGCATAACTAGAGGGAACTTTCGTGGATGTTCCCTTAACCAGCAAAATCACAGGACTTGTCCCTTCCATTTGAAACTAAGTCCCATCATCATAATGGTCCCTGAGGTAATGATTACATTCCTATCTGTAGTGCAAGGTCTAAAATATAGGGTATGGAGGAGTTGGTGTAAGGAAACAAAGGCTCATGTGATATTTATTTAACTTCCACTTCCAAAGATTAATTATGCTCTTATACCCTTCACCAACATGATACACAAGTTTATTTGGGTATGATTTTTTTTTTTTTAAGATCAAAGCTCTATTTTAAAAATACTCTAGGAAATAAAAGTTATTACATAAAGCTCTCAAATTTTTGAAAATCTTAGCTGGTAGGAAGGCAATAATGGAGTGCCAAAAATTTTGAAATAAACAAGACAATGAAATCCAGACCTATAAACACCATGAGTCAGTCAAAAAAAAAAAAAAAAAAAAAAGATTTGGTGTGGGTTTCTGAGTTTTTTTTTTTTTTTTTTTTTTTTAAAGAGAGTTGTTATATGGAATGATAATCTCAAAGAGAAACCAAAGAGAAGTTGGTCTCATTGGGTTTGTTTGCTCTTAAAAACAAAATTCCTTGCCCTGGCAAGTTTTTTTTTTCCCTGTCTACTTTATTCTACCAATACCAATTCTCCATTTACACACACACACACACACACACACACACACACACACATATATCTTGGAAATGGGGTGATTGATTTTCTTAGAAGGCCCTTCATTTCTTTTACTCCCTCAGGAAGATTCCACCCAGACAAAGGAGAAAGGAGTGTCCTGTGGAAGAGTGCTTCATTTATTCATGTTTATACTTCTAATGCCTGGTAGTTCCTTCAGTTAAATTACTGAGTACAAGGCTCAGTTCTGGGATCTCTGTTTCTCTGTCTCTATCTCTCTGTCCCTGTCTCTCTTTCGCTATCTCTGTCTCGATTTTTGTTTCTCTCAGTTCTTGTCTCTCTCCTTCTTCCCCCTCAAAAGCTTAGGAATTCTCATCTGCTATCGATTCCTCTTTTCTTGAAGATTTTAAAATCTGTACTTCAATCCTATACCCTCATCTGAGATCTATTCCCACATTTTAAGCCCTATAATGGACATTTACACTTGGAAGTATCACCTCACATTCAACACACCCCAAACTAAGCTCTCCTCTTCCTCCTGCTCTCTTCATTTCCCAGTGGCATTTGCATAGGTTGGAAATTGTGGAGTTATCTTTGACCCATCCCTTGCCAGAATTCAAAAGTCAGTCACCATGTCTTTTCTTCCCCCTCTCTACCATGTCTTTTGTATTCATTCTTTTCCCTTTCTTTCTCTGGCATTTTAGTCTTGGCCATTGTCATATCATACCTATGTTATCATCAGAGTTTACTTGCTGGTATTCTTTCCTAAATCCAGTTTCTCCCTCCTCCAAACCATATAGCATTTATTTCTGACAATCTCATTTTATTTAAATATTATTTTCACCACTCTCACTCAAGAATCTTTAGTAGTTTACTCATTCCCATTTATTAATCTAAATCATTTTGCCTAACTTTCAGAGCCCTTAATGATTTTGCTTCACTTTCTTATCAAAACTTATTTCTATTATTACATTCCAGGACTATTGGAGTCAGGCTATTTCCTATTGCCTAGCATTTCTGCCTTTCCCTTTGCTCATATTTCTCTATCCTTACTCACAGTGGTTTTTCTTCTCATTTCACTTATCTATAGTCTAGTTATTTAGGCCCCAGAGTAAACCCTACCTTTTTCAAGAAGTTTTTTTTTTTCTTTTTTTTTCTGGTGAGCAGGTTGATTTCAGAAAAGCCTGAAAAGACTTAATGAACTGATGCTGAGTGAAGTGAGTAGAAGTAGGAGAACATTATAAATGGTAACAGCAAGTTTATGTGATGATCAATTATGACAGACTTAGCTCTTCTCAGTAATATAGTGATCCAAGACAATTCCAATAGACTTTGGATAGAAAATACATCTAGAGAAAGAACAATGGAGACTGAATGTGGATCAAAACATACAATTTTCACCACTTTTCTTGTTGGCTTTTTTCTTTCTCGTAGTTTCCCCCACTTTTGTTCTGAGTTTTCTTGCACAACATGACAAATAAGGAAATATGTTTAG
The DNA here is from genome assembly GCF_902635505.1 of Sarcophilus harrisii. NCBI lineage: Eukaryota > Metazoa > Chordata > Mammalia > Dasyuromorphia > Dasyuridae > Sarcophilus > Sarcophilus harrisii. The sequence goes on from NC_045429.1 coordinate 144,641,210, forward strand.
AAAGATTGTACACATTTAACTTATATTGGATTGCTTAGTGTTTAGGGAGGGGAAAAGTAAAAGGAAAGAGGGAGAAAAAATTTGGAACATAAAATCTTGCAGAAATGAATATCAAAAACTATCTTTACATGTGTTTGGAAAAATAAAATACTATTGAGAAAAAAAAAAAAAAAGAAGTCTTATCTGAACTTCCCTAATCTTTCCAATTCCCCCATTCTTCCATCATGATTCTTAATATCCTGATACTCCATATCTCACAATAACCCTAATATCACGTGATGTTGTATCAAGTGAATTAGTCTTTTATCTAAATAAATCTAAATGCTAAAGTATTTTTTTCTTAAGCACAGATATGACTGCATGCAGGGGTATGCTGAAAATGTTCAATTTATTTTAATTTATTTATTCATCCATTTCATTCATTCATTTATTTTTTGGGAGTCAATCAGGTTTAAATGACTTGCCCAGAGTCACACGGATGGTGTGTAAGGGCAAATTTGAACCCAGGTTCTCCTGACTCTAGAGCTCGGGGTGATCTATCTATTGTGCCTCCTAGCTGTTCCTTTGCAAATATTTAATAACTGATTCTCTGGGGAGGGGAAGCACAATACACTTTTAAGATTAATTGGCATTATTAGCATTTCCTCTATTACTACCTTAAATCTAGACTAGTGACAAAGCAGTACATCAAAGCTTTGATTTGTAATATTTTCCAATTGTCGAAGTATAAATACTTGCATTGAAAAATTTTACAATCAGCTCTCACAAGATGACTTAAGCAAATCCGTGAGTCTTTATGACTGGCCTACTTAACTACCTCTAGTGGTTCTATATTGATTCTAGAATAAAATATAAAATTGTTACTTGGATTTTAAAGCTTTATGAACTGGGACTAAATCTATCTACCTTTCCAAACTCATTACACATTTACCTCCTTCCCTCCCTATTTTATAATCTAACCAATCTCACTTTCAGTTTCTTTACTTATGGTGCCTCATCTCCCACCTACACATCTTTAAATAGTTCATCCCTCATGTTTGAAATTTATTATCTTTTTATTTTTGCCTTGTAGAATTCCTCTTTTCCTTGAAGATACAATTCAAATATTATCTTCTACAGGACACCATTTAAAAAAATATCAATCCAACTACTAGTAAGTCTTTCTCCCAATCTAGCTTCTACTTAAGTAGTAGAAGTATACTTTTGTATACAAATATTTTTATTCATTAATTTTATATGGATGATATTCATATTTTTATAGTTAGAAAGTGAACTTATTGCAAGTAGGGATTGTTTCACTAATTAATTTTAATATGACCCAGTGCTTAGCTGAAAGCTTGGTATTTAGTAGATATTTCATAAACACTTGTTGACTGACTGGCAAATAGATTATATGCTCCTGATTGGCAATGCTCTTTATTCATTTCTTCATGATTCTGCCTCTTTTGCTCTTAATAGATGCCTTTAATCAAAATGTCTCCCAAATTCGCTCTTCTTTTTGATTTTCTATTTTTAGTAACAATTTCATCTTTCTCCCAATTATTCAGGACTCTAAATCTTTGGAATTGTCCTTGACATTTCCTTCTTTCTCAACTCCACATTCATACCAGATTTTTATAAGGTTTGAATACATCAGTTTTAGATCAAACTAAAACATTTCAGAAAACATTCAAGATTTCTAATTCACTGAGTATTGTAAAATCTTTCATCATAATATCTTTCCTATCTCTCCCTTTCTTTTCAGTATTTTTGGTAATGCTTTGGCTCAGATTTTCATGGCTCAGATTTTCATTACTTCACACCTATACTACTGAAATAACCTACCACCAGATCTTTCTGCCTCTAATCTCTTCATCTCCACACAGACCATCAGGTTAAATTCCCTCTATTTCTATCTCTTTGAATATGTCATTTCTGTTTTAAATTCTTAAATTGCTTCCCATTATCCACCAAATAAAGGAGAAAAATCTTCACATTGACATTCAAAACTCCCTGCTGTTTCTCTAACCTATCTTTCTAAGCTTAATTTCCTTAATTCCCTCCTCTAATTATATTTCTTCTAAATATTCCAGCCTCTGTGCATTTTACTCTCCTCCCCCTTTTTTACTTTTCTTATCCCTACAATCCTTCCACTTAAGCATTGTTTACTAAAATCCATTTAAGGTCTAGATCTTCTTGATCATTTCTATGGCTTCCATAGCCAGAACTAATTACTCTTCCTGATGAGTCATGGAACTATGAGGCATAGTGGTTCTATGACACTTTTTATTGAACTATAATATGCTGCCTTATATTGAAGTTATTCATGTATGTGGTTTCTCTACCAATTATATCCTTTAGAGTAGAAATGGTGATGTAGATACTTATCTTTCTCCATTGCACTTGGAATGCAAGAATTTAAGGACTAGAAGGTTTTCAAAGTCCTTCAAAGCCCTTATTTTACTAAAACTTTACAAAAGCTTAATGAGAAAAGTATAACTGGTATCATTGTCTCCATTTTACACATGAGAACTTGGAAACTCAGGGATGTTGAGTCACTGGCTCAAGTTTGTACAACTGCCATCACAATATTGAAAACTGGATCTTGCCTGGTACTTAAGTATTCTTTCCCTTGTACCAAAACACTTGTTTTAAAAATGTTCAATAAATGTTAATTGAATGAACAAATCTACATTAACTTCTTAGGATCTTAGATTACACAATTTCCTTTAAAACTCTGCTAGAATACTTCTTCCTAAATAAGACTTTTCCTGATTTCTTCAGCTGTTAATGTTTCACTCTTAAATTAGTTTAGTATACATTTATTTTGCAATATATATGTATGAGCATATATACATGTGTATCTAGATACACATGTATGTGTATACAACATATACACATATGTAATACATATGTATACATCTATCTATATAAATACAACTTTATTTTAAAAATCAGGGCAGTTAGCACAGTAAATGAAGCAGCAGGCCTGGTCAGAAGACTCATATTCCTGAGTTCAAAGATATCCTCAGACATTTGCTAGCTGTAGTTAGACAAATCATTTTAACCCTGTTTGTCTCAGTTTCTTTAACTAGAAAATGAAGTGAAAAAAGAAATGGCAAATCATTCTAGTATCTTTGCCAAGAAAACCCTAAAGTGTCAGGCACAATTGAAATAACTGAACAAGAAGAAGAAATATCAGATTTCCGTAAAGAATATATCAACTTTAGATAAAATTAGATAATGAAATTTTAATACATACAATTTAATACATACACTAAAAAACATACAATTTTTTTTGGTAGAGTGGAAGTTCAAAGACTATTTGGCAAAAAGTCACACATTTTCCCTCTCATCCTTGGGAATAGTAGGAAGGATAATGAACTGAGTCAAGATGTGAATCTAATTAATAGTCACTGTCATGAACTTATTTTTGATAAGTCATAAGCTTCTCTGATTCTCAATTTCTTCATCCTGAAAAAGAGGAAGATGATTTCTAAGATCCATTTTGCCTCTAATGTTCTGTAATTCTGTGGATGGCATCCATTTATACATTGACAATTAAAGAGACAAATAAGTTGATCAATATTATTTTAAGGGATACAAATTATTATGCTAAATTTTATTGCAATGACAAGAGGTCTATTTAAAAATAATCTAATGTTTTTGCATAAAACAATATAAATGAAACAATTTTCCTCAACTGTTGAAAAGTGACACTAAGGAGTGCTTTGAGAGCTTCAATATAACATCTGACATAAAGTTCAGTTTTTCATTTTATCACTTGAACAAATGGAGAAGTCATTGAAATCAATTGCCCATTTGTTCCCCAGAGAATGCTGCAAAAGGCATACATTATGTATTGAGAAGAGATTGGGGGTGGGGGAGGGACTCCCTTTCATACAGTTCTTCCTTTTAAAATGTAATTTTCCTAGGCCCTCCACTTATAAGGAAAATGAAAATAAAGTAGCTAAAATGCTGTTGTCAGAAAACAACTTTCCCTGAAATGAAATTCCAAGAGGCCTTTGATGGTTTTCTATTTCTCATTTGCAGTGGTCTATCATTCACTTCCATATAAATGGGGGGCAGGGGGAAATCTTTGGAATAGTTCCAAAATCTGCTATTCAGAAAGACCACAAAAGCAGCAATCAAGTGCACTGGGCAATATTTTTCAGCAGTGCAATTTTCAATTTGCATTTTTAAAATTTAAACCTGGTAAGGCCATACCATCTATAATAATACAGAAATATGACCTTCATAAAATTCCTACTAAAAGTAGTTGATTAATAACCTTTAGTATATTTCTGCTGGGAGTAAAGATATAACTATTGTTCAAAAGTCAGTGAATTGAGGTAAGTGTGAACACATTGAATAAGCCACCTATGTAGCAAAGTCAATGGAGATAGCTAGATGGAGCAGTGCACAGTTTACTGGGTTTAGAATCCAGTGACTCATGTTCATGAATTCAAATCCCATCTGAGACACTTTCTTATTGTGTGACTATGAGCAAGTCACATAATCCTGTTTGCCTCAGTGCCTCATTTGTAAAATGAACTAGAGATGGAAATGGTAAACCACTCCAGTATCTTTGCAAAATAGGCTCCAAGAGTTGGACAAGATTAAATCAACTGAAAAACAACAATGTACTTAAGGCAAATTTAAATAAATTTTCTTTCTCTGATCCATAACTGCAATTTCCTCTTGTTTTATATATTAATCAATTAATAGACATTTATTAAATGTCTACTCTGGTCCTTGTAGGGCAGCAAAATAGCATAGTGAATAAAGTATTGGGTCTAGAGTAAAAAAAGCCTGCTCTTCTGCAGTTCAAACATGGTCTCTGACACTAGCTGTGAGATTCTGGGCAAATCATTTAATTCTGTTTGCCTCAGTTTCTTTATCTGTAAAATGAGCTTGAGAAGGAAATGGCAAATCACTCCACTATCTCTGCAAGAAAACTGCAAATGAACTTACAAAAAGTTTGACAACTTAAAATGACTGAAAAACTACAACAAAACCTGCCAAATACTGTGCTAAACACTAAGCTTAAATAGAAAGCTAAAAAGTAGTCCCTTCCCCAAAAGAAATATCCTAATGGCAGAGAAAATAACTAAATTACTAAGTACATACAAGATAGTATACAGAGTGGATGGAAGGTAATTTTCAGAGGGTTTAATGGGCCTACTAGTCAATGGAACTAGGAAAAGCATCTTGTAGATGGTGGATTTTGAGATGATTTGAAGGAAGCCAGGGAAACTGAAGCAGATGCGAGGAGAGAGAGAATCGCAGCTTTGAGTCAGGAGCTGAGAGTATCATTGCTATAGCAAGTGGACAGCATGCATGGATCACAGAATGTATGGAGTAAAAGATGAGATTTTTTAAAATATATTTTTTATTAAAGCTTTCTGTTGTCAAAATATATGCATGGATAATCTTCAACATTCATCCTTGCAAAACCTTGTGTTCCAAATTTTTTCCTTCCTTTCCTCCACCTCCTCCAGATGGCAAGTAATCCCATATATGTTAAACGTGTAATTCTTCTATATAGATTTCCACAAGAAATATCAGATCAAAAAGGAAAAAAAAAATGAGAAAGCAAACAAAATGCAAGCAAACAACAACAACAAAAGTGAAAATACTATGTTGTGATTCACACTCAGTCCCCACAGTCTCTAGAAACAGATGGTTCTCTCCACTGCAAGACCATTGGAACTGGCCTGAATCACCTTGCTATTGAAAAGGACCACGTAGGGGATGCAATTTGTATCAGTGGCCTTTTTGGAACTTTTAAGAATCATCAGGCTAGCAGAATAGCTGTCATTTTAGAAGCAAGGCTTCTTAATGATGAGATATGATTTCAGAAGTCAAAGAGTTCAACCTGCTGTGTACCAAAAGCAGGAATATTCTTTATGACATATTTGACAGCTGATATCAGGTTGATGAAATGTCAATCTCTGAACACTTCCAGAATTTACTCATGATGTCACAAGGCAGCCTATTTATTCTAAGACAGCCCTAATTATTAGAAAGTTCTTTCTTAGATTGATCTGATATTTGCCTGGTATTAAGTTTCATTCTGGAGCTTCAAAGAGTAACTGGAATTAACCGTCACCTTCAACTATTTGAAGTTCACTATTACATATATACCCTAAGTCAAGGGTCCTCAAACTATGGCCCGCAAGCCAGATGCAGCAGCTGAGGATGTTTATCCCCCTTACCCAGGGCTATGAAGTTTCTTTATTTAAAGGCCCACAAAACAAAGTTTTTGTTTATACTATAGTCTAGCCCTCCAACAGTTTGAGGGACAGTGAACTGGCCCCCTATTTAAAAAGTTTGAGGACCCCTGGAGTCTTCTATTCTCTAACCTGGTCCATTTAAAAATGGTTTCTGTGATTCAATTTCTAGGCCCTTTCTAGTCAAACTCCTTTACAATTTATCAACATCTATTTTAATTGGAATTCATTTAATTCATTAATTGGAATTTAAGTGGAATTCATAACTAGACAAAATACTCCAGATGTTTCTGACTGATGTCTAGCACAAAGAATGATCATTTTCTTTGTTCTTTATATGTTACTATTAGTTCCTTCTGTGAGTCAGATTAGGTATAACTTACTTTTCCTTTCAAGGCTTCCTTTTTTACTTGAGGGATAGAGTTTACTATACATAAATAGTGGTAGATATTGAGGGCAGGGTTGGAGGGAGCAGATTGAAGATACTTCCATATAAATGGAAGAGACTTTGATTTTGCTCCCCTTAATAAAATAAGGGATTAGAAAGGAAGCTGTGCCTGCCATATGTTGGATGAATGGACATGAGCAGAAAAATTAGAGACCAAATAAAGACAGCACAACTAGAAGCCATATGGAAAGAGATGGGATATAAAGAGTAAAACAGGTAGCTAGGTGAAGCAGAAGATAGCATGTCAACCCTGGAGTCAAAAAAGACTCAAATACAGTCAAATATAGCCTCAGACATTTACCAGCTGTGTGACTGGGTAAGTCACTTAATTCTGTTTTTCTCAGTTTCCTTATCTATAAAATGAACTACCAAAGGAAATGGCAAACCATTCCAGTCTCTTTGTCAAGGAGATCCCAAATCACTAGACACAACAACAATAATAACAAAAAAAGACTAAGCCCACACTTCTATCTTTTAAAATAGTGAGTTTGGAGGAAAATAAGCTTACCCTTTCTGTCAGTTTATAATTTACAAAGTACTTTGGAGGAATGGAATAGGGCTGGCTAGAGAGGGAGGAGAGGAAAAACACTCAGGAATGTGACTGATACTGTTTTGGTAATTTTACTATTTGTTTCTGTGTTGATTAAATCCTTACTGTTTCTTGTTTGCCTGGATCTGCTAGTCCAATTAGCTGCAGAAAACCAGGCCAATGTCAATTACAGAAGTTGCCAATTTGGAGATTGGGTGGGTTCATGAAGACAATTGCCATTAAAAATTAAAAAGGCTTTTGCCATTAAAATACTTTTTTTTTTTTTTAATGAAGTGACACAAAGTAAAATAAGTAGAACCAGGAATACAATATATGTACAATGATAAAAAAAGTATATAAAGAAGAAAAAACTTAAATACTGAAATTATTACGATTTAAGCTTGGCAGTGATGAAGAGAAATGAACATGTTCCTCATCCATTTCTTTGCAGAGGTGGGGTGGAATAACAATGATGGTTGCTGAACATTGCTTATATTGTTGACAAAGTTGGTATTTTGGATAGTTCTTAACTGCTTCTTTTAAAATTTTTTGATATAAGGGATGGGTCTTTGGGAATGGAGAAGACAGTATACTGGAAATATTTGGAAATAGAGATGATATAAAAATGAAATGTATCATATAAATGATATATTTTGAAAAACAAAAGATATATATATATGTACATATTTATATATATGAAATTTTAAAGTATCCATGACTCAAAACTGAGTCTATTTGGGTCCACAGAAAGGGATCCATGGACTCTTATTTTTTCTTCACACATCTTCTTCCATTCCTTTCTTCATTTCTCCTTCACTCTATACTACTCTTGGCAGACTTTGGTGTGGAGGGAGTGGATAACATATAGTTTGTTATACCTTCATTTTAAAATCCATATCCATGGTGGGAGTCTATATCCATTTTCCAGCTCTAAGGAAGAAGAAAAGGAGATAGAGATCAGTAGAAGGGGATCCCTTCTACTTAAATTGGATGAGAGAAGATGGGAAAGGAAGAGAAGGCTGGCTCTCACTTTCTTATTTCTAAAATGAGAAAGTTGAGTTAGATGGTCTATACAGTCCCTTCTGGCTCTAGATTTTAAGGTGCTGTGATATTATGAATCCCAAGGTCCACAAGTTAATCAATAAACTTTTATTAAGTGCCTATTATGGGCTAGGCACTGACTAAAAAAATGGGAATACCAAGAAAGGCAAAAGACAATGCCTGCCCTTAAGGAGCTTGAAATGTAATGGGGGAGATACCTGGGTACAACAATATGCAACCAAGTTATATATACTGGATAAACAGGAAATAACAATAGAGAAGACACTAGAATTACAAGAGATTGAGGAAAAACTTCCTGAAAAGGTAGGATTTTAGCTGGGACATGAAGATCCTTCTGACATTCTGTGGTTTGGGGTCCGTAGTTGAATAATATTTACCATTGTCATTAGTTGTAGGAAAATCCTTGTAGAAAGAGAAGAATTTTTCAGAAATAATGAATGAAAAGAGTTTGTTATTATGTTTTTTCTTTCTTTCTTTCTTTCTTTCTTTCTTTCTTTCTTTCTTTCTTTCTTTCTTTCTTTCTTTCTTTCTTTCTTTCTTTCTTTCTTTCTTTCGAAATTCAAGTCTTTTGGGTAGGGAATAGAGGAGAACATTATTCAACATTATCAGGCTTACATGAATTCTTCCTTCTTTGAAGCAGCTTTCTCAGCAAATGTTCGGTTTTCATTTCTTGATGATGGTGATGAAATAACATATAGTACTTACATACCACCTTTCATCTAATGATCTGTTTACATACAACAATATTATTGTCTATGGTGCAGATAGGGCAAGGAGGAACAAAGCAGTTAGTTAAGTAGCAGCCCATATCATTCAGAGAATCATAGATAAAGCTGGAAAAGGAAGCCCCTAGTTCTGTATTCTAATCACAAGACAAAAGTCACTGCCCTACAATGATTCATACTACAAAATAGATCTAAAGCAGATGGCTTTAATTTTATGGAGGGAGGGGAAAAAAAAAAAAAAAAACATTGCCAAACCTATACTCTATTGGTTTGCTATCAGTAAACTGCTAAAGCTGAGGAAGAGAAAGGGTACAGGTATTCTCATAGCATCATAGAATATCAGACATAGATATTCTAGACAACTAGTAAAAATGAGCCCCAGAACCTAAACTGGGTGTCATTTTCACCTGTGAAACCTCTAAAGACTCTTCCAGGTCTACATCCTCAGAATCACATTTTTAAATAGTTCTAACTTTTAAAAATCTACATATTAGTGACGTAAAAATTTTTCAGCAAATGAAGTTGCAAGTGCAGAACCAGGTGTGCTTCATGTTATTCGGAGTTAGTGAACTTGGAAAGGTGTGTGTGTGTGTGTGTGTGTGTGTGTGTGTGTGTGTTTTATATCTTTGTTGAGAGGTGCCTAGGCCACTTGACTTTAAAGATACACTTGAATTTGTTTGGTCCTGAAGGACAACAAAGTACAGAGATGACAGAGAACATAGTATTGAGGAGGTAAACAGGGTATGGAATATGTGCCCGGTTAAAGTTGTAGTTTGCTATTATATTTACTTATTACCATAGGATTACCACTGAAAATTGAAGTTATATAAAAGACAAAAGATATCAAATATTTGTTATACATTTTTTCACACACATATATATATATATAAAGGCATATATATGTATATAAATAGAAAGAGACAGATATATGGATGGATAGATGTATTGATAAACTGATGGATGGATATTTGACTTTAGGCAAGTCACAATTATTGTGGCCCTCCGTTTTTCTATTTGTAAAATAAAGGAGCTGGGATAGATGATCTTTCAATCTATTGTTCAATTATTGTTATTGTTCAATAACAATACCCACCTTAACAAAACTCTCAGCCCTAATCGTAACCATCACGGGCATCCTAATCGCAACAGAACTTAACACACTAACAAACAAAATACCAATCATACCCCTAATCCATACACACAACTTCTCAAACATACTAGGGTACTTTACACACATCTTCCACCGACTAAACCCCCTAGCAAGTCTACAAATAGGTCAAACGTTGCTACCATCAAGGTCTCTTCCAGATCTAAATCTGTGAACCTATAGTCCTATAGATTTAGATCTGGAAGGAACCTAGAAGTCTTAGTTTCTCAAGATATTATGAAACACCCTGTTTTCTAGAGCTAAGAGCCAGGAAGCAGGCTGTGCCCTGAGCTTGATATAACAATTCTTTGTGCTGACCTTCTGAGATAATCTCATCCTCTAGCAAAATCATATAATTATTGCATTGCTTTGACCAGCACCAGGTGTTTTCTGAGTTTGGACAAACACTGGACAAGCTTGTACATATTTCAGTGAAGAAGTCCTGCTATGAATCAAACTTTTCTCATTGTTGTTACCCTTCACTGATATGGCTACAGCTCACTCTGTAGCCATTGGTATAAGCATCAAAGATTAGCCACACTAAAAGGGGTCTCCCCTCAAGGAGTGTAGCCCCAGCAAATGTGTCTACATCCCCTTCTTGTTTGCAAGCCATTTCTTTCATTTTGAAATTAAATTTGTTTGATTCCTGACTCTCCTATCTCTTTGTTCAATTCCACAGATTAGAGGTTGGTTCAGTCCAAGTCAAATCTGCTCAATTTAAAGTATAAGAAAACTGAGATTCACTCAGGTAACTACTTAACTGAGTTGCTTTATTTCACACTAGTGGCAAAGTTATGATTTGAACCCGGTTTCCCTGTCTACTAATACAATGTTTTCTAGGTCTGTTGATCTTTTTCCACCTTATTTTGCAGATCAGGAAATTAAGGGCTAGAGAGAAAAAAAGTGTCTGGTCTTTCCTTAAAATGTGAAGGATAATGAATAAATATGTCTGTGGTACTAATTGAAATGAGGTTATTTCTTACTTGACACCCCAGTTGCAGGTTTTTCAATAAACTAGTGGCTTATGGGGTTCTACTTGTATTACGTCTGTACTTTGTTGTTTTGCAAGACCAAACAGGTTCAAGTGCATATTTAAAGTCAAGTGACCTTGGAAGTGCTCAACAAAGATATAAAGCACACACACACACACACACACACACACACACACACACATTTTTTTCCTTTCTAAGTTCAGTAGCTCCAAATAACGTGAAGCACATTCTTGCAACTTCATTTGCTGAAAATTTTTTGTGTCACTAATATGTAGATTTAAAAAAGTACCAGAACTGTTTGGAAGTGTGGTTATTAGGATGTAGACCTGGAAAAGTCCGTAGAGGTTTCACAGATGAAAATGACATCCAATTTAGGTTCTGGGGCTCATTCTTACTAGTTGTGTGCCCTTAGGCAAACACTAAGCTCTGTTTACCTCAGTTTCCTCATCTATAAAATGAGGATAATAATAGCACTTACCTCACAATTAGAGGACCAAATGAAATAATAATTGTAAAGTGCCTAGTCTAGTACCCAGCACATAATAGGTGCTATATAAATATTATTACTATTTCTACTGCTAATGCAGCTACTACTATTAGTCAAAGTTACATAAAAGTGACAAAGTAAAGACTAGAATTCTGGTCTTCTGACTCTAAATTCATTATAACATGTTGCTTTTTACTAACTTCCATCAAAATAATAAAAAAATCTGTTGTTTCTCATAGTGCTAAAACAACAAATTTTATGAAATTATATGGATGATTTTATGTATATGAAATATCTCTACCACAAATTTCCTAAGCCCTTTGGCCATGTTTTTTGTTTTCTTATTGTAGGCCAATAACCCAGAGGAAAAGAAAAAATCAATTCAGGGACTTAAACAAGTAAAAAGCAACTGAATTTAGTTAATATTGTTTTTTTTTTTTAAAGGAGAAAAAAAGTTTAATTCAACTGCTTTTAAATTTAAGAAGAGAAACATGAAGTTTGATTCAATAAATAGAAGGCATGCTAAAAATAAATATCAGCCTTCAAGAATGATTATTTTCAGGAGACTTGAGGGAGGTGAGGAAGAGAAAAAGGAAAAGCAAAAGGGGGAGAGGGGGGGAAGGGAGGGAGGCGGAAGAACAACTAAGATAAGAGAGAAGCAGTAGGAAGAAGATAAGTTTATACAAAGACAGGGAGCCATAAACACATATTATAGAGGAGGGAGAAGTACACAAAAGACAAAGGCAGAGAAAAAGACATTTGAAAAAAAGCGGGTGGGGGAGTAAAGGGGGAAAGGGAGGAAGGGAAGGAAGTCTAAGAGAGGGCTGAGTAGGTTCTGAAATGAGTTTTAATGGAGGAAAACTGTTCTTGTCACCTGCTTCTGTTCACTGGTTATTCTGCCCTTTGCAATTCTGATTAGCTGACTAACCACTATCCACAGCTCAGAGACTCTGCTCTGCATGCAGTAACCACAGTAGCCCACAAAGTGGAAAATTACTTTCTGGTGTGTGACCAAAGTAATATCACCCCATGGCTGGATGAATTCAAGCTAGATCAAGCTCGTGGGCTGGGGGTACTGTCCTTTTGCTTTAGGCAGGCTTGGTGAATACTGTGAGACTCATATCATTTGCAGAAAAAAAATGAAATGCCAATCTGCAGATTTCATCTGAAATCAGAATTTTAATATGTAGCTCACAATCTTCACATACAATGAGCTTCTTTCCCTCCATGCATTTTCAGTTTCACTGAGTCCACAGTTAAACTCCATACCTTCACTTTTCTATAACCATGCAAAAAGATAATGTGGGTAAATGGGAACAATATATCTTGCATTAAGCAAGCTTTGTTGGGCTTTTGTCATGTTAATGCCAGCTGGAGATGAAAAGAAAAGTTTATTTTTAGGTTGGGTCTAGTAAATTGGTTTCTTTGCCCAAAAGCAATTTTTGATTTCTAGCTGATTTATTTGAATAAAATAGGCTCAGATTTATTGGGTCTTCTAATAAAATAATAATTTAAATGACCTTGTGTAGTTTTTGCTGCTATTTATTGATCCCTTTCAAGTTTAGCAAGCCATTCAATCTACAGAGAGGCTTTGGGGATGCTGGATGAAATTGATTGAGAATATAAAAATGGAATGAATGTTTGAAACATCTATTCAAAGATTGGAGAGTAGTTCCTTAACTAAAAAGAAAATTAAATTCACATGTTGGGAAGACCCCTGTGTTACTGAATCAAAAATATAAGTATTTTCTTTAAAAAATGATTTTCTTATGATAAAGTTTGTAGTGGGCATTTTTAAAGCAAATGACTTACATATGCTGGATTGTAATAGCTCTGAAGATTGAAGACTCCATCCTAATCTAGCCAATTTTTTCTATCTGTGATGACTTTGCTTTAGGAACAAACTTTTAAGTTTAAATACTGGAAAGACATACATATTCCTTTTGTCCCCCATCCAATCACCACTGTGATAATAATTATAAAAGTGAACATTAAGATCAATCAGTAAATCAATAAGCAAATATTTATTAAGCACCTACCTGCTATGTGCTAGTTACCGTGCTGGACAATGGAAGTACCTATACAATAATAATAGCTAGCATTTATATAATATTTATAAGTTTTCCAAGTTTTGTTTTATAAATATTATATAATTTTTATTTTTGAAACAATGCTGAGAGGTAGATACTATTATTGTCACTGCTATGTTAGAGATGAGGAAGCTGAGAAAGACAGAGGTGTCTTTGCCTGGATCACACAACTAAGGAGTAACTGAGGCCAAATTTGAATTCAGATCTTCCTGATTCCTGGTCTAGTACTCTATATACTATGCCATTTAGCCACTCCCACCCTCAAGGAACATTCAATTAGACAGTGAGCAATCTGATATAGGTTACACACATACAATCATTTTGAACATATTTTTATATTGACATGTTGTGAAAGAAAAAAATCAGAACAAAAGGGAACACAAAAAGGAAAAAGGAAAAAGCAAAAAGAATATTATTGTTCTATAAGAAATGATGAGTTCAGAAAAGCCTGGAAAGATTTACATGAACTGATGCTGAATGAAGTGAGCAGAGCCAGGGTAAAAACAAGTACACAGTAAAAGCAAGATTATGTGATGAACAACTATGATAGACTTAGCTCTTATCAACAATGCAGTGATCCAACAATTCCAATAGATTTGAGATGGAAAATGCCATCTGTATCTAGAGAGGAACTATGGAGACTGAATGTAGATTCAAGTATAGTCACTTTTCTGTTTGTTTGCTTTTTTCCCCTCTTGCGTTTTTCCTCTTTGTCCTGATTTTTCTTTAACAATATGGCTCTTGAATTGATAGGCATCCACTCATTTTCCAATTCTTCATGATACAAAAAGAGCTGATACAAACATTTTGTACCTGTGAGTCCTTTTCCCTCTTTTATGATCTCTGGGATCCAGACCTAGTCACTTTGCTTTTTTGAATAAATATACCACTTTATAAGAGCTGTTGGTTTCTTTCTGTTCAAAAGTTTCTACGCTTCTATCTTCATGGACTACCTTACCAATGTATTATTCATTCATTCTACAAATCTTGATTAAGTTCATATTGTAATAACAATTTACATTTATACACAGTTTTAACATTTTCATTGCACCATTCTTACAACATTCCTATAATAGTCTAATATTAGTAGCTCTATTTCTCAAATATGGAAAGTGAGACAGAGAGATTAATTGACTTTTTCCAAGATCATACAGGTAGCAAGTCATTAGAGTCTATGATTTCATTATCTATGTTGTATTATATTATATTTATTTTGTTAAACATTTCTTCTCATTCTAAGCAGTCTCTTTGTTATTCATCACACCAGATACTTCGCTTTTAGACTGGGTATTTTTACTGTTTCAGTGCCTGCTATACTCCCCTCATCTCTAACTCCTACCTTCCCTATCTTCCTTCAAATCCTGGATAAAATTACATCTTCTGTAAGTCTTTCTTGATCTCTCTTAATGTTAGTACCTTTCTTCTCTTTATCTTGTAGAAATTTTTATCCATGTTGTTTCTTTCATTGCATTATGGGCTCCTTGAGAGGAGAAACTGTCTTTTGATTTTCTTTGTATCTTTAAAAATTGCAACAGTTAACAATGCTCTTGTGCTATGATGTCACTCACTAAGTTCTAGGAGCCAAGATAGATACAGAAAAGCTGGAGATATGATCCCTTCTTTCCAGTAGTTTATAATGTAGTTGAGTTTATGAGACTTGCACACAAAAAACTAAAATATGTCATATGTGTCTTATGAATGGTATAGTCAGAAAATGTTCCAGGAGTTCAGCAGAAGGAAGAATTGGTTCTGGCTAGAAGGATGAGGAAAGCCTCCAAGAAGGAGGAGGTGTGATTAAAACTGGGCCTTGGAGTCTGAGTAGAATTTCAATCGGGTGCAGATTTTCCTTCCACTGGAGAGAAATGGCACAGATATGAGAAAGCATGGGATGTGTTCTGGGGACACTGGCTTGGCTGGAGTGGAGGGTTTGTGTGTATTAATAGTGGGGGATGAAGCTAGAATTTAGTTTGGTTCTATGTTGCAAGGACTTATGTTTGTCAGTCAAAGTGATTTGAACTTTATCTTACAGGCAGTAGAGAGTCACAGAAAAGTTTTGAGCAAGGGAAGTAATAAGATTATGTTGTGCTTGAGGAATATTAATATAGGAATAATGTACAGGCTATACCATAGCTGAAAGTTTGATAGATAACACAATGCCTGGAAACATAATAGGTATTTAGGAATTCTTGTTGATTTAACTAGGGGATCCATTAGGAGTCTACTCCAAGAATAGAAGCTAAAGAAAGACATCAGCCCTGGAAATGGAAAGTGGTAGTTGGGGAGAAACACTTGAAAGGAATAGAGGAAACTAGATGGCACAGTAGATAATGCACTGGATTTTGAGTCAGGAAGAACTTAATCCAAATCCTGTACTCTTACCAGCTGTGGGCCCTGGATAAATCACAATCTCTTTCTTATCTGTAGATTGAGGGGAATAAATTGAGGGGAAAAATTCTTATTTGTAGATTGAGGGATAGCCTTTATATTCCCCTCTAGTTCTAAATCTATGATCCAATAACTTGGTAATGGGACATGAGATGTGGTATGAGGAGTCAAGGATAAATACAATGCTTTTACAGGATCATTGTCTCAAATTTGGGTAATACCTTAGATCAATGGTGTTAACCAAATAGAAATGCATCCTTCTCTGTCTCCAGGGCAAAGATTGACTTAGAAAACTACAAAATAGCATTATCTATGTTGTATTATATTTTATTTATTTTTTTAAACATTCTGCAATTACATTTTAACCTGGCAACTGTTGGGAGTTTTGCAGCAGGTATGAATTCATACCACCTCCTGAGGTAGTATTTGGCCCAACCTCTATCTAATAAAATCTTCCCTACAATTGTTATTTTTTCCCAAAGAAAAAGAAATATAATCCCTTTAGAAAGTAATATGCAAACCCATTTTAAGACTCAGGACCTTTTTCATAAGATTGATTGATTAATGAATTGATCCGCCACATTTTTTACTGGGCAACTATATAATAGTGGACATTTAATAAAGGCCGTAAGAGCTGCAAAGAACTTTGTGCAATTAGCTTATTTGATCCTTGGCTGTGGAGTGGGTGCTTTAGGTGTTATACTATGTCCAATTTACAAATGGGTAAGCAGAGTCACTGTGAGGTTAAGTGAGTAGCCCATAGTCATATAGCTAGGGGCTAAATTTAGATTTGAACTTAAATGTCTCCTCTGTGTCCAGGTCCAGGAATATGAACGGATCTAGGAATCTGGTAAGTCAAAAAATCAGAAATCAAAAGATTTAAAGAAATATCAAGATCCTTTAGTCAAATCTCCTCATTTCATAGATGAGTAAAGAAGAGATAGAAGGAAGTTCAGTGATTTGTTCAATAATACACAGATACCAAGCCCAAGAGTCAGAACTTGAACCCATTGCCTTGACTTTGGGAGTTGTTGTTCTTTATACTATTAAGTGGACAAGTAATAGGGGACAGCTGAGGGAGATAGAAGATTTTATAGGACATAATTTTTTTCCTTAAAGAGCTTATAGTAAACCTATTAAGAAATGGCACCATTCTAGACAAAACAGATAAAAATTTAAGAAAATATTGGATTCAGCTTTCTTAAGGATATATTAATTTTTAATCCTTCTAAGATGCACTTCAGTGATGGTATATATTAATCATTGGTCCTAGAGCTACATGGGACACCAGATAATAAATATGGACATTACATTTAGCCCAACCTCTCGTTTTATAAAACCATATTTGGACCTAGTGTGGTGCAGTGGATGTATTAGGCAAGTGGATTAGTTGAGCCAGAAATTAGACTTCTGACTCCAAGACCAGTACTTTTTTTCTCATTATACTACACTTCCTCTAGTTAGTCTACAAAAAAAAAAAAAAAAAAAAAGTCAGGGATGGATTAAAAAATTCTTATGAGGAAACTTTTCCCATTTTATTTCATTTAAGACAACAATAGCCAACACTATGGAGCAAGACAGTCTCATGATCAATGTGGCAGCATTGAGAAAATACCATGTATAATCTATTTAACAATCAAATAAGAAGAAAACATCTTTTGAAAACAAGAGTTTGAAAACATCTGTTTGAAATTTCTTTGTTTTGCTATGTCTAAACTCACTACCAAACACTTCTGGCAGGCAAAAATTTAAAGAGGAAGGGAAAAAAAACAGCTGGTGACAAACAGCATGTTAACACATTACCACAGATGGTTATACCAAATTTGGAACTGAGAAAGTTGAGATCACCAAGGCTTTTGCAAAAGTGGATTTATTCATTGTTCAGAGGGATGAGGGTATTAATGTATTTAGTGGCAGAAATCTATAAACATCATTTTTGGCAATAGGGAATATTACTTCCCCCCCCCCCCCAAAGATTGTTTAGAATACTAATGGTTCTAAAACTTTTAAACTTATGGGAACAAAGCTCTGGCAGGTGAAGGTACAGGGAAAGAGACTTCCTGTTGGCTTTTCCTTTCCTTGGCAAGTCTACTTGGTCCCTTGCTAGAGTATTCTTTTATATAAATTGTAATTATTTATGTTCATTATGGCAGCTAGATGATGCACTAGGAGCATTAGCTTTGGAATCAGAAAGACTCAGCTTCATAAGTTCAAATTCTGCCTCAGAAAATAACTGTATGACTTTGGATAAGTCATTTAACCTTGCTTATCTCAGGTTCTTCATCAATTAAATGAGTTGGAGAAGGTAATGGCAAACTACTCTACTATCTTTGCTAAGAAAACTCCAAATGGAGTCATAAAGAGTCAGACATAACTAAAAATGATTGTACACACATGTCTTTCAATTTGCAGACCCTTGCCAGGGTAATTTTTCACAACATAAAAGGGATAATGTCAAAATATCTTACATTATTAGACAAGCCTCCAAAAGTAAAAGAGATGCAATAGAGCAGATTACTCTTTGTTTCGCCATATTTTCCTGATTGTACTTAATTCAGGAAAATTCATCAAACTTTTGCTATATGTGGGGCACAAAAAAAAAAGAGTAGGATATATTCCTGTCTAAAAAAGAATGTATGTTTTGTTTCTTATGCAAAGCAAGAGGATAGGTATAAAACTTGTGATTTCATTAGAAAAGGAATTATACTATATTTAGTGGGTAGTTTAGGGGATAGAGTATATGGCCTGGAGTAAGGAAGACCTGAGTTCAAATGTGACCTCAGTCAATTACTAGCTGTGTGAATCTGGGAAAATCACTTAACCTGTTTAACTTAGTTTCCTCACCTATAAATAAAATAAACCGGAGAAGGAAATGGCAAACCACTTCAGTGGACAAAACTAGAGAACTTGCATTCAAGGCTTACTAATTCCAAGGTCAACTTTCCACCCACTATATCAGTTTGAAAAGAAATCACTTTCAGGTGGAAATATTGTTCTGGTTAATGAACAGAATATTTTCTCCGACAATTATTTAAAAAAGAGACAGAAATAGATTGGATAGATTAGATAAGCAGAACCTTTTTTCTTCCTCCTTTCTAATCCTTCTCCTGTATCCTCAATAGTTTTATGATGACTCAGAATTGGGAAGAGGGACCATATATGTAGATTAACCATTTTTAGGACTCAATTTTATGAATGTGATCAATTCAGGTAAACAACATGAGAGAAATTACAATTACCTTGATTTTAAAAGAGACTTTTTATAATGAATTTAGCAATAAATATGAGCATTTCAATATGCAAAGAATACTAAAAGAGGATTGTTAGTGAAGGTTCACCTTGATTTTTCACTTTTTTTTTTTTATTAAAAAGTGGGGAATAGTGATAGCTTTGCAAGCTTTTTACATGTCAGGACATGCCTTGTGGCTTCCTTTTTAAGAAATATACCACCTGGAAATAAACGCATTTTCAATTTACATCAGTTACCAATACTCAAATCAGAAATACTTTCCAACTTTATGGCATGAGCTATGAGTTCATCTGTCACAAAAAAATAAGGCAGAATGCATTGTACTTGTGATACAGTGACAGATCTGTCATGAGGGTAATCATCTAAAAAACCAAAATCTGCTGTCATCGACTTCCTGAATTTCTGAAAGAAAATCATCTCCTGCACTGACTAATAACCAACACATTTCTCCTATTCATCATTTTCACTCTCTGACTCCTGGGAGTCATTGATCATTAGTTACTATGCCCAAGATAGATATTTTTAAAAGTGGGAAACATTTAGTTTTGGAAAATAATGGTTCAGAAACCTAGTAAATCATTAAAGCAAGGGGAAAAATAAAATAGAAACTTAATATCCAGGTGGAAATGCTTTTAGATTTGGGTGTCTAAAGTGGTCTACATGATTAGTTTTAGGGATGTTGGTAGTTAAGTTTTCCCAACTGCCCCAAACTAGACTACTCCAGACCAAAAAATCAAAAACAACCTCCTCCAAAAAAACCCCCACATCTTACAGGATCCAGAGGGGACCTCAAGTGATCATCTAATCCAACCCCCAGTTCGAAGCATGACTTTTTGAATCATGTGAAATGTGTGATACTTTTAGACTCCTCTTAGAGTAAGAACAGTAAAGTCAACACAATACAGAAGGTTCAAAAATATTGTAATAATTGTCTTGGAAAGAAAATTCAGCATATCTTCCCTTTGGCCCTCAATCCTCAGTTTTCTTTAAATCAACACAACTTGGTTATTTTACCAAGCAGAATAACAATGAAATGAAAATCCTGTAAACCAGCATAGGAACTATTGTATTTGAAGTCGGATGCTTCCTATTATTTTTGTGATAAAAAGTTATGAATTTTTTCTCTCACCATACATTTTTTTTTTGTGGATTCATTTTTTTTTTTTTTTTTTTTTTTTTTTTTTTTGCTGAGGCAATTGGGGTTAAGTGACTTGCCCAAGGTCACATAGTTTCTGAGGCCAGATTTGAACTCAGGTCCTCCTGACTTCAGGGCTGGTGCTCTATCTACTGCACCAACTAGCTACCCCACTATATATATATATATATGTATGTGTATATATTAATCTAACTATAGAAGGCACAGGTTCAAGAAGAATCTTACTGCATTTTTCTATTTTCAAGAAGTCTTAAATCTATGCTGATATTAAGCTCAAGGCTAGGAGAAATTTGTTAACTTAAAAAACAACTTTGGATATGAATACATGATATGTCATTTATTGAACACTTGTTATTTTTGAGGCATGAGGTATAGTGCAAATTCAAGTAAGCAAATTCTGCCCTTGAAGAATATTTTTATAGAGGAAGATAGAATATGAATGACAACTAGAAAGGAAGAGGTAGGGAGGTAGTTCTAAGCCTGGCTAGGAAATAGCATGGAGGTGATGTGGAGGCCTGGTTCTGGGAAATAGAAGGCAAAAGCTTATGTATCACTGTTCACAATCTCAGGGGCAGAATCTAACAAGAACTTGCTGAAGCTGAATAGAATTGAGGATGCAACCTACCATCAGATGATGCTGAGAACAATCTTTCTCCAAGGAGGAGGTTAAAGCTGGCCCACTGGGAATAATTACAGGTTACAAGCTGGGAGGGTTCCATATTGTTTGGACCAGAAGTAATGTGAGGCAAGTAGGAGAAGGGAAGTTGATGAGAAGACAGAAGAATTAGTAGGGGATAACAGTATATAGAGCTGAAACAAAGTAAGCACTGGCATAAAGCTCAGAGAAGACGACAGACAAAAAAAAAGAATTCAGAAATTCAGGAAAATGTTAGATTGCATATCACTTCAATGCATGGAACTACCAAGGTCAATAAAAGGGAAGCATTCAAAGAAGATATGTTCAACTTGCCGTATACAATTTTCTTCACAAATACATTTATTTTTTAGGCTTGGTTTTGTACGGCTGACCTTGCTACTTAGCTCTTTCTAAATCTGTCGCTGGCTGGACAGCTCTTACTGTTATCTCTCTGATGGCAGAGGACACAGGTGGGAGACGAATTAGGGAGCTATCATGATATTTGCAGAAAAACTTTGGCTTGAATTCTTAACTGGAAGCCATTATCCTATAACTCAAGTAATTAATCAGCCAATGAACAAGCATTTATTAAGAGCCTACCTATCCTAATACAAGAATTTTGCTTGGTAATGGAGCTACAAAGTAAAAAATGAAATAATTTCTGCTTTCAGTTACATTCTTAAGGAAAAAATGCACACACACACACACACACACACACACACACATATATCTAATGCTAAAATAAAACAATTCCAAGGCAGTTTTATAAGGGACAGAACCAAGAACAGGGTGAGGTAAGGGTGAGATATCAATAAAAGCTTTGTATAGAACTTGAGTTCTTAACCTATTTTTGCATGATTCCTTCAACAATTGTATGAAGTCTAATGGACTCTTTCTCAAAGTAACATTTTGATGCATAAACTAAAATACACAAGATGAAAAAGGAAACCAATTACATTAAAATAGTATCAAAATATTAGAAAAAAAAAAACCAATTTCAGAAACCTCAGGTTAAAAACTTCTGGTATTCAAGGTGGTCTTGGAACTTAATTTTGAAGAAAACCAAGGGTCCCAAGATGTGCAGGGGAAGAGGAAGAACATTTTAGCCATGGGAAAAAACCAGTACAAAGGCACAGGGATGAGAGCTAGAGTATCAGAGTTCACCATTAATGACATTGTCTCAAGCACATAAAATTGTTATTTGAGCTCACGACTTTGGCTCATCCTTTTACCAGTGTTCTTGCAGCAACTCTGCTGACATCCACAGTCTAACTGAGATAGTACAAGTCACCAACTAATTTCTTCTGCCTTCAAGTTCATTTGATTAGCTCTCAGGTTAGCAAAGCATTTCACTTCCTAAATTGATTCTCTGGCCAGTTCTCCCTTTTTGTAGAGTTAATTGTAAACTCTGCTGGAACCAGAGGCGACTTCTCTTGCCATAATTCTGTTTCCAGTGGCTGGTTCTGCTTACCTAACCTCTTCAATCATACTCCTTGATGAAAAACTAGAATTTTAAGAGACAAGGTGTATAGCTCATTCACCAGAGCTGTTCTTCACCCATGAGAGAGGAGAAATTTCTTAGCTCCATTTCAGGAATGTCTTTCTCTGCCTATGATTGAAGAATCTTTACCTTTGTTAATCTCCCCAGTACCATGGTATCCTAAGAATTTGTAGTTCAAAAGCAATATCATAGCCCATATAATATGAGTAATGGGCTGTTAATGGTCAGTGTTAATATACAACTCTTGCAATCTACTTACAATCCAATATTGAAATATTTGGGTATTGTGGATGGGCATTGTAATATTTATCATTGTCTTGATAAATTTGGGTTTTTGAGACTGAAAGTAATGAAGCTGTTTCATTTTCCTAAATTCTGGGTGTAAACCATTTGGTTGAACTACCACCAGGTGGATCTATAGGATCATGGTCCAATGGTTATGCCTCTCATAGGCAGGTATAACAAAAGTATAATCTTGGAATAAAAAAATAGAATAAAACTTTTAATAGAAATTATGCCTGGAACTTAACAAATGCTTATTGAGTGATTGATAGAATGTCCAACAGAACCAAATAGGTTATCATCACATTATTTTTAAAAGAATTACGTGGTTTAATTATACTTTAACATTTCAGATAATCTGTTTTCATTGCAGTAGATACAGAATAGTATCCATACATGACCTTTTTCTTCTGATATTAAATTAAAGATTTTTTTGTCTCTTTATTTGTAATATTCTTGTTTGCGCCTTCCCATGAAATTGAAGATAAAAATTTAACAATATAAAATAAGCTAAATACATAATTCAATACCTTTCTCAATAATTCTCAATGATTACTAATCTTTGCTCAATTCAACCTTGACCTTTTTTTGGGTTCATAGTATGAAACTGAATAACATAGAATCATCTAATTCACTATGAAATTTTTCAGAGAATCAAAAGCTTATGTAGGGCACATATGTAGCTTCTAAACTTCAGAGTTAGTATTGTACCTGACATTTAAATGATCTCTTGTAAATGATCTCTTGATGACTTTATTTTTCCAATAAATGTTTTCCCAAGTAGCCAGCTTCTAGCTGGCTCTAAGTTTTAAATTCTCAAGAAGATATTTTCCCTAAATCTGTATATGCTTAATTTATTTATTAACTCTCTTTTCCCAACCATGCCTCCCCCTGCTCCTTTCCCCCACCCATAAAAAGTCTTTACAACCTAGATTTGCAGAACTAGCTTATTCTTAAATCCAATATTACTTTCAAAACTATCTTGACAATTTTTTAAAAAAGTGATATAAATTTATTTCATCATATAAAGACTCCTCATTTAATAAGCTTAGATTTCTTGTCACATTTTTGGGAACTGGGCAAGCATTATTATTCTAGTTTAGTGCAAAGATTAAAAAGAATACTCAAATGGACAATGTCAAAAGGACAAATAACCTCCTGATATAGAGGAATTCAAATGTGGGAACTTCTTCCTTGATCCTTTTCCCAAAGGGGAGGCTGGCTAAAGTTTGTGAAGCTCTTTACATATTCTGCCTCACTGTGACTTACAATACCTGAGGTCAGTATCAGATACTTTCCCCATTTTATAGATGAAGAAACTATGGCTCTGAAAAGTTGTGCATTCTTGGCACTAAGTGTTTAACAGGTGATTATTGATTGATTGATTGCCCTTTGTCATATAGTTAATAAGAAGTAGAAATTACATATATGAATTCAAATCTTCCTAATTTTTGTGGAGGAAAGAAAAATATAGATCAAAGTAGCACAACCCATTGTTGGTAAGACTGGTAAGACTGGGCATTGTTACATTGTTGATAGAACTATGGGCTGTTATGGTTGTTTTGGAGAATAATCTGGCAATGTAATACAAGTTAAAAATTGATCTTATCCATTGATCCCCTGAGCTTACTGTATCCTATAGGTATTATTGAAAGGGAAAACACAAACATAATTCACTCATTTATGGAGTAAAGGGAATGAAAAACAGTTTGAATTTTAAGAATTTATCTAACTATATAATTTATTGATATCAAAAGAAAGGTTATAGTCAGGATCTGTGCCAGTCACTTTGGATCTCATCTGTCTTGATTTTGAAATATATCAGTGTAATTCAGTTTATTCTAGTATCCCCCCAGCTCTTCAATACAAGAATACCAGTTATAAATTATAGCCATTCCATACAACTCTGGCTTTAGAAATATATTCTAGGCCAATGGCAGGCTACTCAAGAACTCTATATAAAATACTAAGCAATCAATACACTTATGAATGTACCAGTTGGAAGTAAGGCATATAAGAATACCTATCTGGTTTAGTAACAATTTCTTTGGTGATTCAATAGATTCATCAATCTCTTTTGTTATTTCTGTCATTATATTCTCATTTAGCCTCTGAAGCATCTTCCACCTCTGAATCCATGATCTTATGATCTTTTCATAACTATCCCTAAACTTATAATCATAAGTTTCCTTCTGTTATAGCATCTTATAATTAGAACTTGAATGCTTTTCAATCAATCAGGTGATCCATCAGGCTTAAAAAGAAGGTCATGGTGAGGGAATTGAATCTTATAAAAATGGATGGCTTGCTTACAGTCAAAGAGATAAAATGTGTCAGGGCTGTTATTGAAATATAAGCATCAAAGTGTGGCATCTTTGCCAAGTACCCCATACTATTTTTCTGGGACTACAGGTAGTTGTTCTTTGGCATTTTAAAAAATGTTTATCTGTGCATCTGGTTCCTGTGTAGGCCATTCATGGCCTGTCATTTCCTTTGAGATTAATCTATGTAAATCATCTGTTTTCCATTTTTAAAATTTTAATATTATATATTTTATATTTTTATAGATATTCATTCCTGTATTTTAAGTTTTTATTTTATTTTTTTACCATAAAGCTATGCATAGAGTAGTAGAATGCTCTTCTCAGCTCTTCAATTCTATTAAATTATTGTTAATGATACATTTGGATCTATCTTTTCTTATTTTTTTTTATGAATTTAGTTTTTCATTTTCCTCTTTTGCATTAAAATAGCCATTCATCAATTTTATTGACCTTTAAAAGACACTTTCACTTTATTTATAATTTCAATTGCTTTTTTTTTGTTTTCTATTTTATTACTTTTTGTCTTGTTTTTAATAATCTCATTTCTTTAACATTACATTAACTACATTATTTGTTCTTGTCTAATTTATCTAAATGTAGTTACTTTTTAATTTTCTCTCATTAATATAGGCATTCTGTGCTATAAATTTGTCTCAGAATATGCATAGCTTGTTTATAAATTTATGTTAATTTATATTTCTGTAATTTTACATTTTCTTCTTTAGTTTTGTTCAGCAGTTTTTTAGTCATGTCTTACTCTTCATGGAGTTTTCTTGGCAAAGATACTCTGGTGGTTTTGTCATTTCCTTCCCTAGCTCATTTTATAGATGAGGAACTGAGACAAATAGAGTTAAGTGACATAGCTAGTAGGAATCTGAAACTGGATTTGAATGAAGATCTTTCTGACTACAAGCCCTATCCACAACCTACATATTATCTTCTTTACTATAGGTATCGTTAAACTAATATGCTGAGTTCTTCCTTATGAACAAGAATGGGATCAGTTTTTGTGTCTGTCCTATGATTATTTTTTCCCATTGAGTTTTCTCTTATTTGGAGGTATGGATCTGTAATTTCATTTGAACAGAGGATAGCTGGTGGGGAAACTCTCTCTCCTCCCCCATGCAGATTGGCAATTCATCTTCAACCTGTAGTTTGGCAGAATTATTGGGAGCAAAGAAAGGTTAAGTGACTTGTTAAATGTCCTATATGTAGTCAGAGTTAGGACTAGAGCCAGAACTTCCTGATTTTAGAGTCAGTTTTCTATGTAATCCTACTACTTGAGCTTTCCAGTTTTTTTAATATATATTTGCCCAATCCATGTTTCCCCCCCCCCCCCAACACTGTTCAGGTCTATAAAATCCTTCTTATTTAATTTTAAAAATTGCTTTATATATTAGAAATCTATTCATGAATTTTTCTATTTCTTTAACAAAATAGAGCTTTCCCTTTATAAACATAACTAAATATTTTAAAGGTATATCTAAAAACTTAACTTCTAAAATTTTTTATTCTTTAAATATGTACATATTCGCATTGTTGATCTTTCAATGCTTTCTGGTTCAAATTGAAAGTTACCAGATATCATTGAAGCAAATTGAATTTTTCCTGAGCATGATAGCTTTTAATCCATTCTTTTAGTTAAATATATTTGTATTTTTTCACAATTGATAGTGACAAAATAATGTTGGGTCTTTAAAAAAATCCATTAGCTCCTTTCCTTTTGGGGGGACATAATTTATTTACATTGAATTTTAGTTTAATTTTTATTTATATCCTGTTCTTTGTTAAATTGTTATTAATTCATTATTTTTATATCTAATCTAAACATAACTACCCCAAATACTATTTCTGTATTTTAGGTTATAAAATCTGTACATAATTATAAAATTTGACTCCTTTTTGTTAAGGATTGGAACTTTCCTTTGGAATTGACTGTAAATATTCTCTTTTTCATCTTCTTTTTCTTGTTATTTTTCTTTGTGGGGGAATACAGGGAGCCTATATTCTTTATTATTTCCTTTTAATGATATATTTAATAAGTTGAAAACCTCTTCAGTGCAGGGGGCAGTTTTTAGCCTTTTTAAAAACTATTGTCATGATTCAGCACTATGATTAGCATATACTAGATATTTAATAAATGGTTATTAATTGATCAATACTTATCAGTTTATTTTTGCTCTTTTATTCATCATTTTGTATTCCTTTATTCTGATTGTATTTATTATTAAATAATTTAACTAAATATTATGTTAATATAATGCTTTGATTATTTTTCTCTTCCAATATGGGGTTTTAAATTAAGATAACTAACTAATCACAGTTGAAAGTATGAATTCTAAATACTTAATTGTCTCTGGGTAATTTCTTAGCTCAATTACACAGGGCCTTTTAAAGTTAGGTTTTTCTCCATGGAACCTCTGAGGTCATTTTAGTTTTTAAATGTTCATTTTGGAATGATTTTCAAAGTGACTGTTTAGATTTGCTGAGAAACTATTTCTAGTCTTTAAGTCCATGTTTAACAGGTTTTAATGTTATAGACAGTTATTTTTGGTTTGTGTAGGAAAACTCATTAGAATTCTGGATTGAATGTTTTTTTGACATATCATTTCTTTCTTCTTTTTGATGATTTGAAGCAGTTTAAAAATTATCATTGTCGTTTCAATATCTGGGTAGGCTGAATTTAAATTCCCCCACATTGGAATTCTAAATACATTTTTCTACTGCTACAATTCATTTTTTGACAGCTAGCATTAGATTTTTTATTTAACTAGAAACAATCGCCTGAAAATAGAGTAATCAGATTATTGTCTCTATTTCCTGGAGTCCTAATAATTCTGAGGTTTCTTCTCTTGTTCTCCTCCCACCTCAGTTTTTTTCATCTACATTGCCTCCAAATATTTTTCTAGCTGGTCAATTTTTTGAACCTATTTTCTTTTCTTTTCTTTTTTTTTAAATTATTCATTGTTTTGTGTCCCCTTGTATAAATCCTGGTTTTACTTATGTATTATTAAATTTTCATATTTTTCTAGCCTTGTTTCTTTTCTATTGAGTTTCCTTATTATTGCCTTCTAAGATTTAATTCTTTAATTGCCTCCGAATTTCTTAATTATATTAATTTCTTCATTTAATCACTTGTGATTTTGTTATCTGAATTTTTCTCTAATTCCTTGAATTTGTGTATGATATATGATAAATTTTTCCATTTGTTTCTTTACAGTTTTTGACATTCTCAGTTTCCTCCAGGTTCTCCTCTTCTCTACAGCATCATCATCATCATCATCAATTATGCCACAGTATTGGAATTGCCCTTTAGATTGCCCTTTGGGTAAAAAAAAAAAAAAAAACTTTTCTCAAAATATTTCTAGAAATATGATTTTTTCATATTTCTCCTGTTATTTTTGAGGGGGAAGGAGAGGAATAAGAGGAACCTGATACCCTTTTAACCCTTCTCTTTTTCTTCTTTTGAAAAATCAAGTTGCTTCTAGTTCTCTAACCCACTGATCATCTCTTATCCTTTCACAGCTCTTTTATTCCAAGAAAGGGACAGCGAGGTGGCACAGTGGATAGAGTAATGGGCCTGGAGTCAGGAAAACCTGAGTTCAAATTTGATGTCATATACTTACTTGCTACATGGCAAACTATTCCAGTGTCTTTGCTAAAAAAACTCCAAATGGGATTATGAAAAGTTAGAAAAAACTGAAATGATTGAACAATAAATATCCTAAGAAAAGGAATTATGAAGGTCCAGAAAAAAATGACTGGAATAATTAATGGTGACACAGTCAAAAGCAGAGTATTTTTTTTTATTTCTTGTTGCAACAATTGGCTTTGTTGTTGTTGTTTATTTTTATTTAAAACTAACTGCAAGAAAACACGAAATGATTTTAATAATTAAGGATGATACTATAAGCAAATTAGAAGAGCAAGGGATAGTATACTTATTGGCTTTGTTAAAAAAAAAAAGGAGAAATTAATAGCCAAAGAAGAACCAGAGAACGCTATGAAATGCAAAATAGATAATTTTGATTATATTAAATTAAAGGGTTTTTATGCCCCAAAAAACTAATGCCACAAAGATCACAAGAGAAGCAGAAAGCTGGGAATTTTTTTTTTTTTTTTTTTTACAGATAAAGGCCTCATTTCTAAAATATATATAGATAAAGGAGACAAATTTATGAGAATACAAGTCATTTCTCAATTGATAAATGGTCAAAAAATATGAACAATTTTCAGATGAAATTAAAGCCACTTCTAGTCACATGAAAAAATGTTCTAAATCACTCTTGATTAAAGAAATAAAAATTAAGACAACTCTGAGATAGGTTGACTAAGATGACAGGAAAATATAATGATGAATGCTAGAGGGAATTTGGGGAAACTGGGACAGTAATATATTGTTGGTAAACACTCTGGAACTATGCCCAAAGGACTATAAAAATTGTGGATACTCTTTGATCCAAAAGTCTCATTACTGTTTCTGAATCCCAAAGACATAAGAAAAAAAGAGAGAATGACCCATATGGGCAAAAAATGTT
The DNA here is from genome assembly GCF_902635505.1 of Sarcophilus harrisii. Lineage (NCBI taxonomy): Eukaryota > Metazoa > Chordata > Mammalia > Dasyuromorphia > Dasyuridae > Sarcophilus > Sarcophilus harrisii. Next base: position 144,670,975 of record NC_045429.1, read on the forward strand.
TGTAGCAGCTCTGTTTTTATAGTACCAAGGAATTAGAAATTGAGTGGATGTCCATCAGTTAAGGAATGGATGAATAATTATGAAGGTAATGGAATATTACTTTTTTTTTTTATAAAAAGTGATGACCAGAGTGATTTTAAAAAAGCCTGGAAAGAACTACATGAACTGATGCTGAGTGAAGTGAGCAGAACCAGGAGAACATTGTACATAGTAGCAATACGGTTATGTAATGATCAACTGTGAAGAACTTGACTCTTCTCAACAATGCAGTGATTCAAGGCAATTTCAATAGATTGGGGATGGGAAATGCCAAATGTATCGAGAAAGAGAATTATGGAGACTGAATGTGGATGGAAGCATAGTGTTTTTACCTTTTTGTTTGTTTAGTTTTTCTTTCTCATGGCTTTTTTTTTCTCCTTCTGGTCTGATTTTTCTTGTACAACATGACAAATATGGAAATATGTTTTTAAAAACTGCACATATTTAACCTATATCAGATTGTTTGCTATCTTAGGGAAAGGGAAGAAATGGGAGAAAATTTTATTTATTTATTCATTTTTAAAATAATATTTTATTTTTCCAAATACAAGAAAAGATTGTTTTGAACATTCATCTTTGCAAAATTTTGTTTTTCAAATTTTTTTACTTCTCTCTCCTTTCTCCGAATTCCCAAGACATCAAGAAATCCAATATAGATTAAACATGTGTAATTCTTTTAAATTCTTTTAAACTTATTTCCATATTTGTCACACTGTGCAAGAAACATCAAATCAAAAGGGGAAAAAAAGAAGAAAAGCAAGTAAACAACTATAAAAACAAAGGAGAAAATAATATACTGTAATCCACATTCAATTTGAGAGAGAAAATTTTAGAATGCAATTTTACAAAAATAAATGTTAAAATTTATCTTTACATGCTTTTGGAAAAAATAAGATATTTATAAAAACCTCCATGAAATTTGATAAAGTAATGTAGCAAATGTAATCTGTTTAACAGAATGAAAGATGGCAATAAAATGAAAGCAACATGGGGGATTAATTTACTCTCTATAATTTCTCTTCTTGTATTTGAAATGACAAAAAAAAAAGCCCACCAAATTCCTTTCTACAAAAGCAAACAAACAAATAACCTCAATTGGAAAACTTACCTAAGTTTTCTTATATCTTTATTTTTTGCTAAATTCCCTGATCATCACCAAGTAAAGATAGTTTCATGAAGAAATTTTTTTCTTGAAGATCAGTGGAAAGTTGAAAAGTACAGGCTGTTGAAGTATAATGAGAATAGCAGCCTAAGATGTTGGATAAATGTAGAGAGTAAGAAATGTTACTTGGAAAGTGATTTAGTGACTTTGATAGGTATCCTAATATAATTCTTCCACTGATCTGATTTGTTACTCAAAATTGCCCTAAAGGTAAAAAGTCAGAATACTTGTCTTGTGCTGTGATATTTAAATGCATAAAAAAATGAAATTTTTACCTGATCCAGTTTATAATTTCTAGGGGAAATGGAGTTTTCTGAATTTCTTACAATTGATTTACCTGACTCTTTGGATGCAGCTGATAAAGATGATCTGATAGGCACAAAGTATGAGAAAATGAGTAGTTGTTGTGTAAGGCCTCTTCGTTTTATACAACTGTTCTCCCTTCCATAATATTTTTTATTTTTTCAAACTGAACTTTCATCAAATACAGACACGCACAATACAGACACATCTACTTCATCTTTGTTGATAGATAGGAGGTGGGGGTTGAGATTGCAAGCAGAAATGTCTTTTTATGAATATTTCAGACACATGATAGGGATTCAGCTCTGGGATAAAGTCATATTAATAAACTGCTTCCAGCCAAATGTCCTCTGCGAGCCCATATCTATTTATCAACCATCAGATTTATCCTGAGTATATTCTACCATTACAATCCAGGTGATTTATATAAGCACATTAAATCCTATTAGTATTAATGGAAATTATTCATGTATTTCAATACTGTACATCAGTATAGTCAGGCTCACAAAAGATCTGTGTTTTAGGGATAAGACAATTATTATTTTAGATATAGTCCACATTGGAATCAGAATACTGCTTATTAAGTAAAATGTTTAATTTAATTCAATTCTTTAAGTACTTTCTATATACTACGCACTAGGAACATAAAAACAAACTTTATGAAATTTTTTAAATGAAAAATGTGGTGTATTGAAAAGCATGCTGATATAGAGTGAGAGGTTATTGGTTCTAATCCCACTTTTGTTACTTGGTATTTATGTGTGACCCTGAGAAAATCTTTCCTATGATCTTACAGGTCAGTTTTCTCAACTGTAAAATGGGATGGTTGGATGTGATACCTTCTATGTTCTCTTCAAGCTCTGAATCTGGCAATAGTAACAAGAAAACAACAGGAATTGATCAAACTATTGTTATTATGTTCTTATTTTTTATTAGCAACTTTTTTTTCCCCAAGGGTAGCCTGTACCATATCATTTGAAAAAAAAAACAAAAAACAAAAATAGAAAAAGGTAGCCAGTATTTTTATCCTTTTATCTCAAATGAGTCAATAGGTTACTTGACTTGCCCCAAATTATGCAGGAAGCTAAGAAGAAAGCTGAGGCATGCAGAAGTTCATGCAATAATCGGTGTCAAGGAGCATAATTTCTTGCATCCACAAAGGGGACTAGTTGGCTCCATACTCTGGCAAAGAAGAGTATCAAGTCCCAATTATGAGGCAAGAAGCACCCTATAACTGAAATGCGTGATTGTGTATACAATCCATCTTTTATATTTTTTTAAAACCAGGTATTCACAGGTAAATTCAAGTAAACACAAATTTAATCCCAGAAGATCTAATTTAATATTATACAAAGCTTCCTAGTAATTCACCAGAGCATCCGGGGCTTTGTCTATTTTGAATGGAATCTCTGTGCTTCAGACTCAGCCTGCCAATTAGAGCTCTCCATGACCTGTGAGGGCCCCTTCTAAGTCTGGCCCTCTGGTTGGTTGTGGGCCACCAAGTTGTAATTATTTTATATACTGGTCAGGCGTATAGGATGGAATCTGAGCCATTCATTCTAATTGGGAATTATTTTTCAAGGATGAAGAGGAAGGTATAAAAGCAATTGGGATGATATGACAGTTAAAAAATAACGTCTCCCCTCCAGGTTACTTACACCCTCCTCCCCATAGGCCAGGGTGGTCTTTGTTAAAATGATGATATAAGAGAGAGGTTTTTCCTCCCCTTCTGTTCATTTTCCTAATTGTGATCTTTTTATTGCCCCTTTTTGTAGATTAGGCTTTCTGTACTAACTTCCTTTGTTTTTGTTTTTGTTTTTGTTTTTTATGATCAAAGGTTATTCTCAATCCATCATTTAGTTAAAAAAAAAAAAAAGAAGTAAAAAAACTGAATATAATTTAAGGGGATATGTTTTTGGTGAGCATCAAGGCCTGATAATAATAAGGGTTGAAGCTTTGATAAAATTTCAGATATCAGCTGTCACAGCATGTTCAATTAATTCAGTTATATGCAACTCTTTGTGATGCTATTTGGATTTTTACTGGCAGAGATACTAGAATGGTTTGCCATTTCCTTTCTAGCTCATTTTATAGATAAGAAAATTGAGGCAACAGGATCAAATGACTTGCTCAGGGTCACATAACTAGTAAGTGACTAAGGCCAGATTTGAACTCAGGAAGATGGGTCTTTCTAATCCTAGGCCAGGTGCACTGTGTCACCTAGCTGCTCATAACATAGCATGGAGAAGGTTTTTAAAAAAATATGTTATTTTTTATTTTTCCAAATACATGTAAAGCCGGTCCTTATCATTCATCCTTGCAAAACCCGTGTTCCAAATTTCAGAGAAGGTATTTTGAAGGAACTTTCCTTATCTTTCTGAAATCTCTCTAGGAAGATAGATAGCACAATGAATAGAGTTTTAAGCCTAGAATCAGAAAGATCTGAGTTCAGGTACTTATTAGCTATGTAACTTTGGGCATGTCATATGACCTCTGTCTCAGTTTCCTCAACTACATAGCTAGAATAACAGTAGTATCTGCCTTCCAGGGTTATTATTGGGATTAAATGAAATTCCCACAATATATATGTGTTATATGTATGTATGTGCTTAGTATATGTATACATATATCCTAATATATACTATTATACACAAAAAATTATATATACATATACAATATATATATATATATATTATACATAGCATACTGCCTGGAACATAGTAGGTGCTTTATAAGTGCTAGGTATTATTATTATTATCAAAAATAATTCCATAAGCATACACTAAACATTGTACTGGGCACTGAGAATACAAAGTCAAAAGTAATGTGATTCTTGATCTGAATAAAGCTGGGAAAGACAACAAGTGCATATATAGAGGTCAGTTCGAAACACATATAATGTAATTCGCAGATACATTTAGGACAACCAGTATTGGAAGAAAAGTAATATTTATCAGAGTTTTTGTGATAAAGTACAAGTGTGGGATTTAGATTCAAAAGAGTGGAGTTCAAATTTTGACTCTGATACTACATATATGACATAAGATAAATCTTGATTTCTTTGGGTCTTAGGTTCTTCATCTATAAGATAAAATCTATTGAAAGAAATAAAGCTTCTAGTCCCTTTCAACTCTAAATCTATGTCTCTGTGTTGGAAAAAGTCATAGAATCTTGGGTGTCCACAAAGGAAACAGAGATATAGGCATCCAAATGGAAAAGTGCCTTTTTACTCCCTAGCAACAAATATAGTTAAATACGTAAAGAGTTGCCCTAGTATCATCAGATATTTAAAAAATCTTCTCTAGAAAATAAAGTTTACAAAGCAATTGTCTAATTCATCTTGAAAGGAAAGGCATATCAGTAACCAAACACCCAAACAAGCAAAGATTAGCTCCCAAGACCTCTTGACAACTATTGGAATGACAAAGGTATAAATGTCATTTCAAATCAGAGAATAGTGACTACAGGCCAGGTATATGGGCTGATTCTTTAATATCTTGTAGTTGTACTCTTGTTGCTGAATAAGGCGACTGACATTGATAAATCATTCTATTATAACTTGTGATAAAAGCAGCAGGTACTTAGAGAGCTGACCAACAGACATATGAAAAAGATGAATAGCTCCAAGGAGACAGATGATCCACAGTTGGAAATTAGTGAGACTAATAGCAAGGAGAAAAGGACAGAGTATATCAGACACCCAAGAATCACAGTGACAATACTCCAAATTTCATGTGTGCTCATGAACTTACTTTTTTTTTTTTTATGAACTTACTTTTTAAAACAGGTCTTAGCTATAAATATTCTATATTAAGGATTAACTTTTTGTGTATTTGTGTCATTGACTCCTTTGGAAAAATATTGAATCCTTATACCATTTTTCAGAATAATGTATCCAAATAAAGAAAATAAAAAATATTTTTTTGAAATATAATTGTCATTTAAAAAATAAAGTTTAAATATCCTTTGCAGAGAGATAGTATTGTTGATAGAGTACTAGGCCTGGAGTCAGGAAAATTTGAGTGGAAATCCAATCTCAAAACATTTTCTAACAGTGATTCTGAGCAAGTCACTTAATTATATCTTCCTCAGTTTCTTTAAATATAAAATGGGGATCATAACAGTACATACCCCTCTCCCCATGATTGTTGTGAAGATCAAATAAAATAATATTTGTAAAACATTTATGTTAGTATCTGGAACGTAATAGGTGCTTAATGAATGTTTCCTTCCCCCTTTTCCTCTAAGTTAAAAATTTGCCCAATATAAAACACATCATTACATTATAAACAAACATTATAAAAATATGTTATCTTTTTTTATCATATGAACTGAAGTAGAAAATGGAGGAAGTTATCTTAGTGGTTCAAAGAAGGAAAAACATTTGATTATATGGTAAAAACTACTTTGGGAACTGAAATCTTCTTCTAAAATTTTTTTTCTTAACAGTATTTAATATCTTTATTTTTTTTTTCTAGGCAAATGGGATTAAGTGATTCAGAGTCACACAGCTTAAGTAAATGTTAAGTGTATGAGACTGGATTTGAATTTAGGTCCTCTTGATTTTAGGGGTAGTATTCTAATCCACTGCAGCATCTAGCTGCCCCTTAAGAACTGAAATTTTAAGACAGTTTCCAAAGAAAACTATTCAGGGCTTGTATGACTGGAAAAGGAGAGGTACCAGTCACATAGAGACAATGAGAGTGAGCAGATACATGGTCTATGATACATCTGTCCCCTAGTGATATAAAAAAACCCAAGGAAGGTGTTTTGGGTGGGCCATTTATAGAGGGAAAACAAGGACAATCATTGAATGTAATTAAATATCACAAAGGGATTTCTATTTTCATAGTGATGATGCATGGAACTTGGAGTCAGGAAGTTGTGAGTTCAAATCTGGCATTATATTCTTACTAGCTGTGTGAACCTGGGCAAGTCACTTAAAAGCTCTGTGCCTCAGTATCTTCTTCTATAAAATGGGAATGATAGGAACTATCACTTGAAGTTCTGAGGATAAAATAAAATGTTTCTGAAGTACTTTACAAATCTTAAAGTATTATATAATTCCTAGTTAATATTATTAGCAATGGTATCACACAATCATCAAAATATAGTAACAATAATAATAATAATTGACATGTTTTATGTAGATATCACATTTAAGATTAATAGCAAACTTGTGAGGTAGTCTTAATAAGCCCACTTAAGAAATGAAGAAATCAGTAGTTAAGTTACTACTCTATGTTCACATAGCTAATTAATGTAAGGAGTCAGACTGAACCTAAGAGCTTCCTGATTTTGAGTTTAGCAAATATCAAAGCAATTAAATCTTACAATTTTCAGAAGATCATAACATTTATGTCAAAATGCTCAACTTGGCATGCAGAAAACATGGTTTGAGGGATGCTTCTTTATTGCCAAAATGTGTTCTTTAGATAAATACTGCTGAATTTATGGGCCTTTCTGCTGACATTTGGTACTTTTTCTTCAAATCCTTATGCATTTAAGTCATAAGGGGTTTCTGCAAATTACACTGTGGTGACCCCATAAGGAAAGTTCACAGTATCTTCTAAATTATTAGCTGAGCCGTCAGATAGACATTGGCTTTTTCCAAAGGAGTCTAGAGTGAGTCGTTAGCTGATATAATACCCTCATGTATATAGTTAGATAAAAATGTATAAGGCAGATCAAAAGTGTAAAAAAGTCACAACAGGGAATTAGGACAAAAATTCAATGTAATTTTCTGCCAGCTGTCATTGATCTAGAAAACTAGCTTTTGTTGCCAACACTTTTGGAAAGGATAGTTTATTCTACTTGTGTAGAATGAATAACCTTTTGGAGGGAGGGAATGCATCTTGCAAGAATTAAATTAGAAAGAAGGGGACTATGAGCTCTTCAGATATTGTCACCAAAATACTGAAAGGGTTAACCTAAGGGCCTGATGTATAAAGTTGCTCCTGGCTAACTTTGTGATGCTGTAGAAACTACATCTGGCATCCAATGACCAGCTCATTCCTACTTTAAGGAAATTCATTCGCATACTCTGCAGCAGCTGCTACTGTTTGGATTATGAATAGTAATAAGCCATATGGTGTGGCAGAAAGGAATCACACATATTTTCACACGGACAAATATTATTATTCCAAACCATAAACATGTCAATATAAGTGTCTTTTCTCTTGGGAAGAGCAGAGCTTTCAATCTCAGCTATAAGAAAATGACTTACTTCAAGATGTGGAAAATTATCTGCCAATGTTATTACAACAATAAACAACTGTGCACCCCATTTATCCCCCAAATTCTATTTCTGTACCTGTACTTGGCACTAGAGTAATAAAATAAAGGACAACTACAAAGATGCAAGAAAAAAAAGTATATAAAGAAGGTAAGGGTGTGTTTGTGGTGGGGGAGAACAATGCTTCTCTTAGCTGTACCCATGGACATCAATCCCCTCCAGAGCTCTCTATATGAGGCTGTTGTGTGCCTGCAGAAGGATCAATAATGTCACATGGATACAAACTAATCACGGAAATTAGAGATGGAAAAACCCCAGTCACACCACTGAGCTCTGTCAGTGAAAGATTTCCTTACTATAGTATCCTTTCTAATCCTTGTTTTGGGTCCCACATGAAATGTCTCAGGGAAAGAGCGTTCATCACTGTCAGAGAAGTTCTCCTGATTTTCAGACTAGATTTCTTTTTCTTTAATTCCATCTTATTACTTTGTGTCTGTGCCATCTCTCCTTGTTCTTCCCTCTTGCTAAATCTTGCTAAGTAATTTTTCCCTCTCCAAGCAACTATAACTTTCAAATTTTTGCTAAGCTTCCTGAGTCCCCAATAGCTCTGTCAATGTCCAGCACAGGATAAGTTTTAAAAAAAGCACTTAATATTGACTTCAACTGTCTTCCCTGTGGGCAGACCAGAATAGGCTATTTCAAATTCAGGGAAAGAATTACTCTCTTGGCTTTGGAGGGAAGGAAGGAGAAGTGAAAAAGGGAAAGAAAGTTTTCTCTGCTATGGTCAGCACAAAGGTCCTGTGATCAGTTGTTCTCCTTGTATGTCCTTTTACTTGGGAAGCCTCTTATCTAAAAATGCTTGGGTCACTGGAGGGAGAGGAAGGGAAGACAACATTGGTAATAAAACTGAGCTCTTCACTCTGCTCTGTATGCTCTATGTGGTTTCAGTACCTGCAAAAGAGCATTTGGAAAACAGACTAAAGAGCTTTGTGAGGATCGTTATGGAATTATCTGGAGGCAGTCAGGCACAAGTCACTCGGAGGAACTTGTAAAGCTGATAAGGAAAAAAATTGATTTGCCCTAACTCTGACTTTATGAGAAGTATTTCTGTATTTTGTTGAGGGAGATTTATAAAAAAAAAAAAGCTTACTTTGTTCACATTGTTCTCTATTCTCTGTTAATTAAAAAGAAATTATTCATTTACTTTGTTTTTATATTATTCTTATTTCCAGATATATCCCTTCCCTTTCCTTATCCAGACAGCCATCTCTGGCAATAAAGAATGAAAAAGAAAGAATGAAAGAAAGGGCAGTTCAGTAACCACATTAACTGAATCTGTTAAGTGACATTACACAGTTATAGTACCTCAGTTTCTACAAAGAAGGAAGGGATGTATATTTTCCCATCTCTTCTTTGGGGTCAATAGTCATCATTATAATTATATTCTGTTAATACTTGCCCATCTTTCAAAGTTCTATTCAAATGTTATCTCTAAAAGGAAGTATTTCTGGATTCCCCAGTTGGTAATCACTTTCTCCCTTGAATCGGATATGGCACTTCACCACCACCACTACCATCATCACTTCCTCCTCCTCCTCCTCCTCCTCCTCCTCCTCCTCCTCCTCCTCCTCCTCCCTTTCCTCTTCTTCTCCCTCTAGTTCTCAAATACATTTATCATATTATAGTGTATTTTATGCTTATTTATTTGAATCTAAACCACTTGCCTCTACAAGCCTTATCTAAACTTTTTATATTTTCCCCAGTGGCTAGCACAGTGCTCAGCACAGAGCAGGTGCTTAACAAATGCTTATTGAATTTGAACACTGTTCAGATTTATTTTTAGGATTTCTCTGAGCTTTCCTGGATATAGATTCATCTCTTGGCTCTTCTCTTTATTCCCAACTGTTTGTATATATTTTAAGCTTAGCAGGAGGACCCAAGAATCAAAAGAGAGGAGTATCTAAAGTACTTTTGTTGAAATAATTTCGTCCAAGTCCCACTGAGAGCAAATGGATCTTGTTTCCTAAGCCAGAATCAATTAAAACTTTTGAAAAAAGAAACATGTACCTGGGGACTAAATTTGCATCAAGTTTACATTAGAAAAGAGGAATTTAAAAGTTTTTTTTTTTTCCCCACAGAACTCATGACCTCTGATGATCATCCTCCACATCCAAGTCACCAACAAGCTTTTTCTCTTTTAGATAAAAAGTTATTTGGATTGCAAGTGACAATAAAAGAAGGCAGGATATATTGTCCATTCCAGGATATAAGGTCTATTGGACCTGTTTTCTATAAAATTTAGGAATTCTTGCTTTCATATGAAATGAAACAAAAAAATACACACGGCAAAAGGGTGACCTTGATGTCCTTTAAGAGTGATGTCAGGCACTTCAAGTTGGCAAAGCACATGGGCTCCTTGCAAGTATTTCAGCAGGTGCTTTCTGAAATGTTTCCAAAACCACACTGGACAGAGATACAGCAGAGGTCACTGAGACAGCATCAAGTATTGTGAGCAGCTTCATCATGTCCCCTTTTCTCATTCTGAGCTGGCTGGCATCTCAGAACCTGCTGGGTTAGTGGGAAGAGGCACTGTCACAGTGTTCTGTGCCAAATGCAAATGCCATGCAAATGTATTTGAGAATAGAGTGTACCTGAGTTAATAGGCCAGACCAGGGCAATGGGAGAAAATATGAAACTGATTGTAGAAGAAATAAATGGGAAAGAGAAAGGGGGCAGATATACTCATTAAAACATTTTGTTCTCAGTTTGGGACATCTTAGGACATATTCCACTATTCTCAAATATGTCTCCCATTAAGAATCTTATTTTCTGGAATACTTTCTGAGCATCCCATTCTCCTTCCAAATTGTGGAAAAAAACAAATTAAAAATGAATTTTCTCTTTTTAAAATTGATCTCCCAAATGCCATTTTTATTATATTTTTAAAATTGAATTTTATTTTTTAAATTAACAAGCACTTATTTTTTCCTCCCATGATTTTTTTTGGAGGAATTATTAATACAAAGAGTCAAATGGATGTTGGAAAATAAAGCTGTGGTTCCTAACTGAGAAATACAATTTTTCTTTCAGATTAGTGATATGTAGTAGCTCTGGATTAATTGACTTAAATTGCATGGATGTTCACACTTGCAATGAAACCTATTTAATTCTTCGTTTGATTACTACATTTCTATATTATAGGCTTATGATTTAAATACTGTCCTTTCCCTCCTTTTTATTCAGGTTTCCAACCTCTTTTTTTTTTTTTTTTCATTTGGGCATAACTCATTCTGTCTAACCATACAACAATTATTATTAATCCCTCAATTTTGTGACAAATCACCCCCTTCTTAACTGAATGTTAATTATGAGTACCTCTTGTGTATAGACAGAAGACATATATAGCAAATATGAGAATACAACTATGCTGTTTCTAATTTATAATGTGTTACAGATGGATGGATAGCTGACAGAACAAAAGTGGGGCAGAAAATGTGGTGATGATATACCAAGGGGTCTTGAAGGTGAGAAGATATTGAATAAGAATAGAAACAGGAGAGTAAAAAAGAAGCTAGATTATGTGGGTTAATCAAAACATGAACAGAAGAGTGCCTAGAAAGGTAACTAGAAATAAGTGAGGGAGTTTTTGAGCCTGGCTCTTGATTTCAAGTATGCTGACTGGTAGAGTAGCTTTGGTGGTAGATATGCATGAGGAACTTTTTAAGAAAGAAATTATTTGCCTCAAAAACTAAGAAGTGGTTGAGAAAGAGTGTGCTTGATTAGGGCTTAGAGCAAAAGGAGAGTGGAACTAGAGAGAAATCAGGTGATTTTGAAGCTATTTGTACCACTTGTCACCTTTAATCTTCAGTGCCGAGTGCAACCCAGGTCAGAAGTGACTAAAACGTAATATGGTATGATTGTTGCTCAGTGGCCTGTGAGAAACAATAATAATTCAGCAATCCTTTGCCTAGCACTTCATATTTTCCCAGCAGTTTGTAATCATAATTACTCCACACAACAATAAACTACAGTCATCAGTGCTATTATCTTAATTTTATTGATGAGGCTTATCAGACACAGAAGTTTAGTGAATAGCTTGGGGCAACCCAGTGAGTTAAGGGGAAAGGGATTGAGTCTCTGCTAGCAGAACTAATGAGTCAATTCTTTATCTGGGGAAGAATAGATGTACAGAATGATCCCTTACTATGGAAAATAGTATGACACCAATTATTAAAAATCCAACTTTTTGCTTCAAATACTTGTACTTGGGTGACTGCCATGTTGGATCAGTTACTCATTATCAAAATTATTTATTCAATACTTATATGTACATATCACTGTGGGATGTACTATTAAAAGTTAAAAGTTCAGTAGAGTATAGTGGAATTAGATGCCCTAGGCTCAAATACTGTCTTGGATGCTTATTATCTGTGTGAACTTTGGGCAAATAACTAAACCTCAGCTTCCATCATCTGTAAAATAAGGGATCGAATCAGATGACTATTTAGACCTCTCTGAGCTCCAATCTATGTTCCAATGCACATCAATAAGTCTATTATTATTGGTCCCTGCAGTGCTATAGAGTTTTGAGAATCAATAGATGAAATGATCTCTGTCTTAAATAAGTTCACATTCTAATTGGGAAAAATGGACACAAAGGAAACAATTAAAGGATGATCTGAGACTGTGTGCTAAATTGGGTAGCACAGATTAGTGCTCAGCTAAGAGAGATGATAAGGTTTGACTCAATAAGGGAAGAAATAGGAGGTAGGGGTTAAACTGGGTTCTGAAGGATGGGAAGGATTTGAAAAGGCAGAGAGGAGAGGAGATTCTGGATGAGAAGGAAATAATGTAAGTGAAAGTTTGAAGGCAGAAGTGAGAAAAACATATAAAATTAACATATTTGAGAGGATGATAAACATGAATCTTGAATAAAGCAGAGAATGCATGTTGGAGAGTAGTAGGAAATGAAGTTGGTCATGTGGAATGGGAAAAAAGATCTTAGAAGAGCATGAAGGACAGAGAGAATGGAGAGACTTACAATGCTTGACCACTTTACCAAAGAAAGAGAGAAAGAAAGAAAGAAAACAAAAGAAAAAAAAAACAAGAAAAGCAACATGATGCAAAAGGTGTTTTAAGAAAAACAATATGATATAAGTGCTGCTAAATGGATCAGAGGAGAGAGATAGTATTGTTAGGAAAGCCACTTAGCATAGCTTAACATGGGTACTATCCTCAATCTGTAAGTCTCTCCACTAGTAGAGATTTCTTCTCATTTGCCCTGTATATATACACAAGATATTCATCTTATATGAACACAGTAGTTTGTAAGTTGTTTCTCAAATTAGAATGTGAGCACCCTGAAGACAGGTATCATCCTTTTCTTTCTTTCTTTCTTTCTTTCTTTCTTTCTTTCTTTCTTTCTTTCTTTCTTTCTTTCTTTCTTTCTTTCTTTTCTTTTTCTTTTCTTTTTTTTTTTTTTTGGTAATATCTTCAGTGCTTGGTACATAGCAAGTGCTATACAATTTTTTTTTTGATAGACTAAAAGATCTGAGTGTTGGAAATAAAGATAAAATCCAGAACAAAAGTACTGTAAGAAAAAGTGAAAGGGAGAATAGGAAACTTTAGGTGGGAGGATTAAAAAATGCTTCATATAAGAGTCATCTGCATGGATCCATGGAGAGAGAAAAGGATTCTGACAAATCATAGTGTACAGGGAGTACAAATATGGGGGGCATAGTGATGGTGTAAGTGAGTTAGGTAACAGCTTGAAAAGTTTAGTTCAGTCTGGTTAGAACATGAAGTGGGTGAAGGAAAGTCATATGAAATAAGAATTAAAAGGCATTCTTAATGTTTAATTATTTTCTATTCTAGTCATCCAATTTTCACTATGTTTTGGATTAACTTGGAAATACTTGAGTCCTTGACTCTTTGAAGGAGAAAGGCACAGGTCCTTCAAGGAAAGGTGATGGGATAGGATAGTTAGGTGGCATAGTGGATAGAACAATGGCTTACCAAAAAGAAAGAAAAAAAAAAGGAAGGAAGAAAGAAAGAATATAAGGAAGGAAGGAAGAAGAGGAGGGAGAAATAAAGGAAGGAAGTAGGGAAGAAAGGAAGAAAGAAAGAAAACAAAGGAAATCAGAAGTCAAGTGGACCTTAGTTCAAATTCAACCTCAGACACTTGCTAGTTGTGTGACTCTGAACAAGTCACTTAATGCTGACTGCCTCTCCCCATCTCCCCCCCCCCCAAAAGAAAAGAAAACAAGAAAAGTAACATGATGCAAAAGGCATTTTTTAGGAAAATCAGTCTGTCAGCAGTGTTGCTAGATGGATTAGAGGGGAGATGGTTATCTCTCCTACCCCCCCTTTTTTTGGTGGTTATCTTCTTTGCATATTCCTCAAGCATTGTATGGCTTCAGTTCCCAGGAAGTTGTATAAATATACCTACCGTGCTTCTCTTTGACCTGCTTCTATTGCTCTGAAGCATATTCCCTATCTAGTTGAAATAACATGAAAAATTTGTAAAATGTTTAGCATAGTGCCTGGCACATAGTAGGCACTTAATAAAGTTACTTTCTCCCTTATTAGGTTCTGAGATTAGTTCTCCCTTTCATTGAGATTAGGTGGAAATGATGACCTATTATTTTCAGCTAGCATTACTTATAGTCATTTGGTATGGATAATGGAGATCATCTTTACCTAAATAATTTCTGTACTATCTTGGTCTTTAAGAGTCCAGAAGCAGACTCTTTGGCCCTTTCTATCTGAAAGTCCTTGCTCCCATTTGGAATACTCGTTTGATTTTTGTTTTCTGTTTTGAGTTTCTCCCTAGCACTGTAGAAATTACTCTTAACCCAATGAATAATCAAGTTTTCTCCAGTTTAAGCTATTAGGTTTGCCTACTGCTCTAAGTTTTCTTTGATGACTTACCAGTCTAGGCTCTATTTCTCCTAGTTTGTTGCAGTGGTCTTCCAAAATTTTAACATTGTAACTTTATAATAACAAAATGCCTTAAATGTGCAGTAATATCTAATAGACACAATTCCTATCTCTGTGTTAAAAAATATTGCTTGTCAATGTTGTTGCCAAGGGAATAGGAAGATTATTTCATAATTTACTGTGACAATGCCTGACAAGTGCTTATCTAACTTCTGCTTGAAAACTTCTAAGGAAGGAGAATCTCTTAGTCATTGTACTCCATTTATTTTCTATAGAGCAGTATATAGAATACAGCACAAGAAAAATCATCAATTTTGCTTTTAGGGATTTGGTTATATTTGGAATTCAAAGGACCCCCACTATGAGGCAATTTTGTGTCTGATGCATCTGAATCTTTGACTTTTGGTCAACCTTGAAAATTATGTTTACATGTTTTGGCAAAACTCATTGTTTTTACCTCTTCTCTTAAGAATGAACATCAATCATGTATTATCTCACAGGCAAAGATATAGTACACATGAAGAATCATAAAATCCCTAAATGCTGAATATATTTAATACATAAAAATGATCTCTGAAAAGATTTTAATTTGCTCTGAAATATTCCTTCATATTGTGATTTTATTAACTATCACATGATTTTTTTTTTATCAATGCTGAGTGGTAATTTTTTATGCAATTCTTTGTCTAAAAGACTTATATTAGATAACAAAAGTTTACCTCAACTTCCCAGCATTGTACCATTTGTGATAGAAATGGAACTTGAACCCAGTTGATTCTGTCTCTAATGTCCCCCTTCTATCCCACTAGATATGCCATAAACCAGTGAAATGCAAACCCAGATCAACACATCATCATTTTCTACCCACAGAAGTCCTGGCTTTAGAATTACAGAAAGAAATAAAACACATGAATCAATTTTCATTTATCTTCTATTCCTCCTGTAATCTCTGTTTCTAACTCACCAAACTTGCTAAATTCAAGAAGGACAGAGAAAGACAAGGTATGTACTCTTCCACAATAATATGTTCTTTCTATATGGAAGGGTCCTGTTCTTTTCTAATTTAAATTTGAGTCTCTGTTAGAAATTGAGATTACAGTGTAGAAAGGGACATAATTATGTTTGTCTTTCTCTGTCCTTCTTGTCCCAAGCTTTGGACAGTCATTCATTTATTCAGCATTTATTAATCATCTTTTCTACTTTATGCCAGACACCACTTCCACTCAAGACACATCCTTATCCTTTTCTTCATGGAAAATAGGGAGGTGGTCCTGCTTCTCTATCTGACTAAAGGTAAAGCTGTTTATCCTCTGCAAAGTTCCCTTCTCACTAAAGGAACCAAACACCTCTTTCTCCTATCTCCTGACAGAATGAGGGATCTATATAGGAAAGTTTTTTTTTTCTTAAAATTTTTCTTGCATAGCATCTTCCTGACCTCTTTTTTTTATTGGTCATCATCTTTGCTTTCATTTTTAGAAGATTAAATTGTGTGATGGGTCAGACTAATCAGCATTTTCCCCCCATTATCTGTTCTTGCAAATGTCTTACCACTGGAGGTAGAAGTTGGAATTTTAAGATTCTGTTTACCAGGTTTTCCTTTCCTCAGGGTGAGAGAGTTGCTTATATGAGGTAAAAATCCAATCTTCCTTTATTTCCATTTGTTCCAGATTGGTCTGTACTATTTAGGAGATGCTAGCAACCAGAGCACAGATTAGAAGCTCTAACCATCCCCACCAAATTATGATACTCATGCAGGGGGATGCCCTTCATGGTATGTTCTAAGATAGCTCCCAGACACTGGATTCACTTTTTTTCCTCTCCAGATTCACTTATTTCTCTCCTTCTATACAGTTTAACATCCATAAGTGCTTAGACTAGTTTCTAACCTTTCAAAATCATATATATGAATACTCATCTCTAGTTATTTCCAAATGTTTCTAAATATCTTAGCCAGAACTGAAATCATATAAATTTTACTCTGCAACTAGGGGAAATGCAAAAAAAAAATCTTTTCTTAGAAGAGCCAACAACTGTTTCTTCCCCACCCCTATTTTATCAGCATCCCAAGATCCTGATACTTCCCTCATCTATAAAACAAGGATGTTGTACTAGATAGTCTCTTTTACTCTGAATCTAGTAATTCTAATTTCAGTGGAAAATGATACTCTATCCGTTCCAAACCCACTGGTAGATAAGTGAAATGGAATTTCTCTATGATTTCAAAATAGAATTTTATATGAAAAAGCATCCTAAAAAAGTAATTAATTACACATACAAATATTTCTTGTACTATCTGTCCACAAGTACAATATTATTTTATATAGAAGCTAAGAAATAGAATTTTAACAAATCTTAGAAAAGGAAGCTTTTACAATTATTTAAGAAGGCCATAGAAGCTTGGGAAAATATGCCTCACTTGTGATACAAATCTAGCTGAAGTTTTGAAATCTTTTTCATCCATTAGTTACCCATTTTACTTTAACAACAGCATAAATGCTTGGCAAGCCAGTGAAGAGTACAATATTGCTCTGTCAGTGAAATTCAGAGAATTTACATTCAAAGGCTCGCATTCAAAGAGATTTGTCTCTAATACTATTTTCTATGTAGCAGGTATGTTTCACTATAAAGTAATGAGCAAATCTGTAATCTTTTGATATCTATTCTACTTTCATCTTAATTTTATAAAAAGCCTTGAGGAAAAAGCACAGCAGGATAGACTCTATCCTTAAATTCTGCATCCACTTACCATTAATTTTCCCCAAAACTCATCCTCACTGGCAAAATGCTCCATAGTCATTGAAGAGAAAAATTCCTTGTTCTGCCTTGTCAAATATGTCACTTCAACTGTTCAACTGACTGAGCACAGGAAGGAAAACATTTCCAAACCAGCAGTTTCCATGATATTGAATGTTGTGGGTTCTCCGATAGCCAAGAGTCTGGGCCAAAATGACATTTGCATACTTTGGAGTGAGCTGGGTGGTGGCGTTTCCCATACTTATGATTCAAAACTGAGATATGTCTCATTCAAATAGATAATAACATAACTCAAAGAACTCGAGTGTCCTCTAGCATTATTTCCATTTATGAAATGACAACTCTTGTTCCCCTGTCCAGCTGGGCTCCGCCTTGCAAAGGATGCCAAGAACAATCTTGTTGTGGGCGGGGTGGGCACCTTCAGGCTGCCTTTCAGGGCTGACTCTTGTAATTACAAAGCTCTCTCTTGACATTAAGGTGTGTGTAGCAACATGTGAATAGACATCTGGGATGGAAAACTGTATAGGGTTTCAAGTGTAAGAAAATAAGTTCTGGCATTCCCACCTACAAAATTTGCCTGGGATAGCTACCAAATTATCCATCCTGTTTGTGGTGTGGTGAATATATGAGGATGTAATTAAAGCTATTTAAAAAGATCCGAACCACTGAGACTGAAAGATGCTTCAGCACAGTCCCTGGCACATAACAGGGGCTAAACAAATGCTTATTCTTGTTGACCGGTTGCAAACAGCCGAAACAGAGACAGAAGAAATATGGTGCACAACACATCTGGCTTCTGACTACCTTTGCAGGCTTATTGCTCATTAATTCCCTTTATGTACTCTTATTCTCTGGCCAATTTGGTTTACTTGCTGTTCACAGTACCTGAGACTTCATCTCTAATCTCTGGGGCTTTTTATAAAACCTGCTTCTCACACCTGGAATGTATGACCTCCTCTCTTCCTTTCCTTAGTATTCCTAGCTCGTGTAGCCATACCTCCACACCCCTAGGACTTTCCTTAATATTGGCCCAGTTCCTAGTGCCTTTATGCCCACACAAATTACTTTGCATTGTTTTAAACCTGATTTATCTCCATACAAGTTTTACTCTCCTTTCCTCTTCTCCTATCAGAATGTAAACTTCTTGAGGTTTGTCTTTGTATTCCCAGAACCAAGTACAATGGCTAATGGATAATAGGAACTTAATAAAATTTGGTTCAATTAGTTTTGGAGTTCAAACTTAGAGACAGATGAAAGGACAGAGGAACATAGTTTTAAATGCAATCTAGTTAGAGGCTGCTGGGAGAGCCCCAAAGGAATATTGGTAATTTCTTTCTTGTGCTTACATGACCTTTGAAGCTTTCAGTCAACTGTTCTTATGTTCAGAACCAGTGAATCTGTCAAAGCTTAACAGACACCAGATGAAAAATAACATTCAAAGTCAAGACAGATGTGCGTTTACAAATATTCTTTAATAAATACCACCTGAAGTGATTCAGTGATGTTTCCTTTACTTTGTCCTCTTTTAATTACACAGGACTGAATTCTATTGAAAGACTCTTCTTCCATAAGTATTCCCTTTCAATAAATATTAGTGGTGGTGGTCCCTGTCCAGCTAAAATATGGGTTGGCTTCCCACAATGCTTAGTTTTAGAAAATTCATGCCACAGAGCACATTTATTTATGTCTGATACTTTTTTCCCCCTACAGTTGGGTCACTCTAAATTGAGCTCAGCCTTATCCAGAAAATTGCAAACAAATCCAACAAGAGGTATGGTAGATAAAACAAGAATACTTTTTTTAGAATAAAACTATTTTAAGGGGGAAGGGAACCAAAATGTGCTTTCCTTTCCCCAGAAGCTGTGATCACAGCTATGCTTAATATCATCACACAATTAATCACTTCCAAGCTTCAGAACCTGTTCAGCATGTGCTACCAGCTCCCTGACGCAGGTTACTGTTGTCATGGTGAGTCACAAGAGTGAGTCATTGGCTTTTCATACTGTGCAACACTTTGAAGGTATTTGAAGGAAATATTTAGTGTCTCCTGATAATTTCACTCTCTCATCTGCCTAGAGAAATCTTAAAGTTCCCAAATAACTGTTGTTTATTTACAGCATTTTTTTTTTTTCATTTTATACAAGAGATGAGATTTGAGAAAGCTGTGTGGAAATCCAGTTCTCCTCAACTAAGTCACCTTTAAAACAGACTCACCTTGGTCCTTAAAGGATCGCTGAGGTGAATCCTTTTAGAAAGTAAAGAGCACTTCTTTGCTTCAAGAGAGCTGTGATTTGATAGGTATGCATTCTCTTCCTTTCACTGACGTAGATAGTGACTTCATTACAATTTACACTTTGATTTTATGGGTTGTTACAGTTAAGGAATTCATCACTTTCGTGACCTAACTGTTCATGATGAATTTATATATTTTTGACTTTGCTGGTCCATGCCATTGCAGATTGGTGATCTGACAGATCTTGTTCTCTGCTAGCACAGACTTCAAGAATTGATCATTCAATCAACAGGCATTTATTCAACACTTAGAATGTGGCAGGACTCATGCTAAGCTCTCAAGAATAAAAAGCAAAAATGAATTAGTTTTTGCCTTCAGAACTTACAGTCCATTGTGAGATCATATATCCATTTATAGGTATATGCAAAATAATTAATATTCACAATATATCCCAATAATTGTGAATAATAAATTCTGGGAAATGGTTACATATTCAGTTCATATTATTTAAAGTTAAAAATATGTAAAATAGGAAATTGGTTCCAGCACAATGGAAATAGCCAGTTTGAATTCTAATAATGCCAAGACTTTTCAGGATTCATGATTTGTATTAATTGAGCCCTATCTATATCTTCAAAATGTATATAAAATAGGCAAAATAGAATTTGAGGGAATGTATTAGCAGGTTAAGAGACCATGGAAGATTTCATAAAGGAAGATGGATTTTCATGGATAAGAGAATTTTAGAAGAGGACTGAGGAAAGAATACAATGTAGGCATGTAGGAAAGCTTATAGAAGAACCCAGAAAAAGGAGATAAAATTTCCTTATGCATAAGGAAAAACAAAAAGTCAGTTTGGCTGCTCTAAAAACCTTGTAAATATGAATAATGCATATTAAGGCTGGAAAGGCAAGTCAGAGCCAGATTTGAATGCAGGAGTTACTTTTGTTACATGATGAGGCTTTGTAATAATAATCTGGCAGAATTGTTTTTTGGTCTGGACCTGTATTCTGAACTAGACCTGATTCAGGCCAGTCCTCTGGCCCCATCTACTCAGTATTGGATTGGAATGAGACACTCAGAGGTCATTCTTACTTGTTTTGTTCATTTGTTTCAGTCATGTCAGACTTTTCATGACCCCATTTGGGGTTTTCTCAGCAAAGATGTAGAGTGGTTTATCATTTCCTTCTTTCAACAGTTAATAAAAATTATGAAGTCATAGAAGGATTAGGATATTCAACAAGGATGTTCATTGAGGATACCTCAAGGATATTCCAAGTGAATGAAGCTTGAGGGAATCACAGTCAAGCATCGGATAATGTCTGCAGCTTCTGGCTATTTTGTGCTTGCCTAACCAGAAAGCGACATCAATAGCAGCCCTTTGGTCCCCTGAAATAACCAGATATTGAGGATAGTTTCAACATGTTTTGAGGAAATTTTATTCTACTTTATGCAGAGGAAGTGATTGGCAATATTGCTCCTATGACAATCTGTCATTTCATCTACGAGGGTAATTGCTGTGTGAAAATACCTACCACTCAGAGGTTAAGTAAATTGCCCACAGAGATAGTGCAGTATAAGGGAAAGGGTGTTGGGCTTGAAGTCAGTGGAACTGTGTGACCTCGGGCAAATCATCTATTCTGTTTGGGCATCAGTTTCCTAATCTGTAAAATGAATGTAGTTGGAGCAGATTACCAATTGCCTTCCAACTCTAATTTTATGATCCTCAGTCATACAAGTAATATGTATCAGAAGAAGGATCAAACTCTGATATTTTTTTCTTAAAGGCCAGTTCTGGGATCTGCTTGGTCAGTTTATACTGAATTAGAAGAGCCACTTGTTAAATTTTCAATATAAGTACTCATACCTCAGAAATGAGAAAATAGCTTTAATTTAGGACTTGATTTATTGTTTGGTTTGATTGTCTAGACTTAAATAAGTGATGAAAAAAGTGGTAATAATGCAGATAAAATTTGAGTATGTCATATGTACATTTTTTTTCTCCTGAGAAGTTGGTTGTTTAATATTTACCAGCACATTTTGGTCTCTTTTCACTACTATGTTTTGCCTCTCTAAAGCAATGAATATTTTTGCAAAATCCATGTCTGAAGAAACTGTTTTGTTCAATTGAGTTTTCATTCCTTGGATTTCCTTATAGGGAAGCACAGGGAAATCATAGTTCTTTGGTTTGTCAAGAATCTCAAATGTATCATTATAGTACTAAGTTCATTTTGTTGATAAATTTCAGCTCTCTTTTTAGTGAATTGCAAAAGCATTTTGTGGTACTATGAAGATTTCTTTCAATTATGGGAACAAATTATAGGAAGAAAAGGATATGACTAAATAATAAAATCTTCACTCAGAATAAAATGATTTTAAAGTTAGAAGATCAAAAAATCAATTAGTGGAACAAGGGACCAAGATTCTGAAAAAATAATAACAGGTATCAGCTTAGTAGCAGTTTGGGGCTTGTAAAGCACTTTACTTTGATCTCATATAATCCTCACAACAATCCCATGTAGTAAATCTATTTTGTTGGATACATATTTAATATGGAAAATATTAATGGAAGTTGAGGATTTGAAAAAACTGATATGGAAACTGAGGCATGGAGAAGTTGTGACTTGCCTAGGGTCATACATAAGGTAAGTGCCTGAAGTTGAATGTGGACTTTTCTGACACAGTCTAGGACTGTATCCACCGAGCCTCCTAGATACCTCTGAAAGAACCTAAAAAGAATGGGTTTGATGGATGGGTAGAAAGATCGGGTATATGTTTCCTTCTTAAGACCATGAAGAGAAGGTAAGAACTTCACATTGAATATGTTAAACATGTTTATTTCTATTCAGAAAATTTTATCATGTAGTCACTGTCTGTGAAATATAGGGCTTTGGAGATTCATGAGTGACTTGCATTCCATTTTTTATTTTTAAATGATTTTATTCATTTTGATTTTAAATTTGTGAATTAAAATGAACATTTTGATAATAGCATAAAAAGGTGACTATACATGAAACTGCAAATCTTTTATATCCAACTTGCTATTCATTTTAAATTTATAATTTAATTAACTTGATTTTATTCAATTTGATGAAATTCAATGAACATTTATTAAAAATGTATGTATAAAGAATTGTGTTGATCCTAAGGATATTAAAAATATTGCAGCGAGTCTCTGATTGCAGATTACTATATAGTATATTACATAGTATACTATGGTATAGCTCATAATCTACCATTGGGCATTTGTTTCTCTTGCTATAAGTACATCACATCTAATGTCTTGAGCATTTTCTTCAAGTTCTCTTGACATTGAAAGGATGCCACCATAATAAATCTAGGTCCAGATTAGTGTGAATGATGAATAATGTAAATAAATGAATAATTCCCAGAAGTGGTTACCTTTATTCAAATTTACTCAAAAATTTTCAATTGAGTTGGAACCCATATCTTATATCATTATAACTTTGAATGGTGTGAATACAGATAATCAGTTCTTGGAATTTCTTACTAATCAGGGCCTTATTCATGCTGACTGGAACCTAGCTTCATACAGTTTATCTTTCAGTCATCACTTATTTCACTTCATATTCAGAAAAGCTGTCCCTTCCCTCTGAGAACTCATATTCTATTTTGCACCTAGAAAGTGTATTCTTAGAATATAATTGGGGTGGTCTATAACTGCTTATGATTCTGGCTTTTAGAATCCAAAATCAACAGGAAATCATTGTTCCTAAAATTACCTTTATATTAGATTGTTGTACAGTAAACAAGCTTTTCTGCTGTTATAGGACCAGATATTCCAAAACTTGATGCTCACTTATTCATTCACTTAATAAACATTTGTGCAAAGTTATACACCTCCCACTCCCAGAGCTTCCAATTTATAAGAAGAATGAGATAAATATACAAATAAAGTTCAAATGAGACCATAAGACAGAGTCCAACAAAAGAAGTAATACTCATTGGGAAAGGAGAAATCTTTTATGGTCAGAGGAATCAGGGATGGCCACATAGAAATGATAACTCCTGAACTGAGTCTGGAATGAAGGAAGGTGGGTGACAGGAATTCATTGTAGAGGTAGGCAATGGTGTGCAGAAATGCATGAAAAGAGAAAGGGAAAGAAGATGATTGGGGAATCTAGAATGTAACATGTGGGATATTGAGTGAAACAACAGATGGTAGAATTTCTAAAATATGAGTAGCTATAGTTAAATATGACCAGTGTTCAAAGCATAATTTTAGCAGGGTTGTAAAAAATATAGGATACTTTCTGATCAAATAAAATTCTATGAGCAGAGGGAGAGACCCATCAATGATCAGTCTCCCTTGAGACTATGGACCTGGGGCAGTTGCCCTTATCATAAATTTTAACTTGCCTGTACTTTTCCAACATAAGAATAACAGCCACTGGATAGTCATTATATTTATTGCAAGTACCTATCATTAAATAGCTTCTGAGTGCAATTACGGATATAATATTCACAAAATAAACTAGGCTCTGCCATTATGGTTTGAAACCTAGCTAACAAAATAAAACAAAATATTCTCCATCTTTCCCTAAAACAACCAAGAGATATGAGCATGGATAAAACATACTGATCATTTAATGAACACAAACAATCTGATATAAAATAGAAAAAACCTGGCCCTTTGGTCGAACACTTATAGGCTGTCACAAGTGGCAAATTATTTTGCTCCCTGGGAAGAAGTCATTTAGAACACAAAGAAAATAAGTTGACTCTTGGGTAAGGATAATGTGTGGCAAAGGCAGCTCTTGGAAGAATAAAGATGGATATGCCAGAGGTCTATCTATTCATTTTCATAAATTCTTTTTTGCTCATTTCTAAATATGGGTAAAAACCCATAATTGCTAGGCTGCTGCTGGAAAGGGACTAGTGTCCTGTTTCAATCTGTCTGTGGGAAAATGAGGGCTTCTACTGACAAAATCATTTCTGTCCTCTTTTGCAGAGCTGTTCTTATTGGGATTACAACATTCTCAGAAAAGTTTCCCTCTTCAGTGGGAGATGATAAATTATGAGGAATAGCTACAGGAGGGAGAAGAAACTCCTCTATTTCTTTAGCTCTAATTGGAATAAAATCTCTGAGGAACTTTTATGGTGGTCAGCAGATTTACACAGGAAAAAAGGATGAAGCAAGGTCCACAGAGGGTGTGCTTAAAGACCTACACTATAATGGCCAAGAAGACAACTTAATGTCCTTTTCTCTAATTAAATTGGAAATGATCTGATTTCTCTCCTCATGTTGAAGATTAAAGATTGAAGAAGAAATTCTTTCAAAAGACTTTTGATATGAAGGTACCTTGAAGCTTCAAAGCATTCAGGGACCATGAATAAGCCTCAGAGATTCTGAGTTCATGAAATAACAAGTCAGGGCAGATTGTCCCAGAATATCCAGGAGACAGGATTATGGTTAAATTAAGCAGTGACAGATAATAGTTGAAGATGAATGAGAAAGGTATCTAAGTATACTTAGTAGTTTATATTCCTTAAAAAGGTTAGGATAGGAATTGGACTTTTGATCTCATTGGCATAGTAAATTCTCTGGTAAGAAGATGACCTCTCCCAAGGTTCTTGGTAACCTAAAGTCCTAGCTTCCTCCAGTACTGAGAGGTTACATGATTTGCCTGGAATCACACTAGCCATGTGTGAGAAATGGGAATTAAGACTCAGTCCATCCTGACTCTGATACTGGCTCATTATCAAATAGACTACACTATCTCTAAACTGTGCATTATCTTTAAAAATAGACAGTGAGATTTTTGTTATATTCAACTGATTAAATAGAAACTCCTTCCTCCCATTTAAAAACCATGTCTAAGTAGAGAAGTGTTTGAAATCCTCAGTTTGTTATTGAGGTCTATAAGAATATTGGCTGTATAACCCAGGATGCCAACTTAGGTTCTATCACTCACATCATGACTTTACTTGGTTCATAAAGTCTTTAGGAGGAAATAGTTTTAAGGACCTTAAGAACCTATCCCTATAAAAGTAGCAGTAAATATCATAGGGTCCTTTAAATGCGGATAACGCAGATCTATTTTAGATGTCCTAGCTCATTTCATTGTGCTATTTCTCATAGAGTCATTGATTTGGAGACAGGAAGGACCATTTGGTTCATTTTACAGATGAGGGACCAAGAGAGAAGATGAATGATTTGCTAAAGGTCACACAGGTGGTAAGTGGTAGAGCCAGCATCTGATGCCAGGTCATCTGGCTCTGAAGTCAGCATATGGATTATGAGGTTTGATGGAAGCAGATTTTCCTCAGCTTGCACCAATATTTGAATTGAAATCAGAAAGGAGCAAAGCATTGTTCTTTTCCCTTATGCTTCCAAGAGGCAGTATGATATAGTGAATCTGTAGAATACCGGGCTTGGAGTCAGGGAGACATGGATTCAAATATTGGTTGTGATGTTTACATCTGGATGTCTACAGGCAAGTAACCTAATCTTTATGAGTTTTGATTTCCTCATCTGTAAAATGGGAATAATAATATTGGTAATGACTCTTTAAAACAGGGGTCCTCAAACTTTTAAAATAGGGGGCCAGTTCACTATCCCTCAGACTGTTGGAGGGCTGGACTACAGTAAAAACAAAAACTTTGTTTTGTGGGCCTTTAAATAAAGAAACTTCATAGCCCTAGGTGAGGGGGGATAATTGTCCTCAGCTGCTGCATCTGGCCCGTGGGCCATAATTTGAGGACCCCTGCAAGTTTAAAAGGTAGCTGTGAGGCTAAAATGAAAAAAAAATATGTAGAAAAAACCTTGGTAAACTTTAAAATGCTAAATAAATCTCATAATATGTACACATGTGTTACATATACATTATGTATATACACACATATGTATAAGCTTGGACAGCTGAGTGATACCATAGTGCATAGAATGTTGGGCCTGGAGGCAGGAAGACTCATCTTTCTAAGTTCAAATCCAGTCTCAGACACTTACTAGCTGTGTGACCCTGGGCAAATCGCTTAACCCCATTTGCTTCAGTTTCCTTATCTGTAAAGTGAGTTGGAAAAGAAAATGGCAATATACTCCAGCATTTTTGCTTAGAAAACTCCAAGTAGAATCATGAAGAATTGGACATGACTAAAAATGACTGAACAAAATGTATAAGCTTTATGTTTTAACAGATTAAAATTGTACTAAGGTTACTAGAAAATATATATATATATATATATATAATATATATATATATATGATAACTATTGAGTTATTATTGGGCAACTGGGCATCAGAGTGGATAAAGTATTGGGCCTGGAGTCAGGAAGATCCAAGTTCAAATTCAATCTTCAATACTAGCTGTGTGATCGTAGATAAATCATTTAACATTGTTTGCCTTAATCTGGCATCTGTAAAGTGATCTGAAGAAGAAACTGGCAAACCATTCTAACATCTTTTGCCAAGAAAACCCTAAAATGCGGTCATGAGAGTCAGACATGATTGAAATGAGAACAAAGAAAATGAATAGTCACTGTTTCTTTCCTTATAAAGTTGTTAACATCTCTAGACCAAAAAACAAAATCAAATTGAAATTCTTCTGTCTCTAGTGCTCACTAGCTCACTCAGTTTCCCTGAAAAAATGAGAGAAACTTATTTGGACAGGTTGAACCTGTAACTTCACAATGATACCTTTAGCAACTCAGTTGCTAAGAAAGGAACTGAGACTGCTCATAAAAAGCTTTTGCAATACTTCTGAAACTTCATAACTTGAAGATTCATGAAGCACACTGATCTATTAGGCCTATAATAATCAACATTAATCAAAAGCTCTGTCTCTCTGTCTCTCTCTGTCTCTCTTTCTCTCTCTCTCTCTCTTTCTCTCTCTCTTAGCAAGAAGCCAAATAATTCAGAAACAGTTTGAAGTTCAATTACATTTTTTTTGGTGGCAAACCAGGAAAAGGTGAAAGCTAAATCATCTTTATGCACTGGTTCTAAAGTCTCTTTATATTGATCCTCCAGGAAATGGTCATTTAAACATTTTGACCTGACAGTTAATTCAATATTTTTTTACCCATAACGGGATCATCTGGGCTGATAATATTTTTTGGTGTTTCATTGTGTGCAAAAAGTAAATTTTCTTCTAGTAAAACTAGAGCATAAATAAAAATATGGAAGCAAAGCTAATCAATCGGTTTAGGTGGTTCCAAATTTTCTAGAATTGTAAGGATTGCTGCCAATTAAAAAAAATTAGCTACATGTATTAGAGTTAAAATAATAATATAATAACTGATAGAAAGCACTTTTACTTTCATTATCTTTGTTTTAGCATTATTAATATAAGTGCTCCAGCTATTTTTATCTCCAGTTCAGAGATGACAAAACAGACTTAGAAGGATTGTCATTTAATAGATATCTGAAACTTCTTAACTTCAAGAATTTAACTTAACTTAATCAAGTCTAGCATACTAGTTGCTGTTTCACTTTGTTTGTCATCCTGGAAATCATTTAATCCAACAACCTCATGTTGTAGATGAAAAAACTGATGCTAAAGGAGTATACAGTATATAAAAAAATCTGCATTCAGAGACATCTCATATAGAACACATACAGGACAAATTGAGTATCCATATAATAAGAGTGCATACATAGATCTCACTTTCTTTGACCTTGAGCAAAAACCCACTCTGGTCTTTAGTTTCCTCAATCATAAACTGAGAGTAGCTAAATTATCTTCTGAAATCTATGCCAACTCTAATTTTATAATCTTGTGGTTGTTGTCATCTATAGTGACTTTAACATTAAATGAGAAAAATACAAGGATCATCTGCATGTTTCTTTTTATAGCATCGTAATATGTAGTGTTAAATTGAAAAATAGCCAAGATGATGATACTAAAGTATCTTTGATTATATTTCATTGGGAAATTTTCTCAGTTGATCCAATTAGATTTCTAACTTAAAAGATTTCTAGTAAAATTGCAATTCTTTGTACAATTCAGCCAATGAATCACAGGTAACACACACACTTAATCCCTCCAGGACTCAAAAATGTGTGCAGTGGACTGATTCTCCTAAGCCAATTGACTCAAGTGAAAAATTCCAGAGAATTAAGTTAGTTTAAGCTTAAGGGCTCTTATCTAGCTAGGGAAGGAGAGGTCTCTGGGAGTAGATAATAATGGCTCCTTCTGACCTTGTTGCTGAGTACAGTTTTCTTTTGGTGTGGATGCCAGCTCTTCGACCATCTGTGCTGCAGCAGGACAGCAGAACTTTCTTACTGAACATGTTCCATAAAGACATTTATCTGGGGACTGGCAGAAAAATAGTCTGGCTTGATTTGTTTTAGCAGCTATCTAAATGATCTATTGAGCACAACAATTAAGCTGGAGCATGAATTAACAATGTTGGTAATAAGGCACATTTGCTCTGGTTGTCCTTCCTTCCTTCCTTCCTTCCTTCCTTCCTTCCTTCCTTCCTTCCTTCCTTCCTTCCTTCCTTCCTTCCTTCCTTCCTTCCTTCCTTCCTTCCTTCCTTCCTTCCTTCCTTCCTTCCCTTTCTCTATGATTCCCATATCATCAACAAAGTGTGTATTGTTCCTTAAGAAAATAAAAAATAAAGAGAGAGAGAATTATTCATTGACCTAGGCAGACACCTATGCATCAAGACTTTTGATACTTCTTCCACAAATATCCACCCTAGGCAATTTATAAACAATGTAATTTCACAGTAAGGTAAAAAAAAAAAAAACATATTCTTTAAATTGATGGTAGGGATGTAAACTTCAGCATTCTTATTCTCTCACAGTCAACTTGAGGAGATAAATATGGAATAAGTGACATAGGAGGGGTATTAGTTGCAAATTGGTTTTTCATGGTTACAACACCTACCAAAATAATTTAATAATGAAGATCTCTTCTATAAAATGGTAACTTTATTTATTTGTTCTTCCTATATCCTGAATCAGGCTCATCTATGTATTCTGGATAGAAGACATAAAATCTAACTAGTATGATACAATATACTGCATGAATTTAGAAAGGGATGCATCCTTTTAAGTCAGCCAAAATGACTGTTTTTACCACACAAAAAGATATCCACAAAAATAGCTTTTTGAATTATTTCAGCGACAGACATGCTGTGTTCCAGAATGATAATCTGTACCATTATTGCCAACAGAGATTTGCCTTCATTTTTTTCAAGGTATTTTTCAAGAACAGAAGCACAAACTTTAATGTTTTGAGGTCTCCTGAAAACAATGATGAGCCTTAAGCAAAAAATAAAGTGGAGATGACCCTTTGGTGTAGACATGTGGATAGAGAGGACATGGGATTAATAAATCAGGGATATTTCTTTGTCATTTCCTTCTCCAGCTAATTTGACAGATGAGGAAACTGAGGCAAACAGCCTTAAGTGACTTGCTTAGAGTCACATAGTTAAGTGCCTGAGGCTGAATCAAAATTCATGAAAATGAGTCTTCCTGGCTCCAGTTCACCCTATCCATTGTCTCACCCACTGCTCACTGCCTCATGTGTGATTTATTATTCAAAGGATCATAGACTTAGAACTAGAAGAGATCTTAAAATTATGCAGTCTAAGATCCTCATTTTAGAGTTGAGGAAACTGAAGCCTAGAAAAGATCATATAATTAGTAAGTGGAAGAGATGAAATTCGAACTGACATCCTGACTTCATATCTTCTAAACATTCATTCATAGCAAGCAAATCAACAACTATTTATTAAGTGCCCTCTATGTGTCAGGGGCTGTGCTAGGTGCTGCAGTTGCAAAACAAAGCAAAAAAAAAAAATAGTCCTTGTCCTGCAGGAGTTTACATTCAACTGAGGGAAACAAATAAGGAAACACAAAATGAGTGCAAAATTAAAAAAAAAAAAAGAATAATTTCTGGGCCTGGGGAAAGATCTATTGACAAGGGTAGTCAGGAAAGACATCAAAAATAAATTGCCTATGTGATGTAGAAAATAGAATTTTTCGAGCTTTAGATAAATATAATATAACCCCTTAAAATGAATGATGTTCTTCATTGTACCTTATGTGATGCTCTCTAGTTGATTGTCTATTTTTAATCAATCTGCAAACATTTATTAAATTGTTAGGAGTACAAAGGCAAAGGGGTGATAGCTCCTTCCTTCAAAGGAACTTATTGTCCAATGGAGGAGAAGATACACACATCTATAAGTATATAAACAACATAGATACAATGGATACAAAGTATTTTTTTGTGAGAGAGGCCCTAGAAATTGGAGATCTTAGGAAAGGTTTGCTTTTTACCAGCACTGGATCTGAAAAGCAACCCTATCTTCTTGCTGTCTTCTGCAGTCTTGCTCACATTGATGGTTTGATTTTCGCCAAAATTATCTGCAGAGAACTTTCAAGATCACAGCCCAGTTTATAAGGTGGGAGCAGAAGAGCCAACTTGGAGAAAGATAGTGAAGTAGGTATCCAAATTTTAGGGACTATGCAGGAAGTAACCAAACAAACAGCTAGGATAACAGGGGAGAGAAAAATGAGACACAACAGAAACCTTGGACCAGTGACAGTCTGCTTCTGACAGCAAAACTGATATTTCTTTCTTGCTGTAACAGAAGTCAAGTCAAGGAAACCCTGGGTTTTCCAGGGTTTGGCCAGCTAGGAATCTGGAATATCAAAAGTTTCTCTCATATTAGAAGTCAAAATACAAGTCAGAACTTAATGGATAATGCAACTAAATGTTAGCTGAAATGTGAGGAAAATTAGGGATATGCATGATTTAGGGAATTCACAAACTTGCCCACAAATTTAGATGATTTCCTTCTATAGCCAGCATAAATGTTAAGTAAATCTTCTTTTTAAGGCTTTTGGGCCTTAGATTTGTATTTTTGGTTCTAAACTGATGTAGCAAATAGACAGCCAACCTGGAAGTCAAGAAGAACTGCCAGGAATTAACACCATAATATTAATATTACAATTTTTGTAGTTCAGTCATTTTTATTCATGATTCTTCATGAATACATTTGGGTTTTTCCGACAAAAATACTGGAGTGGTTTGCCATTTTCTTTTCCAAATTAATAACTTATATTTTCATCAAATAGAGAATGATAGCATGGTGTAACAATGGAAAAGTTATCCCCAAAGGCAGGAAGACCTGGATTCAAATCTTGCCTCTGAACTGTTGGTTGTTGTCCTTAGTGTTTGAAGAAGACCAAAATGACATCACTATGTGAGGTCAAGGTACACTGTGTTCAAGTTGATCAGAATTATCACAGGTTGAGTACAAATAATCCATATGTAATAGTTCATATATGTTTCTGACATGTAATAGCTATATGACCATGGACAAATTACATAAATTCTCAGTTCTCGGCAACTCTATAAGATTAGAAATTGCAGGACTGTTACTGATCTGTGTTGACTTTCCTTTATCTAGAAAATCATAGATTTAGGCCCCTAAATCCTCCAACCATCAAAAATATGGTTCTTTCTACTAATATATCCTTTTTTCATCTTTCAAGTTATATTTTCTTTTCTAGGATAAGCTATGTCATTTAGTGTTCTCTTGTTCATTGAGCTGCAAAGTTCTTTTTAATTTTCATCCCAGGTTATCTCCTTGTTGTTTTAGTTACAAAAGTTGTAATCATTACCTTATTAAATTATATATCTATATCTATATCTATATAGTCTTCTCAAAATGTAAACTGTTCACAATGGAAGCATACACCTTCTAATAGAAACCTTTTTTTTCTTGTTCTTTTTTAATGTATTGAAATCTCTGCAATCATTTGAAATTGTTAAGTTGACAAGAACAAAAAAAGAAAAATTTAAAAAGAGGTTGTTATAGTAATTATTGACGTGTCAACTTGGCTCTACCATTGCATTTGGGATATGCCCTCAAGTCCTTTCCAAGACCTTGCACTCAATATTTTCTCCTGTTTTCCTGTCTATCCTTTTGCTAGTGAATCTTAATTTTCCATTTCTGGCACATCATCTGCTTACTTGGCTGAATCAGGAGATATTAAATTAACAAGAGTTGAATATAGCAAACCTGGAAAATTCCCAGTGTTGTTCCTTCAGACATTTAAAATCCTTATGGTCCACAATTACATTCTGACACAGTAATTCAAGTCTTAAGTCTCAGTTTACAGTCATGTATTATATTGAGAAGAGGGTAGATTATAACAGGCATTATGTTGCTTTTCCCATTTTTACCATCAGCAGGGCCATACTTCCTATTTTATAGGACAAAGAAACAAACATTTATTAAGCAACTACAATTTTCCAGGCACTGTGAAAACAGCTTTACAAAAATTAATTCATTTGATTTTTATAACAACCCTAGGAAGATGTGGGTGCTATTATCATCTCCATTTTACTGTTGGGAAACTGAAGCAAACAAAGGTTAAGTGAGTTGCCAGGGTGTCACAGAGCTAGAAAATGTCTGAAGCCAGATTTTAACTCAGTTCTGCCAGACTCTGCTATTAGCCTTCCACCCACTCTGCAACCTAACTTCCTTAGGGGGAAAATGTGTGTATATATCTATTTCTTCCCTCCCCCCCCCCCCCCCCCGGTCAAGTTGCAAGTTGTTATTGTTCAATTATGTCTGACACTCTGAATCTATTTGGGGTTTTCTTAGCAGAGATATTGGATTGGCTTGATATTTCTTTCTCCAGCTCATTTTTACAAATGGGAAACTAAGAAAAACAAGATCAGGTGACTTGCTAGTAAATATCTGAGACTAGATTTGAACTGAAATCATCCAAGGTTTGTGCCTTCATTCTACTGTTATTATCACCTTTAGAAATGTTTGCATACTTATATTATCTAGCTGCTACTAGCCTCAGAGAGAGTTATATATCCTTTCATGAGTAGGCAAATTCTTCCACTTCTAACATAACCACAACAGCAACAGTAAAACCAACCAACCAAACAGAAAACAAACACTACCACCATCACCATTCCATTTTGCCTACCATACCTAAATACATTCATTTCCTTCTTAACACTTCTAAAGTTTTGCTTCTGTCTTTAGTACTATATTGAAATTGGACTGGAAAGCTACTGGTAGTCACCTTCTGACCAAATCTGGAGACTTTTTTCTCAATTTATTATAGATACTGTAGAGTTTGTTTCTTACTTCTTGTTTCATTTACTTGCTGTTTATCATTCAATTCTGTTACCTCTCAGTCTTCACTTCACAATACTCTCATTCCCTTAAACAAATGACTCTTTTTTGTGACTCCTCTCATAAAGTCCATACTGATGATTCACAAATTTAAATGCATAGCTTTCAATGCCTTATCCAAGCTTTAATGGTATCCTTCTAGCTTCCAATAGCATATTTCCACTTTGTAGACATACCCTCTAAAATTCAACAGAGCAAATTCAAACTTTATTTTTAAAAATTTAAATTTCTTATCATTTATTTATTATTTAAAAATTTTATTTAAAATCATTTATTTTATTCAAAATTATTTTATAATACTTATAAAATCTATTAATTATTTATTAAATATCCTATTGTTATTAATTTTATTTTATAATTATTATGAACTTATTCACCAAAAAGAATGTTTTCATATTTATCTATTTATATCCATATCTTTCAAAGAGGATCATAAAGAAAATATTCTTTATTTCATACTGGTTGCTTTTAAAAATATAATTATATATAAGCTTTGTATGTATTTCTATATGTTTCTCTCAAAATTGTCTTGCTTGTCTATGTTTTCTTCTGAATTTCCTTCTGTTCAATATTTATTAAGCACCCACTCTATGCTAGAAACTATGCTAAGTGCTGAGGATACAAAAAAAGGCAAAGCAAAAAAAAACAAAAAACAAAAAAAACTGTACCTGCAGTCAAGGAGCTCTCAGGTGAGACAATGAGAGAGATAACATAAAGACAACATTTATACAATATAAATTGGGGATAATTATTAGAGTGAAGGTGTTAGCATTATGGAAGATCTGGAAAGGCTTCTTTGATTCCCTTTTGTATATTTAAAAAATATGTCACTGTGCCTTTTGGAGGGTGGTGGTGTATTTTTACTGCTAACCTCTCCCTCTCAAAATAGAAAGAGAAAAAAGGGTGGGGGATATCTCGAACCATATAAGTCTAGTTGAGCAAAATTAATATACAGAATGGTGAAGCTCCCAAAATGTATGTCTTTTTAACTTGTGCCCCTCATCTCTTTGTAGGGAGGTAGGTAACATCCTCCATTATAGGTCATCTGGAGACATTGTTGTTTATGATGTTGATTATTTCTCCAGTGTTGAAACATTTTCTATACAATTTTGTTATCCTTATATTAATGATTATCATGTTTCCCCTTAGTTCATTCTGGATCTGTTTATATTGGCCAGGATTTTCTGAAATTGTCTCTTCTTAATTTCCTCTATTATATTCATATGTCATCATTTGTTAAATCATTCCCCAGTTGATGGGGGATGTTCCTTACATGGGGTACCTTCCTTAGGTATTAGTTTTTTGATTTCCTATTTTACTACTCCCTACAAAATGAGGGAGTTTGTGCTGATTTTTTCCTCATCAGTATTATTTTCTCTTTTTACCTCATTTCTTCCTATGCCTGATTATTTTCCTTTTGAGGTTGATATGTTGCTACAACAAAATATGTGTATATGTCTAACTCTCTTTTTGTTCACTTCAGACTAGAGTAAGTTTCATCTGATGCCCTCTCTTCTATCCCTTCTTCCATGTCTCACATGCCACCATCTTATCCTATCCTATATTTCCTGCTCCTATCACACTGATCTTGCCCTGTTGTGTCTGAACTTGGAATTATTCTCAACATCCACTGCCTTTACAATGATTCATGTGCTACTGAGCAAAGCTGGAGAAAATCACAAAACTGTGCTGAGTTCACCACAAATTTGTTTTGTACCATCTCAATTGGATGCTCACTGCTGCAAAGCAATTCTTCTTCGTCTCTGTAATTTTACTTTCCATACTTGATTTTCTGAAACTTTTCATACTTCCCTCAACCTCACTCACATAGCTTCGCTCCTCCATTATCCCCTCTCAGTTAAGAATCTCGCTTCATATTTCACTAAAAAATTAAGGCCATCCACTTCCTCTTCTTGCCACCTCCCTATTTCTTATCACTCAGATACCTTCTGCCATTCTTCATCCTTTTCTTATGTGATGAGGTGGCCTTTTTCCCTGCCAAGGCAAACCCCTATGCATACATGAATGATCCCATTTCCATCTTGTCTTCTCTAACGGATTCCTCTGTCTATCATCCATGCTCTTTCACTTATCTTCAATCTCAGCTTATTGCCTGCTTCCCCACTGCCTCCAAATTTGCCCATCTCTCTCACATCCTCAAAAAAATCCTCACTTAATCCATTCATCACCATCAGATGTCGTTCTATGTATTTCCTCCCTTTTATAGCTAAATTTTTTGAGAAAGCTATCTACAATTGATCCCTCTGTTTCCCTTCCCCTCACTCCTTAACTCTCTAGTCTGGCTTCTCATCTTATTGTATAATTGAAACTGATCCTTCCAAAGTTGCCAGTAATCTTTTAATTGCCAAATCTCTGTATCTTTTGATGGACTGATGTCATTACTAGGCCTATATACTCCATTGGTTTTAAGGAAAGAGGAAAAAGACCCATTTGAACATGAAATATTCATAGAAACATTTCTTTTTGTAGTGGCAAAGGGATGCCCATCAAATAGAGAATGGCTAAACAAATTATGGTATAAGGATGTAGTGGAATACTATTGTACTAGAAGCAATGATGAAAGGGATAATTTCAGAGATTACCCAGAGATACTTAGGTAACCCAGTTGGAGAACTGGAGTAGTTGGAGAAAGTGAGAAGAATTAGAAGAATTATTTATACATTAACAACAATGCTGTCAAGAGAAATAGCTTTGAAAAACTTAACTTTGATCACTACAATGACCAGTGATGATTCCAGGGACCAGTGATGATACCTACAATTCCCTTCTGAACAAAGAGGTAGTACACTTAGAGTGCAGAATGAGACATGTTTTGGGGAAGCCTAATGCATGAATCTATTTTGCTTGATATTATCATTGTTATGAGGATTTATTTTCTTTTTTCTTTTTGGTGGAGGAGGGAAGGAGGTAGAAGGGAGGAAAAAATAAATTATGTGCTGATATAATAAGGACATTGTTAACTTTTTTAAAATACAAAAAAATTAGAATAAATTCTTGGGTGTCATAGTCAGCTGATACAGTATTAAGGTCCAGCCCCAGGGGAAAATCCAACATCAAAGGAGGTAGAATAAAAGGGAAAAAAAAGAATCACAGGAGATTATAAAGAAAAAAAGACTATAACTACTAGAAGCCTCAGGAGGAAAAAAAATCAATTAAAATTTTGATCATAGGCACTTTATTAAATCAAGCCTAAAGTTTGATGGGTTTCAAGGCCTCCACACTTTATCTCTATCATACTTCCTTTTAATTACCAACATGAAATCTCCATTCAAGATCACTTATTTATTACTCTCCACAAATCCTCCATTATTGCTCACTCTCATCTGAATGCCTTATTTCATACTTTTTCCCCCATATGGAATGCTTGTCTTCCGCCTTTTTACTTATTTATATCCCATTCTTCAAAGCTTAGCTTAAGTTCTATCTCTTCTACAAAACCTTCCTTGTTGACACTGACCTCCACAAATCTCTCTTCTTTGACTCCTTTCATATTTCTTTTTGACATTCCACAATTTAGAACTTTATTATATATGGGTAAAATTTTATCAGAAGCATATTCTAGTTGATTTTGTTAATTGGTTCTGAAATTCTTATAAAATAATGTCATTGGACTCAGTCCATTCTATATTAACTTTTTTATAAATAGGTCATTTGCTGTGGAATGCTAAAATAAGGTTAAAATGTAATGTACTAAGGATCACACAATAAAATTGTTTCCTGGGCAATATTTGGGTCAAGTTGAAATGTAAGTAAAATGCTTTCTTATCCAGGTACCATTTTATATTCATAGTATTATCTCTTCAGCCAGATGGTAAACTCCTCTTAAGCCTTTCCAAATTTTAATGTTTTTGTTTGAGTACCATCCTTCTAGTCATCCAGTCTTGGCATTATCTTGGAATTCTTATTGTCTCTTACTCCACATATCTAACCAGCTTTCAATTCTTGCCATTTCTTCTTTTACAAAAATTCTAACATGTGATGTCTCTTCACTCACAAAATTAGCTCCCTAGTTAAGGCTCTCATCATTTGTCACCAAGATGACTGCAACTAGTTCCTAATTAGCCTTTTAGCCTCTTACTACTTCTGTCCGTCCTAAATATTGGTATACATTAACTCATTATCTCTGCTTTACAAAGTCCCTCTCTTCCTTTAAAAAACAACTCATGTACCATCTTCATGAAATCCTGATCTCCAGTAGCTAATGCTGTTCCTCCTTAACTATGTTGCAGCATACATTTGTATGTGTACTTGTCTTTTCCACTAGAATGTAAGCTCATCTTCAGGAAGGATTGTCATTGTTTGTATTTGCATCCTCAGCACTTAGAACAGTGTTGACTATATAGCACATATAATGAGTATCTGTTAACAGATTGATAGTCAAAAAATAACAATTGATTAATTAATATACCCATCAAATTTTTCTTACCATCCTTTCACACAACAGAAGAGAAGAAAAAGTATAAAAAAGTTTTCTGCTTTGATTTATTCTCCCTGAATAAGGCATATAAAGCTTGTAACCACTGCTTCTTTGAGTTAGGAAACCCAAGGGAGAGTACAGTAGTGAGAGTGATGTATCTGGAGTCAGATAACTTGAACTCTTAACTTCCTTTGACCTTGCTTTCCTCATCCGTAAAATGAGGCCAAAAGAAGTTAAATGTCATCTAAGGTCTCTTCCAGCTCTAAATCTATGATCCTATGATCCAAGAAATATGTATAAAAACAATAGTGATGGCAAGGAGAAGGAACAACAGCAGGTAGTAGGTAAGAAAGAGAAGAAGAGAGGAAGACACTTTTCTCCTAAGTATTTCCAACCTCCAGGATTGCTGCAGGACCTGGAAAATAGTCTTTTTTGTTAGGTTACAAAATTCTAGTTGTACACTCAAATATGCAAATACACATTATCTATCTATCTATCTCTTTTATTTTCGCACACACATTTATTTCAAATGGAAAAGTCCAAAGTATAATTTGAATTAAATGCTTATATTTATTTTAGGCAAGCACAAAAACTATTTAAATGAATAAAAGCATACTCATCATTTTTTCAATTAAGCAGGTATGAAACAATGTTAGAATTAATCATGCTTTCAGAAATGAGGCTATAAAAAAAGGTGAGATGCTTTGGTTATTCATGCATTATGTTCTACATTCAAGGAAGGTGTTAAGGGAAATACAGACATAACCTTTTAATAATTCGGCTGCAATGCATTCTCTAGTGAGTATTCTGCAAGCAGCATTCTTAGTACCAATCGGTTACAGTAAAGGACCTCTTCTCTCTATTTAAATTCTACTTTATACAAGATTCATGGGCTAGAACTTCCAAATTTCTGAAATTATTATACAAAGCAATTCTTCCCCAAACTATAAAAATCAGAAAATCAAGACAAAATAATAATAATTATGATGATACTTAAAGGAAATGTTAAAATATTAGCTAATAAATGTAGCTGTGGTATTTGCCAAGTGGATTTATAAGATAAGTGATCACAATATTTGGAAATGGAAGGGGCCTTAGACATTGAATCCAATATTTCATTTGAGAGATAAAAGAATTGAGAACCAGAGTGATAAGGACATTGCAAAGTAAGTGTCCATCTATCATCTATACATATACATGTATATATAATATACATATGGACATATGCATATATATATACATATTTATAATGTATATTCTATATTATTCTTGGTGCTTTGCCTTTTTTTCTCTTTTTAATGTTACTAAGAAGCTTGGCAGTGAAGTGGATAGTACTCCAGGCTTGAAGTCAGGAGTTCTCTTCCTGAGTTCACATTTCATCTTAGATATTTATTTGTTGTGTGACCCTGGGCAAGTCACTTAGCTCAGTTTTCCTCAGTTTCTTCTCTCATTTCTAATGTAGTACTTCAAAATCCAAAAGAACTTTAAAGTTTCCCTTAAATTTCCCTTAATTTTATTTATTAACTAGGTAATTATATTTTTTGTTATAGACGTATTGTAATATACTTTAAATGTGAATATACAATTTTATGTAAGTTGGTTCTTTTACTTTTGCTACATTCATAATAGCAAAACTATCATGTTATTTTGAAGATTAAAAATATATATATCAATTAGGTTCATAAAATCATGAGACCCCAAAAAACAGCCCAAGATCTTCACAAATAGGATACTGAGGTCTAGAGAAGGGATTTGTATAAAATCCCAAGCAGGAGTGTTGTAAAGCTCAAATGGACTTTGTGAATCTTAAAGTGGTATATAAATGTCAGATGTTGTGGCTGTGGTTGTGACTGTTATTTCTGTAAGACTTCATTCTTTGAGCTTTCTACTGCACTCCTGTGGAGTACAAGAAATGTTTATAGAGTAATATAGGGGTACATTGGGAAATGTTAAATGACTGGATTCTCTTAAAAAAGTGTCTATACACATATTTCTACTTGTAATCTCCATTATTAACA
The DNA here is from genome assembly GCF_902635505.1 of Sarcophilus harrisii. Lineage (NCBI taxonomy): Eukaryota > Metazoa > Chordata > Mammalia > Dasyuromorphia > Dasyuridae > Sarcophilus > Sarcophilus harrisii. The sequence goes on from NC_045429.1 coordinate 144,711,235, forward strand.
CTTCCTTAAGTCTAGACAATCAACAAAACAATAAATCAAGCCGTTTGTGGTCATTTCTGAGGGGTAAAAACTCACAATAAAAATTTATCAATGGTCACTCACATCTGGGTTAAATTGGCCTCTGGCCTCCCTATCCACAGTCCCTAGGATAGTGAATGGTCTAGAATAATCTCTTTTCTCCCAGGTCCCAGAAGTCCTTCCTCCCAGACTTCTCCTTTGATTGCCTTTCAAATACTTTATCATCACTTCCTCATCCTTGGGCTCATGGCACCATATTAGATAAAGCTGGATTTAACTCTATTTTCTGATTATCCTGAATTTGAGGGATTAATACAGCACTCAGTATTTTTATGATGATAACCACACAAATTCTCATGATAATAGCCTATCTCTAATCCACAATATTGCTAGGTTATCCCCTATCCCTGAAACATGCTTCATAAAACCTGAAGTCTGCTTATGACCCCTGCATGCCTTCCTTCATAGACTAATAAAATAAAAGGAAAATCACTTCATTCACCATGCTGTAGCTTGCTTTATGGTTCCTTGAAAGCCAGAGGAGAGGGAAAACAATCCCATCATAGCTAAAGACTCTCATTTCTGCCAAGGCCTCAATCACAGTCAAGTCTTTCTATCCTTTGCCTCATGAAAAGGGTTGTTATAAGTGCTACTGGGGGTGGAATGAAATGTAGTTTTGGAGATGGATATTGAATAGGACTTTTTCTAATTCAATTTAACAAGTATTTATTAAGCTCTTACTATGTTCCAGGGATACAAAATATGATAATAATAAACTTGTATTCCATTAGGGGAAATGGCATGTGCACATCCTATACCAGAAGTCTTAGTGTAGTTTTAAATTTTAATGCTTAATTGCACTAAAGCTTTTTGTAAAATTGAATATGTAGGTATAAAAACCCAAATTCAAATCAAAATAAAAAAAAAGAAACTTCAGAGGAGTAAAGGCTGAAAAGGCTAACATTTGGAGGAGTCAGACAAAGTCTCTTTGTGAAAGAGGGTACTTTTCAAGGTTCCATGATTCCTGTGGAAGTAGCTAGATAGTACAGTTGATAGAGTACTGGACTTGGAATCAGAAAGAGATGAATTAAAATCTGACCTCAGACAAACTACTGTGTGACCCTGAATAAGTCACTTAATTCTATTTGCCTCAGTTTCCTTTTCTGTAAAATGTGCTGGAGAAAAAATGGCAAACCACTCGAATATCTTTGCTAAGAAAACAGCAAAAGGAATCATAAAGAGTGACACGTTACTGAAAAACAACAGCAGCATGTTACCCAGATGCTGATTTGTCTATATAGTTGTTACTGTCATTATTATTATTATTAATAGCTAGCACTTATATAGCACCTTAAGGTTTCCAAATCACTTCATTTCTGTTACTTCTTTAATCCTCACAACAATCTACTGAGGTATGTGTCATTATTATACTCATTTTTTTTTTCACATGAGGAAACTGAAGTTGAAAAAAAATTGAATGACTTACCTAGGATCATACTACATAGCCACTTAAGATAGGGGCTAAACTCAGGTCTTCCTGATCCTATATATATGTCTTGCACTCAGTAAACTATAATTCTTGCTTATCTGATATAAAAATAATTGAACATTAGATATGGGAGATTACTAAAGGAAGAGAAAATCTGGGGATTATAGGATTGGAGATTTAGAGATAAACTAAGATAACTTTTCTTGGAAAACTGAGTCCCAGAAATAGTGACTCCTTTTTAAAAGGCCACAGCTGAAGGTGATTCCCAGAATCACCTCTTTCTATAATTTTGTTTATTACTAATTTTTTTAAAGCTTATTGGTCTAGATCAAAAGTGATATATTTAGCAGACTATGATTAAAGAAAATGTATTGATAATGAAGTGGTTAAAAACAAACAAACAAACCAAAAAAAAAACAACCAAACAAGCAACCCTATATTTGTATTCACAGAGTATACAATTGGATCCTGATTTTGCTACCGTAGGACATAGGCAAGTCCTGGGACACTGTAAAATGACAAGTATGTTCTAGGTAATATCAAAAGTCCCTTTCAGCTCCAACATGTATGCTAAATCAAATGTCTTAGAAGTTTTTGTTTCTTTTTTGTCAAAAGCTGTTTATATGCTTTTTTGTTCAACCCCTTTTTTCCCCAAGTTTGAGGACAAGTTTGAGGTTGCTCCTGACATCCTCTATGATCTGTTTTTCCTGAAATTGATATTTAAGAATTATTCAATCTATACTTTCAAATGAAATAATTCAATATGAAGACAGTTTCTATTGATACAATGCCTTCCTACTTGTAATACTTCATTTATCCTGTGATCAGTTTAATCCTTTCCCTCTTTAGGTACCTAGTCATAGAATAAGCACCCCAAAAGGAAGTTCTGGTGACTGCCTCCATCTGTTTGCTCATTTCTTGACTTGCCTTTGCTTCAGAATTTTTTGTTGTCAATGTTCACTAAATGGATTTGTGCTTGGTGATATTTTCCACTATTGACCTTAGGTTTTTTATGCTTTTTTCCCCCTATAGATTGTAAATTTGATTCAGATAGAGAAGTAATTTTTCTGGGAGGAGGGGTATCTCTTCTTTTACTAGGTATAGCAAGTCTTAATTGAGTAGGTAAAACTGATTTTCACTTTTCCTTATCTGCAATAATAATTTAATTACAATGCAATTAGGAAAAAAGGAAATAATCTGTTAAGTGTCTCCTGTGTGCTAGGTATTGTGCTAAACACTTTACCAATATTATATAACTTGATTCTCAAAATAATCATAGGAAATAGGTTATCTTCATTTTATGGATGAACAAAGTGAGGTAGACAGAATTTAAGTGCTTAAGGACTCATTACTAGAAAGTATCTGAGGCCAAATTTGAATTTAGGTCTTTCTAACTGCAGGCCTACAGCTCTAAAGTATCACCTAGCTGCAAGAAACAAGAAAGCAATAAATAAATGAACAAATGAATGAATAAATAAAGAATAATAATTATAATAATAATAAGCTTACAGTATCTTCTTCTGATATTTTAAGGTTCAAAAAGCATGTACATTCCACTAACCCTATGAGATTCATAGAGTAAATATTATTATCCCCATATTAAAGTGGAAAAAGCAGAGTTATAAAGTGGTTAAATACCTTGCCCACAATTACCCACTACTGTGGTATTCATTTCCATATTCACTTTCAGATCTTCACATCAGTGATCTTTCTACCCCTCCCCACCAACTCTCAAAGACTTGTTCACAGGTTCTTTTGACATTTCTCAGAGTAATGCTAATATGAACAGCTCCTTTGCTCCTATCAGACCTCATCCACCTTCAGGAATATGCCTGTTAATGCTGAGACACTGCTTATGCAATGCCTTGCCTGCTCTCTAGTCACTCCTACCAATTAGCATAATTACTATCCCTAGGCTCTGCCCTTTATTGATATAAGTAGTAAAGCAGTTTACAGTCAAGTAACATGCTGACAGAAGGCACAAACATATTCACGGAGATCCCTACTAAATAGAGGTTTTGCCCCCTTTCTTGCCTTTCAGCATTGTTTTTTCTATTACTTTCATCTTCCCCCCCTTCTCCCCTCCTCAATCCACTGTGGCAGAAACTCAGTGTGATCACTTAACATGGCAATAGAGAACTATGGGAAAATAGCGACAACAAAAGCTGCAGGTTTGCAAGAGGGACTAATGTGATCAACCTGTCAAAATATGCTGAAAGTCATATAAATAATCAGCAAGATATTTATCAAACTCCAGGGCAGCACCATATGGAGGGTTATTCAGGGTCTGGTAGTTAATAGACAGGGGTTGAAGCTGGAGTTTCTGGATTTTGAAAAGGTTCTCACCAAGGTGCTATTACAGAAACCTACCAACAGTTAGAAGGCTGGCAAAATACCAGCCTGTCTCCTACACAATAATCAATGAAATGTAGTGTTTATTCTACAGAAACAAGAAGTAAATGGCTTAACTGTCTGCCTCAAATGAAAAGTGGATAAATAGTAGACTTGGGCATCTATATGTTTACTTACACACACACACACACACACACACACACATACACATGTGTGTGTATGTGTGTGTGTGTGTGTGTGTGTGTGTGTATAAACATACAGATGGAAAAGCCTTTCACTAACTTGGCATCTTATCATAGCATTGAAATAATTCTGGATTCTTAAGGACTATTCCAAATAGAAGGCACGTTCTGGTAGATTTTTTACCAAGCTGGAAAGTTTGAATACAAGTCTACCAACAGACTCTGTGGGTTGCTGGATTGGCTATAGATACATTCATCTATAGTGGCTTTTCAATTATGAAAAAGGGAATGTGTAGCCTGTGAGTTAGGAATATGTGATTTCCAACTAAGTCAACAATATTTTTAAGTTGTGTCATCCTAGAGAATTCTTTTGCCATCTCTGAGCCTCAGTTTCCTCATGTATAAAATGGGGAAATTAAACATGTATAATGAGATAACATTTGCAAAGCACATAGCATAGTGTCTGGCAAAGAATAGATGCTTAATAAATGTTCTTCCTTTTGTCTTTCCTCCCTCCCTCCCTTCATACCTCCCTTTATCCCTTCCTCCTACTTATTCTTCCTCCTTCCTTTCCTTCCTTCTTCCCTCCCTCCCTCCTTCCCTCCCTCTTTTCCTTCCTTCCTTCCTCCCTCCCTTCCTTCCTTCCTTCCTTCCTTCCTTCCTTCCTTCCTTCCTTCCTTCCTTCCTCAGAGATCTTTTGTGAGCCTCAAATAAGGTAATGTATAAAACATATTATGGCCCTTAGAGGACAATAGGCAGGAGATAACGTGATAGATTAAAAAGTCAGTATTAAAGTCAGGGAGATTACAGTTCAAGTCCCAGTTGATCCATGCTCACTGTTTGACTTCTGAGCAAGTAGTTTAAACTCTCAGTGTCCTAGGCAACTCTAAAAAATTAACTCACAGGGCAGGTGACAATCTGTATTGATAGGAAGAATTTACTCACAGGAAATTGTTTCTACTTATGAAGTCAAAGACTTGGTGTCCTTCCTCTCAACTCCTTCTCCAGAACCATTCTAAATAATTATCTAAATACTATTGTTCAAAAAGTGTCTTAGAAACATTGTAAAAATTCATAAAACTATATGTGTAGTTTGTGGATGGCAAAGTCTCTTCATTTATTCTTTCTTTGCTTTGGGATAATAGTAGGAAGAAAATTGGGAAATATTTTCCCATGTAGAAAAAATGATTATAGGCTTGATACATAAGAGATTTGGGGAGAGGATCAGGGATGGTTATAGGAAAGAGTGGCGGGTATTAGGTAAATTGAGCATTTATATTGTTGGCTCTTGGTGAAAATTTGGCCCAGGATGATTGTGGTTTGAAATCACTGCCATCTGTTGTTGGTTATTGGTCTCTATCCAATTCTTCATAATCTGGCATCCACATTAAAAAGGATATACATATATATTAGGATCAAAATAATTAGCAATCACAGCATCTGTGCTAAAGACAGAATGAATAGGCCATCCTAAATGAACTGTCCATTCACCCCTAAAGGTGACCTCCAAGCAACAGTCATATTACACTCTGGGAAAGCTTGGACTAAGCTATGTTGTACTGAGTCCTATGATTAAGTAATGACTGATAATAGATAATAGAAGGAAGGAATAGAGGCCCTGAAGAATAAAATAGTTTCACATTATAAATGAACAAATCTCTATACTACTATCTTCTTAACTGCTACTATGATTGTTCTTTTCCCACTACTGTTACCCAAAGAAAATGGTTTTGATTTTGGGGATTCATTCTTTAACATAACTAAATTAGCATATCTACATAAGACTTATTATTACTTTGAAACTTCAAGACATTGTCTAGGACTTATGCAAAGAAAATATGACAAAATCCTGTTCAATAAATTTTTAGTTGATGCTTAACATTTTCCTTTTTATTAGTGATTTTTATAAAATTGAATATTGGAAAAAGTCTTAAAACATAGCATCTTATATTTAAACTGGAAGAAGACATATATATTTTTTATCCCCCTCCTCCAATTTTATAAACAAGGAAACTGAGGTTTCCAGAGAGGGAGTGATTTGCATTGTCACAGGTTAGCAGGTGACCAAGCTGGGATTCAAACATGGTTCTCACACCAAATCTAATGTTCTTTCTACTACAACAAAGGATTTGAGAAAATGATGAGGCAACAAGGATTCTAAAGCTTTTTTTGGTGTATAATCTATTCCTTTGGCAGTCTCATGAAGTTTATGGACCCCATCTCAGAATAATTCTTTTAAATATATAAATTAAACTATGTAACTTTACAAAGGAAGCCAATCATGTTGAAATACAGTTATCATAGTATTAAAACAAAACAAATTCACAGATGCTAGACTAAGAATCCCTAGAAGAATAAAGAGCCAGCCTCACAGACAAAACCATCTGCTTCAAATCCATTCCTAACACATTTTGGCTATGTTATTCTGGGTAAGTCATATTAATTTTCGATGCCCCGGTTAATTGTATAAGATGCTGAAGTTGGAAAGCAGATATCATCCATTATTAGATGGTGTTTTTGCATGGGGAGTTCCTTATATCAACTAAATAGAAGAATTGCTACAAAAAAAGTTTCAACATATCCTACCAGATTAACCTTATCAAGGTTTTTCAAAACTGATAGATCAGGGGAATGCTGTGATTTAGTTTATCTACCCTGCAGGGAATTTTTTGATAAATATCTCATGCTATTTTTATGGAAAGAATGAAGAGATGTGGGTAAAATGAGAGTACAGTTAAATGAATTCAGAGTTGGTTCAATGGCCAGACTGAGAGTTGACTTAGATGCCAGCTTGGATAGCATTCTCTTGTGAGTGTCTCGAGAATCAGTCTGCAGTTGGTTGGGTATTGTTTGACATTTTTGAATAATGATTAGGAAGGCATGTTTATCAAATAGAAAAACAACTCAAATCTGGGAAGAATAGCTAATACACGGCATAACAAGAATCAGGATCCAAAAGTGCTAAGTTAGATCATTGAACTAGATCTAATAAGATGAAATTTAAATTGAAAAATGTAAAATCTTTCACTTAGCTTAAAAAAAAAAAAACTAGGGGAAGACAGAGGAAAGCTTGATTAGAGTGACATTTTTTCTAAGAATATAATAAAATAAAAAGAGAAATAGGAATGTTAATGGAATGAAAACTATATGGATCAAGTAGCTCAAAAAGCTACCGTCATCTTATTATTAAGATAATATTAAAGGAGGTATAGGTTCAAGCAACAAGGACATAACAGTCTTTATGTACTCTGGTCTGGTCAGGTCACATCTGAGGTATTGCATCATATTTGGCAACCACAGTTAAGGGAGAATGTTGGTAAAATGTATAATGTCAAGAGGATGGGACACAAGAGTAATGATGGAACTTGGATTTATGCCATATGAATATCAAAAATCTGTAGGACATTTAGATAGGAGAAGAGAAAAGTCATAGGTAGGGGATAGATATGATAGGTATGTTTAAGTATTTGAAGATGCTATTATATCAAATAATTTGATTCCTTCTATATTGACCCCAAAGGATAGAACTAGGAATATGATGTGGAAATGGAAAAGATTCAAATTTAACGTTATGATAAGGAAAAACTATTCAAAGGTGAAATAAACAGCCTCCAGCAGGTAGGAAGCATTTTCTTAATCACAGTCTCCAAGCAGGGGCTAAATAAACATTTGTTGTATTTGCTGTAATGGAAAATTTTTTGGGGGTGGGGGGAGTTTCAGGAGAGGTTGTATGTACCAAATTCTGTCACAGGATTCTTTCATTTTTGAACTTCTGTGATTTTATGATTCTGCAAAGTATAATAATTATAATTAGCAGTGGATTCTATCTTCATATTTTATATTAAAGCTTTTTATTTACAGAACATATGCATGGGTAATTTTTCAACATTGATCCTTGGAAAACCTTCTGTTCCATACTTTCCCCTACTTCCCCCACCATCTCCCCTATCTGGCAGGTAGTCCAATTCATATTAAATATGTTAAAATATATGTGAAATCCAATATATGTGTACATATTTATACAGTTATCTTGTTGCACAAGAAAAATCAGATCAAGAAGGAAGAAAAAACTAAGAAAGAAAACAAAATGCAAGCAAATAACAACAGAGAGAGTGAGAATGCTATCCTGTGTTCCACCTTCTGTTCCCATGGTTCTCTCTCTGAGTGTAGATGGCTCTCTTCATCACTGAACAATTGGAACTGGTTTGAATCATCTCATTGTTGAAAGCCACGTCCATCAGAATTGTTTGTCATATAGTCTTCTTGTTGCCGTATATAATAATCTCCTGGTTCTGGTCATTTCACTCAGCATCAGTTCATGTAAGTCTCTTCAAGCCTCTCTGAAATCAATCTGTTGGTTATTTCTTACAGAACAATAATACTCCATAATATTCATATACCATAACTTATTCAGCCATTCTCCAATTGATGGGTATCACTCAGTTTCCAGTTTCTTGTCATTACAAAAAGGCTGCCACAAACATTTTTGCACATGTGGGTCTCTTTCCTTCTTTTAAGATTTCTTCTTTTAAGATACTGGGATATAAGCCCAGTAGAAACACTGCTGGCTCAAAGTTTGATAACTTTTTAAGTATAGTTCCAAATTGCTCTCCATAATGGCTGGATCTATTCACAGTTCTATGTGTAAAAAATGCATCAATGTCCCAGTTTTCTCACATCCCCTCCAACATTCATCATTATCTTTTCCTATCTATACTTCAACAACAATACTATATGATGACCAGTTCTGATGGACCAGGCCATCCTCAGCAACGAGATCAACCAAATCATTTCTAATGGAGCAGTAATGAACTGAACTAGCTATGCCCAGAAAAAGAACTCTGGGAGATGACTAAAAACCATTACATTGAATTCCCAATCCCTATATTTATACACACCTGCATTTTTGATTTCCTTCACAAGCTAATTGTACAATATTTCAGAGTCTGATTCTTTTTGTCATGTATACTTATTGTGTATCAGGTATACTTATTGTGTATCTAATTTATATTTTAATATATTTAACATCTACTGGTCATCCTGCCATCTAGGGGAGGGGGTGGGGGGGTAAGAGGTGAAAAATTGGAACAAGAGGTTTGGCAATTGTTAATGCTGTAAAGTTACCCATGTATATATCCTGTAAATAAAAGGCTATTAAATAAAAAAAAATTAAAATTAAAATTAAAAAATAAATAAATAAAAACTCTTTTCCTATCATTTTAGCCAATCTGACAGATGTATGGTGCTATCTCAGAGTTGTCTTAATTTGCATTTCTCTGATCAATAGTGATTTGGAGCACCTTTTTATATGACTACAAATAGTTTCAATTTCTTCATCTGAAAATTGTTCATATCCTTTGACCATTTATCAATTGGAGAATGACTTGATTTCTTATAAATTTGAGTCAATTTTCTCTATATATTTTAGAAATGAGGCCTTTATCAGAAACTTTGAATGTAAAAATGTTTTCCCAGTTTATTGCTTCCCTTTTAATCTTGTCTACATTAGTTTTGTTTAACTTAATATAATCAAAATGATCTATTCTGTGATCAGTAATGATCTCTAATTCTTCTTTGGTCACAAATTAGTAGACTCTATCTTCAACCAGCTATCAGGAATGTTGCTTTTTTTAATTCAATTTTCAATAACCAGAAGTAGAATCAAGATATTTAGACTTGGGTTTTTTTTTTTTTTTTGTGCTTCTAAAGAGCTTGACATCATTGTAAAGGCATATGGATAGGTTAGGTATTTCTAACATAAAGATACCATGGGGAAATGTGTTCCTATGGGAAATAATTTTTTCTCTAGGTAGGACAGTAGAAAGTAAATGCTCAGCTTGTTGTACCTGTTCCTAGGAAGTTCTAATCACAGTTGGTCATTATGTACTCCTATCTATACCTTCTTCAGTTTTCTAACTTTTCACTTCTCTTTAACTTTATTGTATTCCTCACTATTCATCTTTCAACTCTATACCATTACCAATTCTTTCTTTATCTTCTCAACCCAAATCTAAGACTATAAGTTGATAAGCCAAATTCCAGGGATTTGTAGAAAATGGATGAGACCCATTTTCATATTTATATTGTCTTCTTGTATACATGAGTTAGAAGTGATGCTTTGGTTAAGCCAGAAAAATATAGAGCACTGAGTTAATTCTTAGATAACAACAAATGAACATAGTTTATGAGGGACAAGCCCAGGTCACTGACACTTAGCTACTGGAAAGACATACCAGTGGAAGAGAAAAACTGCTCAACAAACTTACTTTTACTAGAAACATGAAAGTACCTAAGACAACAAGATACTTAAATGACTTTTATAGCATGGTGAGCTAGAGTTTGACAAGTAATTTAAAGTGGAGGAATCCTATATGGATATCATACTATAAATTTTAAAAAATGTAGCCTTGCTGTTGATTTCCAGATAGTGTTAGCAATAGATAAATTGTGCTGTTATTCCATAAGAAGTGATGCAATCACTCATTTTGGACCAAACTGCCATGGTGACAAAAAGCCTGACAAAGCTTAGCAGTGACTTCTATCAACTTTCTATGCATAAGCTAAGAAGTAACTAATAAAAAATAAAATAATAGCTGGTATTTGAAATCAACAGCAAGGCTACATTTTTTAAAATTTATAGTATGATATCCATATAGGATTCCTCCACTTTAAATTACTTGTCAAATTTGATCTAAGAATCATAGGTACTACTATTCTTATTTGTTTATGTATTTTATTTATTTATTTAGTTTAATTCTTATTTTTTAAATGAGGAAACTGACAAGTGTTAAAAGGCTTAGAAATGGTCATGAAATGAGCAAGAATCACAGACAATGTTCTTTCCTAACTCTAAATTCTTCACTCTGGTTACTGCTTCTTACTATTTCTTTATAGGATGCTCATTTTAATTTTAATACTTCAAAAATATATAATTACCTCCATGTGGAAACTTACTTTAATGATATAGATTCCAAGTCTTCTTCAAGGCATCTAGGTGGTGCACAGATGTCAGAAAGAGCCTCAGTTCAAACTAGTCTCAAATACTTATAAATAGTGTGAACTTGTTTAAGTCACTTAAGCCACAGTCTGCTCCATTTTCCTTATGTTTAGGATGGTGATAAGGACCTTTAGATAGTGCAGTGGAAAGAGCACCAGATCTGCAGTCAGAAAATCTGAATTTAAATCTTGTCTCAGATACTTATTAGCTATCTGACTCCAGGCAAGTTACTTAACTCTATTTACCTCAGTTTTCTCCTATATCAAATGAGCAGGAAAAGAAAATGTCAAACAATATCTCTGCCTAGAAAATTTCAAATGAAGTCTTGAAGAGTCGGACACAACTGAAATGAATGAACAACAGAAGATCAGGATAATAATGGTATCTACCTTCTAGGGTTATGAGGGTTAAATGAAATAATATTTATATAGTGCATTGCAAGCCTTAAAGTGTTACATAAATGCTACCTATTCATCTTTTTCTTCTTTGTTTTAGTATGTCCTCTTCAAGAGTTGATGTGATTGAAAAAAATGATCACCCTGTGGTCAAACTCTCCAAAGTTATTTAGACAGGTTTCAAATAATAGCCAGCCATAAATAACATAATTTATTTATTCCCATAAACCTTTATTAAGTGCCCAGGAAATATGGTAGGTGCTGAAGATACAAAGACAAAAATGAAATAGTTCCTATTTTAAGAATTTGTATTTTACCAGAGGACAAATATGTATATACAGACAGAAAAAAAAAATGTATCTTACATAACTACAACATGAGTTGATTCTAAGAGGCAAAGATGAGATAAAGGGGAAATGCAACCCAGAAAAGGGGGAGAGCTTAAACAAAGACTCATAGAATCCTATGTATGAGGACTAAGTTCTAGTTATACTAGAAAGCAAAATATGTGAAATAGAGTAATGTGAACTAAATCCATTAAGGCAGACTAAAGAAAGAATGTGAAGGGCTTGAAATGGCAACAGAATCAACATTTTATCTTAGAGGCAACAGGGAATCATTGGAGTTTCTTAAGCAGGGGAGAAACATGATCAGAATGGTGCTTTAGGAAAACATCTTTGGCAGCCATGTGGAGGAGAAAGGTTAGAGGCAGGGAAAAATAATGAGACCCGAGCAAAAGTTCATATGAATGATCATCAGGATTGGAACTAGGGCAGCAGGTGTGTGAATGGAGAGAAGGACATCTTGGACTTTGAGATAAAAGGGAATTTAGAGGCAGACTGGCCCCTTCATTTTAGAGATGAAGAGACAGAGGCCTATCTGACTTGCCCAAGAATACACAAGTAATAAGTGAAAAAGCTGAAATTTTAGTACAGTGAGGTCTAGTTCAACCCTACATGTTCTACAACTGGGATAAATGCAAGACATGTTGTGAAGCTATTTTCTACATGTCATTGTTATCTAGAGCTTAATAGGAGCTCCACCCAGTATTTAATGTCACTGAAACAAGAGTTTTTCATTTCAGCCTATGTCTTTGACAAATTGCAAGCTCCTGGAGAACAGGATGTGTCAAAGTTTCTTTGTCCCAAATTTGAAATGATCTTTTATATGTGAATAATTTAGAATCTATCTCCTAATGTGACATTCCCACTTTTATTGTATGTACCTATTTATTTACATATTATCCTCTTTCTGTTAGAATGTAAACTTCTTGAGGATAGGACTCTTTCTCCATATTCCTAACACAATGCCTGGCACATAAAAATAGCTTAATGAATACTTCCTTGATTGATTAATTATAATAGCAATGAAAACGGTAGTGTAAAGAGGAGGGGAAAATGATCAATTTCTGTAGCTCTCACCTCATGTTTGTTTTGTAAACATGTTTGCAAATGGGGGTTTGCAAATCCCCAGAATGTCCATTTTTGTGATATAGGTCTTTCTTGGTCTTCTTCTGATCTGCCTGGCTTCTCCTTTTCAGTCTCCTTTACTTATCACCTATATCATTCCCTTAAAGGTAGATATGAACCTAAACTGTCCTGGAACCCACTTTTTCTATACTCTTTCTATTGGAGACTTCAACATCTCCTATAGGTTTAATTATCATTTCTTTACAGATAACTCAGATTTCTCTGTCTCTGTCTCTGTCTCTGTATCTCTCTCTCTCTCTCTCTCTCTCTCTCTCTCTCTCTCTCTCTCTCTCTCTCTGTTTCTCCTTCTTTCTCTTCCTTGTCTCTTGTAAATTTTAGTCTCCATCAACAACTGCCTAGTGAACTTTTCAGATTGGATACCCCCATAAACATTTCAAGCTTCCTGTTTTTGTTCAGGTACTGCCATCCTTCCAGTTACCAAGTCTTACCATTTCTGCCTTTATAGCATCACTCTGTTTTGTATGTATCCACTTTTCTCTATTCACAAGCAACATCCTAGACCACATTCTTATCATCTTTCACCTGAACTATTACAATAGTCTTCTATTTTTTCTCTATTTCAATCTACCTTCTCCAAAGTTGCCAAAGTGGTTTTCCTAAAGCACAAGTCCAACCACATCACTCCTCCACTTAAAACAAGCAAAACATGAACAAATACAAATCGGCTGGCTCCTTACTATCTCTAGAGTTAAATATAAATTCTTCTGTTTTGCCTTTAAAACCCTTTTCAGTCTAGTTTAAATTTTCCTTTTAAGCTTTTTTATTTTTTAACATGACTCCCCTTTACTCACTCTTTGGTTGCTAAACTGGCCATCTTAATGTTCTTCATTTTATCAGATGGTGATCTCCATGGTCAATCTTTGTGTCAGCTGGCCCCTTTTTCCTAGAATATATTCCCTTCCCCCTTTAATAGCATCAAAGCTCAGTTCAAGGGCTACCTCTGACATGAACCTCTTCCCCAACTGCTACTGCCTTTCTCCTCAAATTATCCTAATTTATTTTGCATTTACTTATATGTACACATATTGCCTTTCATCACATAACATAAGCCCCTTGAAGGCAAGGACTTTAAATTTGTGTTTATTTATGTCCAGTACCTGCCAGATTGCCTTATGAATAAATAAATTCTTGCTGACTGGTCAGCATAATCTATGAGGATTTGTGGTCATCTCTGATAGAATGACATAGGAAAAAGGACTCAGGTTGAGATTTAATGGCTGCAACAGAAGATAAATGATAGGGAGAGGAATTTGTAAAGTTCCCTTGGAATTTGTTTTTTAAATGTCTGTTAATACACAGCAGGGGAGATTTCTACCTGATCTGCTTGCAGATGCATTTAATTACTGTCATGTTGATAATGAAGAGACTGTAAGTGGGGGAGTTGGAGCTTCTTTCATAGCTACTGGGCATGCCCAGTTCTGGCTGCTGTTTTTAAACAGAAGCTTTGCACAGACACATAGGCAATGGGAATGAATCTAAGAGGAAATTAGGAAGACCCAGAGAGTTGGGATGGGGAGAGAAGGAATGTAGAAATGAACCAGGAAAATGTCACTGACAGGAATCAGACTTGTATCCATTCATCAATCCAGTTAACATTCAGCATATATTTATTACTATTGAGTTGATGTTAGCAGGACATGCTCGCTTCAAAATGTCTGATAAGACAAATCCATCTAATAGTGTGATGTGTTTGTATATTCCATTTCATTACAATTCTGTATTAGCAGTAAAATGGAGTATTGGTCAAGAATAACACAGTGTACTTATGCTTGCATCCTTTAGTTCAGTGGTAGCAGAATTGTTATTTATTTGAATAAGGATGGAGCTCTATAGAGAATGAAATCTTTTGAGTGCTTATATCATTCTGATTGCATGCATTCTAAATCTGAAGTGGGAGTTCATTTCACTGGATTTAACACAGTATAAAAAAAGAAAATGGAAAGGCTGGCACACATAAGGATGTCCTTCTCTGAAGGAATTCAAAGCAATTTATTCTGCTTAGTGTTTTATTTCTCCCTTACTTCTTGAATTAACTTTATATTGCCAAATCTGCATCCAAATATTAGGTGAAAATGAAATGGTCTTTTGGCATTTTCCTCCTTTGTCATAGTAATTTTATAATAACACACAGAAATAGATATACACCTACAGAACTGCCACCTTATCTCTGAGCAATACAGTGGACTGCTGTCAACAGAAAATTGTGTACTTTGGGGATAAACTGCTAATTGCAGTGCATTAATTAAAACAGCTCTTACATTTTTACACTTCAGGAGACAGAGCTTTTTAAAACCACCCAGGCAATTTTCCCTGACATAACCCACCCCGGGTATTAGGAAGGAGAAAATTAAGATCATTTATATGCATAATTCTGACAAGCATTTTAGTGCTCTGCAAAGATAAAGAACAATTAACTGAGGCTTGACTGACTGTGGCTGACCACTTCCCTAGTATGTAGCTTAATTAATGAATGAGCCATTTCCTTTGGGTTAATCATGCCACTTTTGGGGAGAGCATGCTCAGAGAGGCACTCAAAACTCTTGTTCCTCTTAGAGCTAATTTTTGTCTGTCCACAAGATGGCAGTCAAAGTTTGATGAGTTTCTAGGCTATTAACCAGATGCTATTTGTTGCAAATAAATTCAGGCAAAAACATTTGCTAACTATTATTTTTGAATGTAGATTTTACAATTATATTTACAAACAAATTCAGGATTATTGAAGTCACTTGGAATATTTTAAGGTAAGTAATAATGAAGATGTATGTTTAGCATGGATCATCTCTGTTGATGATACCTGTGTAAAAGGTACCAAATATGGTACCTTTTACACAGGACAAAATGACTCAACTAAAAATCAACATACTTAGACAGGAGAGTTAACTAAATTCCTAATAAATAATTACCAAAAAAAGTTGTGTTTTCAAAACAATTTAAATTTTTGAGACATTAATTTAACAGGTGTGCTGGCATTTATTTTAAATGCTTAGCAATAATCTTAACATCAACCATGATATTGCCATGATATTTCCTTTTTCCTCTGAAATATGTGATGTTCACCACATGTGATATTATTAAGAGATGTTGGAAGAGGCTTATTAAATGTAACACTAGTAACTAAGATGAAACATTTGTCCCCCACATACAAATACAATGTTTCTGACTCATCAGCTGAAGGACAGATATATTTGGAGTTGTTTTCTTAGTATTGGTGATGGATCAGTGCTCATCTGCCAGTGCTGTCTTACAGTATTCCTAAAAAGGCAGACAAAGGAAAGTATCATATATGTATAAATGATATTATTGAAACTACAGCCTATTGTAGGTTTTTCACACAAACAGATGAATCAAGTAACTAGAATTCTCAGTTTTTCTGTTTTTCCTCCTCTCAAGCTTACTCTCCTCTCTGCTTTTTTTTTTTTTTTTTTAGAAAGGGGGAATAATAAAATACAGAAGCAAGGACCTTGGATTTGGAGTAAAAGAATCTCAGTTTGAACCCTGGTTCTACCACTAATCCCATGGGCTTTCTTATTCTAAACCTTAGTTTCCTTATCTGTAAAATGAGGGGGTTAGATTTGATTATCCATCAGCTTTAAGTCTATGATACTGTGAACAAATATAGTTTGCCAATGAACAAGATGATATCAGGGGACTGTTTTAAAAAAAAAAAAAACCAGACACCAGGATTTCTCATTTCAACTCTCTGAAATTTGATCCAATTTCATCAGTCTACTCCTAAGCATATAGCGGGGGTTGTATAATAATAAATGGTGTTCATGTATTAGAGATGCTGATGAGTTATTCAAGTTAGGTGACTTAAGGAATGGTAATGAATATTCCAAAAGGAAAGAAACATTTGCAAGTTGTTTCTTGGGAAAGATGGAAAGGAGATAAATAAATGGCCACCTGGAATTAGCTCAGTTATTTGCATGGGGAACTGAAGCAAAATTTTAATCTTGGATTGGTTTCTCTCCACTATTCAACTTAAGTTTGAGCTAATTGCCTTCGCTCTGCACCTTTAATGTACTCATTTAAATAAGTATTTGTCAAAATGAGTTCCAGAGGAGGGAAAAACAGTTGAAAATATAAATATGATGCAAAAAAGACATATTGTGATATAATCCTGAAACAAAGTTGTATATGTGCATTTATATTCACATGATAGTTCCTTTTTTATAAATCACAAGATAGTAATGGGATTTTAGCATTTAGAGACAAAAGAATTTAAAAGATCATTTAAGTCTGATTTCATTTGGAAGAAAAGGAAGACTGGAGGAGATCAATGAGTGATCCAAAGTATGATGAAAGTAAAGGAGAAGCTGAAGACATTGAAACACCGACATAATGCATAAAAAATGTGAGAGGATAGGGAATAAAAGCAGAAAAATCAACAAAATTTTGTCACATGACAAAAATAATCCCCAGGCAGAAAAGCTTGGAAACCATTCAGTTAGAAAATTAGCAACACAGAATCCTTCCTAGCTTTAAAAATGGCATTGGAAATATTTCCCCATTGTCATTCATAAACAAGTCTTGGAACTGACTCTCCAACCATAGAATCCTGAGCTCCAATAGCTCTCTTAGAGACCATCCATTTCAAATGCCTCTTTTTACAGAAGAGGAAACTAAAACCCAGAGAGGCTGTGATTGGTCCATGTGGGGTACAGAGACCCTAACCCAAATTGACTACTCAGAGACCTCTCAGAGTAAAAGTAGGAAATCTTATTAGAATCCCCCCAGAAGTGGGCAGTCCCACTCCTGGTAAATCCAGAATGAGGAGGGCCAGATTACAGAAGCAAAGAGCTCAGTTAAATAAGTGAGCTAAATTCCCTTTCCCAAAATCTCCTTATGCAAAGCTTTTAGTCTAGATTGACTCTTTTCCCTTATATGGCAGGTGGGGTGATAATGGGCTGACTAGAGGTAAGGTAACTACATAAAAAGTTTCATTTCTTCAAGGTCAAGACTTCTCTTACTTTAGCAGTTTCTGAGAAACCACATTGCTTGCCCCATACAAAAGTCACAGAAATCATAGTGTTTCTTCTTTTATTAAAATTAAATGATTTAATTATTTTATTTGAGGAAGCTGGGTGGTACAGTGACTTGAGTATAGTCCTTAGAATCAGGAGGACCTGAGATTGGATACTGTTTTACTCATTCCCTATTTGTGTGAACTGGGGAAGCCATTTGACTTCTTTGTGCCTCAGTTTCCTCCCTATAAAATAAGGATAATAATAGCACCTACCTCACAAGTGGTTGTAAGAGTTAAATAAATTAATATATGTAAAACATTTTGCAAACATTAAAGTTCATTACTATCATTAGAACCTTTTGCAACCATTTTTTAAAAGTATATGAACTCATTAAAATTAGCACACTGATTTACTGTTTCAATAGTCAATATTTTGATTTTCCTCCAAAACAGGGATAATAGCTGACACCTGTGTAGAAATTCATACATTGTCTCATTTGATTCTCAAAACAGACTTATAAAAAGCTGATATTGGAGGTGGTGTTGTTTGTCCTTCAATCTCAAAGAGGACAATGATTTCAGGAAGCTGACGCCATGACATGCAAGTGAACTGGACTTCAGTGAGGGAGGGCTATGCAAAGTCACCAGGTTCACTTTCCCTTCCAAAGCCATTTGGGTCCAGTGGTAGAGGTCAGGACGAGTGGAGATGCTTCTGGATGCAGTAGGATTCTTTGGATTTTTTTAAGCCAAGTTCTTGAATAGGTCTCAGTTTGACTGAGGACACACTCCTTCTGTAATTAAGGCTTGGTAGGAGGTATTATAATCTATTTTGCCAGAAGAAGAAACTGAGGCTCAAAGGGCCATAAATATCTGAGGCAGCATTAAAACTCAGGTATTACCTCAACCATGGCATGATAGATTTAGAGATAGAAATGACCCATCCTCTTACTTTTTGACTGGAAACTAAGGCCTAGAAATGGAACACATCTTGTTTATGGTAACAGTGACAGTGTCAGAACTGGAATTTGAATTTATGACCTTTAAATCCGAATCCAGTACTCTTTTTTCTATGACAATAGGAGGCAGATACATTTCACTGTCAGTTCTTCAGAATCAAAGAGGATTCTGAATTATTACATTTTTGTTACCTTTGTATCTCCAATAAGAAAAAAGAGTGAGACAGAGGGAAAGGAAATGAAATGAAAAGATACCAAAATATCCTACATATTCATAATCTTCACAAAGTTTCTTCAGAATAGAGAATAACAAGGTTCAGAGTAGTTGATGCTATTCTTTCCCTGACTACTATCTATTAAAAAATAGGATCCTAAGACATGAGAAGAAACTGATGCTGAATGAAACAAGCAAAACCAGGAATAGATTGTACACAATAACAGCAAGAATGTGCAATGATCAATTATGAAAGGTTTGTTTCTTCTCAATAGTTTAGTGATCCAAAGCAATACCAATACACTTCAGACAGAAAATGCCACCTGCATCCAGAAAAAGAGTTAAGGAGACTGAATGTTAAATCAACACATGCTATGTTCACTTCTTTTTTTCAGTTTTTTTAAAATCTCCCCCATGGTTTTTTCCTTTTGCTCTGATTTTTCTCTCCCAACATAATTCAAAAGCAATGTATATTAAAAATAAATAAAATTACTATAATAAGAAAAAAAGAAAGAGAAATAGTGGAAATAAAAGACCTCAAGCTATGATCTATGGGGTCATGAAGAACTACATATAACTAAACAAGAACAATACATACTCAACATATTGAATGATTATACATTTGGAGCTTTAAGCGACCTTGTTAGCCATCTAGTCCAAGTCTTTTATTTTGACATTGAGGGAACTGAAGTTTAGAGAATTTAAGTGTTTTGCCCAAAGTTATTTCACAACAGTCCTGTGAAGTAGGCTATAGAGTATTATTGTTCCCATTTTACAGATGAAGAAATTGAGGCTAAAAGAATAAAGAAAAGTGATTTGCTGAGAGACATACAGCTAATAACCTTGTAAGGCTGTAATGAAAACTTAGGCCACCTGATAAGATCTACCCTAGGCCAGCTGATGTCAAGATCTGCCCTATGTTACCTAGGTGCCTATTAAAGAAAGAATCCCCTTTTTATGGGATGGGGAAATAGTATTCTGAGAATTGATGTGTTTATTTTTAAATAACATTTATTTTAAGGAAAATGTTGAAATTTTGATTTGTAAAATGTGAATAGGTTTAAAAGTATAAAATAAATCTTTCTGAGAAGGCTACATGAACTTGCAGATTTATTGCTTGCTATAGTATTCATCTTTAAGTCCAAATCTACGAAATAGTTAAACTACTAAAACAAGGCTGTAATAAACCTCCTTGGATGAGGTTGAAGGCAGACCTGTCTTGTCCTCAATTCCATGCTACCATATAATTTATTTCCCACAGCATCTGGCCTACTGTTTTATCTTTGGTTATAAAATAAATTATAATAAAATATTTTAAGACCAAGTGTCTAAAAAGGTTCTTTAATTACCTTTCAAATCCTTAAAATGTAAGAATTGCATTTCTCTCTCCTTCTAGGGCTATTGAGATTGCACACAAGAAGGAAGAATCAGGATTGTATTATTGTCTCTAAAACTCTAACAGTAAGAATGCAATTCTGAATTTGGGGTTCCAGAAGACCAATAAAACAGGCCCTAAAAACTGTGAATGACAGATGTGTTTTATAATAAAGCACATCTTCTAAATACATTTACATAAGAATGTACGGTTCCTGCATATGTAATTTCTTAAGTCCACAGGCAGGCAGAGGGGTACAACTATGTCAGTATGGCAAGGGTTACTTAATGAGGTATGAGATCCTAATGTTAGCATTTTATAGCTAGCACCATAATGTCACTTGTCCTCTCCAATTTTACTAGACTCATTTGCTCCTTTTTAAGTCAATCCAAAAAGACAAGAGATTTGAGCTCCATAGAAATATTGTTCTTACATTTTGAAATTTTCTAAAAAAATTGGCAATAACTTCCAAACAAAATAACATATATTTTGGTACTTTGTGACTTCATTGCAAAAAGGGTACAGGTAAGCTAGTCAAAAAAATAAAATTAGAAAATATGGTTTAGGATAAAAAAAATTGGAAAAGGTCAAATGCCTTGGAGATTACTGAGAACTCCCAAATTTGTATATCATGAATGAATGTTCTCTTTAAGAAGAGAGCTGGGGACAGCTAGGTGGTACAGTGGATAGAGCACCAGGCCTGAATTCAAATCTGGTCTCAGACACTTAATACTTCCTAGCTGTATGATCCTGGGCAAGTCACTTAACCCCAATTGTGGAAAAAAAAAAATTAAGAAGAGAGCTAGATAGAACTGGATCTAATGAAGATCAAATAATATCAGAGGAAAATGAAATTGATTATATCTTAATAGATAGGAACAATAGATTACTTAGGAATCATTGCTGAATTTGTTTCTCTTGTGCTGTCAGATCATAAGCCCAAAGGCCAAAATCATTATTAAATTAGAAGAAAAGATGAAGATGAGAAGACAATGAACCAATCTGACTTTTGAAATTTACTGCTGATCTTGGAAAAATGTAAAATGGATAAAATCTATTTAGAAAATATTTAATATATTGCTTTAGTGAGAGAAATTTAATAGATGTAAAGAAATATACATCCACAATGAGGAGGCCAAAACAGCCTGGACACTGCCTCATGCCAACACTTGATCATCTTGTCAGGAAGAGATATGATCATAACAGTTTAGAGCATAATCTAATTTGCAGCTATTTATGGAGATATTGTGAAACACTAGCATCACCAATTTAGAGCTAGATAGGATCTCAGAGGATATCTAGTGCAATTATCTATTTTGCAGATGAGGAAACTGAAATTTAGAGAGGTCAAGTGATTTACCTAAAATCATCCAGGTACTCCCATTATTCATTTCCATGGTAACAATGAATTCCTTGAAGACAGGGACTATCTTTTATCTCTTTTTGTAGCTTCATTGCTTAGCACAATGCCTGTCACATGATAGGCTATTAATAAATGATTTTTAAATGACTAATTGACAAAACTTCAGAAAGCAATGAAGGTAAAAACAAGTCTTTGGACTTAAAATAGAATTGCTTTGCAGAATTTTTTTTAGCAATTTATTCTTTTTAATGATGTCATTGGAATCACATTTGAACCAAAATTACTTGACTCAAAAGAGCAAAGCATAACTTTAAAGACTCTCTTTTACTAATATCTTGTATGTATATAGAGAGATCATGTAAGCTCCCTTGATATATAGAGATAATTTTATTTAGTGATCCTTCCAGGTAATTCTCTGAGGCTGTGAATCATGAAGTACCATAATCAATAAAAGGTCTCACAATTGGGGAAGTAAGAAGGTATATTACCATAAATGATTTATAGGCAAGGAATGTCATGAAAATATTCAGGAAATATAGAATCCAAAAAGGAGATATGGTGAGAGCAAAGGATAACATGGACAGAGCAAGTGTCATAAATACATTTATGTACACACACACATACATATATGTGTGTGTGACATATACTCTCCAAATGTTAGAGAAGCTCTAGTTAACTGGTTGCATGCTTCATGGAGGATTTGTGGGAAGACAAGCTCAAGACCCACACAGGATAATAAGGCGTTGTTGAGTTGTGATCTGCCTAATGGAGAAAGGATATTCATCAACAAAACTGCAGATTTGTTAAAGCATTGTAAAGCATTTTGGTTAAACAAACAAACAAACAAACAAGAATTAAGTTGAATCATGAATTTGAAAGGAACATTTAGAGATCATCTGACCCACCCTCTTACCTGAAGGAAGGACTATCTCATTATAATTTAGTGTTGATAAACACTGATATTATTTTTAAAAACTTCTGCTAAAATGAGATCAACAACCTTTGTTGTCCTAATATTTTCAATGTTAAGAAAACTATTTGATTCATTTAATATAATACTATTGTAGTTAAATCTCTTGTTTTCCTTATGTGTGAAAATAGAAAATTAGTTACTACCCTCTGTATATGTAATCTTCATCTATATGATGAAGGGATGAACTAGATGATAAGAAAACCAAGGTCCCTTTTATTTCACAGTTAATGATACTAATAAGCACATTCTTCAATTCATTCACTGAATATCATTTAGATTTCATTTCAATCTTCTCATCAAACTAACCAATTTCAATTACTTTGATCTTTACCTTTTGCCCTTTGAGTATTTCTATTATTCTCTGCTGATAACTTTCTAAGTTCACTTTTTTCACTTACAAATCAGAGCATGGTGGAAACTTATTTAGGAGAGTTGATAGTTAAATTTTTAGTGTGAGCATTTATACCTCTGAAATTAGTATTCACTACAATTAAGGCTTGATTTTTTTTGTTGTTCTGTTGATGTTTTAGACCTGAGAAAGTATTGATAATGCAGTAACAAACAGTAAGATTAAACTTAAAAAGTGTTTGTGTCCCAGCTGCAGCATACCAGAGTTCATTGTTAAACATTTACTAACACATTCCTATATTGCTCTACAAATTGCCTAAGCTTGACAGGAGTAAAGTAGAACACTCTGAGAATGAAGTTATCATCAGCCGTTGGTTAATGATGATGGTGGTGGTGGTAATTATTAATAACTGGTTTTTATTTAGTACTTTTAAGTTTGCAAAGTGCTTAACATCTATTATGTCATTTGAGCTTCACAGCATCTCTGCTTACAAGAACTGGACATTGTCATTGAGTAAGTGTTCTAAATAGTGTCATAAAGGAATAAAAAAATGACCTTTCCGGTTGTCAATGAAACTAATACTTCTCATTAAAAGACACAAAATCCATTGCTTAGCTTGTTGAAGAGGTGGGTTTAGGCTCTGCATGTTAGCTCATATCAACTGCAGAAATCTCAGAGTAAATCCACCAATTTCTTCAAGCAGGGGAGGAGGAAGAGATTGAGGAAATAATTCTATAAATGCATATCCTGCTGACAGAACTCAGCTGACAGAAACTCAGTAGGTAGGCAGGGATGAAGTCCTGGACAAAACCTAAATTTTTGAACTTCTTAACAAGCAATTACTGTTAAGTTTACAGTTCAAATTCACTGTTCTTCACTATAATTTTTGTTAGATTTATCATATAGCAGACCATTCTTGGGTGGCTTAGTTAACTAGGTATTTTTGTACTTGGGGAAGGCATTGGAAATAGGGGAAGCTCAACTGGGGCATGTTTGCCAGAAAAAAGTATCTTACCACTCTTTAAGATTTCTCTGCTACTTGAGAACTGGTTCCTGCTTGGAGTAGGAGTGGGTATTGTACTGGGAGAGTTTGACTGGTTATAGGTCTGCTATTTATTGATCTTGACTTGTAACCTGTATTTTAATTATTTAATAATTAATTAATAATCTTATTAATGATATAGGTCTCTACTTTAGTAGAGTCTGTGTACTCTGAGTATTTAGTAACTACTATCCTTGGGAAATAGAAGAAGGAAGAAGAAAGACTAAATTTGGCTTCCTGAATTCTTCTCCATTTATGAAGCCATTCTTACCTTCATTAAATACTAAGGGTTTTATTAGGAGTTTAAATAAGCAATTTATTTTTGAATCCTTTTAATGCTTAGCCAAGTAATTCTTTTAAAAACAATTCCATTCCTTCATAGATGACGCCTACCTAAAAAATTCTGATTCTGTGATCCTGGAATTCCAAATATAAACACAATTTCAATTTTGCTTTACCTTTCATTGAAGAGAATGCTTATATATTCATCTTATACCTGAACAAGACAAAGTGACATTTTAAGTCAATCGCTTCTCAGTAGCAGCATTTCTGTTAACTGATGTTGCTTCTGTTGAAGTAATTGGGTATTCTAAACTTGTCACACAATCTGAACCTGTCACTGTATGTCACTGAGCTAATTTGTTCTAATCCCATCAAGTTCATAGCCCTGTGGATAAATTCCCTTACTGGCATTTTCCAGAATGATTAATGGGCAATTACAACAGGGAAATCTGGGGGTGGTGGGGGTGGGCCATGGGTGAGAGATGAGTATTAATATAGAGCAATTCACTCAACTTACATTGGAAAATATTAACCTCTTTTCAAAAGACATATGGAAATCTTGAAGGAATGGAGTTTGAATTCAAAATAGAAACTGAGAAAAGTGTGATATTAATGCAAGGAAAGAATCAATAACAGGAACATCTCAAAACATAAGCCACCAATCAAAATTAAATGAGTCCATTTGCTAGCCCTTTTCTAGCAAACTACTTACTATAACTTTCAATTTATTAACAGAATCACAATTCCTCCCATTAGAGAAAAGAGCAGATATGAAATCTGATGGAAATAGATATAGGTGTATGTTTTCCCTAATTCATGTAGTACAAAAGATTATGTATTTGGAACCAGAGGATAGGGATGACCACTTGTTGGCTATATTATAGTGGGAATTGCTTTCATATATAATATGGACTGGATGGCCCCTGCATTTCCTTCCAACTTTCAGATTCTTACTTTTGATGTTTATTTCCTGTTATTTCATGCAAAACACTTAATTTCTGTGAATCTCAGTTTTCTCATTTATAAAACGAGAAGGTTGGACTAGATGATTTCTGAGACCCCTTCCAGTATTTAAATTATGATTCTTTGATTCCTTCTGGCTCAAAATCCATGATCTCATGATCCACATATCCGGAATGTTTTGGATGAAGTCAGAAGTACTGAGGCCAGGAAACTCAATCCTTTAATTCTTCAAGGAATATCTATAAAACTATTGACTAGAAATATGAATAGTAGATTAATTTTATTGCATTCTCTAATGGAGTTGGTATTATAAAAAGTATGTATGGAGGAAGGGATACAGAGAAGTTGCCTTGAAGTTATGCGTTCATAATTTGTCACCAGGCTATTCCTTCTTTGATTGTTATCCCTTTATTTCCACTGTCATTAATACTTTTTTTTTTTTTTTTTTTGTTATTGGCAATCCTGATCTCCTGGGACAGAAGGACTTCTTTAAGACTCAACTAAAATGGCACTTGCAGAAGGACTTCCCTGGTCCTTTCTACCACACTTCAGCTGCTAATGCCTTTTCCTCTAATATGACTTTCCAATAATTCCACTTTGTATTCATCTTGAATATACTTTTTTATGGACATGAAAGCACTTTGTGATTAAGGATTGTTTTTGCTTTTTCTTTGTATCTTCAGTGCTTAGCAAAATGCCTGGTACATAGTGCTAAATAAATGCTTGTTGATTGATTGATTAATTGAAAGGAAAAGACTAAGGGGAAAAAAAAGAGGATGAAAAATGAGAGAATCAGAGGAGAGGAGATATGAATTGTTGATTTTACCATGCATCAAACTATATAGCACATATTGTGCCAATGTACTCTCCTGGCTAACTATGCATTGCTAAGAAACTCTTGGGCTGTCTCGATATCACCAAAATGTAGATGTTTAATAAATGAACTTCTGTCTATAGATTACCAAAGCTATGTGTGACTAAGTCAGTCATAGTTGATCATTATACCATGCTGCTGGATACTGGCACAATATTTTCCTGGTTCTATTTCACTTTGCATTAGTTTGTACAAGTCTAGATTTTTCTGCAATCCAAAACTATGTGTGACTGTCAGCAGACCTGTTCAGTATTGGGAGAATTATGGTGAATTTCACAGTGCAGGAAAATTTTCTGGGATCCTTTTGATGTATCATTTTCATTTATTTCCTGTTAGTATTTTATTTTCACCCCAATTACAAGTATAGACAATTTTTAGTATTAGTTTTTTACAAGATTTTTGAGTTGCAAATTTATCTCTCTCCCCTTCCCTCTTTAAAATGATAATTTGATACAGGTTAGATGTGTGCTATCTTTATTTCCATATTGGTTGGAATTCTGAGAGTAGAAACAGATCAGAAGTGTGTGTATGGAGGGAGGGAATGTAAAAAACAATGAGATGAAAAAAGTATGCTTCAATCTGAATTTAGCCCATCAGTTCTTTTTCTAGGTAGTATTTTCCATCATGAGACTTTTGGAATTGTCTTGGATCATTGTGTTGCTGAGAAGAGCCAAGTCAGTCATAGTTGATCATTACACAGTGTTGCTGGATACTGGCACAATGTTTTCCTGGTTCTACTTTTTTTCACTTTGCATTAGTTTGAACAAGTCTTTCCAGATTTTTCTGAAATTTGTCTGTTTATCACTTCTTATTGTAAAATAATATTCTATACATTCATATATCACAACCTGTTTATCCATTTCCCAGTTGATGGACATCCCCTATATTTTCAATTTTTACAATCACAAAAAGGGCTGCTATAAATATTTTGAACATATAGGTTCTTTTCTCTTTTTTAATGATCTCTTTGGAATCTACACCTAGTAATGGTATTACTGGATCAAAGGATATACATTGTTTGCTTGCCCTTTGGACATAGTTTCAAATTTCTCTTCAGAATAATTGGATCACTTTACAACTCTCTCAACAATGCATTAGTGTTCTAATTTTTCCACATCTTCTCCAACATTTATCACTTTTTATCATTTTAGCCAATCTGATAGGTATGAAGTGGAACCTCATAGTTGTTTTAATTTGTATTTCTCTAATTGAAAGTGATTTAGGGCACATTTTTATATACATATAGATAGCTTTTATTTCTTCATGTGAAAACTGACTGTTCATACTTTTTGACTATTTGTTGATTGGGAATGGTTTGTATTCTTATCAATTTGACACAGTTTTCTCTATATTTGAGACATGAAACCTTAATTTGAGATACTTACTATAAAGATTGTTTCCTAACTTTCTGCTTTCCTTCTAATCTTGGATTCATTGATTTTGTTAATGCAAAATCGTTTAATTTAATATAATCAAAATTATCTATTTCACATTTTGTGAAATCCACCTGTAATTAAATTTCTCCTTTAAGAATTTGGATGCTATAACACTTGGTGCATATGTTTAGTATTGGTACTGCATCCTTGTTTATGATACCTTTTAGCAAAATGCAGTTTCCTTCCTTATCTCTTTTAATTATGTCTATTTTTGATTTTACTTTCAGATAAGGATTACTACCCCTCCTTTTTTCATATCAGTTGAAGCATAACGGATTCTGTTCCAGTTGTTTATCTTTATTCTCTGTGTGTCTCCGTTTCAAGTGTGTTTTTTGTAAATGATATATTGCAGGATTCTGGTTTTTGATTCACTCTGCCCTCTACTTCCATTTCATGTGAGAGTTCATCCTATTCACTTTCACAGTTATAATCACCAATTGTGTATTTCCCTCCATTCTGTTTTTCCTCCTATTTGTCCTCTCTCTCTCTCCTTTTATCTCAATAGTGTTTTGTTTCTGTCTACTCTCTCTTCTGTCAGTTCCCTTCACCCATTCCTTTTATTTAACCTCCTCCTCTCCTACTTTCCTGTTGGGTAAGATAGATTTCTATATTCTATTGATTGATTATATTATCTCCTCTTTAATCAAAAATTGATGAGACTAAGGTTCAAGTAATGGCTATTGGTCACCTTCCCAACTTCCCTTCCTCTTTAATAGGGTTTTTGCATCTTTTCATGGGAAATAATTTATTCCATTCTACTTCTCCCTTTTGTTTGCACTCAGTATATATATTTTTCTTATCCCTTAATTATTTAATGTCATTCTCTCAAATTCACCTTATATTCTTGCCCTATGTTTATATATATTCCTTTTAGCTGTACTATTAGTGGGACATTTTAAAAGAATTACAAGAATTCCAATCATCTTCCCATGTAGGGATGAAAACAGTTCAGCTCCATTGAGTCCCTTATTTAATTTTCCCTTTTTAGGCTTTTTTGAATCTTGATATAGGAGATGAAGTTTTTCTCAATTCTGGTCTTCTCTTCATGAAAGTTTGAAATCCTTCTATTTCACTGAAAGATATTTCTTTTCCCCTTGAAGCATTATGTTCAGTTTTGCTGGTAGATGATTCTTGGATGTAGTCCTTGCCCTTTTGCCTTACAGAATATCATGTTCTATCATACTAATCATTTAATATTGCAACTGCTAAATTCTGTGTAATACTGATTGTGGCTTCCCAAAATTTGAATTGTTTCTTTCTGGCCACTTGCAGAATTTTTTCTTTTACCTGATGATTCCAAAGTTTGGCTATAATGTTTCTTGATTGTCTAGCACTATGCTGAAGCATGTATTGGTTCTCAGAACTGGCTATGCTGAGTCACGGGGATCCTGGTAACATTTCCACTACACTGAAGCTCAGCATCTCCCACTGATTGACTGAGGTGGAACTTGGTGTTGGCTGTCTGGGAAGCTTCATTCTCCTTTAATCCAAGTGAAACAGACTTTTTTTTTTTTTTGCTGATCTTTCAAGTTTCTTGGGCTAAAATATTTTTTTCACCTCATCTTTTTTCTGATTCTGTTATTCCAAAATTTGTTTGGGAGGCTATTTTATGGTTGTTTGGAGGTGAATATGGGAGAGTTATGGCAATTTACTTCCCACCCTACCTTGACTCCTAGAAGTCCAGTTGTTTCATCTCTGATCTCATCAGTGAGAGAATAAAATGAGGACACTATCAGGTTTACCTTTGTCCAGGGCGGGGCTTGTCAATCATTCTTTTTTGTATATTTATCTTCCATATTTTTTCTGCACTACCATCAGTATAATGTTACTTGAAAGACTTTAACTATCGGGCTTTTGGTGCTAATATGTTTAGATTATAGTCAGTTTTTTATTGTTTCACCATAACAAAACCTCATTTTCTCAAATATATCCATCAATCATGCATCAGAGTAATAGACATTATTCATTTAAAGCTCACATTTCCATCAGCCTTTTTCTTACTCCACTTTCTCTTATAACATAGGTCAAACATAATTTTAAGACTCACTAGGCTATTAAATAGGGGCTGTCAAATGAGTAATTTTCATTAGATTAGAAAGTTATGTGTGCTGATTTTATGCATGTGACAACAGCAACTTTGTCCCACTCTTGAATTATTTTTAAGGGCATGAGAGAGATGAAATTTGGACAGATGCTTGTGAAAACAAAAGTTTCTCCCATATTTAAACACTCTGCAGAATCACTCTTCATGATGAAAATATACACAGGTACCTCTAATAATCATATTGGAAGACACTGTTTTGTTCAGCGTTCAGGTTAAAAAAAATCCACGGGTATAAAAAACACACAGTTGGAAGTCTTAGGTTTTTAATCTCCTGTCAGTGACACTTTTCTTTGACTCTAGTATTTGGAGACCTTTTTTTCATTCACCAACCACTGATTAAGCATCTAATTTATAAAACATTTATTACCTCCCAATAGAAAATAAGCTTTTCAAAAGCAAAAATGATTTAATTTTGTCTTTGTGTGGCACAATAGATGTAGTTCAGGAAGTGAAGTAAAATGAGGATAATAATAGTACCTATTTCTCAAGTTTTTTGTGAGAATAAAATGTGATATTTGTAATGCACTTGTAAAACTTAACATGCAACATGTGGAGGCCAATCATCATCATCATCATCATCATCATCATCATCATCATCATTATCTCTAGACCTTACCACAAAACTTGGTACATAGTAGTTGCATAAATGCTTGTTGACTAATTGGAATCCTAGAGTCTTCCTCTGACATCTTGTCTTAACATGGAGGTGATTCTGGGCCAATACTGACAGAAAGCAAGCTGTAGTAGATTCCACCAAACTATAATTGTTTTGGACACAGGTTCCATGATAGACCATGCTTCAAGAATCAGCCTAGCAAATCATTATTTTGGATAACTTGAGAGGGGTTATTTTTTTTTCTTCCAGCATTGCAACTCTTAAAGACCATCTCCTAAGTCATGGAGTGATTATGGTCTGAAGTATAAGAGAAGGCACTCACAATAATACAATCATAGTTTTTGAAGTATTAAAGACTTGTGTGCAAATTTGTGAGAGATATTGAGAGAAATATAAAATATAAAGAATGCTAAAAAATCCTATAAATATTCTAGAGGGGGAGGTATTACTTTCATCTGGGGAAAAGGAGTCAAAGAAGTAGTAGTAATTGACAATGAGGCGGCAGCTATAAAAATTTCTAATACTCTTATACACATATTTTTTTGCAATACCAATTGAATCCACTTAGTAATAAATATTGCTCCAATGGAAAAATCTGTTTAATACAAAAATTTAAAAATTCCAGGTCAAGATTCATTAATCCTAGAAAATATCTGATAACATTAAAGTTTATCCAAAAGTGTTAGTGCTTTAGAGTTTGCTGAAATGGGATTTGAGTGAAAAATCATATCATTTTTAAGGTCTATATTACAATCTTTGATCTGACTGCTAAGTGATGGTGTTTCCAAGTATGGCATAAAGTTAAGTTCTGGATTTTATATTTTGTTTCCAAATAGAAAAATTTTCTCCTTTCTTGGTGAATATTATGTCTTAATGATGGATCAAAAAATTTACCAACCTTTAAGAAGAAGTATAACTTCTTAGTTAAACCCTGTATTATGTCCTGTATACTTCAGTTACTCAATATATGTGTAATAATTTGAAAATTAACAGAATAGAAGGCTGATATAGCATATAGTGGAAACAACATTGGCCTTGGAATAGAAGGTCTAGGTCCAAGTTCTTATTCTGCCAGGAAATAGCTGTGCTATTATAGGTAAATTATTCAAACTCTCTGAAATTCAGGTATCTTATCTTTACTTACTTCAATATTCCTAGGAACTATGCTTTTATCACTTATATTTTCTTCTCCATGCAAGCTATGATCCCTTTATATTCCAATGGTATCTCTGCTTGTGATCATGACTTTGAGCAAGTTGCTAAGGAAAAGTAGGCCCAGTTTAAGTACATGAAGTTAGAAGTCCTGGGTCAAATTCAGCATCTGTAAATTACTACTTTTGTTACCTTAGGTGAAACTTTTCTGTGTCTCAGTTATATTACCTTTAAAATGAGAGAGTGGATTGGACTAGAACAAAATCAAAGTACCTTCTTGCTCTAAATCTATTTTAACTGAGGAGATATTTTTTAAAGAAATTCTGTGACCAAAAAGTTAATTACTCTGGAGATGAGCCTTTAAATTGAGGAGGCTAATCCTTAGACAACAGCTGTAAAATATGTATACAGAGGCTTTCAAGTTTGGCTGGACCTGACAAAGTTTGTGTTATACTTACATATCCTTTACAAACCCAGAGTAACTCTTTTTAAAGAGAGGGCAGGAAATGGGAAAGAAGATTGATTTTTAAGGAGGGAGTATGTACGGATATTGTTTCAGTAAAAGAAACTGGATTTGCTAAAGCAAAACAAAATAAAACAAAAACCAGGCTAAAAGCTATATCCTAAGGAATCATTATAATAGACTTTATTATTTGTGGAATGGATATAATGATACTTGCACACATATGGGGAAAACTGAAATCAGTACATGCATTATATAATTGTGGATTGTTATTATTATGGACATTTCTTTAAAGAAGTAAAACTTTTCTATAAGACAATCTAAAGTCAGCTTCCTTTTTCCCCCTCTGTTCTATTTACTGAAAACATTGTCATGTCATTGAGTAGAGGAAATATATATCCTTTCTAATAATACACCTAGTTCTATTAAAAAAACAAACTCACTCTCATATCATGTCTTTCCCTTCAAATATTGATCATATTGTCATTCTTCCCATTTTCTATCCCGGGAAAGATGTAGAATCATTGAAGTAGGACAGGAAATCTGAAGTGAGCACATCACAATGTCC
This sequence comes from Sarcophilus harrisii, assembly GCF_902635505.1. Classification (NCBI taxonomy): domain Eukaryota; kingdom Metazoa; phylum Chordata; class Mammalia; order Dasyuromorphia; family Dasyuridae; genus Sarcophilus; species Sarcophilus harrisii. Next base: position 144,743,854 of record NC_045429.1, read on the forward strand.
AAACTTGCCCTATTAATATGACAAGATACATTGTCAGCATTGGTGTTTTGAATATTTTACTTTACTTGCTGTCTCCAACTTTATTATGCAAAACACATCCATGGTTTGGATGTGGACAATTACAAAAGTGAATAATTAAATTCATCTACTAGAAAATAGCATGATTCCATCTAGGTAATGAGATAATGCCAACTAATTGAAATGATGCTCTGATATTCTGCAAATTTAACTCAATTCAGGAATATCTTTTAAGTGCCCACAGTATATAAGGTCCTCTATTAAGAATTGGTGATGCAAAGACAGAAACAAAATAGTCTTTGCTCTTAAGGAGCTGTATAAACTTGGGGGATATAACATGGACACAGATAAGTAAAGATAAGGTTGTCTATTAATGACTGGAGGTAATCAAGAAAGACTTTGTGGAGAAGTAGGACTGCAGTTGAACCTTGAATTAAGATAAGGATTCTAAGATGCAGAGCTGACAAGATAGTGCATTTCAGATGTTATGATAGTTTGTGCAAATGCTTGGGGGCAGGAGGTAGAATTCAAGAATCATCTGGCACTACAGATTGTTTGGAATGTCAGTACTTTAGAGGGAAGTAATATAAATCAAGGCTGGAAAAGTGGATTAGAAACATATTGAGGAGTGTTATAAATATCAGGGATTTGTATTTTGTTTTAGAAGCCAACTGGAGATTTTTGAGAAGAAGAATATGATTGAACCTACTAACCTCTGAGAAAGTTCTTTTCAACAATTGTATGGAGTATGGACTAGAAAAAAGATTAGTTGGGAGATTATTACAATAGACCAGGTAAGAGGAGATGAAGGCCTGAAATACAGTGGTTATTTTAGCGAAGAAGAAAAATTAAAAAAAAAAAAGCTATTATAAAAATAAATTCAACAGGAATCAAGAGCTTTGGATATAAGGAAGGAAAAGATTTTAAGATGATTTTGAGGTTATATATCTGGATGGAAGGATTGTAGTACTTTTAACCAAAATTTGGAAGTTTGGAGGATGAGTAAGGTGTAAGGGAAGGTAATGAATTCCAAATTATATGTGTTCAGTTTGAGATGTCCAAGATAAAGAAGGGATGTACAATAGGCAATTTGCTATATGGGATCAGAAATATGAAGATTAGAATTGTATATGTGAATTCAATAGTTATCTGCATTTAGAGAACAATTCAATATGAGTTGAAGAGATCATTGAGAAAGTGGAGGAAAAAGGCTCTAAGTCATGGGTTGGGAGAGGGCACACATGCCTTGTGATTAGGAGATAAATTGTGATCTAGCAAAGACCAAGGATGAAGTGATCTGGTAGTTGCTGACACTATAAAATTTAAGTTTAGAATTAGGATTAGATTTAGAGGTAGGGTTAATTTAGCAATTAACCTGGAAAATAAAATTTTAGTAGAATGTTATGAAGCCAGAATTTGAGAAGTGAGTTGTGAATTTTCATGAGAAGTAGCCATAATAAAAACAAAAACCACTTTCCTTAGAATGTTGGCAGTGAAAGAGAAGGAAGGTTCTGGATGACAATTTAAAGGATAAGTATGCTAGTAAGGAGTAGAGAAGAAGTGTGGATAGAAAAAGAGAAAGTAAGAATTAAGAAAGGGAAATTTCTATCTATCCAATTGAGGGCTTAAATCTCTCAGATGTGAAATATACATAATAAGGAATTAATGTGTCTAGCAATGTTTTCAGATTCATCCTAAAATTATTTAGAGAGTAAATTTGGGCTTAAATCTCTCAGATGTGAAATATACATAATAAGGAATTAATGTATCTAGCAATGTTTTCAGATTCATCCTAAAATTATCTAGAGAGTAAATTTGAGGTTACTATTAGGGCTATCAAGAATCTGGGTGTTGACAAGTGAGTCTAAATACAAGTATATACACATACAATACTGATGTACTCTTTTCCCATTATGAGATCAATAAAGGCTTAGAAGAGAATATTAATTTCTTGTTCAGTAGTTATAAAATGACTTTAACAGAGATTTCCATTATATTTAAATTGAGGCAGTAGGAATAATATTTTTGAATCATGGTCAATCACTGGAAAAATAAGAGACTAAGTTGAGTTAGCAGTGTATAATGAGGTATCTGCTTTATGATAAACACAGTAAAAACATTTTCCTTTTCCTTTTCCTTTCTTTCCATATTCTTTACCATTTCTTTTCCTCTTTTGCAATTTTATATAGTCCCACTAATTGAGTTACTGCCTGCGTATAAGATTTCCAAGATCTCTTTTCTTAGTTTCAGAATCAAATTTCTATCTAAAATATCCAATTAGAATTTCAAACACACATTTAAAATTGAATTCAATAGCTTTTCCTTAAAATTTGTTCCTCCCTACTGACATTTCTATTATTGTTAAAAGTACCTGTTTCTCCTAGTCATCCAAAGCTCAGAATGTGACCTCTTTGAAATCAACTTCTTTCTCAGAGATTCTTTATACCTGACATCATAAAATCCCACTGATTCAACCTCATATCACTTGGATTCTTCCTTGCCATTCTCACTGTTTCAACCCTAATTGTTTCTGGTTTATAATTTACTGGCAATCCCAATTCGTGTATTTTCTGGGATTTGTTGTATATCTGCCATCAATAGAGAATCAGGAAATTACAAAATTTCAGAATTGAAAGTCTTCAGGAACCATTTTGTCTAATTTGTACCCTAAAGGAATTCTGATTTTAACACACCTTAATTTCAAGCCTTTCCCCAAATATCAAATGCATAAGACTGGTCATGTAAAATTTTTACTCAAATATCTTGAAAGACCCCTCACTGTCCATAAAGTTAATTCCAAAATCCTTGCCTAGATTACAAAATCTTCCATAAATTGGTTCCAACCAGCTTTTTCCACCTTACTATTCAATCTTCTCCTTTATAGATCAAAGCTCTAGCTAACCTGAACCAGCTACCATCTCCCAAGAAAAGTCCAGTTTTTTTTTAAGTTTACCTTTAAAATCATGTTCATAATATGAGTTATCAATTCTATCTTCTAAGATATCTCAATCTGTTTTCCTCCCTTTATTCAAATGAATACCACACTACTACAAGACCTCACTACCTCTCATCTCAATGAAATGGTGTACTGGGAAATATTTAACAACTGACTCTCCAAAAAAAGCAGGGCAATCTTTTAAACTTAATCTGTATTATTATTAATACAAGTTATTGTATTTTATTGATCATTCTCTTAGGACTACAAATCAATAAAATAATAAAACAAGCTCTGATTTGTATCTTTTGCCCAATTTCTAAAGTATAAATGTTCACACTAAAAAATTTAACAATTAGCTCTCCTGAGCTGTATAAAATGGCTCCCTAATTCTGCCTCAAACATTTCAACCGTCTTCTAAATGAACTTCTTGTCTCTCTTCTTCCCAATCCATCTTCTACACAGATGATAAAACAATCTTCCTAAAGTACAATTCTGCTTTAGGAATTCCCCCCTATCTATACACTGTCCCACTGAAGAAGTTTCAGTTGTCTCCTCTTGCTTCTGGCATAAAATTGAAATTCCTTAGTTTAGCATTTCAGTCCTTCAGGAGCTGGCTCCAGCCAAATTTCCAAGCTTATAGCATAGTACCTCTTTTTACATAGTCTACCTTTTGGCCAAATAGGCCTCTTTGCTGTCCCATGAAGCTGAGTATTTCATGTCCCATCTTGATGCTTTTGCAAAGGTTGTCCCCAGTGTCTAAAATTCACTTCCTCTCATCCATCTCTTAAAATCCCTAGCTCCTTCCAAGGCTCAATTGATGTGATTACATCTAATTACTTCTTGTATGAGTCCTTTCATGATTGTCCTCATTATTAATGTTCTCGATCTGAAATTTTCTGTCTGTCTGTCTCTCTCTTCATCTATTAAACTACAGATAGATGTATACATATGTACACATAAATATTGCATACATTTATATGTTTATATTTGTGTGACTACCTTATATATGTAAATATACATTTGTTTTATACACATACACATAATAATGTTTATATATTTTATTTCCTCCTCTGGAATGTAAGTTTCTTGAGGACAGAAATTATTTTTATTTTTATATTTTTTTCTCCCCATAATTTAGCTCAGTGCCTTTTATAAAGTAGGTAAATACTTAGATTGTAAAATTGCATTGTTTTCTCTTCCCATACCATGCCTTCAGCTTTGGGGGCAGTAAAAGTCTAACTAAAAGGCAACCAATTCTATAAAATCAGTAAGCGGCATTCACAGTTTTCTTTGAACTCTCTTAGCATTCCTGGATCTATCTTGTATTATGTGTATATGGATCGATAGGTGGATAGATTTCTTTTCTAATTAACAGATTATCCATCTTCATCACTCTCCAGGTCTTGCACATAATAGGCATTCAAGAAATGCTTGATGATTTGAGTTAAATACTAGAAAAATGGAAATGAGGAGAGGCTAGTCAAATATTGGTGAAAAGGATATTTATGGGGGGCCTAAATGTGACCAGAATTCAGTGTCACTTACATAGTAAATGTCAAGATGCCTCCAGCACTTGGAAATGTAGATATAGAAGTTCTTAATTAATATAATTTAAGCCCCATTTCCCATTCATGACAATCTAATGGATATAACTAAATTGGTTTTCAATATGAAAAATAGAACTTTGATTTTTCTTTTCTTACAAAATCAGAAAATATAATTATTATCTTACTTTATACTTTTGGCAAATCATAATCTGAATTTCTTTTGCCAAGAATTCTTGAAGATTTTAGCTTTAAGCTAAGTGTTCTTATTAATGTAAGCTGTCTTGGTACCCATTAAATATTGAGTGACATTGAAAATAATATTGCCTTCCTGACTAACTGAATTCTTATGCAATCATATGTTTCTGATACTATTAAGAGAAAATCATCTTATAGAGTTATACTGAAAAGCTCTACTTAAATTTTCCCAAATGCTACAAAATCTCTGTATTTTGTAGTAAGAGTGTCTCTAATCTTCCCAAATGACTGTAGTTGTCAGAGTTTTATTTTCAACTTCAATTATTTTAAAAGTAATGCTCTTACTTTCTCCCAAGTTTCAAACTGTGTTTACTTATTCTCTTGAGGACCACCTCATAGTCAAAATGGAGCACTGCTGAACTTAACCCTCCATAGTCCTTATCTACATTTCTTTCCTCACACAGAATTACTCTTAGCTCAGGTCCCCAGACAACTATTAGAGCCTCCTCACTGGACACTAGTTTCTAGTCTCTGTCTTCTTCCATCTTAAACAGAGCTGCCATAGCAATCTACTGAAGGCATAAGTCTGAATATTTCATTTCTAATTCAAGAACCTTTAGTGCCTTTGGTATAATATATAAAATCCTCAGTTTGTCATTTAAAGTCCTGCACAATTTTGTTAAAAAACAAGAAAATTTTCATTTCTTCTTATTCTGAATTGTTCAAAGAAAAATAGAAATAGAGGATGTATGTGAAATATAAATCTCTATTTTATATAGTTTTTAAACAAATATATAATCATTCTAACATACTAAGTTCTATTTGTTGGTGTCTCCTTATGAATTCTATCTTTTGCTCATTTTAAAATGCTTTTATTTTTATTATTTAAATTTTATTTATTTTAAAATGTATTATTATTCTTATTAGCTAACTATATAGTACTTTAAGATCTGCAAAATTTTTTGCATATATTATTTCATTTGATTTTCTAAACAGCCCTAAAAGGGGAATTTATTATTCCCATTTTACATTTGGGAAACCTGAGGCAAACAAAAGCTAAATGTCCATTACATGATGTAATATATTCACTAAATGATGTGATGAAGCTGTCATGTGACATAGCATGTCATCAATATTGTGTTATGTCACCATAGTTATAGCATGTATGTAGTGTATCATTTACTCATCATGGCAGCCTATTATATGATGTAGTCCATCATTCATATGACACGTTTTCTAGTTACATGACACAGCCAAGTACCATATGAAGTAGTGTAATACATCATTTGCCATTTGGATACAGCATGTCCTCACATGACATAGTAGTCCTTCATATGACATGATGAGCCCTTCACATAGCATATGACACTATGTAACATGACTGAATAACAGAACCTTTAGGATTGTGGTAGTTTCTTTGCTAAGTTATTGGAGAGCCAATGCTCTGCTTTTCTCTCTCACATCTTGTCTCCCATTGTCTCCAATTTAAATGCTTCAGTAACTGTTGTTCTAGGACAGGAATGGGCAATTTTTTTCCTACCAAGCCCCATTTGGATATTTATAACATCATTCATGGACCACACAAAATTATCAACTTAAAGAACTCAAAACAATAGGAAGTGGTTGTCACCTGCAGTTGCGTTGACAGGGCCGGACCAAATGATTTTGCAGGCCTTATACTGCCCATTCCCTGTTCTAGCAGATAATTCTAGGATGTCACTGAGAAGACAAAGTTCATATGCTCATAAAGCCCTCCTTCTAGCTAATTAAGGGAAAGAAGGAAACCAAAGCCAAAGTGCTCTCTGCCTTCATGACTCCTCCAGTACTCATCCCTCAGGGGTTTTACTGAAACCTCTAGATCTCTGGTTGCTTAAAATTTTAGTTTCTGAACAGTTTTCTATCTTCTAGAAGGTCCATAGGGGTTGACTAAGTCTCTTCAGCCAATCTGAATACTTTTTCAATGGAACATCACTCCAATTCATCAAAAGCTATTCAAACTTACAGTCTTTGACTGAGACATTCTCACTTAATTAAGGCATTCCTTATGTTGATGATGGTGATTTGATTTGCTTGTAATCTGCATTGGTAGAATGAGTTTCTGTAACTGGGAATTTTCTACCCTGATGAAATCACCTAGTCCTGATTCCTATGTTTTGTATTCCTAGATGCTAGTGGGTGTCTATTAAAAGTTTCCTAATCAGGCTTTACACTTCCAGGAATTAAAAAGCTTCAAAATGCCATTCAGTTGTAATGCACTATTTGCATATGGAAATTTAGTACCAGAAAGAGTATTAACATGCCAAACCTAATTCACTTTCATTTTCAAAAATTTTTTTTGCAATAATCAAAAATGAAACCAACATAGAATTCAAACCACAATCAGTATATATTTATTGACAAGTAAATATTTATTTGCTTAGATGGAAATAATAGCTATTTTCTTCTTCATTTATACAAAGGGCCAGAACAATAGAAGCAGCTGTCAGATTAAGAGTACTACTGTTCTAATCAATTTAATCTCTCTGCTAGAAAGCTCTAGTTACACACCTGTGTGCACAAGTGTGTATGTGTATATGTGTGTGATTGTCCATGGATGAGAAATCATTCCAAATCTACTATTTTGATTAGGGAGTAAAAACTCTTATGTTGGTCTATGTATTACTTTTTGTTTTTTTTTTCCGTTTCCTAGAAATTAAATCGCTGAATTTGACCAGCACACTTCATGACCAATACTATCTTCAGAATTCATCTTGCTCAAGGATGGAGAATATGGAAGTGGGAGGGAATAGGACCAAGAGATCTGGTTTCTCTTCATTAAAACATGTTTTCCAGATTGCTATTATTTATTCAATCATTTCCTCCTTTCTCCTGGCCTCTCTGTTGCCTTACTTTGGGAGGAAATAAGCCTCCTGAAGCATGCATAGGAAGACACTATGCAAAGGGATGCAGTGTATATATTTGCCCATTCATCCATTGCTTTGTAGCATAGCATTAATACCATAGCCAAATAAATGTATCCATCTTTGGTATCCATCACAGAACAGTCACAACCAAAAAGCAAGTGATTTCAAGAATCCCAGAGCACTGTAAACTAAGACAACAATATTGATCAATCCACCTTTATTCTTTCAAATGGCCAGTAAGGAACACCTTAACCTCTTACCATTTTTCACCACCACTTTTACAGGTGTAGCTCTCACTTCACTAACCCAGTTACAGACAGCCAGATATAGAGAACAGAATTTCTCATCCACACCATCTTGGGGTTAACATTAGGATAATATTTAAAGCTGAAAGGGATCTTAGGATTCAGTAGATTCCTGATGTCCTTCCTGATGTGATTAAAATTCTATTGTGGGTACAATTAAAAGAAGCTGGATGGTTCAATAAACAGTTTTAGACTTGGAATACAGAAGATCTGAGTTAAGATCTCAAACATTTCCTAAATTTGAGACACTGGACAATTTCTTTTTCTTCTCTACTTCAGTTTTCTCCTCTGTAAAAGAGATAACAGTAGCCCAGCCTTCCAGGGTTGTTATGAGATCCTTATATGATGGGAAAACATAATGTAATGTATTTTGCAAACCTTAAAGCACTATAAGTGCTAGTTATTTCTGTGATTTCATCAGTGAGATATTCCTGCTGTAGGATTACAGACACTCCTTGAATAGGGCATGTTGGTTTTGATTCCTACAGGCTTACAAGTTAGCCAAAGTTTGTCATATTTTCAGCATGAGCATTTACACCTTGGAAGCCAGAAAACTACAAATCAGGACTTGAATTATTTTTTTGCTATGTACTTAGGTTTAAGAAAGTGATGGATAAAATGTTAGTAACTGACACTAAACTTTTAAAAGTTGGTCCATTTTTGAAAAGCTGATTGTTAACATTTATTAGCAGACTTTTGCCTACCTACCTTCTCTGGAGTAAGAGGACTTGGGTTTGAATCTCTCCACTAAAGCTGATTATGCATATGGTGCTGGGCAAATCACTGACATCCCTGGGCCTCAGTTTTATCTTTTGTCAATTGAGGGGGTCATACTTCTGATGACCCTTCTGGGCCTTCACGATCAGTCTCATCTTGGTGGAACTCTTGTCTGTGCCTTTCTCTGAATCTAGCAGAGAACAGTTGGCCACTATTCCTCAAGACATCCTCTGCTTTTAAATATTTGATCGGGACCAATACAGTTTGGGAGACAGGGTAGTCTAGCATATAGAAAGATAATGTAGGAATTCAGAAGACCTGGATTCAAGTCTAATCTCTAAGTAAGTTGTCAGAGTTGACCACTGCATTGTTGTTGTTGCTGTTGCTGGGTACAATGTTCTCCTGGATCTGCTCATTTCACTCACCATTAGTTCATTTAAGTTTGCAGGTTTTGTGAAATCTGCCTGCTCAACATTTCTTTTTTCTTTTTTTTTTCTGAGACAATTGGAGTTAAATGACTTGCCCAGGGTCACACAGCTGGGACATATAAAGTGTTTGAGGCCAAATTTAAACTCAGAGACTCCTGACTCCAGGGCTGGTGCTCTATCCACTACACCCACTACACCACATCTCTTATAGAAAAACAATATTGCATTACATTCATATCTCACATTGGGGAATGGTTAAACAATCCCCAATAAATAGGCATTCTCTCAATTTCTAAATCCTTACCACTACAAAAAGACAATCCATTTTTTAAGATTATAAATTAGAAGCTAGGAACAAATCTTCAGTGGAGGAAATTTCTACATCTGGATTACCTGAATTACCTTCAAAGTCTTTCCATTAGTATAATCTTAATAAGTATTATATTTTTACTATTATCAGTAATTCATTATTAGACCTAAGAATAGAAAATTTAAAGCCTTTTTCTGTGCCTAATGCTTGTGTGATCTTGGGAAAATTACTTAATTTCTCTGGCCTTGATTTTTTTCATCTATAAGATGAAGGCTTATTCAAAATGACATCTAAGAACTCTTCCATCTGGAAAATTGTGAGTTTATGGTTATCATCTTCCATAAGCAATGTTAGATTTGTTACTTTCCAAATAAGAATGGGAGTCAAAAATTGGGTATATTTTCCAATTTTTTTTTTTTTAGCATTCAGAGTAGCATTTATTGATCATGTAACCTCAAGTCTCTTGACTCCTCTTCATTTTTAAAATGAAGCAAGATTAGTTGCCCTTGAATGTGAGCAAAACAATATAAATGGCAAAGTAAGGTAATGTTCTGGATTTGATTTTATAATGAAAAAAAAAAAAACAGAAAGTTCCCTTCCTGTTATAAAAGCCAGTATAGCATATAATATGTGGCACACAAAAAGGAAAAAAAAATTCATGCAAGATCTCATAATTCAGTGAAAATACATTTTAATAAAACTAAAGCTGTAAGTCATGAAATACATCTCCCTAGAAAATTCCACTTAATCCTTTGGACCTTATACTTAGTGACTTATTACCAAATATTACTATTAAAACTTCACGCCCTAACCTTCAATCTACTGGTAGAGGTTTTAATGTTATTTTTTAAAAAAGAATTTATCACCCCATGGATTAATCTAATGCTAGAACATTAATCTTATAAGACAAATACTTTTAAAGGTTTCCTAAAAAGTTTAATTCTTATTATTAAACTTTGTCTAGTCTGCTGGTACAACTTTTAAAATCAACATAAAAAAGTTCAGGGGAGAAAAGCAAACCATACTCCACAAAATAAAAACATATTTGGGGAATACAGATACTGAAGAATTGTATATGAATTCAATGGTGCTAATGTTTTAATTACTGGAAAAAGCAGGTCATTTGTGACTTTGCTCTGCAAAAATGGGTCTGTTTTTGACTCGTTTGCTCCAGACATTTTTTTCCTCTTTGTAATGCTCTACAATTCTGTATAATTCCTGAAATTCTTGTGTGTGTGTAAAATCATAGTTTTATTCTTCCTCATGGTGGTGTCCCGATTTACTCTATAAAACAACTCATCCCCTTTCTCATAACCACACAGTAGCTTATGCTGAGTAAAGCTTGAATACATGAAATGAAATCATTTGTTGCTTCTAGGAACATCTTTATCTGAACCCTAAAGTCTTCAGAATTACAAAAAAATGCTGGTAGAATGAAACCATTTTGGGTCACTGTTCAAGCATCATTTTTCGGTTCAAGCATTATAATAAGAACTAAATATTAATAACACATACTGTAGTAACATGTACAAAGACAAAAGCATTGGTTCCTTGGCTCTGCTCAGTACCACACCTGCAATTCCCCTTCCATAAACACAACCAAATTCAACATAAATAATATTCTGAGTCAGGATTAAAATGTATAATTTTATGATCAAATTATAATCTTCATTGTTTGTGATATGATAATATTAATGCACACTCTGTCCATCCATTCATTCACTTTCCTTCAATCTCTATATTAATATATGCATAGAGTAAACATTTATTAAACATCTACATTTTAAAAGACACTTTGCTATGTACTGTGGATACAGTTAAGTTGTCATAGACACTGCTGTCAAGGAATTTATAATCTAATACTGTATTTCTTATACTAAATAAGGTTGCGAGGAATGAGGAAGAAAATGTACGTGGTGTGATGATTATAAATTTTTTTCTATTAATGGACCAACATGGCTATTGAAAATTTTTTAGAAAACTTAACTTCCTAAATTATAAATTGCTGATTTTCCAAGTCTTAATTTTTGGGGCATTTTTTTGAAACTTTAAAGATATTTTCAAAAAGAATGTTTAAAATGATAGTCAAGGATAGCCCATAAGGTCTCATCTAACCCATCAGGAATCTACAATATAGAACAAAGTAGTAAATTTCAGCTATACTTATGCATCTCTGACATATTCTTTCTATGGAAAACAGCAATTGTCAAAAATAGGGAAGGTCACCTAGCTCTAATGAACTGGATGACAGGAATTCAGGGAGCAAGGGTTCCAGCTGCTCTTAGAGGTTTGTGTATGGGAGGGCTTGACTAGAAACTAATACAGACCAAATGGCCTATAGTAATGGGAATGTTCTTAAGAACTTATGTCTCCAGCCACAAATATCTTGTCCTTATGGTATTATATAGTTTGTCTTTCTCCCCCTTTCTGGAGGTGACAGGAAAGAGCAAGAGCAGGCAGACTTCTAGCTGCCTACAGCCATCTTTCTTGTCTCTAAGGAATGAGGAACTCTCAAACTGGTTTTCTTGTTATTTTTCACACATAATACTCTGTAAAGGGCTGAAACTCTGAGTTGATGCACTGGAGTTGGACAACTGAGCACTGAAGGCTAATTACCGATTGGACACTACTCTAATAGCATATGCTTGGAAAATGGCCTTTCCCATTATTCTGCACTGGTTCGATCTTTTGGTGTATACAGAGAATTGTGGGAAGGATTAGGGGATGGAATAAGACAAGCCAGAGTCACTTTAGCAGTAGAGAAGGAGAAGGAAGGTAGTGGAGATCCTGTGTCCATTCCCTTCACTTCTACCCCTAAAGACCAAGAATAAAGACCAAGGACTTTTGCTTATCCTGACTCCAGCTAATTCTAAGGTATCCAGGGTGCTAACTCGGTCTTCACAATACTCCATTTCTCATTTCCTCCCCTTTGTACTAGCTGTTTCCTGTACCTATAATGCACTTCTCTTCATTGCCACATTTTAGAATTTCTAGTTTCCTTCATAGTTTAAGTTGATGTTACCTCTTATACAAAGCCTTTCCCAATCTACCTAGCTATAAATTCCTCCCCCTAGAAAAACCTTGTATTTATTTTGTCCTTAGATATTATATGAAAGTAAGTATAGAATAGTAGATAGAGAGCTGACCTCAGTATTGGGAAGTCCACCTCTGACACATATTGATTATTTCACCCAGGATAAATCACAACTTCCCATTGTCATAGGAAGCTTTCTAAGACTAATAATTGAACTTCAGTGGAAGTTACTTATACCAATGAAATCCCAGGCCTAGTCAAAGACAGAAAAAAAATTGTATATCATTATATATGTATATTTTGTCTAACCCAACTTCTTTCTCCCTCTCTCCCTCCCTCCCTTCCTTCCTTGCTTGATTCCTCCCTCCTTCCCTCCCTCCCTCCTTCCTTCCTTCCTTCCTTCCTTCCTTCTTTCCTTCCTTCCTTCCTTTTTCCAGCTATTAATTTTTCTTTTGCCACCATCTGTTTTGTACAATTTTTTTTCATCAATAACTTCTTTAGCATATAGCTCCAAAACTGATGGGTAGACATGGTTTCACAGTGCTTATTATATGTCATATGGTTTTCCAAAAATAATAGGAAATTATTTCATATATCATATTAAAGTTTTTGAAGCACTTTACACACACACACACACATATAATTTTATTTCTCTGATTGTCAATTACCTTGAATTACTTTTCATGTGGCTATTGATAAAATGATTTTTATTCCTATGAGAATTGTCTATACCAAAAAAAGGATTAAGTATTAAATCTGTTGTATAACATTATAGAAAGACCACTTGGCCTAGAAAGGAAGACATGAATTCAAGTCCTAGTTCTTCTGTTTTGAAATCCAATCTGAGCCTCAATTTTCTTGTCTATAAAATGAATATAATAATACTTACAACATTTTTCTCAAAAGTTTATCATGGACAAAACAAAATGTAAATGAGTTCTAATTATTTTAGTCCACAAGTCTGGGTTTTAGTGGGAAAACTATTTAATATAGAGAATCAGATAGTATTGTTGCAATTTTACTACTATTCTGCTGTTTTTAAAGCTTTGTAAAAAAGCCAACTCTCTTTTGATGATGAAAGAATTAGATCAATGGAACCATCCTGATGCATGTGGGAACAGCTTTTCTTCGTCAAGACCTGGGTCTTGTCTGATCTAAAAAACTGGAAGATGGATTAATGTTTTTTTTTTCCTTCTTTTATTTCCCTCTGTGTTAGTTCCTTATGATTTTGCCTGCCTGGATTACTTGATTTTGTATTTATAGCCATTATCACAAATAGCATATATTTGTGTGTGTGTGTGTGTGTGTGTGTGTGTGTGTGAGAGAGAGAGAGAGAGAGAGAAAGAGAGAGAGAGAGAGAGAGAGAAGGAGGGAAGAAGAGGAGACAGAGAAAGGGAAGGAGGAAAAGGCAGAGAAAGAGTGACAGAGAGAAGAAAAGAGGAGGTAGAGAGAAAGAGAGAGAGATACAGAGAGAGAAGGATTCATAGGATTCATTTCTTTATTTTCTAGCAATTATTTATTGAATACTTACTATGTTCAAAAAAATACCTGACACTTAAGGATAGATAAAGATGAAAATTGATGGCATAAACTTCTCTTAACTCTAATTTAAATTTATAATAATTATCATTATTTTTTTTATCACAAACATATTCTTTTTGTCATGTCCCTGGTTATCAACCTCCATTTATAAAAGGTGCAGTAACTTTGATATATTTTTGCCAATTCCAAAAGGTTTTAATGGCATTTGAAATGGACAGTCTGGTGCAGCCAGCTGGAAGCTGTCAATTTCAAAATATCACAAGACAAGAAGAAAAAGGAAGACATCTTGGCAAAAACATTTCACAGTATGCCATTTAAGCTTGAAAATACTGGCACCATCCAAATATTACATCATATTTTTACTTTCTCTTTTCCTTGGGAATACAAAGAAAAAATAGTTATTACCTTGAGTTAAAATAAACTATGATGAAAAATCACTAGCATTTACCTATTAATAAAATAATCTTTATCTTATGTTAGCATAAGCTGAAAATAAGTTTTCACCTTATTCGCTTTCAAAATGATAGTAATCACTATTACTGTGGATTACCTACTTAGAAAAATGATTAGAAAAAATTATTACTATAGTTTGTGAAATCATAAAATATATTGTTTGTAATTTGCCCCCAAATACAATATCATAGATTTAGCCTACATCACAGGGATATTAGAATCTTTTACTTTTGGCAAAACATATGAAGCAAATCTATGAGACTTACAAGGAGAGGGCATATTATTTCATTTTAGGATGGAAAAAGAGAAGCCTATCAAGACTGTTTGCCAAATGTTGTATTTCAATTCAATTCAGTATCCATAGTCAGTATATATATCATGAAATCAAAGCATATTTTTAAATGTTGTGATTCATATTAGTGATCTCCACTCTCAAAATTGAAGTAATCATTCACTTCCTTGCTAATTAGCCTTAAAGCTTTATTTAGAGGAAAGTAAAAAGTTTTAAAGTTCAAATGATTGAATTAAATGGAGGGAAAAACCTGATCAGTTTATAAAAGTTGTCATACTATACATTCATTAATGTAAATGAAAATAAAATAAAAATCATTTTGTCAAAAAATGTGTTCACAATTGTGTTCAATATTCTTAGGAGTCAAAATAAAACAATGGTCTAGAATCTCAGAGAAAGGAATCATAACATATTGAAAAGTGGCAATGTGATCATTTTAAATGCTTCATAGCTGTGATGTGTTTGTTAATATGAAAAAAATAAAGCCTTACACAGTAAGGCATTTTCCAAAATGTTGGCTCTTTCCACTTTCATATTATTTGTCTAAAGAGCAAATTTCTCCCATGATTTAATTTAATTTAAATTGTTCAACTAACAAAAATACATCTTCTCTCCTTCCCAATTCATTGAAACAAACAAAATCAAAATAAATCATTGTAACAAATATGCATAGCAAATCTAAATTCTCTCATTAGCCATGTACAAAAACATGTCTTATTCAACACCATGAATCTATCATCTATTTTCTCTAGGCTTTAAAGTTAGGTTTACCTCAAATCTAAAACTATGACTTATAAAACTCATAAATCACTGTCTAAAACTATTTTTTCCCTAGGATCTCTTTCAATATTTGAACTCCAAGTTACTAAACTAATATAACTTATAGTTTCCTTAGGTAAAGAACCACAGGTCCATTTCTATATGAAATATTGATTTAAAACTTTCTCTGTTCAATTTTGTGATTATTTTGATTAGATGATCAATGATTGATTTAAATAACTAAAGGGCAACTCATTATCAGATTTACTCCCAAAACAATGTGAATTTGATGGCTGCTTTAGAGGGATCTGTGGGACATCAATGTATTTAAATTCTTTCAAAATGCTTTTTTTCATAAGTCTATCAAGGTACCAACCTCCCATTCCAGTCGATGGAAAATTTCAGAATTATAATCATTTCTCTATGTTAAGTAATGGAAGCAAAAATTTTCTTCTCCACTCCCAACCCCAACCTCAACTCCCAACTCCACTCCCAACTCTCAACCTGTGACAAAAATCTGACATTAAGGCCTGACATTAAGGACATAGGAGGCCTTAGTTATAAGTTAAGTTGAATTAGTTTTATTTAGTTAGTCCTTAACTAGTTTATACTTTATCCAATCAATTGCCAGGTATTGTCAATTACAACTTCCCAACATCTCTCATTTATTATTCTCTTTTTATCTATTCAATATGGCAACCATTTTAGTTCATGACTTTATCATCTCTTTCTATTCTACTTTAATGATCTCCTAATTGTTCTCCCAATCTCCAGTCCCTATCTTCTCCAATATATCATCTGCACAGCTGTCAAAATGACATTCTTACAGGAGTTCTCTACCACATCCCTTGCTTGCCTTCTCCAGAAATTTCAGTGGCTCCCTATTGCATAGAGGATGAAATACAGACATATTTGTGGGGCATTTAAAGTCTTTCACATCAGGGTCCAATCTATCTTTCAAGGTTCATTACATGTGAATCAGTTTCTTGTACATTTTATATTAACCAAACTGATCTATTTGTTGTTTCTTGAATATGATGTTCCATCTACCCTCTATGTCTGGAATTGAAATGTTTTTTCCTCCTCATCTTTGCCTCTTTACTCTCCTACGTCACTTCAAGATTGAATTCAAATGCTACCTCCTACAAGAGGCCTTTCAGGATTTTTAACATTCCTAGTGTTTTCCCAAAAAAACTCTTTGTATTTACTTATATGTAATCACATCTCCCACTCCTTTCTCTCCCAATAATACACCTCTTCCTAGATAAATACACAAAGATATATAAAAAAACCCATAGATATACACACAATTCAAGTTCAGTGAAGATAGAGACGACTCTTTAATGGGGGGGTGGGAGGGAAAGGTAACTTAGTAGGTCGTAAATATTTGTTTTTATTTTTATTTTTTGAGGCAATTGGGGTTAAGTGACTTACCTAGGGTCACACAGCTAGGAAGTATTAAATGTCTAGGTCACAATTGAACTCAGGTCCTCCTGATTTCAGGGCTGATGCTCTATCTACTGTACCACCAAGTTGCCCCTAAATACTTATTAGATGGAATTGAACTGTATTTTTAAAGGAGAGAAATCAGATGTGAATCTATCAGCTCAGATCACTATTTCATATTAAGCAGAGCACAATTGTCCAGGGTTCAACAAGGGCATCAACAAAGGAAGATGTGCTTCCCCCCATCCCCTTGGAGTGCTAATAGGCCTTTGGCAGTTGACAAAGAAATATGAGACCAATGATCCAGGAAGGTAAGGTCCAGAACTGTGGTGTACTCATAATGAGGCTAGGGATAGCCATTCTTGATAATTTAAATTAAGTCCTAGCCTTATCCTATTTCTTCTCTTATTATGCAACATTTGTTTTTCTCAACAATTAAATTTGTTAGATTCTGACCCATGAATGGACCTTCCTACCTCCCATCTATCCCTTCTCCATTGCTTTCTAATATAATTTGTGACTCCCCTATAAAGCAATCAGTTCATTAACAAACATTTACTAAGTGCCTACTATGTTCCAGGAGGTACATGAAATGAGACAATCAACAGACTATTTAAGCACCTACTGTGCTAATGCAAGCAATACAAAAAGAGGCAAAAGACTTTTTCTGACTTCAAGGGTCTTACAAATTGTTGGGGAGACAATATATGCAAACAAGCTATGTATAGGATAAAGAGGAAATAATTAACAAGACAACCAAGACAGCTTCTTATAAATAATAGGATTTTATTTTTAAGGAGTTTACATTCTTTATTTTTAAACCAAAGAGATTTCTATGGTTCCATAAGACCCAATGAATAGAGCTTAAAAGCCTGGTTCCAGTATTCCAAGTCTTTCTTAAACTAGCTCTAAATTACCTCTCTAATTTTATCTCATAAAATCTCCCAAACATGTTCTGCATTTTAACTAAACTAAATTTCTTCTTTATGCCTGTTTTGCCATGTTTCAGTTGGGAAAGACATCTATTCCCCATTTTCTATTTTTTGAAGCCCCTGCTTTTGAGGTACTCTTCTATAAAGCTTCCCCTCCCTTCCCTCCTCCTCAGTAATTTGTCTGGTTCTGCTTTGCCCTTATTAAATTCTACTTCATTTAATATTTATTTGTGTGCATGTGCATGCTGTATTAAAAAGTACAGATTAGACTATAAGCTATTTTAGAGATCATGTTATTTTTGCATTATTATTTTTTTAATCCTTAGGCCTAGAACAATGCCCTGAACTATAGTTACCTATTATTTACTGAACTGAATGCCATGGTATCATTAATACTGCTTTGCCTCTGATCCTTCCTGGACTAGAGGTTTGCCAATGTGGTAATTGATTCTTCCTTACTTCTTTCTACTGGCTGCCTCACCTCTTTGCTTTTCCTCTCCCACAAATTGAAGCTGTCTCAGTGCTGAAATCCCTTTCCTGCCTGTTCCGAAATGATAACATTACATCCCACAAAATCTCTCCTGGAGTCAGAGACTTGGACTTGACCTAGGTCTTCTGGGAAAGACAGGAGGGAACATGGTAAGATCAAGGACAACATTTTTTCGACCATTCTTATGATTTCTTTAACAATCAAAATAAAGGCCAGACCACATCACCAATGAATATTTACTGAGTGCAGGGCACCCAACCTGACAGAGACCTCAGATAGTTCAATTCTGCCTTGCCAAAATGCTCTCAATAAACTTATTCGCTGCAAGTATAGCCAAGAGGGACAGAACAAAGGCATTGTAGTTGAAGATTTATTACAGACTAATATAGTCATTTGCATTCTCCATTCACAAAAGGTTACTTAACATTCTATATGTTGTAATTGCCACCATCCTAGATAATGGTAATAGTTATCTATCAAGCTTTATCTTTTTCTCCTTCTCATCTATTCTTCAATCTATTGATAATACAATCTTCCTTAAGTATATAGTCATGTCATTCCTGTGCTCAGAATCTTACCATGGCTCCCTATTACTCTCCAATATAGTTAAAATTCCTGAGAGGAACATTCAAGACCTTCCACAGTCCAGTGCCATTACTCTCTTCCAGTCTTATTTCATACTATTCCCTTCCATGTTCCTAAAATTCTAGGCAATTAGAGCTATGATTCCTACTTTTTTTTTTTTGTTCTAAAAAATGCCTGAATTTCTAACTGTCTTTAAGCGTCCCATGTAAATGGCAGCTTCTCTGAGAAGAGTCCTTGATTCTTCAGTCAAATTGCACATTTTATGTAAAATAGAAAAGACCATCTTAAATAATAACAGAGAGGGAGAGTAACTTAATGGAGAGAAAGACGAGAAACTGAGATTGAGGCTATCATATTATTCTTTCTGGCTGTGTAACCCTGGGAAAGTCATGTCACATATCAACGCCCCATCTAATGATCTACAGTGAGTAATTTACAGATAATAATAATGTAAAATAACTCACATTTATATAGCACTTACTATGTTTCAGGCACCGTGTTAAGCACTTTACAATTATTATTTCATTTTATCCTCACAACAACCCAGGGAAATAGGTGCTACCATTATCCATATTTTGACTTGTCTCAGGATTAGAGTCCAGAAGTATCTGGGATGGGATTTAAATTTAATTTTCCTGACTCCAAGTCAAATGAGCTATTCACTATTTGTGTACCTTAACAGATTTGAACATAATAATAAAAATAATGATATAAAATAAAGTGACACAATGAAAAACAATCTTGCTTAAACAACTTGTAAGAACAACAAAAGATTTTTACTGTAAAAAGTGCTGAAAGACTATCTAAAGTATATGGAGAAAAATTTTGTATTCATTATTTTTCCATTATAGGGGGTCCTTATCCATAGATAAACACCTAATGAGAAGCAGCATGAACATCAATCAGATTCCTTGATGATAAGCAGGGGATAAGAGTCACATGTACTATGTGAAGCTAGTTGATGCTGTGGATAGAACCTTGGGTTTAGAGTCAGGAAGACTTATTTTCCCCGAGTTCAAATCTGTACTCAGACACTTAATAGCTGTGTGATTCTAAGCTAGCCACTTAATCAAGTTTAATCATCTGTAAAAAGAGCTGGAGAAAAAAATGGAAAACCACTTCCAGTACCTTTGCCAAGAAAACATCAAATGAGATCATGAAGAGCTAGACATGACTGAAAACAATTGAACAACAACAATACAATATTAAGGGATATTAATCCAGTGAGGAGGCCTTTGTAACATATTTTATAATTTTCCAAATTTCACTGTTATCCTTAGACTTCAATTTGTATCTCCTCATTGCAGGGTTTAGTAGAAGATTCGGTTACAAACAAGGAAGGTGCTTCCCTGTGGTAGGGTAGCTCAGGCTTTGAGGACCTGGCACATTTGTGGCTTTTCCTTGTTTTTAATTTTTTTAAAAATCTAACTTGAATTCTATCTAGTACAAATTCAGAGATTTCTGTAGTAGGTACTCAAAAGATATTTGTTGAATGAATGAATGAGCAATTGAAAATAAACGCTGGTTCAGGCTCTCATTGTTTTATGTATGGACTACTGTAATACCCTTCTGATTGGTCTCCCTATCTCTATTTTCTCCTTACTCCAGTCTTCCCTTCTCTCAGCTTCCTGAAATCTTCCTGGCACTGTGTTAAGTAATCTTCCTGAAATTCTATTCAAAACATCATATTCTAATAGCTCTTTATCAACTCCTGAATCAAATAGAAAATATCGTTTGCCTAGTAAATATCAACTTGTTGAATTTTCTGAAAATAGTTTGGCCTTTTTCCTTTCTTTCTTTCTTTTTTTTTTTTTTTTTTTTTTTTTTGCCAAAACTTCAATTAGTGTTCTGGGAAATTTGAAATTACAAATTGAAAACAAGAATTGATCCAAGCCTGTAGAACTAAATCTTCCCCATTTGAGCACACACTATTTTTTCTCTTCCTCTGACCATATCTCAAGTTTCAAAGCCATTGGCTATAGCTCGATTAGTGCCTGTAAGAGATTCCACCACCTGTCTCTGGAAACAGCTAAAGCAGCACCATCTGGTGCACAGCATGTGGGGCCCATGAATCGGGGCATGTTTGCAGAGTTCTGTACTTGCTCTCTAGAGAAAACTCTGACACAACAATTGGACAAAACCTTTACAATAACTCTATAAAGATCTCTCCTAAGCATTTTAGGGCTGCTACCAACCCTCTCTGCTTTTCCCAAATGATCTTATAACCTTTTTCCAGCATTCCTTCCCAGGCTGGGAGTGCAAAGTGTGTTGGATTTGAAATCAGAAGACTCGGACTTAACTCTCAGCTCTGATTCTAGCTTTATGACTATGGGAAAATCACCTAATCTCTATATCTCAGTTTCCTCATCTGAAATATGGGCATACTATTACTTGTAGTATCTCTTTTTTGCAAGTTGTTTTAAGGTTTATTATAACACTATTATTATTAAGAAATATGCCACATATTGGTAGAGACTATTTTAAAAAGTACAAGTTGCAATTCTAAACAGCCAACCAGATTAAATCTAGTTTTTTTATTTCTTCCACATCGTCCTCCACTTTTCCACCTGGTAAAATGACTATATTTTTGGAGCAATGAATAAAATGTTGAATGAGAACAGGAAGGCCTGGGTTAAAATCCTGCCTCTGACATTGTTGTGTGACCCTAGGCAAACCATTTAACTAATTTCAACCACAGTTCCCTCATGTGTAAAATGTGATAATAAAAACACATACTTATAGAGCTGTTGTGAGGAACAGTAGAGAGAGAAGTAGGTAAAGAGATTACATCAAAGCACCATATAATTGGTAGTGATTATTATCTTATTAAGCTTTCCCTCAAACACTTTTTTTCTCAAATTTTAGACTGTTGCTTTGTTGTTCATTCAATCTATTCCACCTTGTGATCCTGCTATTTGTTATTAGTGTAAACTGTACATTACAAGAGGACAAGTAGCATGTTTTATTTTATCTTTATATCCCTCTCTTACAAATTTGCACATGATACCAATTTAATGTTTAATTCAATGGAATAATGAAATATTACTAAGATGAAATGATATAATATGAAATAGTGACAATTTCAGGTCCAGTGTAGGGGGAGAGTACAGTTGTGTCAGAGGTTGGAACACTGGAGGCTGGTTCCAGTCTTAGTGCTGCCACTAGCTAATGTGATTTTGACCAAGTTATTCACTTTTCTTGGGTTTAGTTTCCTCTTATATAGAACAAAGAAGTTGGATAGATGTTTTTTTAAGTTTATTTGCAGCTTTCTGATTCTATGAATTTCAAATGATTACATTCAATCATCAAAATGTTTATATAGAGTACAGTATGAAAATATATTTGGAATTAGGGATTCAAATCTGTGTTCTGTCACAAGTTTATTGATCTTGGACACGTCATTTGATTTCTACTTTTGTATTGCCATCACTTAACATGGTGCCTGGATATAGTGGGTATTTGAAAAATGTTTATTTATTGATTTTTTTTTTTTTGTTTCTAGTTGCTCAGTTTTCTCAACTACAAAATGAGGTGGCTGGACAAAATGACCCCCAAAGTCCCTTCCCTATTATTCTCGGTTTTGTTGAATCCCTGATCTCATTGGTAATTGATCTCATTATTTCCTTCTTTTGTAGAGAACAACTTATGTCTAGTCTCATCTTATATGCATGAAACATTAACAGAACAATGTGATAGCTTCCATGTTGGGGGATGGATTTTTCAATGAGTGGGCTTTATTTTTAAAAATGCTTTTTCATTTTCCCTAAGTTCATTTCCACTGCATTTTTATTATATACCTATGAATTTATTTTTTTGTCCCTAGCCAATAATCTAAGTTCTGGTGAATTAATTTTTTTTTCCAAATTGGGTTAAATCCCCTAGAAAACAATGCTTTGTTTAGGAATAATCATTACATTTTTAAAGTGGGGTTGGGGGGGGAGCGAAACTGCATATGACTCTATTTACTTCTAGACCCCTGCATGAGCTCCTGTGTTATAATGGTTTTTAAAATAATAGCTTTAGCTCTCATTTCAAGGCAAGGCTGCCTCTGTTTTTCCCATCTCAGCTTTATGTCTGAGCGATTTGTGAATTGTAAACAACAATCATTTTTTAATGTTCTTAGGGAAATGTGTTGGCTGCATTTCAAGCCTTTTATGTATTCTCATCATGATGTTATCTGTAATTAAGCTTAAGATAATTAACATTTTCCTCAAAATCGGTATCTCTATATCTTTTCGCCTTGTTTGTTACAGAACATTAAATTGAATTTAGCACTGCTTTCAATGTGTCCTAGAAAATGATTGTCCCCATTACTGAAGGTCAACCAAGTTTTAATTTTTCCCCTCCATGTAAATGATAAGTAGTATTGGGTACAGGAATGTACCATTTAATCCAATATTCTACTAGGGTGAAAGAATAGGAAAGAAATTGGTTTTAAACAGAGGCATAATTCCTTTTGCATATAAGGCATCTCAGAAGAAATTCTGAACGAATAATGAACAATATGCTTTGCAATCCTGGTGATTCAAGGGCTGAAGGCCAGGAGTGCATTTAGCACTCTTGGGTAATGCTTCATTGAATGCCTCCAGGTGCACTTTTACAGTTAAGGAGCATATCTAAGGCAGAGTCAATTCATCTGCCTTTTAGGAATACTTATAATATGAACTTATAAAGTGCTCATGCAAACTAGTTATTGTTCTGTGTTATAAAACATTAGGAAAAAATAAAAACTATGATTTAGTTAGATAACACATTTTATTGTACCAATTTATTCTTGGAATCATGGTCTTGGATCTGGAAAAGACCTTGGTTATCATCTAGCCTGAATTCCTCCTTTTACAGATGAGGAGACTGAGGTAATCTAGTTCAGCTCTTTCATTTTGCTGAAGATACGAAGGTAATCAGAAGGAAAGGGACTTGTTCCAAATCACACAGGTAATAAGTAGCAGGGGGGTAGATTTGAACCTAATAAGCAGATCATCTGGCTATGATTTACTCTGCCATTCAAATTTCTGCATCAACCCTTCTCTCTTTTTTCTGGATAAGAATAATAATAAGAACCTCTGAGAATAGAGGCCAATCAAGTGATGATATATTAGGGAGGACATATTTGTCGCGTATAGTAGAACAATATCTTTTCTTATGATAACAACCAATTCTGGTCTCAAGCCTAGCTGCTTAATGTAAGACCTGATCAATAAAAAAAAATCTGAAATGAAATTATCAATTACTTTTAAATAAAAGAGAAAAAACTTGCATATGAAGGTTTTGATGAGATCAGTATTCTAATAACATATATCTACAGGTAGAAGAGACTCCAAAAGGCTTTTAATCAAACCATCTCATTTTAAAAATGAAGAAATCGAGGCTTAGACAGGTGAAGTAATGGGATATTCTACGAATTAGCAATATCCCAAACCAAAAATGCCTTATTCTTTCTCTGCCTCTTTCTGCCTCTGAATTTCTCTCTCTCTCTGTATGTATGTATGTATGCATGCATGTACGGGGGAGAATTTATACAATACCTACTATGTGGTAAGCACAGTTTTATAAATATTATTTTTAAACATTACCTCACATAGATGTTGGAAGATATGTGTATGTATGTATGTACTCATCTTGTGTTTACTTATCTATGAATATATTGTTTCTGCTAGTAAAATATTAAATTTCTTGAGAGAGGAGACATTATTTGTGTTTGTAATCCCCTCACCCAGTTTAGGCAGCCAAAGTGCATGCTTAATAAATTCTTGTTGATTGATATTCTTAAAGAATCAGTGGAAGAGCATCCTAACAACAACAAAATTTCATTGATATATTACTTTTAAAAACAGAAAAAAAGCTGCCCACTTATGGAGAACAGGTATATGCTATTCAAAAACTGAGTAACATTTGCACTATTTTTATTAGGCATCTGAGACTTTCAAAATCACTTTGGAAGGAGAACATTGAAAATGAGAAATACTGAAGGAAGGAGTGGGAGAAATGATTTGCCTGGCTAGGCAAACTAAATGTTCATAAGGTAAATAACATTTATTTATGAATGTAAAATACATGCTGCAAGTTTTTAATTAAATTGCTATTTCTAAGCCTTGAGTTAAAGTGAAAATTCTGCAAAGGAAACTATAAACAATTTCCAACTGCTTTAATTACAATTCAGAAGTATTTATTCATCATTTATTCATTACACAAATGTTTAGTGAGGTCCTATGTTCAAGGCCATATGATAGGCTGATAGCAAATCAGAATAAAAGGTAAATAAATCTGAATTCCTGGCCTCAAGAAGCTTGTAGTCTGGCAGGGACAATAAAATGTGCATTTAAATAACTATAATACAACAAAATCAATTATAATTTATTGTATGGAAGGTAAGTGATTAAGAAAAGTCAGAATTGAGGGCTATGAAATTTGGAAAGGGAGTGAAAGCCACTAGAAAGATTTTTATTTGGGAAAAGACATGGTGGTCTTGTGTGGGGACCCTAACTATATATAAATTCGCTCAGTGCAAGAGCCAAAGCCCACATCTCCTATGCTTTCTTTTTTTCCATGCCCAACAATGTTCATTATGGTGTTTTATACAGAATCCACATTCAATACACATTGTTGACTGACTACTAAGCATCCATAAAGAAATAATAAACTCCCTTAAAAGTCAGGCCTCTGGCAAAAATGTCCTCTGGGACATTGTTGGCCAGTCACAGTAATCTAATCAGAGAGTAGTTCCAACAACAGAACCACTTCACTAAAAATACTGTTAAGCCTTCAATATAGCTCCATTTCCAAAGGAAGAAAGCAGGCTTCCTACTAATAGACCAGAGTTATATCTTCAAACAAAGCCCTGGAAGGGAAAACAGATGAAGGACAGAAGATTAAGTTGTGTGCAAACTCAAAAGAGGGGAAAAATATGACAAAGTTTTGGGCAGTACAGCTGGAAGATAATATTTCTGGGAAGCCCTAATTAAAACCAGGGCTCTCAAAATCATTGTGATTTTGGCTCAGAGTGTTTTCAAATAGGAAGGAACTTAGCAATCACCTAGTCTAACTCTTTCATTTTATAGATCAGGGGAAGTAGTCCCAAAGAGAGGAAGGGATTCACCTAACACTACACAATTAGGAACTAATAGAGCAAGGATTTGAAACAAGATTCTCTCTCTAATGTCCTAGGTATCTTTGTACTACATCAGGTTTCTGACTCATCAACTAAAGGACTAAACAGAAATGTGTAGAGCCAGATGTGCTTTAAAAAAAGAGATTGTTTCATTTCAAAAGACTTCTACACATTTGTTTTGGGACCAGAACCAGAAAATACATGGTACAATCTTCCAAAATGCTGCTATAAAAAAATAGAAGTGAGCAACCAAAAGAACTATTCTCAGATAATTTTGCCAATCAATTTTGCAGATCTTAGTTCAGTTGAAATTAGGTTTAAAATAACTAACATGAGTCATGAAGTCAAGCTTTAATAGAAAAAACTGAAACAAGCAAATGATATTTGATTTAGACATTGAAAGAATATACTATTACAAGATGTAAAATGGATAATTTGATCACATCAAATTAAAAAAGATTTTGCACAAACAAAATAAATGTAGCCAAGATTAGAAAGTAGGAAATGGAAAATGATTTTACAGCAAGTTTCTTTATTTAAAGCCCTCATTTCTCAAATATATAGAAAACAATTAAATTTATGAGTATTTCCTTCACTGACAAATGGCCACCTAGCTGCCCTCACTATTGGTAAGGGAAACACAAATTAAAACAAATCTGAGGTACCACCTTATACTTAGTAGATTGGTTGATATGACAGAAAAGAAAAATGACAAATGTCGGAGGGAACACAACAAAATTGGGATACTAATGCACTGTTGGTGGAGTTGTGAACTGATCCCACAATTTTGCAGAGTAATTTGAAACCATATTCAAAGAGTTGTAAACTTGTACATATCCTTTGACCTAAAAATATTACTATTATGTCTGTACCCCAAAGCGAGCAAAGAAAAAGGACCTTTATGTACAAAAATATTTGTAGTGGCAAAGAATTGAAAAAGGAATGGATTCCATAATTTGGGGAATGGTTGAATTAAGTTATGATTATGATATAATACTATTGTGCTATAAGAAATGACAAGTGAGATGATTTCAGAATAATTTGGGAAGACATATAAATTGATTCAAAGTGAAATGAGCAGAACAAGGAGAACACTTTAAACAGTAACAGCAATATTGTACCATGATCAACTGTGTATGACAGTTATTCTCACCAATACAATGATCCAAGACAATTCTAAACTACTTAATAATATAATTATTAATAATTAATAATTCATTAATAATAATGAATAATGTTATTTATTTCCAGAGAAAGAACTGATGGAGTCTGAATATAGATTGAAGCATATTTTTAAAAATTTGTCTTTATCATTCTTTGGTGTTTTTATTTTTGTCTGCATTTTCTTTTCCAATATGGCTAATATTGAAATGTTTTACATGTATAATCTATATCAAATTACTTTTTTTTCTCAAGGATGAGAGTGAGAGGAGAAGGGAGAAAATTTGGAAGTAAAATGCTTTTTTAAAAGAATGTCAAATTTTTCATATGTAATTGAGAAAAAAAAACTAACTAAAAAAGAAAAAGCATACTAATTGAAATAAAGGTAAAAAGCATTTCACTATAATTTCATCAACCTAGTCAAATAAGCAAAATTATAATCTGAAGGACTTGTCTCATCCAGGTTTTTCCATTGATATAGTCTGGCTATTTATAACCATTCTGACTTCAGTTTTTTATCTTGGTAATTTGAATCATTGTATGTCAAATTGATTGTATGACATGGGAGACAGTGGCACAAGACTGCTCAGCACGGTGTGCTCTCATCAGAGAAGGTGCTGTGCTCTTTGAGCAAAACAGAATTGAATTAGCTCATAGGAAACATGAGATGTACAAAGTTAGACAATTCATCCCAAATGTTCATAAGACTATTTGTGTCTGACCTTTGGCAGAACATTTCAAGCTTACATTAGTCTAATCAGTCACAGTTGGGACATTAACTTGACTCTAGCATAGTCATGTCATTTTGGTTCTTTTTGAGAATGAAGGTAAACAACCAACCATGTCAAACTCATATCAGTGAATACAAAGATACTGAAATGTGAAAATTAATAAAAGATCTATATCTAAAATCAGGGAGGTAGAAGAGCAAGATCAGTGGCCAGGCAGTGGAAATCTATGTTTTAGTCCCAATACTACTACTAACTTTCTTTGTATTATAGGAAAAATCATTTTCTTCTATGATGGAGCTAGGTGGTGAGTGGCTGGATCTCTGGATCTGGAATCAAGAAGACCTAAGTTCAAATCTAGTCTTAAATACTAACTGCTAGTGTGAGTTTAGGCAAGTCATTTAATCTTTCTGCTTCAGTTTGTCCAACTGTGAGAAAGAAATAACAATAATACCCATCTCCTTGTGTTTTGAGGAACCAATAAAATAATATGTGGGAAGCATTTGACATACTGCCTGGAACATAGTAGGCCTTTAATAAATGCTTGTTTCCTTCCTTCTTTTATTTCTCTAGGAATCAGTTTCCTCATGTATAAAATATAGGGATCAAATAATTAGATGACATCAAAGTTGCATTTAAACTTTTGCATTTAATATTTCCTTAACAGCTATCAACATTTATGGATGAATTATCCTAAGAAGTTACTAAACAACAGATATCTTTTAAAAATTAAGATATTAGCATAACTGCTTCTCTGTATTACCCCGATTTATTTTTCTGTTTTTTTCTGACTTCTTAATAAAAATTCATAAGGCATACAAATGCTATAGTATTTATTCCAAAAGGAAACCAATATAATGATTGGTTTCTCTTCCCTTTCCTCTCTGCACTCACTCAATCATATTTATATTTTTGCTGCTTGGCTAATCATTTAGACAATTAATCTTGGCTGATTATTCAATTATTTTCCTATTTACCTTTTTATATTAAAGAATGAAAAGCTTTTCTGAATTGATTGTTGGCTTTGTCATAATGTTTATTTGGCACAAAACTTTTCTTGCATATCAATTTTATACATTTGAACTTGGGGAGAAAGTCAAGCATTTCTTCTAGTATGGATGATGCCACAAATACAGTAAAAGATACATTTCGATCTGCACAGGTTGGCCGTATGGACATTAGCTAACTAGATAAATGCCTCAATAGATCAAAATCTGGACCAAGACCTGGCTTCAAATATAGCCTTGTATATTTACTAGCTATGTGACCCTGAGCAATTAATAATTCTGTCTCAGTTTCTTCATAAGGAAAATAATTGCACCTACCTTCCAGGATTCTTGTGAAGATAATATGAGATAGTATTTTAAAAGTGTTTTGCAAATCTTAAAGCGACATATTTATACAATTTACTTTATTTTCATGCATATATATGTATAATTTATATATGTAAATACATATATGTACACATATAAATGTATACATATATAAATATATGTGAGTGCACTAAAATATTACAGAGGTAGAATTTATTAGACTAAACCTGTGACTTGAAAGGTAGAGGACCCAGATTCAAATATAAGTTCTATAATTTCCCAACTATTGTCTTAGATACATAGTTTAGCTTTATGGCCCTCAATTATTTCATATGTAAAATGTGAATAGGGATATTTTTTCCTGAGCTTATAAAAAGAAATAAAATTGGGAACTTTTACAAATCTCATAGTTATTAGAATTAATTGATTTGGAATAATATACAAATCTAAATACTGTGTGATTATTCAGACACTGTAAGTTATTAGATACTGTAAGTTATTCAGATATCATTACCTTCTTGAATGTTTTAAAGATAACTTTCAAATACATATGATGTGGGTCCACCTAAAGGGTAAATCATTCTGAGATTTGACATTTTGTCTCTAGCTATTAATAGATATTTTTGTTTCGTAGATGAATGAAAATACAGCACATATCCACTGTCCTCTAGTGATTATATTGCTGGTCTTGCAGTCAGAAGAGGTGAATTTGGGTTGTAGGACTGATTCTTGCTAGCTGTACACGGTCACATGGACAATGTACTTAATTACTCACACAATCACATGTACAATCAGGGTGATAATATTACTGATATTACTAAACTTATAAAGCCATGAGGAAATGAGCTATTATAGTTCTGTATTTTAGTTAAAAAATAAACACAGCATATTTTTCAATAAAACAAAAAGATCTGTGAGATTTTAAGTGGACCTCAAGCTTAGTTCATAACAATATTTTAACATAGCTTGCTAAGAATAGTTAAGTTGTTAGGCTGAATTAGGAGAGATAAGGTCTCCTGGTTAGACAAGATGTGACTGTGACTAATGGGAACTACCTTTCAGCATGGTCATAAGCTATCTGGAGTATTCCACAGGAATGTGTATGAGATGATTAGACCACGTCATATGGGGGTTCAGGTTTAGGGTTATTTATCCTGGGAATCAGGGACAATATAGATATTGTTGTGTGGAAGATTCAACTATCATCTTACTCCATTTTGTGTTTTCTACAAATTTGATGAATAAGTCACTGATGCCTTCTCCATTCCATTGATAAAAATGTTAAATAACACAGGGCAATCATAGGTCCCTGGAGGTAATCTACCAGAGACCTTCTATAGAGACACTGAACCTATTAAAATGGTATTCAATGTCATAGACTGCTTTATGTTGTTCAGTTGTTTTGGATTCTTTGTAACACTATTAATTTTTTAATAATAATTTTTTATTTTTCAAAATACATACAAAGATATTTTTCCAATATTCACCCTTGTAAAATCTTGTGTTCCAAATTTTTCTCCCTTCTTCCCCACTTTTCCCCTTCCCTAGACAGCAAATTATACAATATAGGTTAAACCTGTCCAATTCTTCTAAGCATATTTTTGGGAATTTATTAGTAAAGATACTGGAGTGGTTTGTCATTTCCTTCTTTAAGTTTATTTTACAGATGAGGAAACTGAGGTAAACAAATTTAAGTGACTTGTTCAGGATTACATAGCTAGTAAGTGCTGAGACCCAGATTTGAACTCAGGAAGATGAGACTTTTGGACTGTTGGCCCTGTTCTCTATTCAGTGTACCATTTAACTGCCTATAGGTACAGATAGAATAAAAGGCAAAGGTTAAAAGCAGTCCCTTTTTCCTCCAGTACAGTTTTGCTAGGTTGCTCTTGCTTTATAGAACGATCATTGAAATAAAAGCTGCCTTTTTCTTATAAGGAATTTTTGAGGCAATAACTTTTAGTATATAATCATAGTAATAAATACTTCCTTTGGTGTTTAATGACATTACCATTTTACAGGAACTCATTCTTTAGGTGCTCAAGTGAATGCCCAATGCTATTATAATTCAGCATATATTAACTTAATATGTACAGTAATACACTTATTCTAATGCACTCTATCAGCTTGAAAACATTTCTGATGTTTTCTTCCCCTTGGGCTCACGTGGGCCCAAAGAAGACTATTCATTTTCTCACTTATCTGAAGGAGTTATGTTGAGTTCTCTGACCTTGAAAAGCTTTCTGTCATTTTTGGGGGGTTACATAGCTCAGAGGAGTGTTCCTTCATCAGTTTACATTAGACATTTGCTGTGTACAAATTCAATAAACTAAGTACCCATTTAGTTAAAACCCTCTTGGGGTCAGAGCTCTAAGGTCCCTTAGGGACATTTCAAGGGGCCTATGTTCCTTCTTCAACTTTGATTTCCTAAATCATCAATCATCTCTGGGGGTCACTTTGAAACTGATCTTGACGCCCATCTTCTTTAGTCAATAGTGTTGAAAGAGACACTGCGTCTGGTACACAGCTGGATTGCTTAACCCTCTGTTTGGGAAGGAAGGGAAACCCTTTCCTCTATGTTAAAAAATAGCTAACCAATGCATTCATACATTGAATTAAGTCAGGTCAGTGTCACTTAAGATGGCATGGCAAAACATTTTAAGAAACTTTAGAGCATTAGAAGGGACATTAGAAATAATAGTTTCTAAGACCATGGATTAGAAAGGATTTTGGAGATTCTAGGTTCATAGGATCATAGTTCTTGAAAGGAAAAACACTCCAGAGGTCAACTATTTTAATCCTCTCATCTTACAGATAAGGAAACTGAGGCACAGGGTGGTTAAATGAATTCTTTAAGACTACTCAGGCAAAAGAGACATAACTCTATATTTGGTACTCTAGTCCATGTTGCTTATTTTATAGACAAGGAAATAGCAGCTCAGAGTGATTTGCTTAAAGTCACAAAGATAGAAAAT
This sequence comes from Sarcophilus harrisii, assembly GCF_902635505.1. Lineage (NCBI taxonomy): Eukaryota > Metazoa > Chordata > Mammalia > Dasyuromorphia > Dasyuridae > Sarcophilus > Sarcophilus harrisii. The sequence continues at coordinate 144,776,030 of NC_045429.1, forward strand.
GGCAGAATCAGGATTAATTGCTGATTCTTGCTCCTAACACAGCATTCTTTTCACTATTCTCCCTGACTCCCTGCATGTTGTCTCCTATATTTTAAAAAAAAGGCAAAAACTAAACACAAAAAACCTCAACAACATTTAAAAGGGATAACTTTTGTTTTTGCGTTGATACTCAAAACTGAATTCTCAGCTGCCCATTGGACAGAACATTCTAATCTTCAGAATTTGCAGAGTTTGCCAAGTTTGCCCTCTGCATGCTATGGAACTGCCATAAGCTATTTTCCTCTTTGTTCACAATACTGAGTGCAGGAGATAAAATCTGGATTGAAGTGGAAGGCAGTAGTTTATACAGTATATCTATATCTACATATCTAAAAAGAACCCTAAAATGAGAATAAAAGTGGGTTTTAATAAATGAAATAACACAGTACCTGGGATTTCATTAGGTGACAATTTAAAGTCAGGATTAAAATTACCTTAAGTGGGTCATAAAAGAATTCTGAAAACCCCTCATGTAATATCTGTACCACAGATCTATTTAGAAAACATTCCAATGTCCAAGCAGTCTATGGTAACCTAGAAGTCAGCTTTTTTTTATTGTGGGTTGTGAGCTATATGGGGTTCTCATAACCAAATATGGAAGTTATGAATGTAGGATTTATTATGTTTCATTTACATACCTGTTTTATATACCTATTTACCTAGGATCACATGAAAATTTCTTAGGGGAAAAGGGGTCGTGAATAGAAAAAGTTTAAAAAGCCCTGATCTAGAGAAAAAAAAAATGATGGGTTAGGATGGAGATCTGCTTCTTATACTGACTTGATCATCAAAAGCTTTTCTTTTTTTCCATATCTTGGTCACATTGCCTAGCCAGAAAGCAAGCCCAGCTCTTTGTCGGTGTGCCAATATTCATTTTCTAAAGGGAGTAAGGAGATGATTCTATCATGCTAAAGTAAATACAAAGTTTTTTAGGATACAATATTTAGCCAATTACTTGGTTCAGCAAACAGAGTACTGGGCCTGGAGTCAGGAAGATGATTTTTCTGAGTTCAAATCTGGCCTCAGACGCTTAGTATCTGTATGAACATGGGCAAGTCACCACTGTTTGCCTCAATTTCCTCTTCTATGAAATTAATCTGGAAAAGGAAATGGCAAACCACTCCAGTATCTGTGCCAAGAAATTCAATTGGGGTCATAAATAGTTGGACACGACAATCCACTGAAATGGTTTTTATAGTGGATAAAGGGATATTTAGAATTGGAAGACCTGTTTTGGATTTTGGTTCTGCCATTTTTAACATGTATGATTTTTTTTTTTTTTTTTGCTGAGGCAATTGGGGTTAAGTGACTTGCCCAGGGTCAGGTAGGAAGTGTTAAGTGTCTGAGACCAGATTTGAACTCAGGTCCTCCTGACTTCAGGGCTGGTGCTCTATACACTGTGCCATCTAGCTGCCCCAACTTGTATGATCTTGAACAATATTTTTTAATTTCTTATGTATACTTTCTTCATCTTTGAGATGAGAAGAGTGAGCTAGATGTCTTCTGTGGTCTCTTCTAGCTCTTCAATTCTATAATGGCATTTACTAGTTCAAAGTGAAAAAAGGAAAAGGAAGAAATGAGAAGCTCTTGAAGGAACCTACAAGTACTACAACAGAGTATCAGTGAGAAGCAAAAATAAAAACAGAAGATGCCTGAAGACCAATAGATATTCCTTCCCTCTCATCAGAACTCAAAATGAACAATTATAATAGACCTCAAAATAAACAATTCAATTCAGTTCAATCTAGCAACTGTCAATTGTCTCTTTAGTGAATGTGCATTCACTAAAGGTATGTGTAAATGTGCATATGTGTGTGTGTGTGTGTGTGTGTGTGAGTGTGTGATACAAATGGCCACCTCTTCCCTACTCCTATATCTGATATGCAAAGCCCCATAATTTCTAGGGTCCCCAGATTCAAAATGTTCACAATCTGTTACTTATTGAACATTATGACATATTATCAAATGATTACTTAAACAGACACTCCAAAGTGTTGGCTCTGCATTAATGTATGTTTTTTTTTAATTTATTCAGGAGTCAACTTGGTTCATCTTTATTTTTTGCTTTTGGCTGGAAGAACACATCTCTGTCTCTTATTATAAAATTAATGGAAAAAACATGGCTTGATACACAGAATTTCTCTATACATTCAATTTTCCAGGAAAAATCTGTTCTGTTTATTAAAGGGGCTCTATAAAACCAGAATCCAGTTTGTCCTGGGTAATTGGAGATGATTTTCATTATAATGAGGACATCAATTTTGATTCAACTTTCAGTGACAGTTCCCTACATTCTCAAACAGGATCTAATGATCTCATTCTCTGAAATTGGTGAAAAGACCTGGGAAATGAGTTTATTTGCCTACCAGTTAATGCTTGAAACCAACTGCTCATTCCGCCTCAGAAAATTTTTAAAGTACTTTTGCTTAAAAAATCTCAAATCAAACAAAATAAACACACTTCTAGATATAATATAAACTTTCCACCTTATGTCTCTGATGCTTTTTTTCCCCTATGACTACAGAAGGAAATAACCGGCATCATCAGATGCCTCAGTGGATTCAGAAGGTTTACAGAAAGCTCTTTCTCCAAAAGGAACTTATTATTTGCATTACATTGCAGAACTCTGTAGGAAAAGGTCAGTAAATCTCTTAAAAACTTTGTTCCCACTGTGACATCCAATGCTGATCTATATTGTATTTACACAAGACAAATAGGTAACAACTGAATGTTAACAAAAGGAAGAAACTAATTTTAATGAAGTTCTTCTTTGCAGTCTAATGAATTTTTATGTTTTTGTTAGAGACTTTGTTATGAAATTTCTACATGAGATATTTCTAGTATTTTATTCTGACTGTGGATTCCTGCCATTAAGGATTGGCATAGTATTTACATAGCAGGGTAAGTCCTGAGTGATTTTTAAGCCACCAAATAGTTATATGTAATTATGTATGCACATATATTACCCCTTCCAGACTAGAAGCTTCTAGAGGGCAGTGACCTTATACTTATATTTCTCATAAATTTGTTCTTTGTTCTTTTTCTTTGTACTGCACAAAGCCTGAGCAAGCCTTGAACAAAATATTGACAAAGAATTTGTTAAATGTATGAAATGTCACATTAACACAGGATCACATGTTGCAATAATTTTAGAAATAATTCAATTCAAACCCTCCATTTTATTGTATTTTACTTCTGGTGGGATTGGGCTTTCTAAAAAAATTATGAATGTTGGAGCAGCTAGGTGGTACAGTGGATAGAGCACCAGCCCTGAAGTTAGGAGGATCTGAGCTCAAATTTGATTTCAGACACTTAACACTTCCTAGTTGTGTGACCCTGGGCAAGTCACTTAATCCCAATTGCCTCAGCAAAAAAAAAAAAAAAAAAAAAAAATTATTGTCATTTTCATTGCTCAGGCAAACCCTCTATCCCAACAGAGAAGTCTGTCTAAAAGCAGAGAGAGGCCACGCCAGCCCCACTGCCAAGGAGTGAGAGGCTAGCAGCAACCCAGAGGAACTTCAACCAAGCAGCAGACTCATGACCAAGATTCTGGGAAAGATGGCGATCAGAGGAAAGAGACAACCTGGCAGAGCCCAGGAAAACAAGGGTCTGCAGACAGCAGATGTTGCCCTGATTGGTCTTTCATCGCTACTAATGGCCATGAAGCTGGGGTACATGGGTGTTCAGGGATGAGGATTTGCTGAGCCCTTTTCAGGGATGTTCAACAGCCTCTGATACCCATCTTTCACCAAACTCTCACCTGTGACTCCCAGAAACTGTAGTATGTGCAATGGCCACATATCAGGGAAATCATCTAGGCAGACAGACTGAACCAGGTGGTCAGTGAATTAGGAGGATGGCTGTCATAAGCATGTGAAGGTTTCCCACAATGGAATGGGTGGATGAGAGCAATGTATTCCATTTGCCACAAAACAGCACCGGGGAGCACTTAGAGCGTGGTCAGACATCTATTGCATCCTGGACCATTGCCAGTCATCCCCACTCAATGACCCAGGACAAGAGAGTGAGGCTTTTGACTTTGTACAATTCTACCTCTCTTAAATCCAATTCTAATTCAAGTCAAGACATCATCCAGGAATATCATTTGTCCTCTTCAAAATAAAAGACACATGACAATATCTAAGAGCCTTTGTTCTGGTACAAGGCTATGTGGGAGAGCTAAGGCTGGTGGATCACTTGTGCTCAGAAATTCTGAGTTGTAGTAAGGGTTAAAGTCCATTGAGCTGACTAAATCTGGATTGACTACAGTGAGCCCACGGGGGTAGAAGGCTTCTTAAGGAGGGGCAAACCAGGCCAGGTTAAAAACAAAACAAAACAGAAAAGAGTGAGACAAATTTTCTGTGACAATCAGGATAGCTTATAGTTCTTCTTTATTAACTTCTCAGTCATGTCTGACTCTTTGTGACCCCATTTAGGGTTTGTTGGAAAAGATATTGGAGTGGTTGGACATTTTCTTCTCCACTGATTTTACAGATGAGGAAACTGAGACAAGCAGGGGTAAGGGTCCTGTCCAACGTCATATGACTAGTAAGTGTCTGAGCCAGATTTGCATTCAGGAAGAGGAGCCTTCCTAGGTCCAGGCCCTGTGTTCTATCCATCTGGCATAGTTTGCTTTGTTTGGTATCTAGGGAAAGGAAGGGAAGAAAAGGGAACAAGCATTTATGTGCCAGACATTGTGCTAAATGCTTGCCAGACATTGTGCTAAATACTTTATAAGTTATCTCATTTGATCCTTTGGAAGCATCTTGAGACAACCATCATTCAGGCTTCATCCAGAATTCATTGAAGTCATGATTATTATTGATTCAATTCTGAGCTTTTTCCAATGTTGTTTTCTGTCATATTATTGTGGCCATTCTTTGCTTAGTATCAAGTCATAGATAATGCAAATCTCAGACTTGGGAGGGGCCTCAGAGATGATATATTCTGAACAAGAATCAACAGATACAACAACATACTTTTTAAGGGGAACTCTATCTTCTAGGGTGCAAGAAGGATCATTCCACTTTTGGAGTGTCCTAACCCCTAGGAAATTTTTCTTATGTCAAACTTAAAATTCCTGCTTCCAACAGTCTACCTTTGCTCATAGCTCCAGTAGTGGGCCTCCCATTACATATCCTATAAGCATCCTACACCTCCTTGAGATGAAATGGTAGATATAGTCACTGATTGTTAAGTTTTGTATACTTGCCCCATCATTTGGCCACTTGGTTAACTTGCATTTCTGCCTATGATTCTCCAAACTAAATTAGAAGGAGTAGCAGATCTTGTTATAGGCAGTTCCATTGGCAATTGTCCCTTCAGCTTCTCTTCTCTGCCCATTATCTCTGCCTGTTTCACCTGGATCTCTCCTGTCAATCATGCAAATGGGGATTTCTAACTCATCCTTTTATAGCTGATCTTTTTTTGTTTAACTACAGAGAAAGGACTGACCATATAGTATATAATAGAAACTAGAGAAAGTATGATTATTCCTCTACTAAGCTAAGTAGACACTAAGTGTTTATGTATGTAAATACAGAATATAATTTATTTATTCTTTTTAAACATCAATATTTACAAAAGCATAAAGAATACAAATTAAGCTATTTTGTTTGTAACTATGAGAATACTTCTTGATTTCTAGAAAATTTTCTAAAGTATGTTTATATGTATTTATATGTACATACATATAGACACTGACGCAGGACATATATTTATGAGCACACACATGTATATGTTTGCCTATATATATGTATATGTATAAACACACGCACACACACACATATATATATATATATATGCATGTGTGTGTGTATGTGTATATATTTTGATGAAGAATTTTTGATTTATACCAATGGACCAACTCCAGTTTGTCTATACAAGCACATATCATATTTTGAAAATTTTTTTTATTCATATGTTTTTGCTAAGTGGATAGCTAAATTGAACTTTTTTGAGTAACTGTGGATCTTAATTAGATACTATTCAGATATTACAGGACTTAGTATATTTAACAAAATGTTATTTACAAACAATCTCTGAGGGAATCTTCTCATTCTTAAAGAATCTCATTTTTTCATGTACTCTATTAAGCATCTTCTGTGATATTATATAGGCACTGGAAAGACACTGTGTATAGATAATGAATGGAACCCAAATTTCAATAAGAGAAAGAGAATGAGTTGGATTAATTTCCATTGTAGTACCTTGAATTTTTGTAGTGCCCTTTGCTCAATATAATTGTACTCTCTTTAGTCAACTTGTGAGGTCTGCTGGGTTTTTTCCAGTCTTCTAAAACCCGATTACTTTTCAAATTGCTCAGTTATTTAAGAACTCTTCTTCTTGCCTTATTAAAATATTAAAGAATAAACAAGTCTAACTACATGTCTTTTCCCTAGGCTATTTATAGTGAATTAATAACCTATTAATAATGCGTAATGGGAATTAGCATGGAAATAAAAAGTCCCACATTAGGTTGACAAATTACCCTTCAAGTCTGATAAGCCTTAACTAATTATCTGCCTACCACAAATAGCAATCTGATAAATCAGCATATGCTTTCCTGATAAGTCTTCAATACTATTTGTTGTTGATGATATTCAATCATGTTCCCCCTTTTGTGATCTTGGTAAAGATGGAGATTTTTTATTTTTTATTTTTTTATTTCCTTCTCCACCCATTCTACAAAAGAGGAAATAACAGCAAACAGGATTAAGTGACTTGGCCTGGGTCATATAGCTAATAAGTATCTGAGACCAGACTCCAACTCAGGAGATGAGTCTTTTTGACTCCAAGCCCAACACCCTATCTAGTGTGTAACATAGATGCTCCTCACTACTACTAAAGAGTCCTAACTTCATTTAGATGGGAATTCCCTTCACCTGAAGCTCTAAGGGCCTACATGCTTTTGAAGGCAGTTTTATCAGTTATACCAGTTGAAAAATTGATCACTTGGTGAACAAGCTTTTGATGATGCACCTCTATTAAATAAGTTGATCATCTTCTGTATATAACTGGGAGATATACAATTGGGTCATAATTAAAGTCTTTGCAACTTAATTTTTTTAACTTCACTTTCACTTCCTTAGACTTATCCTCTTCTAATACACAGAATTATTAATCAACATAATATAGCTCCTTGGCTATGTCTGATAATGTATGTCTCATTCTACAACTTATCGAGAGGAATAAGATGTTTTACCTTCAGTCCTCTAAGAATCATTATTAGCTTTTGCTTTGATCAGAATCCCAACTTCTCAGAATATTTTTTTCTTTTACAGCATTATGGTTACTGTGTACATTGCTTTGTGATTTGCTTATTTTACTCTCTAAATTGATATTAATCGTTCCAAGTTTCCCTCAATTCTTCAAATTTGACTTTTTTGCTCCCATAATCAAATTTATTTATTTTTATTTTTTTGAAACATATTTCCACATTTGTCATGTGGTATAAGAAAGATTAGACCAAAACCATAAGAAAGAAAATTTAAGCAAGCAACAAAGAAAATAAAAGGTGAAAATACTTTACTTCAATCCACACTCAGTCTCCATAGTTCTCTCTCTGGATGCAGATGGCATTTCCCATCCCAAGTGTATGGAATTGATATTTGATATTTTTTTAATTAAAGCTTTTTATTTTCAAAATACATGCAGGATAATTTTTCAACACTGACCTGTGCAAAACCTTGTGTTCCAAATTTTCCTTCCTTCTCCTCCCCCTCTCCCTTAGATGACAAGTAATCCAATATATAAACATGTTAAAATATATGTTAAATCCAATATGCATACATATTTATATAGTTATCTTGTTGCACAAGAAAAAAATCAGATCAAAAAGGAAAATAAATGAGAAAGAAAATAAAAATCAAGTAAACAACAATAAAAAGAGTAAAAATGCTATGTTGTGATCACCCTCAGTTCCCACAGTCCTCTCTCTGAGTGTAGATGGCTTTCTTCATCATAAGATCCATTGGAACTGGCCTGAATCATCTCATTGTTGAAAAAAACCACATTAATCAGAATTTATCATTGTATAATCTTCTTGTTGCCATGTACAATGATTGCCTGGTTCTGCTCATTTCACTTAGCATTAGTTCATGGAAGTCTCTCCAGGCCTCTCCGAAATCATGATACTGATTGTTTTTTTATAGAACAATAATATTCCATAACATTCATATACCATAACTTATTCAGCCATTCTCCAACTGATGGGCATCCACTCAGTTTCCAGTTTTTTGTCACTACAAAAAGGGCTGCCACAAACATTTTTTGCACATGTGGGTCCCTTTTCCTCCTTTAAGATCTCTTTGAGATATAAATTCAGTAGAAATACTGTTGGCGCAAAAGGTATACACAATTTGATAGGCCTTTGGGCTTAGTTCCAAATTGTTCTTCAGAATGGTTGGATCAATTTACAACTCCACCAACAATGTATTAGTGTCCCAGTTTTCCCACATCCCCTTCAACATTCATCATTTATCTTTTCCTATCATCTTAGCCAATTTGAGACATATGTAGTAGTACCTCAGAGTTGTCTTAATTTGCATTTCTTTGATCAACAGTGCTTTAGAGCACCTTTTCATGACTAGAAATAGTTTCAATTTCTTCACCTGAAAATTGTCTATTCGTATCTTTTGACCATTTAGCAATTGGAGAATAACTTGAATTCTTATAAATTTGAATCAATTCTCTATATATTTAAGAAATGAGGACTTTATCAGAACCCTTGTGAATATAAAAATGTTTTTCCAGTTGATTGCTTCCCTTCTAATTGTGTCTGCATTAGTTTTATTTGGGTAGAAACTTTTTAACTTAATATAATCAAAATTATCTATTTTGTGATCAATAATGATCTCCAGTTTTTCTTTGACCATGGATTCCTTCCTTCTCCACAGATCTGAGAGTTAAACTATCCTTTGTTCTTTTAATTTGCTTATAATATCACTCTTTATGTCTAAATCATAACCCATTTTGACTTTATCTTGGTCTATGGTGTTGGATGTGGGTCAATGCCTAGTTTCTGCCATAGTAATTTTCAATTTTTCTAGCAGTGCCATAAATATGCTATGACATGCAAAGGTCTCAGTAGTAAATGAGGGAGTAGCTAGATGGCTCAGTAGCAAACATGCTAAAGTGCTTTGCCATTTTTTACTCCAGTGTGTACCTATTTTACAGAAGATGTAAAGAAGATGCCTTAGGCAAATAGGGGCCAAGTAACTTGCCCAGGGTCATACAAAAAGAACTTAGATTTTCCTGATTCCTGGATTTTCTATACCATCTAGATGCCCTGATCTAGATATATTTATAATGGCCTTAGTGATGATGTTATTTACGTCTGATGAAAGTGAATATTTCTAAATCAAAGTTACTTAATATATTGATCTTTTAGGTCAAAATGATGAGTATAAAAGGTTTTATTTGACCATTAAAACACATTTTTATGCCAAATTTTCTTTCTTTTAAGATAACACTAGCATGTATGAAATACTCAAATCCTCATGAAACTGATTTGGTCTTATCTTTTAAGAAACTTAGGATAATAGAATTGGAAAATACCTGAGACTCATCATCCATTCTAACTAATTCATTTTATAGGTGATCAGTCTAAATGTCAAAAAACTAATATATTTTCCAAGGTTACATATTCAATGAAAGAGTCATGACTAGAACACAAATCTCTTGCCTCTTGTTGTTTTTTGAAGAGGATCGGTGATATCAGGAGGGTTGCATTGACTTACAAGTGAATTGGTACCATTCTTTCTTCCAGAGCCATCTTGACCCAGTGGCAAGATATAGATCATGGCAACTGATAATGGCTCAGGATATTGTTGGCCTTTTAAAGTTAAGGTCTTTCCTAGATCTCAGTTTGTCTGAGGCAACATCCATTCAATCATTAAAGGCTAGGTAAGAATTATGTCAAAATATGTTCTATTTTGCCTTTACAAAAGAATCGATCTGTCAGGGAAAGACCCTCAGAGCTTCTTTCCAGAACAGAAATAATTGTTATTTGTACTCACTCTAAGCCATCAAAACCCAGTGAGCAAGTGAGGCTTGGGCTAGGATCTATTATTGGCCAATCAGTGAGAGCTAAAGTGATTTGGGTTTCAAGGCTTGGTTAAGTAGCTACATTTGAATTCCAATGGGCTTTATCAAAGCCTGTTTCTTCAGAGCTATATTAAATAAACATGAACAAAAACTACATGAGACAAAAAAAAAAAAAAAAATGAATTGCCCCAGTTTTTTTTTTAAGGGAAAAAAAAAGATAGAATAAGGAAGTAGGGGAAAAGTTTAGTCCTCAAACCCCAAGATACCTTGCAAAATGTAAATGATTAAAATTTATATTCCTTTTGGATAAAATACCCACATGTAAGGGTATGACTTCTTAAACATGGACAGAGATAAACAGTATAAAAATAAGAAGAGGCCTTGTGATATAGTGCAAAGCTTCTTAAACTGAGCAAACCCATAACTGAATGTGAGGTTTGCAAAATTATATAATTTATTGTTTGATTTGTATACTTCTTTTATATACCTAAATATGCAGGGTTGTATAAAAATTTCTCAGGAGAAGAGGGATCATGAGTGGAAAAATTTAAAAAGTCCTGGTATGGTGGAGGTAGCACTTGCCTGAGTCAGGAAGAGCTGTGTTTAAGATATATTTGTGACATATTGGCTATCAGACTCTGGCAAGTCATTTAACTCTCTTTAATCTCCTAAAGCATTTTTTAGCAGGGGGTTATTAACCTTTCCATATTCCACGTCACTGTTGCTCCATCAGAATAGCTAGTGAAAAGCTGACATCTGGATGGTATGGTGAATGTAGAGCACTGGATCTGGAGTCAGGAAACCATGAACTCAAATCTAACCTCAGACATTTCCTATCCGTGTAACCCTGGGAAAGCCACTTAAACTCCGTCTGCCTCAACTTCTTCATCTGTAAAAGAATTAAAATAATAACACCTATCTCCCAATGATGAAATTAAATTATGAATTATGAAGTTAAAATAAGACAGTATTTGGAAAGTGCTTTGTAAATCTTAAAGTGCTAAAAAAAAAATGCTAGGTATTATAAAATATTCTTTCTTCCTGAGAGGGTTACTTTTAAAACTTCTATTAATTAGAATATCTCCAGGAATGTCTTACTCTTCTTTACAATCCTTTTAGTCTAGCAGAGTGTCTCCTCACACATATTAGGTGTTCAATGAATGAATGAATTAGACTAAAATAACACATTTACAGTTAGCCTTGTTAAGAAGGAAGGCTTTTATTGGCTGGGATTATTTAGAGGATCTCTCTAAGGAAGGCTCCTTTCAATATCTCTCCTCTTTATAGGAAAGCTCTTCTATAAGCTCTTTATAGGAAAAAAAGACACCCTGATTTTCCAGCTATGCATTTGAGTCACTGCACACAGAGAGGGCTCCTAGTTCTTATCACAAAGGTAATAATCGTCCTCCCTGAACATTTAAAACATTAAACAAGCCAAGGTAGAAAATTACTGAATCCTTCCAAGTGCCTCTTTGAGACCATAGGCTTGGGAATATGAATCAGATACACTGATCTACATGTTGAATCTTTAATATTTTCTCCCAAAGAAATGCCCTGAGGTAACTCAGCATACTGCCATCAATTTGGGTAGTGAATCAATCATCATCATTGTCCTTAGCATGGAACATTAAGGCAGAATTTGTACCGAATAGCATCAAATAAGGAAACCCTTTTGCTAATGGGAATGGATTCACTTAGGATATTGGATTTTTACTGTCCTTTTGAATCTCTACAGATGAATATCTAAAATGTAGCCTCAGGCCCCAGCCTTATAACTTAAGTGAGGAAAAAGGGGAAAAAGTTTAAATGGGTCACCAAGGGTATTTCTAGGAACTTGGCTGACAGCTTCTGAACTTCTTCATATTTCAGTTACTTACTTCTTATACTAAAGTTTTTCTGATAAGAATCTTGTCTGAAAGTATAACTGTAACAACAACAATAATAAATAGCAGCTAGTGGTGCTATGGATAGAGTGTTGGGTCTGGAATCAGGAAAATATCTTCCTGAGTCCAAATCTGGCCTCATATGCTTACTATCTGTGTGACCTTGCCTTCACTTTGTTTGCCTTAGTTTACTCATCTGTAAAATGAATTGTAGAAGGAAATGGCAAACCATTCCAGTATCTTTGCAAAGAAAAACCCAAAAGGGAGTTTTGAAAATTTGGACACAACTGAACAACAAAAAATGATAATGGTAATAACTACAATAGTCAATACTATATATATATATATATATATATATATATATATATATATGTAAAGTGATATATATATATATATATATATATATATCACTTTACAGTCTCCAGCAATCTCTTGAGAGAGACATTATAAATATTATTATCATCATTTCACAGATGAGAAAATTAGGGCTTAACCAGTCACTTAGCTCAAAAGTGAATGAGCAGGAACTTTAATGGGTCCTTTTACTATATTATGATCTATACATATCCTGAAAGACATTTTTTTAGAGGTTTATAGATCATCAGGAATAGGTTGAGGGCAGAGGTGTGTTGAAACTAGTTGGAAGAAGCAGAACTCAATTAAAATTTCAATGTGAGCATTTTCACCTTGGAAAGTGACAAGCAATACAAATCAGGACTTGATTTATTATTCTGTTGATTGTCCTTCTGATTCCAAAGCTGGTGGTCTATCTAGTGTGCCATCTAGTTGCCCCTCATTGACTGTCTAGACTTAATAAAGTGAAGGAGAAAATGTTAAAAAAATACAGATTAAATTTAAAAATGTGTCTATCATGTGGACTTTTATTTATTTTTTTTCAGAGATTTTATTGGTAAACATTTGCCAACACACTCCTGATTGGTAATCTTTGTTTTGGTCAATGGAGAGCCTTTTAAGTTACATTTATATTTTCTGATTCATATTCTTCTTATTGAGCAAATTTAGAGTAGATAAATTCCAATGGCACCAGTGATAAGTGTAAATGCACAGGGCCCCATTAATTATCTTATTACATTGCTGAGGGATTTTAAGCTCATCTGATGATTGGACTACATGGGATTTCTTTCTCTCTGCACATTGCAGTTTATTTCACCAGAAAATTATAGGAATAGTCACTTTTTCCAAGAATTGTAGGATTTGAATAGGAAGGGATCTCAAAAATCTTTTATTTTAATGAATGAGATTGAAGCTCAGAAAGTTTAAATGGCTCAGTCACAGAACAAGTAAATGGCAGACCTTAGGCTTGAGGCCAGAATTTCTGACTCCAATGCTAATGTTCTTTTTATGATTACATACTATTATCCTCATCCATTATGTCTCTTTTAAGTCTTTACAATTTGATAGGGCCATAAGGAATATGTACTAAGGACAGTCTTACATTTTGGAGTTAGAAGAGGGAAGTACATATGACAGCAGTCAGTATTTCCTTTCCATCACTGAAAAAAAAAGTCTTTTCCTGTAAGAAGTTGTCCTGCTAGGGAATTTTCAATGCTATCCCAGCCATCTGGAGGGCAGATATCTTTCCTGAAGTAATGGCTTTGTTGTTATTGGGTTTTATAGTTATAAAAAAATTAGAAGCAAAATAAATTACATTTACTGTGTAATTGCTAAACAAATTGTGGTACCTGAATGCATTAGAATAGTACAACACTTTTTGAATGAAAGACTGAATGTTAAAAATTCAGAGTATCATGGGAAAACTTAGAAGAAATGATAAAATAAGCAGAAGCGGGAGAAAAGATAATCTATGTAGTTTAGGAAATATGTGTATGTGTGTATGTGTGTGTGTGTGTGTGTGTGTGTGTGTGTGTGTAATCTCTCTATATGTATAATATATCCTACAGCAATGTAGGAAATAAAAATGAAGCTGAACCCTGTGTACTTATAATGACCAAGAAACTAGCCCTGGAAAATAGTTGGGAAACATACCTCTTTGCAAAAGTGGAAGCCTATGGGTATAGAATTTTGAATAAAGTCTTGATTGAGTTTGTTAAGCGTTTTCTTTTTTACTTTTTCTTTTTTTCTTTTTTTTTTTTTAATTTAATAGCCTTTTATTTACAGGATATATGCATGGGTAACTTTACAGCATCAACAATTGCCAAACCTCTTGTTCCAATTTTTCACCTCTTACTCCCCCCCCCCCTCCCCTAGATGGCAGGATGACCAGTAGATGTTAAATATATTAAAATATAAATTAGATACACAATAAGTATACATGACCAAAACGTTATTTTGCTGTACAAAAAGAATCAGACTCTGAAATATTGTACAATTAGCTTGTGAAGGAAACCAAAAATGCAGGTGTGCATAAATATAGGGATTGGGAATTCAATGTAATGGTTTTAGTCATCTCCCAGAGTTCTTTTTCTGGGCATAGCTGGTTCAGTTCATTACTGCTCCATTGGAAATGATTTGGTTGATCTCGTTGCTGAGGATGGCCTGGTCCATCAGAACTGGTCATCATATAGTATTGTTGTTGAAGTATATAATGATCTCCTGGTCCTGCTCATTTCACTCAGCATCAGTTCATGTAAGTCTCTCCAGGCCTTTCTGAAGGGAAGCAATAAACTGGGAAAATATTTTTACAGTCAAAGGTTCTGATAAAGGCCTCATTTCCAAAATATATAGAGAATTAACTCTAATTTATAAAAAATCAAGCCATTCTCCAATTGAAAATGGTCAAAGGATATGAACAGACAATTCTCAGATGAAGAAATTGAAATTATTTCTAGTCATATGAAAAGATGCTCCAAGTCATTATTAATCAGAGAAATGCAAATTAAGACAACTCTAAGATACACTACACACCTGTCAGATTGGCTAAGATGACAGGAAAAAATAATGATGATTGTTGGAGGGGATGCGGGAAAACTGGGACATTGATGCATTGTTGGTGGAGTTGTGAACGAATCCAACCATTTTGGAGAGTAGTTTGGAACTATGCTCAAAAAGTTGTCAAACTGTGCATACCCTTTGATCCAGCAGTGTTACTACTGGGATTATATCCCAAAGAGATTATAAAGAAGGGAAAGGGACCTGTATGTGCATGAATGTTTGTGGCAGCCCTTTTGTAGTGGCTAAAACTGAAACTGAATGGATGTCCATCAGTTGGAGAATGGCTGAATAAATTGTGGTATATGAATATTATGGAATATTACTGTTCTGTAAGAAATGACCAACAGGATAATTTCAGAAAGGCCTGGAGAGACTTACTTTTTCTTACAAGCTATTACTAGGTAGGGGTAAGGGGAGGAATATATTCAGAAAAGAAGGCAATAGAAAAAGAAAAGACATCAATAAAAATATAATAAAAATGTTTATGCTGGTTCAGCTGAAACACTGACAAGAAAATCCAGAAACAATTAATACCATATTTCGAGAATATGAAAATATTTTCAAAAAGGCAAAAATGGACAACTCAGCCAATTAAACAACTTATTCCAGTCCATAGAAGTCAGCCTAATATAATTGCATGTCTTACTCTCCTAGCATTTCAAGGCCTGGACATAATTTATTTCTTGAAATAGAGAGCTCTGAGTATCAGCAGTCTAAAGCTGCCTAGGGTAATGCTATCAAGGTAGTACAAGGTGACTTACGTACAATCAAAGGTTTTTTTTTCTGATTCTTAGAGAGACAGTTAATTTTGTTACCTTAAATGATGATCACATTGATGGTGGCCCACGACTACCTCCGTCTCCATCTATATCTTTATCATTATATCTGTATTTATGCTAATATCTATCTATATTATCTATTCATCCATCTATCTCCCCATCTGTCTGTCTGTCTGTCTATCTATCTATCTATCTATCAGAATATTTTTCTGTCTGTATACTTATCTATATATCTATCTACCTGCATGTCTGTCTATCTCTGTCTCTCTAATTCACTGCATGTGCAAAGACCAGCTTGGTATAAGAGATAGAGAGTAAATCTAAAGGATCTGAGTTTAATTGTTCCCTCTTTCACATAATCACAGTGTGAACACGGTCAATCTACTTTGGCATAAGACACTTCCATATGAGGAGATTCCCATATTAAATTTTACCTTGGAATCAACTATATTTACCAAAACACATACAAATAAATATATGTATATATGAATATGCATAAATTTGATGTATATAAAATATGTAATGTTTGTAAAGTGCTTTACATTTTAAAATGTAAAGTACCTCATGAATATTAGCTATTATTATTGGTTTTATTATATCAGCTTCAACTTCTCAGTCAGTTCTTTCATCATTCTGAATATCAAAAGTCAAAATAAGGTCAAAGACATACCCATGGAATGGCTGAAATGAATTCTATGCAATTCAGCTTCACTAGATTTAAAAGGCAAAGCAAATATGTAAATGAAAACTCGATACTCTAGGAAGCATGTGGTTGAGTTGCAATGGGACTAGTGAAAGAAAAAATCAAGGGGACAAAAGAGACACTTAAGGAAATCCCAGAGAATAAGTAAAAAGGTACCCTGTATATATCACAAGCTAGAAGTGGACTCCCAATATTATTCTGGCAAATTGCAAGCAACATAAGAAGGTAGAAGTCACACAAATATTAGAAGAGAGCAGGTTCCATATTTTTGCCATTGGGACTATGAACGTAGAGAAAACTCCTGGTTACATTCTGAGAGGCTATGTGAAATAATGGAAAGTTAGCTGGACTTAGAAGTCAAAAGAATTGTATTAGTCTGGATCCATCAAGACCACCATTGCTCCATCCCATCTTGACTGTCTGATTTTGGGCCACCTAGTCTCCCTGAACCTCAATATCTTTATATATAAAATGAGTATAATAATAATTTTACTATATTATTCAAAAGCCTATGGAATCAAATGAGATGATATATGTTATATGTTTGGTAGTTATAAAGCATTATATAAATGTTAACTATTATTTTGACTTTCTTTTGTCATACTTGTCCATATAAACAAATGTCAATAGTGTCAGTTGTATCATCTGACTTGAAAAGATAGGATATGTGCTATAATTTTAAGCTCATTCAGGGAATAAAAATTAATATTCTCATTATATGTCACATAAACGTCGAATACCGCATGACTATTAAATTGGAAATCCTAGTGAATTGCACAATGGAAGTATAAAATGTAATTTATAGTGGTTCTGGATTATGATCCCCTTTTGATTAATCTTTCTTGATCTATTGCACATCAATAATTAAATACCATTTCAAAATGTCAGTGCTTATCAGAAAACTATCTACTCAGAAATGCATTATCTATATTACTTACCCAATATTTATCTTTAGTATCTGAACTTATGAACCTATTTCTTGTCAAGATCTGCAGGCAATTACTATCTACAGTGTGAGTTACTTACAAAAATTCTTTATGCTTGATATCAGGCCAGAGGTGATATACTGTGATCTGTTAACTCATAACCACTGAAAATGGAAAGTTTAGGAAATTTCTTAAGTCATTAATCCATAAAATCTTTAAATTGTTATACATATTACATGATAGCTCAAATATTAGCTTTTTTCCATAGGAACTCATTTTTCAGGAGTGAGTCTATACCAGGAGTGGTCTATACCAATATATATTACTTTGAGTGATTATGGCTATTAAAAAATTAAAATGGACCTGTAGTGCTCCAAATACTAAGGAAACCATTTAAGAAATCCTTGTGATCAAACAAGGAAGTGGCAGATCACTTACTTTCTAATATTCTTTTTTCTTATCTGAAGAATAGACTAGCTCATCTTAAAGCTTTAAAATTATGTGGTTCTATAATTATTAGTAAGAGTTAACATTCACTTTGCTTATGTACCCAATGTATGAAAGGCACTTTCCTAGATACTGGAATAATAAGGTCAAAATTAAAAAAAAATACTTGCCTTTAAGATGTTTAAATTATACTGGAGAGGGAAAGAGACACCATAAAACAAAGAAATAAATATATAGCATAATTTGAGAAGGGAAAGAGCACTAACAGGGAAGCTAGGAAGGTTTACTGTTGAAGGTAGTCCCTAAACCCTGAAATATAAAATTATGATTGTAAACAGGCTGGAATGAAGAGACAATGTATACCAGTTATTAGAGACAGCCCATGCAAAGCCTGGGAGATAGAATGTTGAATTTGTATGACAACAGATAGGCAGGATTAGATAGAATGAGAGATGTGTGAAGAGGAGTAATGGGAAATAAATCTGGAAAATGAGGCAAATGTTAATGAGATAATTTTTTTAAAGGACAATAAGAAGGAGAAAGGAATGTGAAAAGAGTTTCCAGTTGCTGGAGGGAATTTGTACAAGTATGGATAAAGTGTAGTGAAATGTGGACCTTGTACTCTGGAGAGCATTAAGAAGGATTAAGACTGAAGAAAGTGGGGGGGAAGAGGAAAAAAAATGAAAATTTTATTGTGTCCTATAAGAAACCAAGGCATGACTAATATAGCATGTAGAAATTGTTACTCCTCTCCCCCCATCTTCCCTTTGGTTTGTTGGTTGTTTAGGTAAGAATTATAATTATTTGCTATATCATACTCAGGCTCAGGAGGGGGAAGTAAAGCTAAAGACTTTGCACAACCTTTCTTCACTTAAATCCAATTCACTTGCATGGCATGTCATTATCTTCCTGATAGCATGGTCCTTTTCCAGAATGAAGCACAACAAGCAAAACTGAAATGCAAAAATGATCAGATGTAAAAAATCATTCTAAACCATGAAAATTCACGTTACACAAAACATTTTCATTTCAGTTTAAATTTGTTTTTTTTTTTCCTTTTAGATATTGTGCAAATGACTATATCAATTCACTTGTTTTTTGATATTAGATGAAGAGAAGAGGTCAAAAGGCAGCTAGGTTTGAATACTGGTTCAGTTATTCACTCTCTGTCTTAATCTTTATTCATTTGTTCCCAGAGTCCAATGTCTCTTTCTACTGTTTCAGAAAAGTAAGGACTGAATTCTCACAAACCTGTTGTATTTAAAACTGAAAAGCAGTTTTAGGGTATGGAAGGAAATTTAGGAATGTTTTATCAGATATTATTATAGCAATGAAGAGAAGAAACAAATGACTTCTTCCCTTGGCCTCTCTAGTTGAGTAGGTGTTGGCTGAAAAACATAGCCTGCTGGTGTCAGCTTCACCGTATGTAGCATCCTAATTACTTTCTGCTCTGTTCTTTTTTGGGGGCAAAAGAATGAAAAAGAATCTGAAAACCTGAAGCATATAATCTAACTAGAAACAAAAATAAAACTCAAAGTTTTCTTTTCACCACTAATCTTGGCTGGGTTTTAAAAAGAGTCTGAATCCAACAAGCTTTCCTTGATTCCTATACAGAATCCCCATCATGCAATACATGAAAGGAGTGACTGTGCACACAGACCAAAGGAAATTAAAAGAAGGAAGAAAAAACCACAACAAAACAGTCTCTACTTCCCTCCCCACAAAGTTAAAGCCCCAAGGAACTGAGTTATTTTCTTGTGACTTTAAAGAAGCCCTGATAGAATCAGATAAAATAAGGTACACTTTAAACCTGTAAAACCCAGAAACATCAGATAAATCACCTAGAATACAGTCTCTGAGCTCAGTCCAACATCTGTCACTTCCAAAATGAAGAGGAAAGGAACATCTAATAATTTTGGATTTAACCGATTTCTAAATCCCTACCTATTCAGTTTACATTTCCAAACATGAGAGAAAGAAAAAGGCAATTATTATTATTATTATTTTGATGTGGTGTGAAGGGAAAAAAGGAGGAAATCTTATCATTGCAAAATTCCTCTTCCCCCTTTTAATTTATGTGAGGCTAAAGAGGAACAAAGAAAAAGATAGACAATTGTTTTCTAGGAAACTCTTGAATAGTTGAAAAAGAAATGTGGTAGGGGCTGATTTAACATTTAGAAAATTCTGGATATTTGAATAATTCTGTACATTGATGATATAGAAGGCAGTCATCTGCTTAATTTTCATTTGAGCAAATTTGAGATCTAGAGAAATAAAGTCACTTGTTTAAGGTCACAAAATAGTAGTATCAGAATTCAAATCCAGTTCACTTACTGCCAAATCCAATCCTTGTTCAATTACACCAGTTTCTCAAATTGGTAGTTACTACTTTGATTTACTTTCATTCAGTGGTGTGACTTTTGCCAAAAGGCAGTTAAATCTGTGAAACAAAGTATACAATACTACCTGTAATAGTGGAACTATGGTTGGCTATGAGGAAGAGGTCTTAGTCTTTAAAGTATAGAGAATCCCAGAATCCAGGCCCATCAGTTGGAAGATCATCTAGTCCCTCTATGTTGTTGTAGTAATAGCAATATTTGGCAAGTGAATTCATATATGAGGAATTAAGGATAATGCAATGTTACAAACCTGAAGAACTAGAAGGATGATTGTACTTTTGATAGAAATGTTATTGTTTATCCTTCATCCTTGAAGAGGACCATGACATTAGGGAGATGATGTCATATCATGCAAGTAAATTGGATTTAAGTGAGGAATGGCTGGGCAAGCTCACCTGCCTCACTTTCTCCTCCAGAGCCATCCCAGTCCAGTGGTGAGATAATGATCAAAACGATGGAGATGGTGCTGGATGTAGTGAGAGACCTTGCTTTTCTTACTAATTTGACTGAGGCAATACCCATTCATGATTAAGGCTAGGTAAGAAATAAGGCAGTATTTTATCTATTAAAAAAAAAAAAAAGAAACAATTAATCTGGGAAGGGAAGATGCTCAGGGTTTCTGGCCAAAATAGCAACATTTACATTCATTCTGACCCAATCAGAGCCCAAACAATGTCCCCTTCCCAATCCTTCCCTCTCTTTTCCCCTTTCTTTTCTTTTCTCCTCTCTTCTCTCTCTCTTCTCCCTTCTTCTCTTTTTTCTTCCTCTCTGTTCACAATACCTTTATGATATACCCCAAACCACCCAGTTTTTGCTTAAAAACCTGCAGTAAGACTGGACATTAATTGCTTTTCAAGATTGCTCATTCTACATTTGGCATAGCACTAAATATATTATTTTCCCTTAAATTAAGATTAAATTTATTTCTCTTCTTTCTTTACTCAATATTTTTATTATTTTCCTCTAAGTCCAAATAAAATAAATCTAATCCCTCTTCCACATAAGTAAATGACACTGTTGTCTCCTCTTTAGGCAGGTTTTTGGACTCTTAAAATCAGATAGACCAAATTATCTATAAAATAACATCTAGGTGGAAATGGAAAGTGTCTGTAGAGTCTCATGACTACATGGGTCTCATGGATTCAAGCCTCATCTCTGATCTTTCTTTTATGACCTTAGCAAATCACCTAAGCACCCCTTGAATTCTATTTCCTCACTTGTAAAGTGTGGGGGTTGGTCCAGATGGTATGTAAGGTCCCTTTTAGTTAAGAATCTTTGATTTCATGAAAGCCATTCAGATACTTAAAGGGAGCAATCAGAAGGAAAAAAACAACAACAAAAATTGGGAGATTGAGTGAATGTTCCTATTGACAGAAAACATGATGCTGATCTGCAGCTCCCAATCAAAGTTGGGCTCATCATCTGCTGAGAGGTGCTCCTTGAAGTTTGACACTAAATAAAGTTCCCTATAGGGACATTCTAAAGAGATGAAAAGAAGTGCAAAGGCAGAATCTTGGAGAACTTGCCCATCACATATACTTCATCTGGCCTCTGTATACTAAGCAGGGCTTGCAAATTTTCTTCCATTTTAAAATGTATTCTCTCCCCCCCCCCCCCATACATCCATATTTATTAACAAGTTGACTTTGTAATGTTCTCCCCCTGCAGAGAAAAAGGAAACATGTTCATCTCCACATTCTTGCCTGCTTCTTTTCTCTTTCCCCCTTGTTTTAATTAACAATTGCTCAGTGCCCTCAGGGCTGTCATTAATTAAAAGATTTTTTTAAAGTCCTTCAGGAATACCTAGAGCAGAAGAATTTCTCTTTTTAAGCCTTAATATGGTTTGTGGGGGGTTTTTTTGTTGTTGTTGTTTTTGGTGGGCTCCCTGTGATTTAATCTCTTTCTAAAGATTTCAATTGAAGATTTTATGCAAATGTGAGGTTGGATTATGTTGTGTGTTTTTTAATATCAAAAACAAAATATCTTGATGTTTTATTAATACATTATTTCCCTAGAGTTTGGTAAAAGAGTCTTTGCTATATGGTAATAAGGCTTTCATAGAAGGAAATGAAAACAGTGGCTCCTATAAACATAGGAAAATAGGTACTTGGGTTAAATTTCCTCTTCCCGTTGTTTCAATGATGAAGAGATGATTTGGGGGGGAGGTTAAAAGATTCCTTAATTAATGAAGGAAGATGGGAAAGATATCAGTTAGTACCCATCCTTGTAAACTATTAGCTGTGACTTATCATATGTAATTACTATTTTGACCACTGATGGAATTTTTTCTTCCCTTAAGTCTACGAAAAAAATGGATTAAATAAGAGCCCATAAAGGGACTAAAGTGATTCCAAAGGTGGCTTTAATGAAAAAAGAATAAAATGTTCTGTGGTTTTATAGTAGGTTATAAACCTCATGAAGTGAACCAATTTCTGCTGATAAAATGCAGACAATGGGGGCCCAGGAGCATGAGTGACATAGGAAAGGACTCTTTCTTTTGGCACCAAGGTCATCTGGAAAGGCCTAGAAAAATATTGTTTTCAGCTCAAATCCCTTTTGGTTCAGAGATTCAGCTCTACTGCTCATACTGACTATTAAGTATAAACTATCACAATGACTTAGGAAAGACCTTAGATATAGTTGAGGGAAATTGATGAAAGTAAAGTGGTCAAGCACAGGTAGGGAGGTTAAGTGAATGTAAATTCAATGGTCTTTTGTCAGCTCTCATTCTCCTTGGCATCTCTATAGCATCATCCACCATTGCCTACATTGATCCTCTTGAAATGTTCTCTTTCCTTGGCTTCTATTAGCCAATTAGTTGATAATCATTTATTAAATAAATACCTACTATATGTAAATCTTCAAGTTCTTCTCCTACCCACTGAACCATTTCTTCTCTGTACTTTTTGTTAGCTCTCCTTCTTATCTTTGCAATGGAGATATCCCAGTTCAAGGCCACTTTTCTTGTCTTTTTGCCTTATTTTTCTTAGAGATTCCATTTACTTGAATAGCTTTAAAAATCATTTTTGATTTTTTTTAGAGCTGCAGGCATGCAATTATATATATATATATTTAAAAATGTATATAGTATTGTAAGGTTTGAGCAGTATTAGATATATATATATCTATCTGCCTGCCTGTCTGTCTATCATCTATCTATTTATCATCTCAATAAATATAACAACTCTGTGAAGTAGATGCTATTATTATGTCCATTTTACATATGGGAAACTTAGTCAGACAGAGATTAACTATTAAATTTAGGATCATATAACTTTTCTATTGTAGCTTTTTATTGACAGAACATATGCATGGGTTATTTTTCAACATTGACCCTGGCAAACACTTCTGTTCCAATTTTTCCCTTCTTTACCTCTACCCCCTCCCCTGGATGGCAAGCAACCTCAAATGTGTTAAACATGTTAAAGTATATCTTAAATACAATATATGTGTACGTATTTATACAGTTCTCTTGTTGCATAAGAAAAATCGGATTTTGAAAAGTAAAAATAACCTGGAAAGAAAAACAAAAATGCAAGCAGTCCACACTCATTTCCCAGTGTTCTTTTACTGGGTGTAGCTGGTTCTGTTCATCACTGATCGATTGGAACTGAATTGGATCCTCTCGTTGAAGATAGCTGCTTCCATCAGAATTGATCCTCATATAGTATTATTGTTGAAGTGTATAATAGGATCATATAACTTTTAAATATCTGGGGCAAAATTTGAACTCAGATCCACTAGACCCCATTCTAAACCCCATTGGCATTCTATTTATTATGCTGTATAGTTGCCTTTACATAAACAATTTTAGCTATAATATTTTGGGTGACTTACAACCTTTTCTGGTTCATCCATCCTCCCCAGCAATGACTATGCTACCTTGTCCCTTCTTCTCAATCTTACTTTCGTTCTCCTAATCACCAATGGTTGATACTTTGAAGTTAGTCTCTCACTGCCTCACTGCTCACCACATCCATGCAGTAATCATAAAATTTCATCAATAAAATTTCATAATTAATCAATAAATATTTATTAAGCATCCTACTATATGTCTGGCATTATGTTAAATGCTCAAAATCTTAAAGTTGAAAGATACTTCAGAGATTGCTCAACTTAATCAATAGAGAGATATAATATCTTTGATACATAGACATCCATCCTGTACTTTGATACCTTTAGAAATATAAACTCACTACTTTCCCAGGGAGTTTGGTGATTCAATGGATAGTATATTGGATCTGGAGTCAGGAAGACCCGAATTCAAATGTAGCCTCATAAATTAAATGTGTGACTATAGACAAATCACTTCAATCATTGTCTCCCTCTTTTTGCCTGAGAGGGTATTTCAGTGCCCTCTAAGTATCCTCTGATAATAACCACTGACAGATTGGCATTGGTAAAAGATTTTTTTTTGGGAGGAATTCCTTATACCAGTGAGATCACAGGTCTGGAGAAAAATAAGACAGAATCATCTTTTTTTGGCTATAATGTCATCTGATTTAATGGACCTTGTAACATCTTAGGGAGGCTAGAATTCCCTAACTGATGTTGTGGAGTTGTCTATAGACCATGCAATAATGATGTTTGTTCTTGTTCTTGTTTGACCACATGTGCAGATAGACCTAGATTGAGCAGATGATGTTTTCAGATTCCCAGAATTTGGAAATACTTTTCAGTGTTCTCATGGACATCATTCTAATGTGGAAGAACCAGAATGCCCTTCTCTTTCATTATCTTCTTTTAACTTATCTCTAAGGTGGTTTATATTCTTCTTTGTCATTACAGATAAATCCTGGGTTTTTATTATTTCCATTTTCTTTTCAATTATGTTGCAAACCTGCTTTCTAAATTGTTATAAGCCCAAAGTGACAAAAGCAATCATTACCACTTCTCATTTTGACCGGCTAATCTCTTTCCTGAAATAGACAGATCAATCTGCATCAAATTCAAATTACAGTTATCCCTTCTACATAGCAACTTTCCCCATCACAGTTTTGCTATATCATAGGTTGGCATAAGAAATTAAATGATAAATCCTTGGGAGTTTTTCAGAAGCTGCAAATGACAATAAAGGCCAGCAGATGACACAGAAAAAGTTTAAAAACTCAGAAATACATAAAAGATATGTATAGTATTATATAATGTCAATTCAAATTTTATTTAAAATACCATAAACATTCCATAAAAGAAAAACAAAAAATTCAGACTTTTCTGGTGCTAGGGGAGGGCCAAATTTTTTTACACGGATTTTCCAGATTGCAGGGACATCATGCCCCTAACCCCCACAATATAGAAGGGATAACTGTACTTACACTTAGTTTCAAATTCTTTCATCAATTGCCACAGACAAAAAATCCAAAAGAAGGGGCAAAAAATATGATATGTAGAAATTATTCCTCTATTGGAATATAACATTGGCTCAATTGATAGCTACACAGATTTGAAAGATGTTAATTAGGATAGCAACAAAAAGTAAAAAAAAAAAAAAAAAAAAAAAAAAAAAAAAAAACTAAGAAAAATTAGGCTGGAATTTCAACCCCTCCAGAGGATAGTGAGATTCATATATATATATATATTTTTAGTACTTATCAAGACTGACCCTCAATTTAATGTAATCACAGAGTTTCCTGGGTCTTAATTATTCTTAGTTACTATACTATAGAAGCCACAAAAATGCTAGGCCAGAATTTCATTTTTAAACTTTATACTTTTTTTAGTTCAGAGTTACTTTGATTGATTTGGATGTATGGTTTAACATGAAAATCCTTGTTCCTTAACTCAAATTTCATTGAGTTAACAATGGTTTGTCTGACCAACTTTCTACCTATAATATGTGGAAATGTTTGTTTTCTATGAAATGTTTATTGCCCTATTCAGTATTATAAAAGCTTGAGCCAAATCTCCATTTACCTTGGCAAATATTTACTGAGTTGTAGTTATGTGCAAAGCATTGTCCAGTGCCATCCACTTTCAGTAAGTAATACAGAACAGGGCAGAGAACAAAAAGCTTCTCTCCCTTGGGATCAAATCCTTCTCATAAATGCCATTTAAACTATCCTTTTGACCTGTTGGACCTCATCTGCTTTAGACCTATGACACATGTATAATTTTTCTTGCTTTATTTACTATGCAAAACTACATAATTTGGTAGCTCATGTAAGTTCACTCCATGTATTCTATAGTCCTGTCAACTTACATTCTGATTCTCTTTGCTTACATTATTCCCTTTACTTGGAAGATCATCCCTCCTCTCATAAGCCTGTTGAATAAACCTCTGGATTAATCTGATTCAAATGCTATCTCAGAAGCCTTCTTGAACTCCTTGATTGAGGACCTTCCCTTCTCAAGTCACATGTAACACCAGTACCTCTTTATGTTCTATAATATATTTTGCTTATATGTATATATGAATAGATGTAATATTATTGTTGTTTAGTATTTTTCACTCATGTCTAATTCTTTATGACTCCCTTTTGGGGTTTTCTTGGCAAAAAATGCTAGAGTAGTTTGTAATTTTTGCTCTAGGTTATTTTAAAGAAGAATAAACTGAGGTAAAGAGGATTAAATGACTTGGACAGGGTTGCACAATTAGTAAGTATCTGATATCAGATTTGAACTTAATAAGAGAACATGAAGAACTGGAGCAAGAACTGTGTTCAAGTCCCAACTCTGCTATTTACTGCTCATTTGACTTTGGGCAAGTCTCTTCAAAGTTCATGCTAATTAAACCATGCTCCAAACTTTTAATTTCCCTTAAATGATAGGTAGTAACCAATCTATGCAAACAGAAAAAGCCTATTTTTTTTTCTGGGAGTGAATGAAAATGAGCAATAAAAAGAGATGAGGTTGACAGATTACTTGTGTTGCCATCTAGTCCAAGACCCTCTCTGCTCATCCCAACCCCCACCATCCATTTAAGAGGTGAAGAAAGTGAGTTCCAGAAAAGTTGTAACATTTCTAGACCATATAGTTAGTATTAGAAGTGATATTTGGATTCATATCTCCTGAGTTAAAATATTTTCACTATATCACATAGTTAAGAATTGATGTACCTTAACTGATTTTATCTTTACTACAAAGCAAGTATTGTCATCTGCATTTCACAAGATGAGAAAACTGAGCTTCAGAAAAGAAGTAAATTGTTCAAAATCAACCAGATACCAAGTTTCATACAAGGTCAGGATTTGAACTCATATCCCTTTGGTTTGCCCTTTTGGGGCAATCAGTGGTAGAATGTCTGGCATGGAGTCAGGAAAACTCATCTTCCTGAGTTCAAAGTTGGCCTCAGACCCATTAGCTGTGTGATCCTGGGCAAGTCATCTAATCCTGTTTACCTCAGTTTCTTCATCTGTAAAATGAACTGGAGAAGGAAATGATAAACTACTTCAGTATCTTTGTCAAGAAAATCTCAAATGGGGTCACAGAGTCAGAGGACTGAAAACAATCCCTCTTTCTTCAAGAACAGAACTCTATCTCACTGCTTTTTAATACTTATGGAAATACAAAATCTTTGTCTTTACAAATTTATCTCTAAGTGAAGAGTTTCAAGTGCTATGGTAAGAAGGTTGGGGAACTAAATTCAGAAGAAAAAGTTTTCAGGAATCAAGTAGCTAATTACATCTACTGCCTTTTAATGTAAAAGCAGGTTGGGTGTTGATCTATACAATCTGCAGCTTCAGAAGACAGTTCCAGTGCATTTTCTCTCAAAGTTCAGTTTTTTTTGGGGGGTTTCCTTTTGCTTGCAGGTTGTTTCCCTTGATATTAGTCCTTATGGTCATTTTATTGTATCAAAATATCAAAAAGCTAGGAATTTAAGATTATTTTTTAGCTGCCTTTCCAGGATATTTCCTAGCTTCTAAAAAACAAACTTCATACTTGAAGTCAAAAGGAAAAACCCAGGTTCATGGCCTGTTTCAGATCTTTACCAGCTGGGTGACCCCGGATAAATGATTTATCTTCTCCAAACTTGTTTTCTTATCTGTAAAATGAGGTCAATGATAATGTTTGCCTCACAGGGCTGTTGGGAGGACTAAATGAGATAAACTATGTAAAGAATCTTGAAATCCTTAAAATGATAAATAATTTTAGAAATTTATCATGAAGCAATTATCTAATTTACTCCACAAACCAGTAGTTTGTATTCTTAGCAATTCTTAACGAGTTTCCATTAATTCTCTGAATCCTTAATTATTATCTATCACTGAGGAGGCAGCATGGAGTAGCCTCTGTGGCTTGAAATAAAAACAACTTCTCTGGGGGCATAGTTTTATCTGTAAACATTCCCCAAATCTATGGTGAGTTTTTTTTTTTTTTTCCTAAGGCCTCACATGTTTCAAAAGAATTGGGGCTTTGCATTTTGGATGACAGATCAACAATAAGACCAAAACATAACTTTTGTGAAATAGAGTTTTGGTTAAAAAAGCAAACAACAACCATAGACCATTTTTACAAGATCTGTGATGTATTTACTTTATGTAGGCATGGCCTAATATCCAGACCCAACAGTCCATGAAAACTCTCCCCATTCTGGACACCACCTTTTAATTATATCCGCCTTCAAATAAGCCTGGAGAGGACTTGCTTACAACAACTCTAGCCAAAACATAAATAGATCTCTGTGCACAAATCCCACTAGATAAATGACTGTGGAATACTTTGCACACAGAGAAAGATTGAGTGGCATTCATTTGGCTATTTTATCTCAGGGATAAAACTGAAAAATGCACTCAAATGTGTGCCAATTAGTGATTATAGCAACAAAACTCGATCTCAAATTATGGGTTTCCTGAGAAAATGCTTGGGAAAAAATGTACCAAATATAAACACCCATTGTGCTGTTGTTCCTGAGATACTTAGTTTGAGATTGGCTCTGAATGTTCAGAATAGAAATCTGTGTACTTAGCATGGCAGGTTTTGGAAACTAATCTGAAATTCATTTAAATACCAAATCATCTTTTAA
Source organism: Sarcophilus harrisii (assembly GCF_902635505.1). Taxonomy (NCBI): domain Eukaryota; kingdom Metazoa; phylum Chordata; class Mammalia; order Dasyuromorphia; family Dasyuridae; genus Sarcophilus; species Sarcophilus harrisii. The sequence continues at coordinate 144,805,128 of NC_045429.1, forward strand.
CGAGGCTGAAATTTATCAAGCACTCACAAAATTTCCAATACCGTCTGTCTCAGTAAGGCTTAAAATACCCCCAAAAGGAGCTAGTATTCTATTCTACCTCCTATTTGAATGTACAATGTATTTATTTCAGCACTCATGGTTCCAGTTCCTGCCAGAATCCAGCTATGTAGGGATAGGGATAGACAATCCCACTCTTTTTCTCTTCCTCTACTCTTCCCTTGCCCCAAATCACCATGGAAAGAAAATAAGAATTGTCAAAATATGACAAGCTTTTGACTATTTGGACTATGACTGACTACTTCCTCAAATATCCAAAAGCACTTTGTATGCTTATCTCTTTCATTCTACATCTTTCAAAAAGAAAAAAGAAAACCATAGATCACAATCAGAGACTGCAGCTCCAAAATTCTGATCTAAAATATTCAGATGACACATGCTAAAAGCAAATGACTCCATTTCTCAAACCAGTAAAATAACTTGCTTTATATATTTTTTCCCTACCAAGAATTCAGAACACCCCAACAAGGTTTGTTTGCTTGAACATGTGTTTATATTTTATAGGAAATCTCAGAAGTGGCTTCCCAGTCAATGCTTTCCTTGGATAAAACTTTTTTAAATAGGAAAAAATGCTGAAGGCCCAGGTTTATTCCAAGGTATTTTTCTGTCTTCAAATCCTGCTGTGGCTGGCATTAGATTTTACCAGTTGCTTAACAGGATTTTGGACTGTTGAACAGGTTCACAAATTCAATAGTTAATATTTGAAGTGACTCACACTCTATCATGGCTGAAAACAACAAAAGCATTTAAAAGGTCTTTTGTATAATGTATTGTTAGTTGCCAGCTGTTTTTCTGATCTGTGTGGAAAATCCTGCATTAAAAGGCTGCTGCCTAGAAGGCACGGACTGACATTGATTTGAATCTACCCGTTCTCTCTGTAGATCAGATGGGCATCATACCCCCAGAATCAGTATTGCTATCACATACTTATCTGGCCCCTCATGGGAAATAGCTGTAAGAATATATGAAGGAAAATAGCTTTTGTTAGTCTCTGGCTAGACACTGCTACATTTATTTCTCTTAATTTTTTTTAAAGCCACTACCCATAATACATATATTAAACAGGGATTAAGTTTAAAATGTGTATGACTTCATTGTCATTGAAACAATAAGCTGAACTGAATGTGAAGCTGACTAGGCTATGGAAAAACCTCATCTCCTTTTCAGAGAAACACCTAAAATGATATTTCACAACAAAGTGCATTTAAAAGCTAGTCTCTCTTTTACAAGATACTGTCATCCACACTTTCCCACTAAGTCATCAAAGTAAAGAACACTTTTTATGTCAACATAAAATTAAAAGGTCTGATTCTGCTGGCTTGCCCAAATTTTAATTCAATGGTTTTCAGGATATCATTGTTCCTGTCAGAGGCTTATATCCTAAAATGGATATTTTATCATGTAGGGTAGGATAGGGAACAGCTTTAAAATTAAACTCAGGATATTAGTATAAAACACCTGCTGGACGACAGAATCATAACTCTAGAGAGTTAGGATGAAATTGTTATTGCTGAGTTGCTTTATCATTGACTTCATGAACTGATTTGGGGTTTTCTTGACAAAGATACTAAAGAGGTTTGCCATTTCCTTTTCCAGCTCATTTTACACATGAGAAACTGAGGCAAATGGTTAAGAGACTTGCCTGTAGTTACACAGCTAGTAAGTATCTGAAGCTGGATTTGAACTCAGGAAGAGGAGTCTTCCTGATTCCAAGCCTAGTACTCTATCCACCATGCCATTTAGTTGGCTATAACATTTGTAATTTTTTAAAAAATAAAATTCTATGAGCAGGACCAGGAGATCATTATATACTTCAACAACAATACTAGATGATGACCAGTTCTGATGGATCAGGCCATCCTCAGCAACGAGATCAACCAAATCATTTCTAATGGAGCAGTAATGAACTGAACCAGCTATACCCAGAAAAAGAACTCTGGGAGATGACTAAAAACCATTACATTGAACTCCCAATCCCTATATTTATGCACACCTGCATTTTTGATTTCCTTCACAAGCTAATTGTACAATAATTCAGAGTCTGATTCTTTTTGTACAGCAAAATAATGTTTTGGTCATGTATACTTATTATGTATCTAAGTTATATTTTAATATATTTAACATCTACTGGCTATCCGGCCATTTAGGGGAGGGGGTGGGGGGGTAAGAGGTGAAAAATTGGAACAAGAGGTTTGGCAATTGTTAATGCTGTAAAGTTACCCATGTATATATCCTGTAAATAAAAGGCTATTAAATTAAAAAAAAAATTCAAAAAAAAAAAATAAAATAAAATTCTAATTCTTCCATGGAGGGAAAAAGGAGAGAAGTGACATCTACTATGGTTAGATGTTATTAATAAGTGTTTTACAAATTTTCTCCCATTTGATCATCAAGTTCAGAGATGAAATAGAACAGAACCAACCCAATGTGTGGCCTAAACCTAGGCTTAGCTAAATAGAATGAAACTAGACTTTTATTTTATATTGCTCTAAAATGACATTGAGGAAAATTTATTTAGTAGAAAAACAAAAACAAAAACAGAAACAAAAATCTTTCTACCAATCAATTTTATCTTCTTTAAAATGCTTAATTTAATTCTGGGCTTTAATCAATAAATTCTCAGTCATGAAAATGTTCAGGCAGACAGACTTCCACTTACCAGGATCATGTATATTTAAAGAAAAAAGATGATCTTTGCCTTTCGATGCATAGCTTATGAATCATCCCCAAACAGATACAACATGCTGTGGAAGAAATTCCCCAGCAGGTTTAGTAAAAGACATTTATTGAAAGTGTCGGTCATCACTCCTCCTCGCCTCTTCTCCTCCCCTACCCAAGAAAAAAACCACACAAAACAAAAAACGTTCTATAGTAACTAGAATTAATTAAGCCATTATTTTAATGATTTAATGAATAATGCTATCTTTTTAAAAAGAAAGATCACATAAAAATTCAAATCCAATTTAATAAAAATAAATTAGAGAATGCTAGTTTAAAAAAAAAAAAAGCTCTTGGGAATAACAGGTCATTAGAAGCTTTTAAGGTTGTTATAACAGATGACCCTCCCTCAGGTCCTTTCCAATTCCCAATCTGCCATAATAATTTTCTTTCTTTAGGTGTCTTCTTCTTTTAAAGTTGGTAGGCTACTGCATAATACATCTTGACATCATAACCTAAAATATCAGATCAGCTCAATTGTTATGCAAGCAATGTTGCTCTACAAATGACTGCTAGGAGATGTAATTTTACCAAGTGAAGAGGAAAATGCATGCTACTTCTCTCAGCTGCCTGTAGTGTAATCTGAAATAACATCTGGAAAGAAACATGTGACATTCAGATCTGTATAATACATTTGATGGAGCAAGTGTCTGTAATGAAATTTGGGGTAAAAGGGAATTAAGGTACAATAGCTTCCTCTCTTACCCATCTGATTCTTCCCTATTCCACATTGCTCTGAAAAAAAAAATGGCAGAGAGGTGGGAGTGGGGGTAGAGAAATCAACTCTAGCTGTAAAAAACTGTCTCACATGATTCACCAAGATTAGAACGAAAGCAGCAGGGGCTGTTTTTTTTCCCCTAAAGAATAGAACTTATCATTTGAAACACTCCTATGGTCTGTGGAAGGTTTAAGAGAAAAAAAAGTGCCTCATTGTGCTATCTTCATTCAAAAGGAGAGTTCACAGAAAAAAAAAGGCATCTGGGGAGTAGTCTAAAATTCACCATACATATATGCATACATATATATTATATGTATGTAAAATACCAAATCTTTGCTACAAAATCTTTTAAAGTACCAAATCTTTATCCTGTTTCTGTAATTCAAAAACAGTGAATAAAGAGGCTTGCAGAGAATCATGGGAATAACTGGCTAAATTATTCATGATCAGGCACATGTATGTCTCAGGTTTCCATGACCATGTAAATATGATGATTATACACATAGCCACATGTTTTCTTCAATAGAGGAACATTCCTGCTAACTTAAGTGAAAAAATTATTGATTTTTGTCATCCTAGAAATATTTGAGTTCATACTCAGCCTTAGGCAATTATTAACTGTGTCACTTTTGGCAAGTCATTTAATCTCTGACTCAGTTGTCTCATCTGTAAAATGAGGATAATAATAGCACTTACCTCCCAAAGTTGTCTTGTTGTCTCAATGACTACATAAGATAATGATTGTAAAGTGCTAGTAGTAGTATTACATAGTAAGCATATAAATGCTGACTATTATTATAATGATTATTATTGTTATTATTAGTATTTTATCACTTTCATTTACATAATATAAGATAGAAGGTTGCAAAAATCTTAGTGAAATTTTAAGTTTTTATATTTTATTAAAGCTTAAACCTGCTCGAGGACTTTTGGAACACTGCAAACGTGTGTTTACATGTGTGTATACACAATGATGCATGTGTATACACATTTGTATATATGTGATATGTATCTATGTCTGTCTCTCAAATCTATTTGTCCCTGACCCTTTTTAACCTGTATAGTTATACACAAAAGGAGAGAGAAAAGAATTAGTTTAATAATGCACCAGCATACCAGCTGAGTTTGATAGTATCCATACTGTTCTATATCCATATTCCCTTACTTCTGCAAAGAAATGAACTTTGAGTCCATTTGATCATTCTGGGGCCAAGTTTGCTCAAGTAATTAGCATTCATTTTCCCTTTACTAATGTTCTCATAGTCAATGTATATGTGTGGGCTTTTTTTTTTTTTTTTTTTGTATTTCTACTTTGCCTTGAATCTTTATTTCCTCTGCTTCTCTGTATTCTTCATAGTCATAACTTCTTATTGTACAATAATTTTACATTATATTCATATACAATTCTTTTTTCATTCCCCAAATGACGAACATTGGTTGTTTCCATTTCTTTTTCCTATATAAGTGGGTCTAAAAACAGCAAACATGGACTTTCAATGAATGAATGACTCTCAGGATTGTGATATTGATCTGACATAGCAGAGAATATGTTTTAACAAAATTTCACTTCTGTTTTTTGTGTCTTTGTTTTGCTCTGTCACTCTTTGCGGAGATAGGACATAATATATACTTATTACCAACAATGGTATTCTATATGGTAGAAAAGAAATTGTTGCCTCAGAACTGGGGAGGCCACATCTTGAGGCAGAAAGAGTGATAATGCACCAGCCCTAAAGTCAGGAGGACCAGAGCTCAAATCCAGCCTCATACATTTAACACTTGCTAGCCATGTGATCCTAGCCTTGTCACTTAACTCTGATTGCCTCACTAAAAAACTTCCTAAAACAAACAAACAAACAAAAGAATGATGAATTTGGAAGATCACTTGGGTGATCTTGACCACCTTGACTACTTCACCTTTCTGATTTTCCTAATTTGTAAAATATGGGCCTTTAGGTGGCACAATGGATAGAATTCTTGACTCATCTTCATTAATTTAATTCTGGCCTGAAACACTAAGCAGGAGTGTGACCATAGCATCCTTAATTCTGTTTACCTCAGTAAACATCTATAAAATGAGTTATAAAGGGAAATAGCAAACTACTCCAGTATCTTTGCAATGAAAATATCAAATAGGTCACAAAGAGTTGGATAAGACAGAAATGATTGAACAATAAGAAAAAAAAATAAAGGGCTGAATCAGACATTTATAGTTTATACTTATGTCAGATAATATCCCCAAATGCCTTCTTCTCAGGTACCTGTCTCAACTTTTCTTGACTTGTCTTGAAGAAATCTCAGAGTATCACTTCTTTCTTGTCCAATTGTATCCAAAGCACCCACCCACATTGACACCTTTCCTAATTGCTCTGGACTGATCACTGGCAAAGAAAGGTACTCTCCTAGATACTGGAATAATAAGGTCAAAATAAAAAAAAATACTATTTGCCTTTAAGATGTTTAAATTATACTGGAAAGGGAAAGAGACACCATAAAACAAAGAAATAAATATATAGCCTAATTTGAGAAGGGAAAGAGCACTAACAGGGAAGCTAGGAAGGTTTACTGTTAAAGGTAGTCCCTAAACCCTGAAATATAAAATTGTGATTGTAAACAGGCTGGAATGAAGAGACAATGTATACTAGTTATTAGAGACAGTCCATGCAAAGCCTGGGAGATAGAATGTTGAATTTGTATGACAACAGATAGGCAGGATTGGATAGAATGAGAGGTGTGTGAAGAGGAATAATGGGAAATAAATCTGGAAAATGAGGCAAATGTTAATGAGATAATTTTTTTTAAGGGACAATAAGAAGGAGAAAGGAATGTGAAAAATTTCCAGTTATTGGAGGGAATTCGTACAAGTATGGATAAAGTGTAACTTCAGTTTTATAAGGGGTTTTAAAATATGAAATAGTATATTCGTCACGATCTCAGAATTTCAACTAAATTTTCCCAGGTCTCAACATACATGCACAAACACACACACACACACACACACACACAACTTTGTGAAAGCATGGTATTAAGAATGCCAGACTAGGGGCAGCTACATGGCACAGTGGATACAGCGCCAGCCCTGAAGTCAGGAGGACCTGGGTTCAAATTTGACCTCAGACACTTAATACTTTCTAGCTATGTGACCCTGGGCAAGTCACTTAACCCTAATTGCCTCAGCAAAAAAAAAAAAAAAAAAAAAAAAAAAAAAATGCGAGACTTTTAAATTTGTGCATTTATAATAGTCAAAATGACTTAGTAACAGTCATTCTTGAAACAAAATACTGAATATAGGTAGTTCTTTTGGTTCGTCTTGCTTCATTCTTAATCACTTCATGCAAGTCTTTCCATGCCTTTCTAAGATCAATGAACTCATTATTTTTTATAGTCAATAGTATTTCCACACAACAAAACACCACAACTTGTTCAGCCATTCCCCAATTGACTTTGTTGTATCTTTGGAGGTAATAGCAGTTTCATGTGCAATCTTCTTTTTTATTATACTATATTATAGAATGGTTAATATTATAGAAGTTGCCTGAATTGAAAATGAAAAAAAAATTAAAGGGCTGCTCTAAAATCAGGAAGCCCTGAATCCAATTTTGCTTTTGACACTGACTTTCTATGTGACTATGGACATAACACCTACTATGTAAAAGAAACACATTCATTTAATACTACCATTGCTCTTGAACTTTTATATTCATTTCCTACACATTGTCATCTCCCACTCAATTATCAAAGCTTTGAAATCTGGGTGAATCATAATTCAGCTGAAACTTCTCCCTTCAAGGGAGTCAGTGATTTCTTTACTACTAACTTCAAGGGTCTTTTCTCAGTCCTTCTTCTTCTGGATTTTTCTGGTGCAGTAGGCACTGTTGATCATTTCTTTCTTCTGGATATTCACTTTCATTGGTTTTTAGTGATACTATGTTCTTCTATTTCTCTTTTTATGTAACTAATCTTTTTCAGTCTCCTTTGTGGAATCACTACTCACTTTGCCCCCATGTAAGGTTATGTCCAAAGACCCTCTTTTGGATTTTCTCTCCAAATGATGTCATCATCTTCCATAAATTCTACTATTCTTTTTGGGTAGCTGATTCCTAAATTTACATATCCAGCCCTCATCTTTCTCTTGAATTTGAATCTTGTTTTAACAATTCATCTTCATATATATATATATGTATGTCTTATAGGTGTTACCTTTTCTCCTTAATTCACACATTCTCCTAGATTCTATTTCTCTTAGAGTTCCATCATCTTTCTACTCACCCAAATTCACAAACAAGTATATATCTTTGACTCTTCACTTACATCTATCCCTCTCTATATCGGGCTGTTGTCAAGTCATATTGAGTGAGTCTATTTTTTTTGCTTTTGGTTACACTCACTCCCTTTCAACTCACATAGCTACTACTCTCATTATCCCATTACTTTCTTATCATCTATCCCCTGGATTTTGCAATAGCCATTCCCAAGTAATCTTCTTTCCTAATCTTACTCTGTTCCAATCCATCATCTTATAGTTGCCAAATTGATATGCCTAAGTAAAAAATATGACCATGTAACTACCTTGATGATGAATTTTAGATGGTTCCATACTTCCTCTGGGATAAAATATTTCTCTGACATTCAGTCAATCAATAAACTTATTTATTCAAAATCTTTCATAATCTGGATTCAACTGATATTTCTTTTTAAATGGTTCTAAACATTTTAATTTTTTAAATTAAATCTTTATTTTCAAAACACATGCATAAATAATTCCCAACATTCACCCTTGCAAAACCTTGTGTTCCAAAATTTTTTCCCTCCCTTACCCTTCTGGTAGTTTTCCTAGACAGCAAGTAATCCAATATATGTTAAACATGTGCGATTCTTCTATATATATTTCCACAAAATATCATGCTGCACAAGAAAAATCAAATTAAAAAGGGAAAAAAATGAGAAAGAAAACAAAATGCAAGCAAACAATAATAAAAAGTGAAATTACTATTTTGTGATCCACACTCAGTCCCCTACTCCTCTCTCTGGGTGCAGATGGCTCTCTCCAACACAAGACCATTGGAATTGGCCTGAATCATCTCGTAGTTGAAAAGAGCCACATTCTTCATAACTGATCATTATACAGTCTTTCTTTCAGCTGATATTTCTAAGCTATTTTATATAATTATTTTCCTCAGGCATATTACATTTCAGCAACACTGATTACTTGCTGCTCCTCTTGTGTAACATTCTATCTCTGAGAGGGATTAGCTGCGGAAAGACAAGTAGAAGTTATTGTAGTAGCCCAAATGGATTTTTTTGGAATTTATAATAGTTTTGTCATTTGGAAAAGAGAGGTAAGATGTATGAGTTTTTTAAGTAGCAGAAGTATGACTTAGTTAAATATGAAATGAGGGAAGATGAGTGGTAAAAGAAAAATCCCAAGGTTGTGAAAACAGGAGATAATGTGCTTAATGAAGTCAGAAGGTTGAAGAAGGGTTTTTTTGGGGGTGGGGTGGGGTGGGGGAAGGTAATAGATTTGATTCTTAGATAAATCAAGTTTCAGCTGTTGATGAGACATTAAGAGGCATAGAACCAGTAGGTAACTAGGTGTGGGGGCCAGAATTGAGATGTCAGAATTGGAGACAGTTTGTAGGGTCCAGAGAATTTCTGTCCTTGAAGAACTGGGAGAGACTGAGATTAAGGACATAAATGGAATAGTTTTAATGTAAAGTAAGGATATATCTTTGATGATCAGGGGAAAAGAAAAGAGATCATTCTAAATCCTTAACCAATAAAAGAAACTTCAAAATTACAACCTTTAATATTAAGAAGCAAAGATTCAGAAGTAATATAATCTGTCTCATATAAAAATTGTGGAGTCCACACAAGAATACAAGTCATGTGATTCCTAATCCAATAGTATTCCTGATAAACCATATTGTCTCCATAAACACAATCCTTGTCCTGCTCTCTTCAATACCCAATTTACTTTATCCCTGTCACCCACATTATAGGTTTCTGGAAATGCTAGAACCAGGATAAGTTCCTTGAAATAAAAACAGTTAGAAATACTGACATATCTGGCCTGTATTTTCAGAGAACATCAAGCTTTTAAATTAAAATTCTTTTTGAATTTGATGAACAATCTGAAAAGAAATTGTGCAAAAAGAGTTGCATCATCTTTGTAGATAGTCCAGAAATCTTTGCACCCAAGAAAATACCTAGTGAAGCACCTTATCTTCATCTTCTAACACAATCATATGTCCATTTTTAAGTTCATTGCCAATCTAGTTTTAACTCAGACTGATTTTTCTTTCCAGTTCCTTTTTTGAATTGTGAGAGAATTGGAGACTATTATATTAGAGACTAATATAATTACTTCATTGTCTGCTCTCCTTTGTCTAATTTTGTACCTTTGCACAGATATGCTGCTGGAACATTTCCCACTTGTAGGTGAAATTCCATTATAAGAAGTACCTTGGGGCATCTAAATTCTTTCACAGCAGAGGAATTTTGTTAAAACAAGGTCAAGATTAGGTTGCCAAATCCAATCATTCGCAGATGTAATTTTGGCACTTTACAAACCTTGAAATCAGATTTTTAATTCTGACCTCTTTTCTGAGTTCTAGGCTCACATTTCTACCTGCCTATAGGACATTTCCACCTGATGTGGAGAGACTGGCACCTCAAACTGAATAATTCAAAATCAAGCTCATTATTTCTTTCCCTGAAGGATGGGGCAGTAAGAGGAGATATGTTTGAGATAAAACAGACAATAATTGGCAAATGATTGAATGGCAGAGAGAAAAATCAAAGATTATCTCAGGATTACAAACATGGTGAATGGTGGTGCCATGAGCAAAATTACTAGTCTCCTTCAACCTCTCTCTGTTCCTATTACCATCATTATAATATAGATCTTCATTACCCCCCTGCCTGGACTATAGTTATAGCTTTATTGCAAATCTTCCTAGCTTCATCCCAATTTTCTATTGAATAAAATTAAAACTCCTCTATCCGGAATAGAAGCCCTTCTCAAGCTGGTACCATAAATCTTTCCAGTTTTACTTTTTATCATTCAGCTCTATGCAGTGTACACAAACTGCACCACTCTTTAAACCAAGCTATAAAGTCTCCATGCCTTTGCTCACACTGTACTCTAACCCTGTGATACCTTCTCTCCTCATCTTTGCTTGGGATTACCTACTCATACATTACAAATGAAGTCAGTTACCAGCTGCTCTAGGAAACAATCTATTCTCCCCAATTAATTACAACCCTTCTTTTTCAGACTTCACATAATACCTTCAATTATGATTCTGTAATATAATGTTGTATAATTTAATTTTTATAGTAGTATCTTTCCCCTTGTTTGACCAAAGGGTTATTAGGGGTAGATACTCCCATTTAGGGAAAAAATCACTTTCCATGGTACCTACAATATCAGAGCTAAGAGCTTAATAAATGATTTTTATTGTTATGACTCCTTGATACCTTCTCTACCTTAGACCATTCTCTCTTTTTTTTAAAATAAAGCTTTTTATTTTCAAAACATATGCTTGGATAATTTGACAGTATTGACCCTTGCATAGCTTTGTGTTTCAGATTTTTCCTCCTTCCCCCACCCCTCCCCTAGATGGCAAGCAGTACAGTATATATTAAACATGTTAAAATATACATTAAATCCAATATGTATAAACATATTTATACAATTCTCTTACTGCACAAGAAAAATCGGATCAAAAAAAGAAAGTTAATGAGTAAGAAAACAAAATGCAAGTGAACAATAACAAAAATAGTGAGAATGTTATGTTGTGATCCACATTCAGTCCTCACAGACTTCTCTCTGGGTGTAGGTGGCTTTCTTCATTACAAAATCATTGGAACTGGCCTGAGTCATCTCATTGTTGAAAAGAACCACATTAATCAGAATTGATCATTGTATAATCTTGTTGCCGTGTACAATGATCTCCTGGTTCTTCTCATCTTTTATTTAGCAACAGTTTATTTAAGTCTCTCCAGGTCTCTCTGAAATCATTCTCCTGATCATTTCTTATAGAACAATAATATTCCATAACATTCATATACCATAATTCATTCAACCATTCTCCACCTGATGGGAATCCACTCAGTTTCCAGTTTCTGGCCACTACAAAAAGGGTTGCCCAAACATTTTTTACACACGGGTCTCTTTTCTTCCTTTAAGATGTCTTTGAACTAGATATGTAAATATAAAAATTCTAAATTGTATATAGAGAACAGATTTTATAAAACATGTCTATAGTAAAATATGTTCAGTTATTAACCACAATAAGAGGAACATAAACATAGATTGCTGTTCCTTAAATAATGGGAACATCTTAAAGTTTACTCTGAAATAGTTGCATACAATCTACACATATTGGAATGCTGGATCAAATAATAAACACATAAAATCAGATTTCTCATTAGAGTGACCAAAAAAAAAAAAAAAAAAAAAAGATGTCTTTGGGATATAAGCCCAGTAGAAATACTGTTAGAGCAAAGGGTATGTACATTTTGATAGCTCTTTGGGCATAGTTCCTAATTGTTCTCCAGAATAGTTGGATCTGTTCACAGTTCCACCAACAATGTATCAGTGTCCTAGTTTTCTCCACATCCCCTCCAATATTCGTCATTGTCTTTTCTTGTCATCTTAGCCAATCTGACAGGCGAGTAGTGGTATCTCAGAGTTGTCTTAATTTGCATTTCTCTGATCAATAGTGATTTAGAGCACCTTCTCATATGATTAGAAATAGTTTTAATTTCTTCATCTGAAAATTGTCTGTTTATATCCCGTGACCATTTATCAGTTGGAGGATGGCTTGAATTCTTATAAATTTGCGTCAATTTTCTATATATTTTAGAACTGAAGCCTTTATCAGAACCCTTAAATGTAAAAATGATTTCCTGATTTGTTGCTTCCCTTCTGATCTTGTCTGCATTAGTTTTGTTTGTACAAAATTTTTTTAAACTTAATATAATCAAAATTATCTATCTGGTGTTCAATTATGTGTTCTAGTTCTTCTTTGGACACAAATTCCTTCCTCCTCTACAGATCTGAGAGGTAAACTATCCTATGTTCTTCTAATTTGCTTATAATATCACTCTTTACATATAAATCATGAACCCATTTAGATCTTATTTTGGTATATGATGTTGGGTGTGGGTCAAGGCTACTTTAGGCCATTCTGATCCTATTTTGCTTGGTCTAATACAGCTGTCTCTTCATCATTCATGTCTGTCTTATTTCTTGGCTCCTTAAATTCTGCCATCTCTTTATCTGGAGTGTTCCATAATATTTCTTCTCTACTCTCTCTACACTGAAGCCTGACAGATCATTCCCTCTCATGGATCTAATCATCACTGCTATTCTGCTTCCTCCCATAGTGACTGTGAGAGATTAGACAGCCATATTTTAAAATTCCTGTTGATCACTGATATTTGAGTGTTGTGTCATCTCAAATTTTGCCTGTTCCAAAGTAAACTCATGTGCTTTGTCCACTGGCCTGCCAACAAATAGGCAGAAAACAACTCCCTTCTTTAATAATCTGATAGTTCTTCCAGACTAATTTTTTAAAAGCACTTTCTCTCTCTCTCTCTCTCTCTCTCTCTCTCTCTCTGTCTGTCTGTCTCTGTGTCTCTTTCTCTCTCTTCTCTTAAAAACATAGATTCCTTAATGTCACTCCCTTGCCAAAGCATTTGAAGTTGTTTCCATGGTATATTATTATCCTTGGGTTTCAAGAACCAACAAAGTATCTACCTTGTCAGCTATATTAACCTCCTCATTGTTCCCATAATTTCATTTTAATTATGAATTAATGGTAAAGGTTTTTCTAGACTTTTACTATGTGCCAGGCATTCTGATAAATGCTGGGGGGATGCAAATAAAAGCAAGTAAGGCAGTTCCTGCTCTCAAGGAGCTTCATTATAATTTGGAAGATAACACATTAAATGACTCTATAAGAGAAATAATGTAGTGTCCTGGTTCTAGGAAGCATGAAGTCAAAAATCACTGATTAGAGCTCGGGGCCAACTGTCAGAGAGTATAGGTGGTTCTGGTGGGAGAGGCTTGAGGAAGCTAGCTAGAATTTAGCGACAGTAAAACTACCATTCAGCTCTCTTTCATGTGGTCTTCTCTATTAAATTGTGAGCTTTTTGAAGGCATGGATTGCCTTTTTTTTTTCCTTTTTATTCCTAATGTTTGGTACAATCTTTGATATGTAGAAGGTGCTCAATAAATGTTTACTGACTGGTTATAGTCCTTTCTATCATTCTAACTGTGGTTACCTTTCTCCCATGATCCAACAATAGCTTTAACTTCCACTTGAAATCGCTGTCAACTATTTTAGCCAATTCATAAAGATATATTTCTCCAAACTCCCAACACATTTCAAGAAAGTTCCACTCAGCATTTACAGAACTATAAGATCTTAGAACTACATGATTAGTGATAACCTAGTTCAACCCTTTAATATTATAGATGAAAACACTAACAATAGCAACTCATATTTATATGCATTTTTAGTCTCAAAGTGTTTCCTTCACAAGTGTTCATTATTTACATGGAGTCATGGAAGCATTATTACTGCTGTTTTAGAGATGAAGAAACAGATCAGAAAAGATGAATAACTTGTCAGCATTACACAGAAAAGATGCAGAATTAAGACAAAAACCCAGGTCTTCAGAATCATAGTCCAATCTTATTTCTAAGCGTTTGCTCCCCTTAATTTTTCTGTAATTAATAGAGTCAAAAGCTCATAGATCTAGGGAATGGAAGAGATCTCAGAGGGGTCCTAGTCCAATTGAGGAAAAGGAAGCATAGAAAAGTGAAATGATTTGGCAGAGTTCACGTAGTTAGCAGAGTATTAGAGGCAGCATGTTAACCAAGACCATATTTCTTTAAATCCCAAGGTTTTTATACCATTCTGCTCTTTCCAATAAGTTTTTTTTAGCAAATAGTAAACAGGATAAAGGATCAAAGAAATAACAATATAGTATTTAGATGGCTTGTCCTCATAAAAATTCTTTAATAGGTCTTGCTTCACATGTTTGGCATAAGGGTCATCCTGCATAGATTGTAAATTCTTTAAGGATAGAGGCCATATCTCAGATATCTTTTGTATCCTATACATGTAGCACAGTATTAATACTGTGGCAAAAAGTACTAGGTAAACTGTCAATAAATAAATAACGGTTAATTAATGAGTCTAATAAATAAAGGTTAATTAATAATCTAAATCCATACAAATAATTTGTGGAGATAAAATAAAACCTATATCAAATCTCCCTACATTGAATTTAGTGAAAGGTTTTTTTAAAGCCAATAAGAGTAACTTCTGATATTACCTCATCTAACCTTAACATCTTTCTTTTATTAAAAACCTTTCCATACTTTTAGTCCTGAAGTGAAAATGGAAATTTACTTTGTATTGGAAAAGTTCCCCCCCTCCCACTGTTTTATTTCCTATAGAGAATTTGTCATTTGTCCAACCAAATACCATTATTATAGGCCATTGTTCTGAGATAACATCTGATTTTGTCTCCCACTGTTATTGTAATGTTATTTCTTTCTACTCCCCAACACGAAACTTTTATTTTAGCCCAAATAGTCAACTTTGTCAACCAGATAGATATATTTATCATCTTCACTCCAAATGTTGCCTATCCCCCCCATCTTCCTTAGTTCCCCTTCAAGATGTAGTATAGGTGTCATCTGCATGGAACCAATAAAATACATTGGAAAGAACAGTGGATTTGGAGTCAAGAGTTTGAATTCTGAATTTGTCACTTAATTTACTTGTTTACTTGGGCAAATCATTTCTCTGATAGTCAAGTTCCATATCTGCCAAATAGTATGAACCCCTCCAACTTGAAGTCTATGATCTTATAATATTTAAATGACAATTTCTTCCTTCAGAATCTATTTCCTGAATAAAATGCAGAGAATACAAAAAGGTTAGGAAAAAAAGCACAAGCAGGAAAGCAACAGGTTGAATTGATATTATTTATATAATATGCCTCCCCTCTGGCCCTATTGCCTAAGGACTATTTTTGTTACCTTTATTCTTCTACCTCAGGGGCAGAAATGGGAAAGGCTGCTCCCAACCATGTGTTGGGCTTATGAAGACTAATCCATCCAAAGATGTGGCAGTTCTATCTCCCAATAGCAGCTCCCAAGCACATGAGTTGTGTTATTTTAAATGTCCTGGATATATAACAAACTCTTGTTCAACATATTTTTTTAAAAAAGCAAACTGAACATAATTGAGATTTGAAGTTTCAGGTACAATTTTCTTTTTCTGATCTTTTGTATATATGATAATATCTGTTTTATTTGTTATCCATTAAATTCTGGATAAAAATAAAAGACCCCAAGATAACAAAAAAACTATTGCCTATGTTTTTATTTATATTGCTTAATTGCCAAATATGATTTCTTTGTGATTGCTTTTGATTTTGAATTACCATCAAGGTGCTCTGTGACTCCAAGTAAATTATACTTTCTTTGAAGGCAAAAATACATTTCTAGTTTTTTATATCTTAGGCAGATTTAGTCCAGTATTAAGCGATAAAGCAATACTAAATTATTTTCTCTTTTAATAGGTGAGTCCCTAGCCAGGACAACCATTTCTTAAGTTACCAGAAAATGCTTACTTCACTCTGGCTCTAATCCTCATTCTTCATACTTTGCCTTCTTGCTAGCATTTTTTCTTGCCTTAATACCTTTCTATCTCCTCATTATATTTTATCTTTACAATTTAGAATATAAGTTTATTGACTACAAGAACTGTCTTACTTGAATTTGTGTTCTTGAGGACTTAAGTAGGGTCTGACACAAAGTAAGCACTTAATAAATGCTTTAATCCACCTACCTATCTTTGAATTGTAGTGATATTTCTTATAAATGTTTTACTTTTTCTTCTAAGAGGTTCTTTTACTATGATTTAAAGTTATAAAGCACACAAAGCCTGTCAATGATGAAAATATGACAGAAAATATCCCTCTAGATCCAGACTCTCTAATCAAAAAGGAATAAGTGATTTTAGGGAAAGGACATGAATTTGGCTAGCATCATAGATTGCTTGTACATATTAACTGTTTTTCTAAATATAAGGAGTGGAAAGAACTTCAGCATGGAGAATACAACCTCTTTTCTGTCCCAGCTCATAGAAGGTACTTATTATGGGTGGGATTGAATACATCAGCAACTGCATCTTGTTAAGAATCCTGTCACATCTTAATCATAGACAGATCAGTTATTCCAAGAAAGATCTGTCCTTTATAAAGGAACAGGACATAGGTCAAATATTCTGTGAATCTAAAACATCAGAAATCTAGAAGTGCGATTTTGTTGCATGCCATTCTATTATGCTGTACATTTTGTAAGTTTTCTTATTTTTCAAGTGATGGGAGGCAAAGAAAGCATGAATTATTTTCCCTGAACACTGAACCTACCCTACATGTTTATGGGCCCTTGTGGGATAGAATCTAGATGCCAATGTCATTATCTTTTCAACATGGCAAAGGTTAAAGTGATACACCTAATGTAACTTCTCAGTTTTATAGGGTGAAGATGTTGGGTAAATGTTACTTAATGATTGTCCTTTGATTTAAAGGTAAAAGCAGTTTGCTTAGAGCCTTTCCTTTCAACAAAAGGAACAACAGTAAAGAACTGACAATGATGGATGTTTATTAGTGTTCAAAACATCCTAAAGGGCTGAAATCAGCTCAGAACATCTACAAACTGTAGCAGGAGTCTATGAATTCCAAAAATTTAATGCATTTCATCACTGCAAGAAGAGGTTAGAGAGAGATGAGCAAAGGGGAACACAAAGGACCAGCTTATTTCATATTTATGAATTGCAAATTATTCCTAAGAGTTAAAGTACATGCAAGTGAGCCTGTCAATACTTAGATCATTCAGGTATTACCTTAACCATATTAAGTTATGAGATGCAAACTTTACTATAGAGAGCTCACTAGGAACATCAGACTGCAGCCTCCATGTTCTTTTTATTTATTGGCTATTAGTTCATTCAGTCACAGTGTTTTCACTTTTCTATGTGAATTTTCTTTGTTGTTGTTGCTTTTGTTACTAAAATAGAGTTGAACTCTTGAGTAAATGTAAAAACCAAGATTAAACCCTAAGTGTAAATGATGGGATATATTTCCCTCCTCCCAAGAGAAATGTGGGGAACTATGGGAGCAGAATCTTGCATACACTGTCAGAAATAGTCACCAAATTAGCTATTTTTGTTTAACTACTTTTTTTTTTGTTACAAAGGATGGTTTATGGGAGAGTTAGCATGAGTAGTAGGTGGGAGAGAATTGCATATATCTAGAAATAATTGATGTAAAAACAAAGGTCAAAAATTCCATTTTATGTTGTCATGTTGTTGAAGTGTAATTAACAGCTTTCTAGTTTCTTTTTTAATCAATCTAAGAATATCACAGAAAGCTATTAGAAGGTAGCCACTAGTTATTTTGTAAGGAAAGACTTCTGCAAGGTCTCCCCTAATTTCTAGATTGTACTCCATTTTCATCTCTATCTCTTAGAAGGCCAGCTCTTACAGGAAACACTTTCTGGGTCCTCCCTCCCTCCAGTTATTGATAATCTTAATCATCATCTAAAAAATCACATAATATACATATCTGTTGATATGTTTTAAGTTCTATGGGAAGCATTTCCTGCATCCTTAGTTGTTAATAACCATTATCTCCACAGATAAATATGAAAATAGATGTTTACATAAGTTCCTTGAGGGTGGAATATAATTTCATTTTGTCTCTATCATTTAGCAGGTGTCTAATTAATGTATATTGGATTGGACTGGTTGAAAAAAAGAGGAAGCATGTGTTTTTTCCCTAGGTTTCTTAGGCCCCTGTGCCTTGAAACATATGTAGATTAATATTTGGACAATTAATCAATAAATACTTATTAAACACCTACCATGTATCAATCACTGTGATAAGTGCTGAAAAAGAGATAAAGAATAGTCTTTATGGTCAAGAAGCTCAGTGTAATGAAGGAGACAAAAAATATATATGTTGTTCTTTTGTTGCAATTGTATCTGCCTCTTTGCTGGCCCCATTTGGGGTTTTCTTGGCAAAAAATGTTGAGGTGTTTTACCATTTCCTTCTATAATTCATTTTACAGCTGGGGAAACTGAGGCAAATAGAATTAAATGGCTTGTCAAGGATCACACTGCTAGTAAGTATCTGATATTGGATTTGAATTTAGGAAGATGAATCTTTCTAGATCAGACCTTAAATTCACTGAGCAACCTAGCTGCTCATGCAAAAATGTATGAATAAGCTATTTTTAACCACGACTCAAAAAACTTTTAAAAAGTGCTATTTTGTCTTAAATACTAAGTAGAAGAGAACTATTGAAAAAGAAGGTATATTTTAGTCTTGAAATGAAATGGTGCCACAGGAGCCAAATGAGTGCACACCCAGAGCAAGCTCTTCCCAATTAATCTGTTTTCCCACCACTGGAAGGCAGGTAATATCTTTCAATACCAGAAGAGGTGCCAAGTGATTAATTAAAAAGGCCTCAGAGTCTTTTAGAGAAAAATGTCTAACAAAAGTGCTTTAAATGTGCACAGAAATAAGACTGAGCATGGCAGTATCAACGTGCCTTGAACATTAAATGCTGTGCAGAGTGACAAGAAATACAAAGAGATTGTTAAGTCCCCAAATATATTAAGGAACAGGAAGACACATCCAAGGGGCAAACAAAATGAATTTTTAAAATATTTATTTACATTTCATTTTATTTTAATTTTTAGAGTAGGAGAGAATCATATTCATTTTTAAAAGAAGAAAACTGAACTGAGAAATATGGCTAAATCTTAATGGCTAACTATCATAGTACATTGGATCTAGAAGGACATTTATAGGCAATCTAGTTGTAACTTTCAAATTCTACAGTTGAGCAAACTGAGGTCCTTAGAGGTAGAGTTATTTGCCTAAAGTCATATAGCTTTTTTTTAGTTTTTTAGAGAGTTGGGATTGGAACTAGTCTCCTGATTCCTATAACTGAGAAGTCAGAAAAGGCATAATAAAAAAATATTATGCAAATATTTCTCTGTAAAGTTCAATGCCAATTTCAGGGAAAACATCAACAACATCTATAAAAAACAAATATATCTAGTGGTCACATCTATAAGGAAGCCATTTCCTAAGTGTAAGTTGGGCAATTTGCAAGGGGCATTAACTTTCACTAAAGAACCAATCCCACTATCTAAAATGTCTCCTCAGAGGCCTCAATGAGTTAATGTGCTTTCCACCTGTGGCTGCCACTTGTCTGGTATTCAACCAGACAGGCTTGGAAATAGAGTTGTCTATTTGGTGTCTCTAAGTCTAGTATTGCAACATCTGGTCCTAACTATACCTCTGCTGCATTTCCAGATGTTCTGGGCTCTATGAGTTCCTTTAGTAGAATATAGGGCTATGTAGCCACAGCTGCCCTATGTTCCCTGCCTGGGAAGCAGGCCTTAGGCCCAACAAACCCAGATGAGCAAAAATCCTACCACCCTCCATTGAGAGGGTAATAGAGGCAAAAAATGACTGGAAATGATTCCTGTTTGGGGCAGAATAAAACTAAACATGGCAATTCTTTTTCCAGCAGTCTTAATTGACAGCAGGGAAAGAGGTATTCACTTCCTTCCTGAGTTGATAATGTGGCTAAAGAATAACACAAACTTTTTCCAGTGACTGGCTGATACCTCTGGAACCACTTAGCAATTCTCTTTTTTGGCATTCAAAGCTTTGCCATAAATTGCCTTCCTATTTCTTCAGTTTTCTTACATGTTACTCACTACCACACCTTCTACTAATCAGCCATACTATTTGTCATTAAATTTATATATACCACTTCATTTCCCATTTCTAAACATTTGCATCAATTGTCCCTCTTGACTGAAATACTCTCCCTTCTCATCTCTGCCTTAGAATTCTTGGTTTACATGCATGTTTTAGAGAAGACTTTTCTTGGTTTACCCAGTTGCAAGTACATCTAACATATGCATATTTATGTGCAGATTGTCTCCTCTTTTAGATTATAAGGTTCTTGAAGGCTCAGAATATTGCTTTTTCTTTGTATTCTCAATTCTTAGCTGATGCATAATAAAATGCTTTTTGTTGAGTGGATTATTTAATATGAATGTAGAATGGTGTCATGATTACCTTATTTCAATGCTACATTTTTCTTTAAATAAGAACCTGGAGAGAGAAATAAATGTGAGGATAGTAAGGTGATAAATTCTTGTTGATTTAATGAATATATTTCTGCTTTGGTAATGACTAAATAATTTTAGTTTTTAACAATATATTGGAAATGGATTTTCAAAACAAAATGGAAGATAAAAGAATTCAATCTAAAACACTTCCATCTTGAACTCTGACAGTTTCAATTTTGATGGATTTTAAAAAGACATACTGAAGACTCAAATGGATGACATCACTGACTGACTCCACAACAACATTATAATGGGGCACCAGTGAAAACAAATAAACAGATTTTTTAAGGTTCTAGATTTAGAGTTGGGGATCTAGATTGGAATCCTTGTTCTAAGCCATATATTGTGATGTTGGGCAAATTACATAACTTCTCTAAGTCCCAGTTACTTATACTATAACAATGAAGCCAGATGATCTGTAAGGTCGGTTTCATTTATAAACCCACTTACAGAGATTGACCTGATTCCTGTTCCCTCTTTTATCTTGAAATGGGGTCAATGATGAATTTGAGCTTATAGGAGAAGACCCAGATGCGCATAGGTCATCAAATTGTTCAAAATGATATGATACTTTTAGTGGCCACCTTTCTACTTAGAATGATAAGTTTTCATATGATTTGTTCATTCTTTGATCACAATACAGGAACAATATATACAGAGAGATTTAGCTGCAGGCTGAGCATACACATTGTGTTGTCTCTCTTCTCTCCCCTTCAATTAAACATTCACTATGTGGGGTTGGGGGGACAGAAGGGCTTCTATTGGTACATTTAGACATGTAATTATTCTTTCCTCCCTTTTTTGGGTTGGCCAGCAAAAACAATCAAAGATGCTCTTTTCTTTTCAGCTTAACCATATTATATACTTTATCACCCAGTGGCTTAGGCAATAAATGTTACTGAAAGGACTAATTTAGGATCTGAATTTATTTTAATTAGTCTTTGTAATACTGCAGCAGATGTTAGCCTGCTTAAAAGCAACCTGCACTTGCTAAGAATCTCAATGAAGCCCCCAACATTTTCATTTCATAGATGTGGCATTTTTAGAATAGTATGGAAGGGAATGAGGAAGAAAACTAAAAACAAGGGTATGGGGAGAATAGAACAGTCTTATTTTGTTATAAGTATGTTCCAGTATCAGCTGAGGCACTAGAAAGGTGAGGTCACAGTGCAGTATTAATAACTGACAGTTGTTGTTAACTACTATGGAACACTAGATAACCTTCCCCAGAATCTATACCCTGATCTTCGGCAGCAGAGTAATGAGTCCCTGTGGAATGAAAGCTCTGGGCTCCTTTGTTGTAACTATCGATCTCCCAGAGAATTCTGATGTGATTTAGATGAGGGAGGAAGAGATAATGGCATTGATTATTCTATTTAGGAACCAGACTGAGACGAAACTCAGGTACAATACTCAAGCAGGAGGAGAAAAAAACACCCACTCAATCACGCCTTGTCTTTTCTTTGCAGTTCAAGGCAACACAGGGTGGCAGAGGTGACAGGGGAATATATCTTGATAAACACGTGGTTTCAGATGCCAGGGACACTTTGATATAACAAGACCATAACATACTACTTGTGGATTTGCTTTTTAATGAGCCTATATTGTGCCTCCTAAAACAAAGTAGGGAGTAGTTGTATGAGACAGGGGTCATTCAGAGATGAGAACCCTTTCTGAGTTGTAGAATATTCTTGTCTAACATTCTTATCTAATTTGATTTAGCATCTCTATCTCTGCTAGGAAAGCTAGCTAAATGAACTCATGATTTTGTCATCTTCACTCAACATTCCATATAAGACAGGAGCTGGTCCCTTTATTGCACTGATGTAGGAGGGGGCTGGTCAGCACCTTGTTTGCATTTTAAAGTCTTAAAGAGTTGACTAGAGCACTGAGATAATAAGTGACTTCCTTAAGATAGCACTAGTCATATATGTCAAGAGTAGGAAGTCAGCTTTTTCTTGCTTCAAAGTCAGTTTTCTATTTTACACTATATGCTATGCCATATTATATAAGTCTAAAGTCAGAAAGGGCCAGTCCGCTGCCATTTGATGCTCCTTATGATTTTGCAGAGCCAGACTCTCTCCTCCATGACCAACATTACTCTCTATATGCTGTCTCTCTCATTAAAATGCAAACTCATTAATGGAAAGAAAGAATCGTTTCCCTTTTGTATTTGCATCCCTAGCATCTAACACATTTTCTTAAACTTAATAAATTACTTATTTCATTTATTCATTCATTCCTAGGAGTTTATGAAGACTACAATAAAAAATACACAATCAGATTTGCCCAGATCCTCTATGACAGCATATTTCAAAAGAAGAGCTTGAGGAAATGTCTTCATTTAAGTTTATCCCCACAAAGCTGCTTAAGTTGCTGGGATGATATCCTATGGGGGGAACTGGAAGGTAAAGATCCATTGCTGGATTGTTTTACTAACAGGTCTCAGCAGACTCCTACATTCTGACATGCAGCTTTACAAAGGATGCTGAGGGCTCTCGTCCACTTTAAAGCTGTATAGTAAATCACAGCTCAAGGCTGGGGCCAACCGAAGCAGCTGCTGTTCTGCTGAGAAAATTAAGAGTTCAGCTAATGGTTGTGACCCTGGTTGGGTTAATGTTTGAGGCTTCAATAATATACAATAACTAAGCTATTGTAGGTTTAGGATGTCTTTCCTGGGGCAGGTTGAGATGTGTGTGTGTGTGTGTGTGTGTGTTGGGGGAGGACTGGAAAAGATTAAAGAGAAAATTATTATAGAATCATAGAATTTGAGTTGGAAGGATTATCTACTCCATTTCCAATGGATCATTTGAGGTTCAGAGAGAGGATGTAATTTGCTTAACCAGCTAGGTGGCACAGGGGATAGAGTTCATGATCTGAAGTTAGGAACACTCACATTCAAATTTTGCCTCAGACTCTAGCTGTGTGACCCTGAGCAAGTCACTTAACCTCAGTATGACTCAGTTTCCTTGATTGTAAAATGAGAATAATAATATTATAGCACTTAATTCCCAGAGTTATTGAGAGAATCAAATGAGATACTATTTTTAAACAATTCCTGGAATATGGAGGTGTTTAATTAATTAATTCCTGTTCCCTTCCAAGTCAGTTAGTAGTAGATCTGGGATTGAATCTAGGTCTTTCAACTTCACATGGAATCAGATATTTGGAGCTAGAATGAATCTTAAAGATCATGTATTAAATTCCCTCATTTTACAGGAAACCAAAGCCTAAAGAAAGGAAATAATTTGCCCGTTGTTTCACAACAAACAGGGAATAGAGGCAGGATTTGAAGAGAGGTCTTCTGACACCAAATGCAGGATTCTGTCTACTACTCCATTTTCCAGGGCTCTCTCCCTTGTTCCAATGAGTAGTAAAGGTGTCTAAGAAAGATCCTAATCAACCACAATTACCTCCTTGTCTACTATAATATTTTGTTCGATGAGGCTTCCCTCTAAAATGACCTCCACAAAATTCCACTGCACCTCTTCACCCTGAATTAAATAATACATGAATAGAAACTTTACTCTTTGGCGATAGAAGAATGATCCAGATAATGTCATTAACAACTTTTAAGAATCATCCCTAAGGCTAATCATAAAACTTATGCTTTCTTCTCCTGGATACATTAATCATGTATCTCTGTGTGTGTACAAGTAGCTCTGAAAGTTCTCAACATTACTCTATATTAAGTATGCATCTTTGTGTAACATTATAAATATTTCTGCAGTTTCTAAAAATATATTGTACTGAAAGGCACAATTTTGGAGAAGTATGACTAAAGAATAAACAGTCACACCTGCAAAATGTTAAACTACCAAGAGTAGGTAGTGCTTTCAGGGCCTACTTTGGTACTTTGGTTAACTAGAAAAGTCACAAGAATTGTAATATGGTGATAACTGCCCAAAATACATGAAGAAAGGCTTATTTCTTTTCTTGGTAATCAAAAGAAAATATTAAATATTTATTACACATCTTTTTATGAATTTAATATTGGGATTTGAATTCCAATTACTTGCATCCACAAGTAAAAATAAGAAACCAGATATTAGATGTCAATTGCTCTTTATGTAAGGTGGAAATAAAATTTCCCTATTTTTTCCTTCTCAACACCATCTTGGCATGGTTTCATTGAATTCACTATTATATCTTTTTCTTAAGAAGAGAGAAAACCCTTTAGTTCTTGAAATACTTTTTGGGCCTCTGTGGTAATACAACTGTTAATTTGACACAAGCAGCAAAACCTTGGGGTTAGAGCTACAGCTTGAACTCCAGGAAGTGTTTACTTTTTATCTTTGATTTTCACCACTGGATTGCTGAGTGATTGCAAAAACAAAACAAAACAAACAAACAAAAAAAAAAAACTTCATACTTTTTCTTAAAAAAAATTTTAAAACCCAACTGGGTAGTTAAAAATATGCAATATAATATTAATATAACATTAGTATTATTATATTTTGTTCCTCTTATTCATTGACTCCAGTGATAGGAACGTCTCTGAAAATTTTACTTTATCTTCATAATAATAATCCAGAAAAACTCAAAAAAGGTATTAAATTTTATTAGTTTTCTTTTTAAAAAACTAACATCACACCTATATAATCTATTATTTAATTTATCATTTTGTCTTTCATATGTAGATAGATGGTACACAGTTACTGTGCACATAGAAACTTGGAACTAAGTAAAACACAACATGAGTTTTTCTAATATCATTTTAAACTTTGCATTTCTGCTGACATCCACATTTCCTGAAGAATTCATTTTTAAATGATAATTTTACTGCTTATGGGCATTTAAACCATGAATTTTAAGTTTAATATTGAAAGTTGAGTGTGTATGTGGGGGTGAATCTTATGTTCAGATAGCTGTATAGGCAAGTAGCTCTCACTGATGATAAATAACTTTAATCCCATTCAAATATATTCGTGCTCCAAGGCTGCTTATAATGGAGTTTTTACTCCATCATCAATTCTATTCATATGGTGTGCCAAAGTTACCTGAATCATTCTTCCCACCTCTCAATAATGTACCAGAATATAATTAATAATGTTTTTAGTTTGGGTTGACTTGAATCATGCTCAAAATGGAGTTCACTCAAAAACATTACTAATTAGTTAAAGTAAGGACATAGGCATAATAAAGGCAAATTCTGTACCATGATTCTAAGTTCATTAGTTCAAATTAGATAACTAACAGGCAGCTAGGTGAAGTAGTAGCTAATGTGTTGCAGTTCAAATTCTGAGTTGGACTCATTTAACTTTTCTCAGCATAGTTTCCTCATTTGTAAAGTGAGAAAATCATAATAGCCCCTTTACAGACTTATTCTAAGAACTAAATGAGTTGACATATGTATAGTGCTTTGCAAACCTTAAAACTATACACAAATGCTATTATCTGACTTATTTGAACTAGTTCATTTACATGGTAGCTGGAACTAGAAATGCTCATTTGGTAGCATTAAGGCTGTTGTCCTTTAGTAAAGTTTTATTCTGCTCTATCCTCATTTTTTAATTTATAGTAATAGCTTTTTATTTTTCAAAATATATGCCAAGATAGTTTTAACATCTACCCTTGCAAAACCTTGTGCTCCAAATTTTTCATCCTCCCTCCCCAAGTCCTCCCATCTTCCTCCCCTAGATAACAAATAATCTAGTATAGATTAAACATATGAAAATTTTCTAAACATATCTCCACATTTATCATGCTGCACAAGAAAAATCAGATCATAAGGGGAAAAATGAGAAAATAAAACCAAGCAAACAAACAACAGCAATAAGAGGTGAAAATATTTGCTATGATCCACATTTGGTCTCCATAGTCCTCTCTCTGGATGCGGATAGCTCTTTCCATTACAAGTCTGTTGGAATTGCCTTAGAAATCATTTCATTGTTGAAAACAGTCATGTCCATCACAGTTGATCATCACATAATCTTGTTGTTGCTATATACAATTTTCTTGGTTCTATTCACTTCACTTAGCATGGAGTTCATGTAATTCTTTACAGGCTTTTCTGAAATCAGTCTGCTCATTGTTTCTTATAGAACAATAACATTCTATTATATCCATAAACTATAACTTATTCTGGCATTCCCCAACTGATGGGCATCCACTCAGTTTCCAATTCCTTGCTACCACAAAAAGAGCTGCCACAAATATTTTTGCCCATGTAGGGTCTTATCCCTTTTTATGATCTTTTTGGGATACAGACTAAGTAGAGGCCCTGCTTGATCAAAGGGTATGCCCAGTTTTAAAAGCTGTTTGGGGAATATCTTAATTTTTTGGAGGTTGTCCTGGGTTGTGTTAGGTGCTGCCAATGGAAGCATCAAATCTGATAAAAATATCCCTTGGATAGGCATTTAGTGACAGTGTGTATACATTCTTTTCTAAGATCAGTCTTGCTAAATTGGGAGAATCTCTTCCCTTGAGGATTAGCTAGCAGGTGATGAATTAATTTTGATTCTAGAAAGTCATGAAGGCTGTGTATGATGACATGGCAAGGCTCTGAAGAGTAATGGTGAGAGAAGTGTTGGGACTGGCAAATTAATCAATATGCATTTATTAAGCACCCTAGTGCTCTATGATCACACACCATGAGTACTATCATGGGCATTAAGAATATAAGTATAAAGAAAAAAATATATGTTCTATCTCAAGGAGGCTAAACTTTAATGGAGGAGATGATTATAGATGTATATACATATATCTGGAGGCAGTGAGATAGCTCAGTGATAGAGAGCTAGACTTGGAGTCAGAAAGATGAGTTAAAATCTCTGACCTCATATACTTACTTGCTATGTAACTGGAAAAATAATTTAACTTCTATTTGTTTTAATGCACTAAAGAAGAAAATGACAAATCATTCCCATACCTTTGCCAAGTATGAACAGTACTTCTGTGTTATGCTTCATGAGGTCCCAAAGAGTCAGATACAACTCAACAACAATAATACATGCATCTATTGAGTAAATATAAGGAAAATAAATCTGACATAGTTGTATGGGAGAAAAGGTATTAGCATTTGGGAAAATCAGGAAAGGTTTCATGTAGGAAGCGTTGCATGAGATGCACCTAAAGAAAGAGAGAAATTTTGTGAGGCAGAGGACAAGAGGAAATACATTCCAAACATGAGGAATGGTCAATGAAAAGGCACAGACATGAAGGCCAGAGGCAAAGTGCTATGCATGAAGAACAATGAGCCCATTTTTGAAGTTGATTTTGTAGGATAGTGATATGGACAAATCATATATAAGAAAATCTCTTCTCCCCTCCCCCCAAAGAATTTTACTTTCTTTAGGAGTCTGCTTACAAAGGAACTACTATATTAGAAAAGCAGCTTCTCTGAATAAATAGCATAGTATTGGTAAAACTTTAAAAAGAGAAATAAAAAGAAAAGCAACACAACCCAAACAAAAACTAACAGTGCAGTGATTAGCAATGAAAAATGCCAATTTCTCTTTAGAATCTGGCAATGTAAAATCAAAAAGCACTTCAACAATAGATTAAGAGAGAATTAAGAGTCTTTCTATGAACATAATGCACATGTTTCTAACTTCACAAAAAACTTCCATACAAAGAGAAGAATTGTTTTTGAATACTAATGTTTTTTCTCCTTCTCCATCCTCAGGGGGAAAATTAGAAACACAACTCTTCATATAAAAGACACTATGGTCAATGGAAATTTACAAACTGTGCTAAATTAACATCATTTTAACTTGTGTATCCTCAAAAGAACTCATTCGTCAACTTTGAAAAAAGGTACAGTGTGTCACCCCATTTCCTGGAGCCTTAGGTGCTTTCCTGCAGACCAGTCAGTTGGCTCAAAAATTTCCAGGTCATTAGCTTTGTGCTTTTGCTCATTATAGGAATTATTATAAAGATCCATGTAGACTGTCTTAAAACAGGATCTCAATATCCTGGAGATCTAGGTTACTATCAAGTAGAAGCATAACATTGACTTCATCATTACATTTATGGATTAATGTTCCAATTTTCCTCACTTCCTTTACAATCAGAATGGCACAATGGAAAGAATACCGAAATTCTAGTCAGTGAAACTGGGTTTGAATCCTAATTTTACCACTTATTGTTTGTCACCTTTTTGTATCTTGGGTTTTTCTTTGGGGGGGGGGCGGGGTGGGGTTTGGAAAATCTGTAGTGAGGAAATTTGACTTCAAAGGCTCCTCTGGTCTCTAAATCCATGACCTCAACAGATGTCTAAATCATATTCTGCTATCTCTGAAACTCAACTACTACCAACTATTGCTTGTTTCTCTCTCTACTTCTGTAAGTCCACTTGGAAGAGTAACATTGAACCTTTAATGTTGTTCTTGCAACCATTTTTCTAACCTAGTACTTCAAGGCATTCCTATCATTAGTGTACTTTCCTCTTGTTACTTCATAGGTGGTTCATCAAAATTCACAACTTTCAGGCAACCAGAATTTCACTTTAGCTGATGAGCCTGAAAGATCTCAGAGTCTAATTGGATAAGCATGACAGGCTTATGCATGAATAAACAGAGGAATATTTCTGAGAAAAGTGGTACATAAATTTTTCTATAAACAGACGACATTACCGCATTGCAATTTCCGCTTTCCTTTCTTCTTAATTGCCTCTTCTTTGAACACGATCAATCTGCCAGTCACAGTTGCCAAAATACACACATGCAGAGTGAGCCTGATGCTAACGTTTTTTGACTTACTATCATTTTTAATTCTCTTAAATATTTCTTGCTTAGAATCTTCTAAGAGAAGATATAGGTATGAACTTATTGGGTTTTTGCTTTTTTTAGTAGAATTTTTCTCAGCACTTAACTAACTCTTGGGATAAAAAAAAACAATATGGTAGCTTTCATTCATTTTATATTCTTTGGCCTCTTCATCAAATGTTCCAGTAAGGTACCAACAAAAATTCAAATGAATTCCAAATAGCTTTCTTCATCTCAAAACTACCAATATTCCGGGGTAGCTAGGTGGCCTAGCTGATAGAGCACCAACCCTGAAGTAAGGAGGACCTGAGTTCAAATCTGCTCTCAGACACTTTAACACTTCCTAGCTGTGTGACCCTGGGCAAGTCACTTAACCTCAATTGCCTCAGGGGAAAAAAAAACTACCAATATTCCCTACCTAGAAGATTGTAAAACTTTCTCCTGCCATTATCAAGTTGGTTCCATGGATTCCTTAAGTTATAACATTTGATATTATATCTAAATACTTCCTTGAAAGGCATCCAAAGCTAACTTTTATTAGATATCCTCTTTTAATAGTGAATTGCATGATCTTTGGAGAAAAACAAAAGATGAATGGCAACTTTATCAGCATTGTCAGTGCTATTTACAAAATTAATCGACTATTTTAAGCCATAGAAATTTTTAAAAAGGAATGGAGAATTATGTTCCTAATAATGGAAATCTCAAGTTTATAGTGTATATTTTACTTCCTCTATAACAATCAGGTTAGTCTGATACTAAAGGAGTTACTTCTTCAAACCTGGTTTAGCTTATTATTCATTTAAAATCCTTCTAGACTTCATTCTCTTGCAAATAGCTTTCTCTCTCTCTCTCTCTCTCTCTCTCTCTCTCTCTCTCTCTCGCTCACTAGCTCGCTCTGGCTCTTTAGCTTTCCCTATATAAGTTCCTTGAAGGCAAGGTTTGCTTGTCTTTATTCCAAGGGTTTAAAAAGGCACCCCCTGCCTTGCTCTTTTGCTCTCGCTCTGTGTCAATTCGCCTCTCTCAGTCTCAGGCTTAGTCTTTCCCATTTTGGAAATAATTAAATTGAGGTTGGAGAGATGAAAGAATAGAAAAAAACATGATAGATTTCATACTTTTAGCTGCAGGAGACACATCATGTAGGAAAGGCTGGATAATAATTTTTTTCTGGAATGTTCTGGTCTTCTATTATCCGAATTTTACTAGCAGAAATTGGTTCATCTGATATAGTTTATTACTTTCTATAAAAATGCTGAATTTTTTTTATTATTTCCCTCTCCCCTCACTAAACTACCTCTTATCTCTGCTTTTCTCTGTTCCTGGCATGTAGTCCATGTGATGAGCCTTAAGGAAAAGGAGAGTTGCAATGAAGTGTGGGAAGGAATTCTTTCTGGGAATGGGAAACTGAATGTACAAAGGGATATAAGTAGAAGAGACCAGAATGAGGTCAACTGAGGAAATAGCTTAGTTGAAACATTAGTTTTAGGTTGGAATAAAGGTTGTAGAAAAGGGAATATTCTGATGTAAGGCTGAAGAAATAGATTAGAGATAACTGGTGGAAGGCTTTAAATGCCAGGGTAAGGAGCTTGTATTTTGTTAGGCCACAAGGAATCACTGAAGTATTTTGAGCAGAGGAGTAACATAGTCAGCCCTGGGCAGTTGGAAAGGTACTTTGTCAATGGTATAAAGGATGTTTCTGAGAGAGGAAAATCTTCAAGCTTTGGAGATAGATCAGTGAGGATTCTTAAAAAAAATCCAAAAAACAAAACAAAGCAAAAAATAACCCAGAAGCTTCAGATAGGGCAATTATATAGATTAAAAGATAGTTTGTCACTTAGAGTGGTGAAACTAAATTGGGTTGTAATTATCTATTAGCAAATATTCATTAAAAAAGAACATTGGAAAAAAAACCATGGGCTCAAGAACCCTAAAGGTCTTCATTGCCCTCCCAGCTCTTTTCCTGGCTTCTAGAGTTCCAAAACATGCTCTTTTATCCTTGAACTTCCCTCAGCATCTGCATTCTCCTTGGCTTGGACCATCCAATTTTCCTTGCTGCTATTTCAACCTGGAACATCATTTTATAAGGCTCATCCCTTCTCTTATCAGTGTGTTACCCCTAGACCTTTCCTTATGTTAAAGCTCAAATAAACCTTCACTCTCTCCCCACTGGAAGGGTTCAAGCAGATGTTAGGGATTCTATTGAAGGGATTCTTTTATAGAGTAAGATGTTAGAGTAGGTGACAGTTAAAGTCTTGTATATTTCTAGAAATAAATAGAATGAGCTACTCTTTGAAATAATGATCTTCCCATTATTTGAAGTTTGAAGAGAGGTTGGATGTCTACTTGTCAGGGTGTTAAAAAGGGATTCCTGAACAGTAATGTTGGAACAATCAATGCTCAAGGACCTTTCTGATTCTAAGAGTTTTTATTCTATGAGTCATGAATTACACCAATGTTTCAAGACTGAGTGAAAAAGAGGATGATGGTTTCATTTTTGGAAACAAGAAAGTCAAGTGAAAGAGTAAATCTTGGAGGAAAGATGACAAGTTTAGTTAAGGAAAAAAAGAGTTGGAGGTATAGATAGAGAGGCATATCCAATAGATAGTTAAAAATGTTGATGTCATGGTTAAGCCTGGATACATTTGGAAATCATCTGAATGAATGGTGTGGTGAGATGTATGCTAAATCTGGAGTCAGAGGATTTAGGTGTGAATCCCAACTCTTCCATTTATTTAATATACTGTAAAAACTTTTCTTTATAGCAGTGAATCATATCTCTCTATTAAAGTACTCACTCTCCCTTTTGTTACTACTGTACTTATCAATAGAGTAATAAATAATAAAATAAAGTCATAAATTATTTTTCAAACCCACAATTCAGTTTTTGTTCAAGATAAACTCAAAAATTTTTCAAGAATTTTTTCTAATGTTTCTTTGAAAGAGTTAAAATAGTTGTCTCAGGAAAGGGTTTTTCTTTATTTTTTCCCCCTATATTTTATTTGTTCTCTCGTTGGCCATGGTAAGCAATATCCTCTTAAGAACAATAATCAATGAAGGTAATTCCAATAAACTTTGCATAGAAAGTGCCATCCATATCAGGAAAGAGAACTATAGAGACTGAATGGATATGGAAACATTATTTTCATCTTTTTTCTTTTCTTTTGTTTTTTTTTTTCCCCTTGTGGTTTTTCCCTTTGGTTTTAATTTTTCTTCCCTAACATGACTTATATGGGAATATGTCAAATTAAATGTACACATATGACCTAAAAATAAAATTAAAAACAAAACAAAACAAAAAGAACAGCAACCAATCTATTAGATACACAAGATTCTCTAGCCTTTTAAAGAGAGAATAACTATATCTAAATCTCTGTGAGAGAAGCTGTTGAAGCTGGGTTTTACATATGCATATAGGTTTGAGGCTTTAGCTCTGTTGTTAACAAGTTGGTTACTACATAATTTTCAGTTTCTTCAACTATAAGATGATTTCTCAAGTCCCTTTCTGGTGTAGAATCTTCCAAGAAATATGATGCTAAAAGGAAGGTGACATAACACATGTTTTCTTGGAAGGGAGAGCAAATTAAAAAAAAAATTATCTTGTTCTGCTTTAGATGGGCAAAATGTTTCATGAGAAACATGGAAATGAGATGGAAGCAAGTGCAGAGCCATGATAATCTACTTGAGGGACTACTATTCAATTTCTCATAAAAGATAAAGAATTTTAATGCCAACATTTTAGAGGCTCACATTCTATACAAAAGACCATATCTTTTGACAGTACTCAATATGATTCTATATGCTCAGAGGAGGGGGATTTGATGTGTAAGATCACAAGACATCATATCTTAAGTTTAATAATCCATTTAATACTGTCTTTCAATCCCATTTCATGCTCAGTAAAGCAAGAGTAACTGAACCTCTCAGTGATATTGGCTTTAGATGAATAGATTTTGTTTGTAGAGCTTTGGTGACAATAGCTTATCACAGTCAGCCATTATTAATTTCCTTCTGTTTTCTATCTAAGCAGTGTTTCCCAGTAATATATTGGATCTTAACACAGAGATGAGTTTGGCTTTATAATAGAGAGATTTTATTTGTTTCCTTCATTTAGATAAGAGGAACACTTTCAATTCTGGTCTCCAAAGTGTATTAACTGCTTTCTCATAACTTTCTCCCTATATTCAGAGAAAGCAAGGGCAACTCAATTACTAAAGTTCTCTATTGATTACAAAGCTTCTGGCATGTTGAAGGTAGTGTATTAGAAAAATCAAGGATTTTATTAAGTACACTATGTTAAGTACAATTCAATTACAACTCTCAAAATTTATTAAAATACTAGTGGCTTAGCAATAAGTTATGTGGGGTAGGAGCTATGAAACATATGGTAGGAATTTCATGGAAAAATTCAAAATCTGGTAGACTCCCTATATAATATATTAAACCTAGATAGCATGTTTTAAAGCAGTACAATTGACTTTTACTATTTGGAAATGAACATAAGCAGACAACAAGAATTATGAGAGGACATTTTCAAGATGTTTTCACAAAGACATTTTAAAAATATAATTTTGCTTTTGCAAGGCAAATATATGTTTTCATTAACTTTCTGAAACCTGATAAAAGTAATGATAGATAATATTTTGAAATTAATTTACATTAATTATTTATCTCTATTCTCACAACAACATTTTAAAGTTGGTATTATCATTATCATGCTTTTTCATTTTACAAATAAGGAAACTGAGTTTCAGAGAACTTCTCTGGGCTCATACATCTAGAAACTAGCAGAGGCAGGATTTGTGCCAAGGGCTACTGAACAAAATTATGCAGCCTTCCTCCATTCATTTGGATCTTTTCAAAGATATAATCCTGACTCACCACTCTTACATTTTCAGGAATTCTAATGACTTAGAGCCAAAACTGTGGAAAGTCATTCTTGATATCTCATTATCTTAGTAGAAAATACTTATTTCATTTCTGTTGCTATTATTTAGAAATATGCAAGATAGAAATTTGTAATACCCCAGGGACCCTAAGCAATATTAGCTGCTCCATAACTTGCACCATCCACCCCCTAAACTAGTGAATACAATGGTGGGTGCCAGAAATCTGCTTAACATAGGTTAAGACTTCTGTTAGTGTTGTGCCCACCCCTAGTGGGGAGAAGGCAGACAGAGAGTACAGAATGATTATAACTAAGATGGGCACATTAGATGAAAAGATATTTTGTCAAAGGCACTTGGCTGAGTTAAACACAGACCAGACACTATTTATACCACAATTTTTCTTTTCTAATAAGGCAATTGGGGTTGTGACTTATGCAGTAAATGTTAAGTATCAGAGATCACATTTGAACTCAGGTCCTCCTGACTTCAGGGTTGGTACTCTATCCATTGTACCATCTAGCTGCCCCAAGAATCTTTAAAAAAATATACATGAATGACTTTTGTTGTTAAATCACAATTATTTCTGGATATATCCAAAACCTCCCATTGACACAAATAACAAATATTTAAGCAAATCCAATCAACACAAAAATTTAATCAGACAATGCATGTAACATTCTACACAGCTCATCCCCTTCTTCTCTAGTGAAAGGAGCAAGGTATATTTATTAATCTCTCCTTAAGGCAAAATCAAGTATTATAATTGTATTGTTAGACTTTGTCTTGTTGTTTTCATTCATTTTACTATAATAATTGTGCATATTGCTTGCTTGATTCTGCTTATTTCAATATGTATCAATTCATGTCGGTCAATAAGCATTTATTGGGCACTTCTCTGAATTCCACATATTTAGTATTTCTTATGGTATGGTGTTCCATAGTGAATAAGGAGTTGTCTTTGAAGTTAAGAAGATCTGAATTCAAGTCTAGTCTCTGACACATATTGACTTCTTTGACCCTAGACAAATCATTTCGTCTTTCCCTATACTAGGCGACTCTCTAAGACCACAAATTTCAGAGAAGGTGCTGAGAATATTGTTAGAAGAAGTTTCTATTTCCAGGACTATACTATAACAATAAAATCGAAGGTTTAATCCTTAACCCTTTTCCCCTCCACTTTATGGTAGAATAATATTCCATTATATTAATATGCCACAATTTAAGCCAATCTCTTGGTGGTCTTTCTACTATACCATATTCTGAATAGCTGAACAATGATTTCAGAATGTTTAGGATAGAAAATAGTTTTCTATAGCTTTTGAAAGAAAAGCTCATAATTTTATTTGTCAGCCAATGATAGTATGTTTGAAATCCATCAATAAAATGTTATGTCCCCCGTTCCCCTTCATTACAGAGGTGACAAACCATAGGTATGAAATATGATAAGTTCTGGCAGATATAAACAGTAGTTGGTTTTACTGAATTAAATTTTTTTCTTTGTTATAAGAGGTTTATTGGTTGTGAGGAAGAATCTATTTGAAACTGAAGGTGATACCAAAAAAGGGTACCAATATAAAAGAGAAAAGCTATGTTGTGCAGTTTTCAAATCATCTCTACCCACGTACACAAGTACTTTTTTTTTTAATGCCTCAAGGTTCTTTGGTGTGAGTGATCACTCCAGCAACAAAGACAATAAATCTTCTATACCCTGATAGAAAGTCTTGGTAAGTTGGTGTAGTTGGGGGTAAAAATCATCATCAGGGAGTCAGTCATCTAGTTTGTCTTTTCAAATTTAGGGAGCTGCTATTTGATGACAGGCCCATAATACACACTAAAAGCCTTTCTAGGTTGTCAAAACCTTGCAAATGTTCTGGTACCCCAACTTTCTAGAATCACTTCCACACTTGGATATGACATCAAAAGAGGACTTTATGGCTTTAGTGAAGGGCTTTCTCTCTGTTTCTGTTTCTCTGTCACTCTGTACATATCTGTCTGTCTGTTTATCTCTCTATCTCTCTGTCTCTGTGTATCTCCATCACTCCTTTTGTCTCTCTCTCTCTGTCTCTCTCCCTCTCTCTGTCTCTGTCCTTATCTATCTCTCTTTGTATCTCGGTCTCTCTATTTTTCTCTATCTCTGTCTGTCTGTCGCTGCCTTTGTCTGTCTCTGTCTTTGTCTGTCTCTTTCTCTCTGTCTTTTTCTCTGTCTCTGTCTCTGTCTTTTTTTCTCTCTCTTCCTCTCTTCTTCTCTTCTCTTTTCTCTCTCTCTTCCTCCCTTACCCCTCTCTCCTCTCTCTCTTTTCTTCCCCCCTCTCTTCCTCCTTCCCCCCTCTCTTCTCTCACTCTCTTTCTGTCTCTCTGTCTCTCTGTCTCTCTGTCTCTCTCTCTCCTCCCATCCATCTATTCCTTTCTTCCCCCCCTCTTCTCTTCTTATAAATATCCCAGCCAATTAAATGTTTCCCTTGGAAGAAAAAACACACCTAGCAGCAACATTCTTAGTTCATTCATGAATGAAACCATGATGAATTAGAAATACCAATCAACTCACAAGATTTCAAACAATTACTAAGTGATGACAAAAGATGTAAGGGGAAGAAAAAAGCAAAAATAAAAAAAAGACTATATTTCATATAATGAACTTTTTAACAAATAATGGTCTTTTGTATTTTATGTTCCTTTATATTTGTTGGTGGGTTTCTCATCTCTCTACTTCCAAACCTCATAAAATGTGTGTAACAGCTATTATAATTATATCCATTTAAGAGTTGAGAAAACACACTGAGCTGTTTGCATGACTTGTATAAGGTCATACAACAAATTAATGATAGGGCTCCAATGAAAGCCTAATCCTTCAGCTTGGAGATTAATCTCCATTATGTCAAGTACTAATGCCATTATTGTAATTAATTAAAAAAAGGTAAAGAATATATTTCTGTATACATGCCTACAATGTAAGAAAATGGAAAATAGTAAATCCTGTCATCAACATCTACTATATAGAGAAGTACACATATGTATAAAATTTCTTTAGGAGACTTAAGCAATACATCTTACTATAGTTGAAGGTTTACCTTCTAGTGTGTGAGGACATGTACCTAATGAGGAAACAGGGTCAACATACTGAACCCCTAAAAGAAAGGCAATTAATTCCCATCTAATCAGCAATTATTGAGAGTAATATTACAGTATAATATTATTACAAATAATAATGCAATATTAATAATTAACATTGTATTTAATTGTAATTAATACAATTTCTATATATTTCTATTATTTAAATTTATATGTAATATTAAATTTTATATATTTATAAATATAATTTAAATATATATAATATAATATATAACATATATTACATATAAATATATTTATTTAGCATTCATTAATATGTAATATTAAATTTATTATTACATATAATTATATACAATTATATATTAATAAATATAATGCAATATTAATAAATATTGTAGTATTTACAAAGCAGTATGCTATTCACAGGGACAAAGACAAGATGAAAAACCAGCTTTGCCTCAAGGAACTTATATCCTAACAAATTACTATGAGATCTTTAAAATTAAAGAAAAAGATAAATCACAAAAATTTCCAGTTATATAGAGATGTGTGATTTAAAATAAGTCACTTAACCTTTGTTAGACTTAGTTTCTTCATCTACAATTTATGAGTAACCAGATGATTTATTATATCCCTTCTATTTCTAATATGCCTTGAGAGTGATGTCTTGATGCCACAAGATGTTTAAGAAGTTATAGAAAAACAGAAAACTTTAGACCACAAAAGCATGAAATATGATAGAACTTTATTTTTTTGTTAACTATAGACATTTGTTATTTTTGTTTTGATGGTGATAATTTCCATTGTGGTAGCCTCTTCTCCAAAGATTGCCCCAAAGAGATAGAAACATGCTCTCCTCTTCCTCCTCCTCCTTCTTCTTTGTCTTTTCTCTTCTCTTCTCTTTCTGAGGTGATTGGTTGAAGTGACTTGCCCAGAGTCACACAGCTAGGAAGTAATTAAGTGTCTGAGGTCAGATTTGAATTCAGGTCTTCCTGGCTTCAGGGCTGATACTCTATCCACTATGCTAGCTAGCTGCCCCTATCCCCTCCTTTTTTGGGAGTTTTTGCCCTGTTTCCCTCTGTCACCCCTCACAAGATGCCCTCCCTTATCTCCAATCTATTACTCAGATGTACCAATCTAAGAACTCTCAAGTTAGGTAAAGTTTACTGTATTTAAAAGATGCAGGATTGCATTTTATAACAACATGTATGGATACCAAGTGTACTATATGTTTTTGCATTGATAGAATGATACTAAATCACTACTTCCAAAAATATTTTCTTTTCAGTATCCTCAACTATAAATTATGACCTAAAATATAAAATGATTTTTCAACTTTTAAATATTCTCTTCTAAGTCTTACTTTTCCTCTCCCAGTACTTCTGGCTTTTGCCTTAAACACCCCTGGAACTTTTAAAGCACCCTCATCCTATTACTTTTTATCATGCTGTAATTTCCTCAAGTATACCTGGCAAGATTATATTCTGGAGAAATACTAATGTTTCTTGTTCTGTTACTCCAGTCATGTTTGACTCTTTATGACCCCATTTGGGGTTTTCTTGGCAAAGATTCTGGTGTGGTTTGCCAGTTTTCTTCAGTTCATTTTACAGATGAGAAACTGAGGCAAACAGAGTAAAAAGAATTACCCAGGTTTACAAAGCTAGTAATTGTATGAAGCTAGAATTGGACTGAGGAAAATGAGTCTTCTTTATCCAAGCCTGGCACTCTTTTCTACTGTTATAGGAGCTCTCCCTGCCTCATTGGTACTACTTGATGTGAAAAAAAGTGGAAGTGATAGCCATCCCATTTATTTCAAATTTCAAATTAATTGGGATGTCAATAGGAAAAAAAATCAAAGTATTTCTCAGACCAAATAGTGAGAATTTTACAGGATTAGTATGTCCATTAATCAAGATTCCCCCATAATCAACATTATGCTTGTTTTCTGACAGCTCAGAACCAGTAAGAAATCGTTTCTTATTCTATTGAAGTCCCTGTTATTATGGCCACAAATTTGACATTGTCTCATGATATCTGGGTGAACAAGATAATTTGAATACAGACAAGATAGTAGCACTATTGATTAGTTTCTCAAAAAACTGGTTAATTCAATTCAATTTAAAAAAACATTATTGAGGGCCTAGTATGTGCAAGACATTGAACCAGGCAATATCTAAATGGCATAGTAAATAGAGTCCTAGAGTCAAGAAGACCTGAGTTCAAATCCAGCCCCAGACACCATGATCCTAGGCAAGTTACTTCCTAACTTCTATCTGCCTCAATTTCCTGAACTCTAAAATGGGAATAAAAACATTTACCTCACAGGGTTTTGAGGATCAAATAAAATATTTGTAAAGAACTTAACATGATGTGGTGTGTCTTTGTTTTTTTTTCTCTTTAAGTCCTTAAGTCCTTTAAGGCTTAAAAGTACTTGATGTGGATCTTGAGTGAGGTTGTTACTGGAATGATATCAGGCTCTGTCCTCATGTCTTTTCTGTTCAATAATAAAAATAGGTTCATCATCTCTTTAAACTGGAAACTTCATTAGAGTGCATCTAATAATAATCAATGTCTTTGGTCCTCAGTTTTATTATCAGTAAAATAAGGGGACTGAACATTTTATAGCATTTTATATAATATTTTAGGCACTTTCCAATTTGAAATCTACAATCCTATGAAATTCCCCCCTTTTTTAGGTGGGAAAGTGAGGCCCAGAGTTTGTTGTTGTTTAGTTATTTAGCTGTGTCCAATTCTATGTGACTCTATATATTTTGTTCACAATTTTTTTGGCAAAG
This sequence comes from Sarcophilus harrisii, assembly GCF_902635505.1. Lineage (NCBI taxonomy): Eukaryota > Metazoa > Chordata > Mammalia > Dasyuromorphia > Dasyuridae > Sarcophilus > Sarcophilus harrisii. Next base: position 144,845,328 of record NC_045429.1, read on the forward strand.
ATATTGGAGTGCTTTGCCATTTCTTCTGCAGTGTGTCCCATTTTATAGAGGCAAACTGAGGCAAATCGGGGTTAAATGACTTGCCCAGAGTTATATAGCTAATAAATGTTTGAGGCCACTTTTGAAGCTCAGATCTTTCTGTTTTCAGATCCAGAGTTACAAACCTATATAAAAGGCAAATTTGGAACTCAATTGAGACTCAAAGAAAGGTCTTCTGGAATAATGTATGGACTCTTTCCAATTTGTCTTAGATAAATTAAATGAAGAATGTCAAAAATTTTATTTGACACAAAGTCTAGAAGAATGAATGACAGGGTTCAAAATGATCTTAACAGGCAGGAAATGTGGCTCCAAATCTATCAGGGGGCAGTTCTAAAGTGATACTCTGGTTATAAAAATTCAGTTTCATAAAATCAAGATGGAGAAGACTTTAATTTGATTGTAATCCATAGGAAATGTTATTGATCACAAGTTTAACATAAGCTAATGTGATTCATTAAAGACAATGACAACAGAATATTCTTAAGATAGTGAAACATAAAGCCCCTAAGGAAAATAATGCTGTTATGTTTTGATCAGACCTGACATTTGGAATATTACATTTAATCTTGAACACTGTATTTTTTAGGAAAGATTTTTCTGAGTTGGAGAATATTCAATAAATGGGACCAGGATGATCAAGGGTTCAAAAAACATCAAGTTCAAATTTGTTCTCTTTATCAGTCAAACCAATTGTGGAGTTCGCAATAAAAAACCTTGACTCAACAGAGATGGAATTTTCCAACAGTTAGATCCATCTAAAGATAGAATGGATATCACATGAGACAGTGAACTTCCTCTTAGTGGAAGTACTCAAGGAGAGCCCAAATGATCATTGCCCAGGGATACTGAAAAAAATATTTCTGTACTCAGTAGGAAAGTAAATTTTGGCAGGTTTTTTTAAAAGTCTAAGTTCATGATTCTATGAAATATTTTCCTGCAAGTTTGAGCATAAGCATGGAGAAATATTTACAAGAAATATAAAGTAGAACATACATTCCTCATCTGGCTAAATTATTCTTTCTAATACTATGTGATTCATGATAGTCTATCAAACCACAAGAGGTATATGGTGAGTATGAACAGGCTGCAATATATTACAAATGAGTAATGCTGCAGGAGAAGCACTATAAATGTTATCAGCAGAGAAACATATAACCAGAAAAAAGATTGGAATTAAAAAGGGTAAGAAATAACTGATAGACTGCCCAATGACTCCATTTATAAGTACTAAAAGTTGAAAGGCCTTCATCATTTTAAGTAGATCTTCTATTACAAATGTATGCATATACATGTATGTATTTACATATATACATGTCCTACAAAGTAGCTTGGGATTCTGTCCTAGTTAAACCATATTTGTGATATTGTACTTAGGATAAATAATTATGAGCTGAAAGAATGTCTATATCATAGCACTCAGGATAGTAAAAACCTTGGATTCCTGCCATATGAGAATCAATGAAGAGAAAGCATGCCATATCTTGGAGAAGAATAAAAGGTAAATGGGTAAATAGATGATACATATATACATACTAAACACAATATTCCTTTGAAGATTAGATATATATGTATATAATATTCATATATATAGCATGCATAAGTGGATATATATATAAATATAAGCAATGTATATATGGAACAGGTATATATTATGATGTATATGCATATAAAATGTATTTTGTAACATATATTATTATGATATATATTTATTGTGTACAAGCCCATTTGTATTGCACTTTGTAGCATATATATGCATGTATATATATATATATATATATATATACTATAATATGTATTTAGTGTGTATATGTGCATTGGTATCACACTATGTAACATAGTATACATACATACTTTGATATATATATATATATTTAGTACATGCATGTATATTTGTATCAATCATATACACATTAAATATATATAGATGTAGATATCTACTGTGTATTTAATCTGTATATCTATCTATTTATTTATCCATTGAAATTTCTTGTGGCTATTTCTCCTATTAGAATGTAAGCTTCTTTTGAGTAGAGATTATTTTGATTACTGTAAGCACAATACCTTTTGGGCACCTATTAAAGATTTAATAAATACTTGTTAATTGGTTGATCTTTTTGAGTCCTAGACATTACTTTAATGAAACCTTTCATTAGATGCCATTTAAAATTTGTAAATTAAGCTCATAGTCTACTAAAACTTCCAGAATTTTTTTTTCACACAATCTTTGGATAAACCATACTTCTGTAATATAATTGTGAAACTGATTTTTTTGGAACTAAATATATGATTTTAAGTTTATCCCTGTTAAATATTGTCTTATTTAATTCCTACCAATGGCCTAGACTAACAAAATCTTGTTAAAAAGTACTGGCTCTGAATATTAGAAAAATTAGGTATGATAGATCTTTGGAGAAAACTAAATAGTGAGAGAAAGGAATATACTTTCTTCTCAGCTGTTCATGGAACCTACACAAAAATTGACCATATATTAGGACATAAAGACCTCAAAATTAAATGCAGGAAGGCAGAAATAGTAAATGCTTTCTTCAGATCATGATGCAATAAAAACTACATTCAACAAAAAGTTAGGGGTAAATAGACCAAAAAGTAATTGGAAACTAAATAATCTCATCTTAAAGAATGATTGGGTGAAACAGCAAATTATAGACACAATTAATAATTTCACTCAAGTAATGACAACAATGAGACATCATATCAAAATTTGTGGCTTGCAAACAAAGCAGTAATAAGGGGAAAGTTTATATCCTTAGAGGCTTACTTGAATAAAATAGAGAAAGAGAAGATCAATGAATTGGGATTGCAACTTAAAAAGGTAGAAAAAGACCAAATTAAAAACCCCCAATCAATTACTAAACTTGAATTCTAAAATTAAAAGGAGAAATTAATAATATTGAAAATAAAAAAAATTATTGAACTAATAAATAAAACTAAGAGTTTGTTTTAAGAAAAAAAAACAATAAAATTGATAAACCTTTGGTAAATCTGATTGGAAAAAGGAGAGAGGAAAATCAAATTAGTAGTCTTAAAAATGAAAAGGGAGAACTTTCCACCAATGAAGAGGAAATTAAAGAACTAATAAGGGGTTACTTTGCCCAACTTTATGCCAATAAATTTGATAACCTAAATGAAATGGATGACTACCTCCAAAAATATAGGCTTCCCAGATTAACAGAGAAGGAAATAAATTGCTTAAATAGTCCCATTTCAGAAAAAGAAATAGAACAAGCTATTAATCAACTACCTAAGAAAAAATCCCCAGGACCAGATGGATTTACGTGAGAATTCTACCAAACATTCAAAGAACAATTAGCCCCAATGCTATATAAACTATTTGAAAAAAAATAGGGAATGAAGGAGTCCTACCAAATTCCTTTTATGACACAGACATGGTACTGATACCTAAACCAGGTAGTTGAAAACAGAGAAAGAAAATTATAGACCATTCTCCCTAATGAATATTGATGCTAAAATTTTAAATAAAATATTAGCAAAAAGACTACAGAAAATCATCCCCAGGATAATACACCATGATCAAGTAGGATTTATACCAGGAATGCAGGGTTGGTTCAATATTAGGAAAACTAACAGTATAATTGGCTATATTAATAACCAAATTAACAAAAACCATATGATCATCTCAATAGATGCAGAAAAAGCATTTGATAAAATCCAACATCCATTCCTATTAAAAACACTTGAGAGTATAGGAATAAATGGACTTTTCCTTAAAATAATCAGTAGCATTTATTTAAAACCATTAGTAAGCATCATGTGTAATGGGGACAAACTGCAACCATTCCCAATAAGATCAGGAGTGAAACAAGGTTGCCCACCATCACCGTTACTATTCAATATTGTATTAGAAATGCTAGCTTTGGCAATAAGAGTTGAGAAAGAGATTAAGGGAATTAGAGTAGGCAATGAGGAAACCAAATTATCACTCTTTGCTGAGGATATGATGGTATACTTAGAAAACCCCAGAGATTCTACTAAAAAGTTATTAGAAATAATCCATAACTTTAGCAAAGTTTCAGGATACAAAATAAACCCACATAAGTCATCAGCATTCATATATATCACTAACAAAATCCAACAGTCAGAGTTACAAAGAGAAATTCCATTTAAAGTAACTACTGATAGTATAAAATACTTAGGAATCTATCTGCCAAGGGAAAATCAGAAACTTTATGAGCAAAACTACAAAACATTTTTCACATAAATTAAGCCTGATCTAACCAAATGAAACAATTAAATGCTCTTGGATAGGGTGAGCAAATATAATAAAGATGACAATACTATCTAAACTAATCTATTTGTTTAGCACTATACCAATCAGACTCCCAAAAAACTATTTTAATGACCTAGAAAAAAATAACAATAAAGTTCATATGGAAAAACAAAAGGTCAAGAATTTCAAGGGAATTAATGAAAAAAAAATCAAATGAAGGTGGCCTAGCTGTATCAGATCTAAAATTATATTATAAAGCAGCAGTTACCAAAACCATTTGGTATGGGCGAAGAAATAGATTAGTTGATGAATGGAACAGGTTAGGTTCAAAAGATAAAACAGCCAATAACTTTAATAATTTCGTGTTTGACAAACTCAAAGAGCCCATTTTTTGGGATAAGAACTCACTATTTGACAAAAATTGTTGGGAAAATTGGAAATTAGTATGGCAGAAACTAGGCATTGACCTATACTTAACACCGTACACCAAGAAAAGGTCAAAATGGGTTCATGACCTAGGCATAAAGAATGAGATTATAAATAAATTGGAAGAACATAGGATAGTTTACCTCTCAGAACTGTGGAAGAGGAAGGAATTTATGACCAAAGAAGAACTAGAGATCACTATTGACTACAAAATAGAAAATTTTGATTATATCAAATTGAAAAGTTTTTGTACAAACAAAACTAATGCGAACAAGATTAGAAGGGAAGCAATAAACTGGGAAAACATTTTTACAGTCAAAAGTTCTGATAAAGGCCTCATTTCTAAAATATATAGAGAATTTAATTTATAAAAAATCAACCCATTCTCCAATTGATAAATGGTCAAAGGATATGCACAGACAATTCTCAGACAAAGAAATTGAAACTATTTCTAGCCAATGAAAAAATGCTCCAAGTCATTATTAATCAAATAAATACAAATTAAGACAACTCTGAGATACCACTACACACCTGTCAGATCGGCTAGAATGACAGGGAAAGATAATGCGGAATGTTGGAGAGGATGTGGGAAAACAGGGACACTAATACACTATTGGTGGAATTGTGAATACATCCAGCCATTCTGGAGAGCAATTTGGAACTATGCTCAAAAAGTTATCAAACTGTGCATACTCTTTGATCCAGCAGTGCTACTACTGGGCTTATACTCCAAAGAGATACTAAAGAAGGGAAAGGGACCTGTATATGCCAAAATGTTTGTGGCAGCCCTGTTTGTAGTGGCTAGAAACTGGAAAATGAATGGATGCCCATCAATTGGAGAATGGTTGGATAAATTGTGGTATATGAATGTTATGGAATATTATTGTTCTGTAAGAAATGACTAGCAGGAGAGCTTTGGAGAGACTTACACAAACTGATGCTAAGTGAAATGAGCAGAACCAGGAGATTATTATATACTTCAACAACGATTCTCTATGAGGATGTATTCTGATGGAAGTGGATTTCTTCAACAAAGAGATCTAACTCAGTTTCAATTGATCAATGATGGATAGAAGCAGCTATACCCAAAGAAAGAATACTGGGAAATGAATGTAAACTATTTGCATTTTTGTTTTTCTTCCCAGGTTATTTTTACCTTCTGAATCCAATTCTTCCTGTGCAACAAGAGAACTGTTCGGTTCTGCACACATATATTGTATCTAGGATGTACTGTGACATACTTAACATGTATAGGACTGCTTGCCATCTGGGGGAGGGGGTGGAGGGAGGGAGGGGAAAAGTCAGAACAGAAGTGAGTGCAAGGGATAATGTTGTAAAAAGTTACCCAGGCATGGGTTGTGTCAATAAAAAGTTATAATTATGAAAAAAAAAAGGAAAAAAGAACATTGGCTCTACATGTAATGTTTTAGCCATTTTTTCTGGTTTTGTGTCATCTGAAAAGTTGATAACCCTATCATTTATGCTTTTATTCAAATCATCTGTTAAAAACAAAAGTTAAATATTATAGGGCCAAAGACAGATCCGCAGGACACTCCACTGGTGATCTTTTTAGCAAGCTAATATCGAAACATTATTGACTATTCTTTGAGTCCATTTATTCAACCAGTTTTAAATTTAACTGTCATCTGTACCACAGTCATCTAGTCCAGATCTTTTTTTAAAAGATTTGCTAAAATTAAAAACACATTTATCTTATCATACTTTTCCTTTCTAACAATGGGAATAAAACTGTCAGATAATCAAACTATAGATAATTCTAAATAATTTAATTTAGAAAATCATAGGATCATAGCTCTAGATTTTATGGGACTTCAGAGGTCAACCAATGCAACTGCTTCACATGACAAATGAAAAAAAACCAAGATCCAAGATGAAATGATTTACTCAGTGTCACTCAGGACAAAAGCAGAATTTTAACTCCAAGTGTCTGACTCAAAATGAACTCCTTTCTGTTGTGTCATACTGAAATATTGTGTTTTATACATAAAGTACTTTTTTATATAATTTAGTTGAAATTCAGAGGGAAAAATCTGGTTCTGGATTCAGAGGGGAGAAAATTCAATTATCCAAGTCAAAGTGAACTCATTTACAACTGTTTCAATGATGGTCTTCATAATAAATAAATAGTATGATATTCACAAAACTTATTTAAGAGTAGATATACCCAGATTTGGTAAATATACATACATTTACACTTCAAACAATTCCAAAGTGAAGAATAAAGTTATGTCCACCAGTACTGGTTTTTAAAAAACAGAATTAATAATAGATATGATGTTATAGATACTCAGACTAACTCATAAAATTAATCATAATTTGTGATTTATGCTATACCATCATAACATCAAATTAAAAAATTTAAAAATGGAAACAAATTAAATCTGTTATTATCCTTAAGCAGTTACTAGCAGCTAGGAAGCAGGATGTGTCAAGGCAGGAGTTGGGAAGATTTCATCTTCCTGAGTTCAAATCTTGTCTCAGACACTTAATAGCTGTGTGATCCTGGGCAAGTCACTTAACCCTGTTTACCTCAGGGTATTCATCTGAAAAGTCAGCTAGATGAGGAAATGGCAAACCACTCTAGTGCCTTTGCAAAGAAAATCTTAAATAGGGTCACAAAGAATTAGAAACAAAATAAATAATTGAATAATTATTTGTATTTTGGGCTTTGGTATGAGTGTCCCTTAAAAAAAATAGGACTATTCCAAAAAAAGATATGATAAACAGAAGCCCAAAGAGAATGAAGAAAACCTAGCCTTTTCAATGATAATTCTTTCTTCATTTGACAAGCATTTATTAAGCACCTATCATATGCTACTTACTATATAAGGTATGGGGATACAAGAGCAGAAATGAAACATTTTATTAATTGTTGCCATTGCTATTTGCTACAACAGTATCTGGAAATGTTTCTAGTTTCAGTCCCATTTCCCTAGCCTGTTCATCAGCCAAAGACTTTGGCACAGCACATCTTGAAACACCCGTTGTTTCCAAAACAAGTCTCTAGTGCTACAAAAGCCTGCTTACTCAGGATGTTCTATACTGAACCATCAAATAAAGGGACAATAAGGAGATTGTGCGAGGGCCTGAGATTCCTGAATACAAGGAATTCTTAGGGAAGGAAACTCCCATTACTGATTCAGGTTACAACTTTATCTGCAACTTAAGATTCTCAATATTTGCCTAGGCCACGAAGAGGCAGTGATTTGCCCAACTTCATTTAGTTAGAATGCATTAGAAATGGGCTTGTACTTGCACCTACCTAGTTCCAAGGCCAACTTTTTAACCATGACATTATATTGTCTCTTACAGAAAAAGTATAAGAAAGACACAAGTCTGAATCAGGAACATGGTTTCTGTTTCTGCCCTTGTTGGAATTATGGTCCTTTTCTCAAAATCTCCATTTCTTGAGTTTCCATTTCTGTAAAATGTGGGAGGTAGATTAATTTTTCTCAATGATAATTCTTCCCAATTCAAAAATTCTTTGCTCTGTAATTTTTGGACGAGTGAACCAAGAACGCTAAAAAAAAAAAAAAAAAAGCCTCTGTGTTATTGAGGCTGAACTAATTGCAATGGCAAGAGCTGACAAAGCATCTAGCTTTATCTCAGATTAGGGACCTGAAATGTATGTCCTGAAATGTTCTCAACATAATTCCTTGCAACTACCTCACTAAGTAGTTTCTCCTGTATTTTATTATTTGTTGCAAACTCAACATGGTTAAGAAAAAGATGTGCATAAGTGAGGCATAATAATATTGACTTGTGTTCAGCTGATAAAGATTTATATATCCTCAAGGTCTAATAATGGCCTAGATTTGGCCTTGATCAATAACTCTTGAACCAATAAATCTTGATATTGGCAGCAAAAGTCAATTTCTACTTAAACATTTTTCAAAGTGTTGTTATATAATATGCTAATGGTATAAAACATGTGGGCATCAGGAAATAATGCCTCTGGTGCTTTATGAGGCCCTGAACTCATTTATATTTGATGAGTGTTAAAATTCTGAAGTCCAGGGAATGGGAGAAAGGATTATTTGACCCACTAAAAGTGAAAGGACTTATATACAGGCTTGATATACAGTTAATAACAAGTATTAATTAGTTTCATAGATATATACAGCAGACTCCATGAGGTTTTAATGCAATATATACCAGCAAGACCCATTCCTTCTAAGACCATCCAAGAAAGAGACTGGAACCAGAAGGTTATTCTTTACAAATGCCAAATCCTAAGAAAATGGGGGTACTTATAAAATATCTTTATAGACTATTTTCTTACAAGTTTAGACTGTCTACAAGCAACTTAAATTTTTTGCATCCAATATAATCACTCCTGCCCCTACCTCTCAAATCCCTTACTACCTATTCACAAGAATAACATCTAGGAACCAAAAGTCAAATATACACTAACAGAGGAGCATATAGATAATAAATTGGTCCAAGGATAAGAATAATGTGAGTTTATATGCTGTCTTTGACACATGCTGGCATTCCCAGATAACGCTCTCACTTAGAAATGAGTTGTTGATCTTCCCTGGTATAAATCATTTCCATGTGAAAAGTTTTCTGCATTGATGAGATGATGGGTTCATCCAGACCAAAAGTAAAAAAAAAAAAAAAAAAAAAAAAAGAATGAATTCATCAGGAACAGGAATAAGATGGAGTGAACCATAAAAAGGAAAGTGGAAAATAATAAATTATAATTTCAGAAAGAAACAGCAAAATCATAAGCATTTACTTTCCAAAGTCATTTGGGATATGCTAATAGGACCATGAGAGTTTCTTTGGTTAAACAATCAGAATTAAGCTTTTAGGTGCAGTATTTGTATTTAAGATGCAATATGCACTACTTAATGTGTTCTTTCCCTGTGCTACCAAGATAGGTTATTGGAATGATAAAAATCTAAGGAAATGTTGTGATGAACATGGTTTATTCAGTGAAATACATGAAGATTCCTCTGATAAAAGTGTACAGGGAATGGAGAAGGTCTTAGAGTTTTCCTCTCAGGAAAACAAGTGTTTTACTATATCATCTTGGTTTATTTGTACAAAAGCAGAAATCCATTCTTTAGGAGCATGAGAAGGTTGTCAGCTGGAAAAGGCAGTTTTTAAAAAAATGGTCGACTACTCCAGTCTCCATAGAATGTGAAACAAAAAAGCTATGCTAAAGTTCAAACTCCATGTTTGAATTTCAGGTTTTTCATGCTGAATTAGTGAGAACAAAAAATATATCATATGCCTGCTACCACACTTGTGCATTTAAGATAAGAGGTCTTATTCATAAGAGGTTTCTTTGTAATAGTTTTTCTGCATACAGTCCCATCCAGATTCACAAAGTCTTTGTAAAGTACCATTTGCTTTTTTTTATGAAAAAGATAATGGACTTAAACATGTGAATGAATAAATGCCATAGAAAAACCTACCAAAGATATCCCAGGACAGCTAATAATTTAACTGTGTCCTAGTTACACTGCACACCCCCATCTTGAGAGAAAAGTCAATGTCTTGATGGATCACTCATGGAAAACTGAAGTAATTACCATCATTCTAATATTCCTATTTAAATGCATGAAAAACTGATTAGCTGAAGGCAGCTCTATATATAGCAGAAATGGCATCTGCTTAATATTTATGCTAATGTAAAAGACATTTTACACAAAAGGTTAGAGGTGACGCATGGGTAAGAATGATCTTTACATATACAACTTATTTTCTTACAATAATAATACACAAAGACAACTACTTGAGGTAGATTTTATAGAATAAATAAGAATGGGTGCCTTACAAATACAGTATCCTTATCCATATATTAATCCTAGTTGTTATTCATAATATGCTTGACCTTGGACATGTCATTTGATACCTATGTACTTCTCTTCCCTTATCTATAAAAGGAGACCACTAGATTGGGCTCTTGGGATTTAAAGCTGGAAAGGACATTTGGTCCAATGTCTTATTTTATTGATAGCCAAATGGAGGTCTAAGAGGTTAAATGTTTCATTCAGAATCATACAGGTAATAATAATAACAACAATAACTACCATTTATATATTACTTTAGGATTTGTGGAGAGCTGTACATATGCTATCCTAGTTAGGAGCAGAATTAGGATTCTAAACCAAGTCTTCAAATCTAGTCCTTTTTCTTGACATTCAACAATATACTAAGAATTGTCGAGTTCTAAATCTTATGATACTGATCTAACAATCACAATGTATAAATGAGAAAATGGAGGTCCAAAGAATTTAAATAGTTTGTCCATGTTCAAGCAGGTTGTTAGTAGTAGAACTGAGATTCAGATGGGTGTGTGGATGTGTAAGATCTTCACTCTTGTTTGTTATATACCCAAGAACACCTATCTCTCTTCAAAAAGATTTACCAAAATAATAACTATTATAATCACAACTCTTCACAAAGCACTGTAAGATTTGCAAGATACTATATGTTCCTTGTATTGCTTCTCCTTCAAACAGCTATAAGAGAGAAGGACAAAGCATGTTCTAGGAAGCTAGGTGTGGATAGTAGATAGAGTGAGTGACTTGGAGTCAAGAAGACTTGAATTCATATCCTGCTGGAGGCATTTACTAACTATGTGACTCTGGGAAAGTCATTTAAACTCTTAGCCTTAGTTTCCTCATCTGTAAACTGTGGGTAATGATGACACTGTCCTTATAGATTTTCAATGAAGGTTAAGTGAAATAATGTTATAATGTTCTTTGCAAATATTTATAGTGCTATATAAATGCTTGCTACTGTTATTGGAAAGAAGAATGGCACAATGGAAGGAAACAGAGCTGAATCTGTATTTAGGGATTTAAGATTTGATTCAAAACTGTACCAGTTTTCTGGGTGATTTAGGGCAAAGCTACTCTGGGTAGCTGTTTCCTCAACTATAAGAAGAGCTGGTTAAAATAGATCACCTCTGGCATCCTTTCCAACTCCCAATCTATGCTTCCATCACTCCCCTTTTACAGATGAAGAAACTTGCTCAGAGGTACACAGTCATACTTTATAGGTACTACTTTTTCAGGTGTGTTTCTAAGCTAAAATTTAAAATAAAAAAATTTAAAATAAAAAAAAAAAAACGTTTTTCTGAGTCCAAAGAAAATTTTATGGGAAACTGGATAAATCCAATTATTTAGTCAATTTTGATCACTGCATTTTTTGAATATAAGGGAATTAATTAAGAGATGAAAGAAAAAAATGCACTTTCAAGGTCAGATTTGAAAAAGTGGCTACTGTCTTATAGATACATGAAGAACTTACATAAAGAAGTCTGACTTAATAACCCTATTGAGTTTTTTCACTGCCAGAAGAGAAAAATTACAATGGTTACCTCTACTTTTTTCAGTATGCATTAAGGTGAATAAAACACTAGAAAGGTGTAAAACAATAACCATTTTACCATAGTATGGCAAGAAGAACAAATAAAATGTGAAATTGCATATGAATCTGAAAACCAAATAAGCAAGCTCACCAGAAATGTATTACAATTAATAGAAGATTTCAAATAGGCCTGTGATTTTGCAAGATGGGGAATTCTTACTTTGATGAATGCAATCAAATGCATTTAAAAATGTTTCCTACCCATTTCTGATCGATCAAATGAAAAAAAAAACTATGCTAATGTGACATCAGCAATAAATTGCTAACTGCACGAAAGTCTGAGAATGGAAAACAGATTTATCAGCCCAATTGTAACTGAAAGCCTTTTTTTTTTTTTTGTTAAAGTGCAGTCAGTGGACTGGTAACCAACAAGTTTTTACTATCAAGAAAAATATGTTTTGAATGTCAACATCACCAAGGAAAAAGAAACTACAGAATGAGGGACTGGTTTTTTACCTTCATAATGAAAATTGATCTATACACAGAGTATACCAAGAATTTGAAAGCAATAAGTTTTAAAAGCTAAACCTGCATGTAGAGTTTAGGAATGCTCAGTATAAGTACTCCATGGTTTCTAAAATACTTTAAGTACATTAGCTCATCCAATTCTTACAACTCTGTAAAGTAGATCCTACAGGTAACATTATTTCCATTTTGCAGGTGAGGAAACTAAGTATTAGAGTTTTAAAATTGATTTTAAAATTGATCAGTTTTAAAATGATTTTGGCAAATTGATCATTTTAAAAATGATCTTGGCAAAGCAAGGAAGATTTTGAAGTGTGATTTCAGCTCAAGACTACTGACTTCAGGTCAAATTCTGTGCTACTGTACGGTAGAAAGTACTGTAATAATACTTTCTTCTCTCTTCCCTTTGCCTGTCACTGAGCCAGTTTTAACTATGTTGTAGTCATAACAAAAATACAAACTTGAATTTTAGATTTAGTAACACAACACATATGCCAAGTGAATTTCTGGAGCACAGTTGAAGATCACATGAAAAATGATGAACAACATGGAAACCCTTTTTGTAGTGGCAAGGGACTGGAAACTGAGTAGATGCCCATCAGTTGGGGAATGGATGAATAAATTATGGTATATGAATATTATGGAATATTATTGTTCTGTAAGAAACGATCAGAGGGATGATTTCAGAAAGGCCTAGAGAGTCTTCTATGAAATGATGCTAATTGAAGCGAATAGAACCAAGAGAACATTGTACACACCAAAAAGATTATGTGATAATCAACTGTGATGGATTTGGCTCTTTTCAACAATGAGGTGATTCAGGCCAATGCCAATAGACTTGTGATGGAAAGAGCCATCTGCATCCAGAGAAAGGACTGTGGGGACTAAATGTGGATCACAACATTTTATTTTCAGCTTTTTGTTGCTGTTTGCTTGCTTTTTTTCCTTTCCCATTTTTCCCCTTTTGATGATATGATTTTTCTTGTGCAGCATGATAAATGTAGAAATGTATAGACGAATTGCACATTTGATATATTTTGGATTACTTGCTATCTAGAGGAGGGAGTGGGGGAAGGAAGGGAAAAATTTGGAACACAAGGTTTTGCAAAGGGGAATGTTGAAAACTATCTTTGCATGTAGTTTGAAAATAAAAAGCTATTATTAAAAAATAAAAAAAAACAAATATTACCTCTCAAAAAAAGAAAAACAAAAATCATAAACAACTTGTCCTTGACTTTTTCAATAAAGTATACTTGATAATTAAGGTAACATAGTGAGATAGAATACTTGGCTTGGAGTTAGGAATACAATTCAATAATTCAATCAAATATCTAGTTGTCTCTTGAGTTAGAGGCTAGAGATATAAAGACGAGTTACTGTGCTCAGGGATTTTGCATTCTATTTGGAAGAAACAATATCTACACAGAAAAATGCAAAACCTTTTCAAAACAAATTATTAGGTGATTTTTTTGAGGATAAAGTAGTGATTCTAGAAGGGAATCTTGTATGAAACAATACTTTAACAAATCCTTGAAGGGAGCCCTCTCAGGGCTGTTTGCAGAAAAATAAATAAAGCATCTATTAAATGCTTATTATGTGGAAGCATTGTACTAAGTGCTAGGTATATAAATAGAAAAGAAAGGTGGTTTTGTTCTCAAGGAACTCATTACAATGGAGGGAAAAACACATATGGAAAGTTTCAGCTACAGGTCAGGTGGAAAGGTCCCATGGTCATTAGAGTATAGGGATAAAACAGATATTATATCTTCTTTAAGGACATTTCCACTGAAAAAATCACACCCAGAGTTTGGTGGGAGTATATTCCATGCAGAGGGGATAGTCTTGAAAAGACATGAAGACAAGAGGTGAAATGTCATGTGTAGTACAGAGAAATAGGTCAGTTTAATTGAAAGATGAGTTTTGTTACCCTGGATAAGTCATTCAACCTCTTCATAAGGCAATTACCTAGAACTTATTTAGCCACAGACAATTCTTTTCTTTCTCTCTCTCTCTCTCTCTCTCTCTCTCTCTCTCTCTCTCTCTCTCTCTCTCTATATATATATATATATATATATATATATATATATATAAAACCCTATCACTATAACTACATATATATGACCTAGAAGAAATTTTGAAAACTGACAAAATAATAAATTTTTCATATATTCTTCACATGAAGAATATTTTCTGCTCATTTCTTTTCATCCATTGCTTAATGACTTGATCTGACTAGCTGCCCCTTGGTCCATATGGCTTACATAATACCTTTTGGCACTTAATTATCTTCTATGTAGTCATTTAATGGATACTAGCCTTTATTGATTTTTGTCTCTCACAGTTAATTCTTTTCTATGTATAAGTCTTGCCTCTCCACAAATACTGTAATTCATTGAAAGTGAGGTACAATGTCACAATTCTGTATTGTCACCCAAGAATCATTGGGAAAAAAACAATAGGAGTTTGATCATATTGATTGAAAAAGAGCAAAACAATGTTACTTTTTAATTATAGAAGATTTATAGGTAGCTTGGAAGGGCAGCAACAAAATACTCTTGCAGAGAGTATTTAGAAATAGAGTTAGTAAAATGAGTTGAGTGTGGATGTCAATCTTATGATAGTTTTTTTGTATTGTTCTTTCATCTTTCTATGTGCTATATTTAAAAGAATATCACAAGATCAAACAATTTCAGCTGAATACAGAGCAAATTTCATATCAGTATATCAATGCACACAGGGTAAAAGGTGAATTTTGCAATTCAGGGTATTCTTATATTTTATTTTAATTTAAATTAACAGTATATTATGTCACCTTGGGCTTAGAATTGCACTGGGACACAGGAAAAGTACCTTTCTGAGGATCCTGGACCCTCCATAAAAAACCTTCCCCAATAAGAACTTGCAACTTGATATTACCCACAACTACCTCTCAAACCCTATTAATATAAAATTCCTACACATGGTTTTACATTAACCTGACTTATTCAGACATTATAATGCCTAGAGCAGGTAGATTCATCAGGTTTTCTTGGGTCAACTGGTCTTGAATGATCTGGTTTAGATGTATTATATGATGGTAAGATTATAAGAGAATAGATAGAAAAATAAATATATTTTATAGCTAATTGCTCTGAATGTATATAACAAAGATGATTCTCTGGTTTCTAGTACCATGATATCCAAAGCTATAACTTTTGAATGTTTTTCTCTACCTCAAACCACATCCAGGAAGATTTTTATTCCTTTACCTGAGGATAGGGATAACATGGTGGAACAGGGAGAACTATGTCTCAGCCTCTTATCTATAGCTTCCTGCTGTAATTAATCAATATTGTAGTTACATGCTAAGTGCTATTTTTGCTATTCTGTTCAATGACTATGATTTAAGCATCACCTAAATTTGGTATCCTGGGGCAAAGCTCAAGTTGATTCACCTTAGTTATGACTTTGACTCTATTGAATATTTGCCTAATATTTTGATTAGGCACCTAGAAAAATCAACCTTTGTCCTTTGTATCCCTACTCATCCTTAACCATTTCTACCTTAGAACACTACTGGAGGCTTATCAATACCCCAAAACATTTCTTTAAAAAAGTGGATTGATTTATTTCTTCCTGCTTCTTCTTTCTTTCTTTTTCTCTCTTCCCTCTTCATTCCTTCATTTGCTGTCTCCTTGCCTCCCTCCCTCCCTCCCTATCTCTTTCCCTCCCTTCTTCCTTCCCTCCTTCCTTTTCTCCCTTCCTTCCTTCCTTTTTCTTTCTTCTTCTTCTTTGTTATTTTTATGGCTGTATCCACAAGATAAGAAGTTTGTGTTAGCTCTGTACAGATGTATATTAAGTTAACAGGAAAGGGAAGACTCCCACTGAAATTCATAGGATTATCATTGCCTTCTGACTATAATGGACTCCCATTTCCCCATACCTATCAACTGCTTGAAGTTTCACTTCATTAAAAAAAATAGTATAATGTGTTTTAAACTCAATGTGCTAAAAGGCTATTTATGTTAATGAAGCAAGTAGTTGTTTAACTTGAATTTAAAAGCAGTTCAGATGAAGAACATGAGAATTGGTGATGAAGTTAGGAACTAAACTCTTTGAGTTTAAACCTGACCAAACTGGAAAATAATGAGAGAGTAGGCTCAAATCTCCAGGGCCCTTCCCTAGTCCATATATGTGCCTTTAATATCTTTTTGTCTATTTTGTATATTAAGTGAATATGCCCTTACCTTTATAACCTGCCTCTTCCCTACCTTTTCTTTCCTCTCCCTTCTCCACACCCTAGGATCCAGGTACATTGGCCTGCTTGCAGTTCTCAAACACAATGTTCAATCTCCTTAATCCCTGGAATATTATGGTTTGACTCTGCCTTACCTTGGCTTTCTTCAAGACTTAGCTCAAATTCTACTTCCTGTTGAAAACTTTCTCCTATCTTGTTAAGTTGGGTTTTTTTTTTTTTTTTTTTTTTTTGGTTGTGTCTGATTCTTCATGACCTGTTTGGGGTTTTCTTGGTACAGATACTGGCCTGATTTGCCATTTCCTTCTCCAACTCATTTTATAGATAAGGAAATTGCGGCAAACAAGATAAAGTGACTTTCACAGAGTCACATAGCTAGTAAGTGTCTGCAGCCTGATTTGAACTAAAAAAAAAAGAATCTTCCAGATTTCAGGCTTGACATTTGCCATGTAGTTGTTCTTTCCCCCAATACCTTCTCCTTTATTATTCCAAGCATCTCAGATTGTCTTCATTTTTTCTCTCTGTCTCCATCTTCCTCCCTTCTTTTTTCCCTCTCTCCATCTTCTTTCTTCCTTCCTCCTCCCTCTCTCTTTATAAATATATATACCTATACATACATATGTTTCATATCGCATGTATTTAGTAGTAGTATAATGTGTATATATGTATGTGTTTATATGTGCATGTATATAGTGTGTATCTAGTAACATGCATGTATTTGTATATATATAAATGTATATATATATGTATGTATACACACACACATATATAAATATATAAAATTATTCAGTTTTTCTGATAAAATTCTCACTGTCAGATCCTTTTACTACAATTTCTACTACTGCTACTGCTACTACTACTATATACTACTACTATACTACTACTACTACTACTATACACACTACCACTACTACTACTATACTATTGCTGCTGTTGCTGCTTATTGTTAGTATTAGTAGTAGTAATATTACTACTACCATTACCATTAGTAGCAGTAGTTTTTTATAGTGCTTGAATGCTTGCGACATACTTTACCAACATTATTTTATTTAAGCCAAACAAATAACCCATGAGACATGTACTATCATTATTATCCCCATTTTAGAGATGAGGAAACTAAGGTTGACAGAGAGTAAATGATTTGCCTGAGGAAAACACAGCTAGAAAGTGTCTGAGGACAGATTTGAACTAAAGTCTTTCTGACTCCAATTTGAACACTCTATCCCCTGCATTTGGGAGAATGTAGTATGTATCTCACCAGGACTGATCTGGCAGACATACCTTGTTAAGGACAGTGCCTTCTATTTTTAAAGATAGAAAAAGCCTTTAGGAGTTTTCATGTACATTTGCTTTGTTTGTACCAATACATCACCATAAACTTAGGGGTGGGGAACATAAATCATTTTCTAGCCATTGATTTGATTTTTTTAAGCTGAGTACACAGATTATTGACACAATTATGGCACATGCCATGTGTGAGTCCTTCAGAATGGGCAATGAACTTGGAGTCAAGGAGATTCCTGCCTTTTTGGAATACTGCCTTTTTTTTTTTTAACACTGTATGCTTAAGGAAAAGCTCAGAGGGTCATGTCTTGATTAGACATGTCCAATTCTTCATGACTTCAGTTGTGGTTTTCTTGGCAAAGTTACTAGAGTAGTTTGCCATTGCTTCTCCAGCTTGTTTTACAGATGAGGAAACTGAGGCAAATGGTGATGTGCCCAGGTCACACAGCTACTAAGTGTCTGAGTCTGTATTTGAATTCAAGTCATCTTGAATGCAAGGCCAGCATTCTATACATTGCACCATCTCACTGCCACAGGAGCCATTGTTGTTCATCCTTCATTTTCAAAGGGGACCAATGACATAGTATTGGGGGGTAGGGATAGAAGACACATTTACAAATATCTCCTATGGAAACTGACAAAGCTAAGTTCAGAGATGTTCACTACTAGGTTAACTAAAACATAAATATTTTTAGGCACAGCAACTCTCAAACACTGAGTGCTAAGTTAAAAGCAGCTGGGATTTCCATTGAGACATGGAGCACATATACTTCTTGAGGCCCTCAAGTATATTGTCTGCTTAAGTAGACAGTGGAATATGTAGCATTGGAATGATGCAACACTTTCCTTTTTATGACTCAAGAGTTTTCAAAGCTTCCTCAATCACAATCTTCTGGGAAACTCAATTTTATAATCTGGAAAATGCTTACATCCGACTGTTGTTGTTAGAAAGATGTATGTAAACCTTTAAGTGTTACTAAATGTTAGCTATTATTTATGATAATACATCATGATTCTAGAGATGTGAAACTTTGCAAATTAAAATGAAATCTCATCTAGAAAGGGAAAAATCTTCAACTTAAAGCTTTAGAAGGTTCATAAATTATTGGGGCATATATTTGACTTTCTTTTTACATTTGGTATTAAAAGTCAATTTCATGATTTTTTTTTTATCAGAAACTAGTATATTTGTGTGACAGATATAAAGAAAGACATTTGAAATGTCAGAAAAAGATAATATATTAATATATTATTTACACCAATTTGGAAGAAATATCAGAGTCAATCTAGCCCAAGTCATCCCTAAATGAGAATCTCTTCAACATAAGGACTGATAAAAATCTCCATGTAGCTTTTGCTTAAAAACATTTGGTATTTCCTCAATCTAACTTTCTAGGCTTTTTGTATTCTTTGTTGTGACCTCTGCTATCTGAACAAACTAGCCTTCTCCACACGTACTTCTCTACCATCTCCCATAACCATACCTTTGTAGTAGTTGTTTTCTCATTCTTGGAAGTCATTCCTTCTTCATTCCTGTATCACAGAATTCTTCTCCTTCCCCAGGACACAAATTAAGTACCATCTCCTATATGAAACCCTTTCTGCTCTCTCTCTCAAGCTATCTCATATTTATTTGTATTTGATCTCTTTATATTTATCTTTTATAATCTTAGATATATCCTCATTTCCTCCCTTATTATAATATAATCTTTTTGAATGGGGAATGTTTCATTTATTGCATTTGAAACCATAATACAGAGCATATTGCCAGTCATATATAAAGATCTTAATAAATATCGGTTGATTAAAATATAATGTTATAATACATAATACATATCTATACTATATATTACACATCTATACTATAAACTATATATTTATATACTATAATACTATATATCTATATGCATGGTATATATCTATATGTATATGTATGTGTATATAAATTATATATTCATATACCATATGCACATTATAAATATACTATGTACCTATATGGACTGAAAAACCTTACCTCCTGAAGCAACCTACTCAACTGTTAGCTTTAATTGTTAAGAATTTTACCCTTAAATCAATATATTTTCTTGTAAAGCAAAAATAATTCAAATAGAAATAGATTCATCTTTTCTCAGTGTTCTGACCACTTCCCAGAATAGAACATTGATTTCAATTTCACAATAAAGCAATCACAAGGTTTACATGAAAAACTGGGATTTTTGAATTAACAGAACTTTTTCCCTGTCCTAAACTCCACAGGGACTCTTCAGTAAAATAGTATTTCATCACTTCATTCAGATGTGAGAAAAGTATTTATAGATTCATTGCTAACAATCAGCAGTCCTATGGGTATTCATTCATTCATTCAACAAATATTTAATAAATTTGTGTAATACTATGCTCAGCACTAAAGATATAAATATAAAAAACAAAGTAGTCCCTGACTTTGTAATTCTTATATTCTACAAGAATGATTAAAAAAACTATTTGGAGGTCTTTTACATTTGGCAGGTTACCTGAAATAAATATAACATCAATTTTCAAGTATACCATAATCCTTCCAGTTAGGAGTATCAGCCTTAATTCCTTGCTTTTGCTCTAATACAATCTGTGGCCAAGTCTTGTTATTTCTAACTTCAAAGTTTCTCTCCTATACTCACACCATTTCTGCTCATCACATAGATGACACCTTTCATCTTCTAATGCCTGGATTATTTCAAGAGCCTGCTAACCATCTCTTTTCTTCAAGTTTCTCCACACTAATGTCCATCTTCTATGTTCCTACTAATACGATTTTCCTAAACTATAATGTTTGATCATTCAAACCCACCACTTCCATTCATCAAACTCCATTGGCTCCCTATTACTTCTAGGATAATATAGAAAACCATCGATTTTGCCCTTGTACTTCACAGAGGTAAGGATATCCAAATGTGGAATATTGCATTTAAAATCAGATTTTTATGAATGTGTTAATTGATTTTTCTGTTCTTTCTTCTCCTCTTAAAAATATTCTTTCTTATAAGAAATGACTCTCAGTGGGGTAAAGGGAACAAAGGTTACAGGGGAAAAATTAGGCAATATGAAATAAATGACATCAAGTTAAAAAGAAAAAAGATCATTAGTGATTTTAAAGATAGAAGTTTAAGTTGAATGATGAAGTCAAAACTAGACTGAACAAAAATGTTGAGGGGTGAGAAGAGAGGAAGTTACAGAAATTAATGTAGGTAGCTTGGAAATCTAAGAATTATGTGATAAATATTAAAGTATAACTTTTGGTAAGTAACCAAAGAGTAAGCCTTCTCCCGTCTCTTCTCTTCTCCCTTCTCCCGTCTCTTCTCTTCTCCCTTCTCCTGTCTCTTCTCCTGTCTCTTCTCTTTTCCCTTCTCCTCCCCCCCCAAAAATAAAACAGTTTAGCAGGGGATAGTTTCTATGAAGAAATCAATTTGTTTTCTTATGAAGAATCTTGTCTCTTAAAAATGTATCTTTCAATTCCCAACTCTGAAAAATAACAGTAATAGATCACATTTCTAGCTAAAAAAATATGCATTTTCAATTGAGCCTCCTAATAATCCCAATTCATATATGAGGAATTTGAAGTTTAGATATGTGAAGTGGCTTGTCCACAGTTACACATCTAGCAAATTGTGATTTGAATCCAGGTCTTTGGGCTCCTGGTGTAGTGTATTTCTTATTAACCTATTCTGCCTTTTAAATAACTAGAAATGACAATCTTTGAAAATTCTTTGGATGAGAACTTCAAGGATCCACTTTTATAAAGAAAAAAAAATAGAAAATGTATTTTTAGAGGATTTACATGTACTACCAAATTTTTAGAGGCATTACTTGGCATATTTTCATTAAGATTTCTCATCTACTTCTTCCAAAAATATTTGAATAAACTTATATATTAAAGTACAGTGTACAGTGAAAATAAAACAGATGGAAAAGAGTTCATTTGAATCAAATACAAAGATTAGATTCTTTCAGCTATTTGAGTTGAAGACATTACACTAGGTGAGGCAGCTAGGTGGCACAGTGGATAGACTACTGAGATTGGAGTTATCAAAAGCCAGGTACAAATCCAGCCTCAGACAATTAAGATCAGATTTTTATCTCACATATTTTATATATATATATATATATATATATATATATATATATATACATATATATATATATATATGTATATATATATATATAAAATCGTGGGCAGGTTACTTAACCTCTTCAGTTTTCTCTCTTAAAAAAGGAGATAATAATAGTATCTATTCTCAGCATAGTTGTGGGAATAAGATGAAATAATACTTGTAAAGCATTTATTCCATTGCTCAGTATACAATAGGTATCATACAAATGCAAGCTATTATTCCTAGCACTCAGAAAAGCAAATGGCACATAAAAAGATGCTAATTAAAAGTTTATTTAACTGACTAATAAACTTCTAAGTTTTCTAGAAGTTAAGGAAAGTTTACATAGTTCTGATTTTCGGAATAACAGATGTTCTACAGAACCATTTGTTCTCCCTCAACTAAATTAGAATAGAAAATTATCTCATGCGCTCGTCTTTAAAAGATATTGAATGAAATCTCTCAATGCAAGTATTAAAATCCTTGCATGTAAACATTAGGATATACCTCCAACCATAGTTTTATAAAAGGCACACAAATACTCAGACTAGATGCTACCCCTCAATGATGACAAGAGACAGAGAACTGTGTTATGTTACCTGAGCTAATTTACAGAAAATACATTTTTGAAATTTAAAAAATTGTCCTTTTATTTTAATTTCCTTTTAGAAAATTTTACTCTCTAAGTATGCAAATCAATAGTATAAAATAAACACTCTATTTGTAAGTAAATTGGGGCAACAATGTGACCAAGTTCTAATATGAGGGAAATATTGTATCTTTCAAAAAAAATGGACAGTAGAAAAGAGTTGGTTTAAATTCCCATGAGAGCTACCTGGTGGTAAAATAGTCTCAGAAAGCAAGACTCCAGTATGCAACTCACTTGCTGAGCTGAGCTTTATGTCTTGGTTCATCACAGATAACCTGACTAGTGTTATATATGCTAGAATTCCTACTTTCAAGTTCTAGCATACATATAGGAGATGCGCCTTCAAGGACCACACATGTGATATGTTATGTTGGTTACCTATCCTGGGGTCTGGAGATACATTTCAACAGAGCATGAATACACACCACAAAGCTTCAATGACCTCATTGCTTTATAATATCAATGTTCCTGCCTTTCTTTTTCTTTTTTCCTCTTTAGCACTAATTTGATATCTAATGACAGTTAAGATTGGATAGGGACTGAAGGAAAAGTTAACAACAATAGCAAATGCTTATTTTTTATTGCTTTCATGTGCTGGCTCTACATAACCCCATTGAAGGATACAGTTTACTGGCAATCACTCCATCTGCCTTCTCCTCAGATATATCAGTTGAACTGCCCTCCCTTTTATGCTAACATTTATGCTCTAAGAAGAGTATAATCTTCAGTTGATGCTATATAATTTTCTCCTTATCGTTTTAAAATGCTTAGAAGGTAATACAAATGTTTCTTTTGTGGAGAGCTTAGAACTTCTTTCCCAAGACTGCAAATGCTTGCTGAAAATGATGAACTTACAGCAACGTTGGAAACAAGTACTTCGACAAGCATGAATGAGTACTAATAATTGCCTCAAGACTGGAACGAATATATTCAATAGTTCAAGGAACAAACAAAATTAATGCAAAAATTTTACCAAAATCCCAGTATTTCAATTTCACTATGCAACATTGGTTAGAGATATTTACTACTAATTTTTTGATGCTTAGTTCAATTGTGTATCTGCTAAGATTAGTCAGAAGTCAGGTACAAAGAGAAAAGCAAATTTTCTTTCTGAATATTTCCCTCCTTCTGAATATTAAATGTTGGTTAATTTCTCCTGCATAAATAACTTGCTTGGCATTCTCTGCACATGACTTTATATCTCCTTTCTGTGCATTTGCACAGCTATTCACCAGGCCTGGAATGCTATT
Source organism: Sarcophilus harrisii (assembly GCF_902635505.1). Taxonomy (NCBI): domain Eukaryota; kingdom Metazoa; phylum Chordata; class Mammalia; order Dasyuromorphia; family Dasyuridae; genus Sarcophilus; species Sarcophilus harrisii. The sequence continues at coordinate 144,869,464 of NC_045429.1, forward strand.
TCTCTTCATCTTTTCCTTTCAAAACCCTTAAATTTCTTCAATACTTTGCTTTGGAACTATCACATTGATGGGATCTTTTTTTTTTTCATTTTCCAAGCTGCTAAAGCTCCCATTTGAAGTTTTCACATTGTTTTTTGTATTTGTAGTATTTGCTTATCTGTGTATATGTTGTTTCCTCCCAATATGATTTATGCACCATGAAGTCAGGGATTATTTTGTTCCTGTCTTTGTATCCTCAGTACTAAGCAGCATTTCGTATATAGTAAGAACTTAATAAATGCTTGTGAAAATGTTGCAAAGCTATGCATAATTATCATAGCAATCATATAACTTCTACTTGCATTTCTAAATTAATAAACAGTTATTGGAAAAACAAGTGGTATATAAGTCCGAATTATGGAAATAATTTTCCCCCTGATTTATGAGCAAAACATAATCTCCTCCTAATGTTTCATAAAATCAGATTTGCATATATTAGCTTTTCTTAAATTAAAGCGTATCTATACTATGAAGTGATTCTTTACTCTCTTCAATGAACACTTTAATTAGAGCAGAATTAGCTGGTAACTTCTCATGGGAGGGTGCTATAGTGAGAGGCTCATGACACCATTATACTACGTGTGTTAAATAAAAGCATCATTCTGAAGGGATTTTGTCCATGGAGGGCACTTGATCAAGCACCTGATTTTTATTTGTGGGTACTAATGAAAGTCACGCTAAGTAGATAATTATCTATCTCCAAATGAAAGAAGAAGCCATTAGAAATTTTACCAGATTCTCTCCCCTACTTATTCAAAATGTCTTTGGAGGGAAAATATAAAGGAACCAATATATAAGCCTATATGTGTATGTTCAGGACAGGGAGGTGGCTCTTACAGAACAAGAAATGGACTTCTATTAATGTGTGGGTTCTTAATCCTTAATATTGTCTAGGGCAGAGATTATTTTGACTCCTTAACTTATATTTCTTTGAGAATGATATACTGGTTTTCTTTTTTGGTATGTATTTTATAGCTAACAGTAGCTTACAGTTTAAAAAAGGGTGTGTGTGTGTGTATATATATATATATATATATATATATATATATATAAAACTAATTTTATTCTCACAACAACACTATGAGGTAGGGGCTATTATTATTCCACTTTTCAAATGAGAAAACTGAGACTGAGTCTTTAAGTGAACCGCCTAATATTCAAACAGTGTTACAGTCAAGATTCAAAATCAGGTCTTTCTGACTTCTGCATTTTATCCACTGTTCCAAAATAGTAGATCAATAAATGCTCATTGATTGGTTGATTAATCAAGCCTAACTCCCATATCTTTATTTGAATTTAATTTAACAAACATTTATTTTGTGCCCACTATGTATCCGATACTGTATTAGGCAGGAAGAATACAAAATAAAAAAAGTGAAATTGACCCTTTGCTGGAAGAATATATGTTCTACAAATAGTTAGGAGAGAGGTGTTACGATCATTTAGGTCAAGGTCACACAGTTGTTTGGAATTAAGCCCAGATTTTCTGCAATATATAATCTAAACCTATCATCTGACATACATTTTGAAATTACTCTAATAATATTGATTGCATCGTGTAGGGATTGTCAAGAACCAAAGTTTAAAAAAGCCAACAACATTTGAATTTAAAAAAATAAGTAACTGAACTGTGCAATAGTACCCCCTATGAAAAGGAAGACAGCCATCCTTAGGAGATAAAATTTTTGCATTGCATTCTTATCACAACCACATACTGAATAATGATTTAAAGTACAATTTTTGTAAATAGGCTTTGAGCATTGTTCTAACAGATCATGTTTTTAAATGACTTCTGAATCTTTAATAATAATAATAAATTTCACATGTGGACCTTGAGATTACCATCTTTTTATAAAACAAGGTGATTTCACTTGGTTAAAATAAATTATATTCTACAATCTATTGTAGAGATAGGTGAAGCACTGTGCCTATTGATCCCTTGCCTTTATATACTATTTGCCACTCTCTTCTATAAGTCACTGCTCAAAGAGAATTTCCCTGTGCATATAAAGTGACTGGAGCCACAGATGTGTTTGATATCACTTTTATAAAAAGACTTTAGCTTTCACCCATGACAAGAGAGCAGCTGGCTAATTCAGAGTGCTTGCTGAACATCTGAAGGAACATAATCATTTGATTTTCCACTGGAACATTTAGGATCCTTGCTGAATATGAATAATTGTAAATCTAAGAATTGTAAAGATGTGTTTTTTTAGGTGGGGGGGGTGTCTCTGAGAAGAAGAGTGATTGTTTCATGGCTAGATGACATTTTCATACAAAACATTTTAGAAATGTACATTTTTTTCAAAGAACAAATTAAGATTTATATAAATTAGCATATAGGAATTTTAATTTTTAAGCACACAATTTTACCATAAGGAATCTATGATGAGATATACTTGGTATATTTTCATTAGCATTTTAAGTTGTCATATTAGCCCAATAATTACTAGTCCCCTGAGAGTAGTACAAGGAGCATTATGTAGAATTTCACTGTTATGAAACTGGTGAACTAATGACTGATATCAGTATTCTACCAGAAAATTTAGACTTACAGAATTTCAGGCATGATCAAATATAAGAAACTGATCTGTCTGTCCTTTTTGGAAAAATAAGTCAACTGACAAGTATTTTTTACAATGAGTCAATCAAAATTTTAAGTGCCTACTATGCATCAAGCATTATGCTAGAAGCTAGACAGCCACAAATAAAGAATGAAACACCATGTTACACACAGTTCTAAAGAACTTGGTTATTTGTATTGTAAACACAGAACAGACCAATCACAAAATGAAAGTAGGTGGTAGAAGGAAGAGGCCTAAGACTAGCTACAATGACCACAGGAAGAATTAACATCTAATATTGTGATAACAAAGGAGGAAATTAAAACAAAACAAAACAAAAAACCCAAACTTCTACTTTATAATAAACAAAGAAGTCATCAGTATAGTATGTTAGTTTCATGATGGCATGCTCGCCCGGTTTCTGAATAATGGACAATGCTGTCCAATCACCAATGGAGTGAAATAAGGGTGTGTGCTTTTCCCCATGCTTTTTAGTGTGTTTTCAGCCATGCTGTCATGTCTTCAATGATGACAAGCACGGAATCAAAATCAGCTACTGCACTGGTGGTAAATTCTTCAACTTGAAAAAGCTACAAATCAAAGCTAAAGTGAAGGGAGTGTTATTGAATGATTTTTTGTTTGCAGATGATTGTGCAACTCAATGCAGCCTCAGAAGCTGAGATAGAATAAAGTATGGATCAATTCCCTGCTGTTTGTGTTAATTTTGGCCTAACAAATACCAAAAAATAATAGGTTCTCTATCAGTCAGGATCACACCGTCCATTGGTTAAAGCAAATGGAAAAGTTTTGAATCCTGTGAATAATTTCACTTCCCTTGGCAGTATACTTTCCAGGGATACACATTGATAATGAAGTTGACACAAGCATTTCCAGAGCTAGCTTGGTCTTTGGGAGGTTCCAAAGGAAAGTATGGGAGAGAAGAGGTATTAGAATGACTACTAAACTAAAGATCTATAGAGCTGTTGTGCTGACTTCATTGTTATATACGTGGGAAATCTGGATAGTCTACCAGTCCCATGCCAGAAAACTGAATAGCTTTCATTTAAATTATCTTAGAAAGATTCTGGAGATCCCCTGGAACAATAATATACCAGACACTTAGGCCCTTTCTCCAACTAAACTGCTAACTATTAAAATTCTACTACAGAGAGTGCAACTCTGTTGGGCTGCTCACATTGTTTGAATGCCAAATGTACGTTTGCCAAAAGACTATTTTATAGAGAACTCAGAGCAAGCATTCACAAGGTGTCAGAAAAAGTCATACAAGGACACTCTCAAAGTCTCTCCTAATAATTGATTGAATTGATTGTATGTATGACATGGGAGATATTAGCACAGGACCACTTAGCATAACATGCCTCCATGAGAGAAAGTGCTGTGCTCTATAAGCAAAGAAGAACTGAATTAGCTTAGAAGAAATGTGAGATGTACAAAGTTAGAGAATTCCCCCAAATGCTCATAAGGACTATTTATATCCTGCCTGTGGACGAGCATTCTGAGTTTGTATTGTTTTGATGAGCCATAGTCAGATACACTAACTTGACTCTAACATAGTGATGTCATTTTGGTCCTGATTGAGAATGAAAGACAACCAGCAACCAATCAACCACCAAAAGTAAGAAAAAAAATAATAGCCATAGACACTTCAAAAGCCTGAGATGGCATCATGGAATAATACACAATATTTATAATGACAATGTTCAGGTACTATAACATAATGTTCATTGTTTTCTGTTTTAGAAGGCAGGCAAGTACAATATCCCAAAAGGTTACAATAAAATTTGGATGTTTAAAAGGGAGGTTTCCAGTTATCTGTAAATTAAGTAATGTATAACATCTAATTCCTTGACATTGTTGGCTAAATTGTTAGTCTTTATTCTTAAGAACAAAACTGTATGGCATAGAATGTAAATACTCTATGAAGACTAGACTTGCCAATGAAGGCTTCTTGGAAAGATTTGATTTGAATTGGGTTTGGGGAATCCCTAAGAATTTGGGAGTATCACAGAATATGGATGCTTTTGATGTCAGGAGAAGAGTATGAATAAAAGCACAGAAGTAGATATGACTAGTTGCAGGGCATTTTAAGGGATTTATAAATTACTTTTTCATTATTGCCATTTTCTTAAGTCTACATTAGTTGTATTTCATTGATTAATTCCGTAGTGCCATTTAACCACTTTACCTCAATTATTATACAAAGAGGATTATTTACTTCAAGGAAGAGCTAGAATAAACATAGAATCAATCCCATGTAGTTCATGTCTATTGTGATATGACTTTTGGATGATACCAAGCTCAGCTACCTAGGTAAGGGTTGTTCCTTGGGGCATCAATGTGCTATCTGTGAAACTCAGCCAGAATTCTAGCTCTTATATTTCTTATAATTTGCTCTCCTGACCTTTTGAATCCCCTTAAATTGGCACTGAAGTCCTTCATCATCCACCAGGGGCTAAGGAATAACCAAATAAAACACAAATTGGTGAGACTTTTCTGAGTATTTCTATAGCAAAGAGCCTTCTTTTCAACATATAGTAATGAACCAATTAGAGAATTTCTACCCATGCTCTAGAATCTTTCCAGGACACTCTTACATACATTAATGATTCTCTGAGAAATAAACTTCCCATGTTCTCCTATTGCCCTCCCAGATTCTGTTCAGATACCAAGTTGCTTATACATAGAAATGAATATAACAAGTTCATGGGATACAAAGAAGACATACTTAATTATAATATGGGATATATAATGAGGAGTAGTCAATATAATTTGCGTAGGCAAGAATAAGGAAGGCTTTAAGGGAAAGGCAGAATACTTTAGAAATAATATGATAGGAAGTAGAGAGCCTTTGAAGACATTGGAGCTTGGAAATGAAAGCAATATTTAGGAGATTTTAGGGTGACAGCAATGGTAAGAGTATATTAGAGGAAATAGATTTGGGATTCAGGGAGATTTGCTATTACAGTAATCTAAGTGTGAGGAAGTATGGCCAATAGATTATCATGGAAACAGAACATGGGAATTTAGGGGATAGATGCAAGAAGTATTTTGATTAGGCCTTATGGACTAATTGGGTGTGAGGGACAAAGAAAGGGATGAGTTAAAGGACTCCAAAGTTTTGAGGTGGACTTAAACTGGTTGTGGTCAGGGAAAGGGAAGGCAGGAAAAAGAAAGCCAGTTGGAAAAATTGAGTTCTGTATCAGGCAAGGAGCCAAGATGAATGTCTATAAATTGTATAGGTATTTGGCTATTGAGAAAGGATCAGTTGGTATGTATCTTTAACAATATTAGGATATATCTTTTTCATCTTAGATTCTATCATCACCCTTCCCCATCTTTCAAATGTTGTACATATGGAAAATATGCATATAGGAGGTATTCCAAAATTTTTAATTTTGCTAAGCTTATTAGCTTAAAACTGCAAAAAAAAAAAAAAACCTTTTGGGACATCCTGCTTTTATGTGATTGTCCGGGTAACTTCCATCATCAAATTTTTCTTAATTGTGATTAATTGTATAATCACATTATTGGCTTTTTATTGAAATTGTCACAAAATCTAATGAACTTCTCTCAGTAAAATGAACAGAACCTCACCTGGCTCTCATTGTTCCTTGACAGTTTTTTGCCCTTCTTCTGAAATCTACATTTACATTTAACCTTCTACTTCCCCGAGGACATACAAAGAGAGCTTCTTCAACTCTCTCCATTCTTAAATATTTGTATCATTCCAGAACTCATCATCACTAAGGTTCATCCTTAAGACTAATTTGTATGCTTACTTTTTAACCACATTCATTGTAGCTTCCTCCAGGACTTTACTTTAGCACTCACTTAATGCCATCTCAACACAGTGTCTTTCTATACCACTCCTCTTCTTCTCTCCTCCCCTATCCCCAGCCAAAAGCTATCAAATTCTCTCCTGTTCTAGTTCCTTCCCATCTGACTACAAATATTTCCAAGTCTGCTCAATTATAAATGAATCTTCCATTTCGTCCAAGAGCCATCTTATTTCTTTTTCCTTTGCTGCTAAAATTCTTTAAGAAGTTGTCTGTGTTATAAACCACAACTTCACCACATTACAATCCCTTGTTGTTCTTCTAAAATTGTTCTCTGAAAGAGCCATAAGCCTTTCACCATGCTTTTTTTTTTCACATTTGCACACACCTTGACATTACTACAGCTTTTGATACTATTGATCACTTTTTCCTATTGGACATCGATTCCTCCTTTGCCTCCTAAGATACTGTATTTGCTTTATTTTCTTCCTATCTCTCTGACAGGTTTGACTCTTTCTTCTCTGCTGAATTCTTGTCATTTTATAGTCATTTTAAGGTGAGGTCAATCAAAAGATTTTTAAAAACCCATGACCTTCTTTATCTACTGAATTCCTTCCCAAGTTTTAACATCTAACTCAAATACTACTTCCTCATTGATGCTTTCTGTGATACTCAAACCTGTGGGTAAACCTTCCCTCTTCATTTTACATGGGAACTATATTTTGCTTTATTTTCGGATGTAGGAAAATATTTTTACATAACTTCCTCATGAGGCATCTAAGTGGTGCAGTTGATTGAGTGGTAGACCTCATGTCAGAAAGATTTGAATTAAATTTGATCTCAACTAGTTGTGTAACATTGGGCAAGCCACTTAACAACTGCATGTTTCACTTTTCTCAATTGTAAAATAGGGACAATAAATCTCAAAGTTGTTAGGAAGATCAAATAGATATTTGTAATGTGCTTAGCATAGTACCTGGCCCAGGTGGTAGATTAATAAATGTTTTCCCTCTTTTGTCCTTTATGTACTTAACACATGATATTGTGAATTATAGCCATTTGTTTATATGTCATTCTCCTACCAAACTCTAGGTTCCATGGAGGGAGAACCTGTAATATATTGAAACTAAATATCTTGAAGAGAGCCATCTACACCCAGAGAGAGAACTATGGGAACTGAGTTGTGGATCACTCTTTTTGTTGTTGTTTGCTCACAATTTATTTTCTTTCTCATTTTTTTTCCTTTTTGATCTGATTTTTCTTGTGCAGTAAGATAATTGTATAAATATATGCATATTGGATTTAACACATATATATTTTACCATATTTAACATATATTGGATAACTTACTTCTAGGGGAGGGGACGGGGTCCAAGGAGGAAAAATTGAAATACAAGATTTTGCAGGAATCAATGTTGAAAAATTATCCATACTATGTTTTGAAAATAAAAAAAAAAATAATAAAAAATTGAAAAAACCCCAAAGCTAAATATCTTGTTGAGTCTAATAAAGTGTTCTGCACATCGAAAGCAATTAAATATGTTTCCTAAATCTGATATTGGTCAATTGATTTTTAAAAATCTTTAATTTACAAAAAAGTTCATATAAAATTAAATTAAATCATTATCATGATTATTTAAAGTATAAATATATAAAATTTCACTTTGCTGAAGACTTGTGTTCAAACATTAGTATTAGAACAAAGTAGTCATGCATCCTTAAGATTGAGGTTCACAGTGGAAAGAACACTGGTCCAGGAGTTAAAAGACATTGTTTATAGACCTGGTTCTCCCACCTTGGGAATTTCTTCTCTGGCCAGCAGGCAAGGACCTTGGGTTCAAATCCTACTTTATCACATATAGAAATTTTGGAGAGAACTAATTCTCTGTAAAATGGAGAGAATGGACAAGATGATCTCTAAAGTTCTTAAATTTTCTAAAGCATGATTGTATGAATTTGGGTACATTTCTAATGACCAGTAATACAAAGCCATGCTTAGTTGAGTATGATCATCTATTCCTCAAAATGCATGGTACCATTCTAATGAAAACCTAGATTTCATAAAAATAATAATGAAGATTTAATATAGAATGCATATTTAAATGTATTTTGCAATCTACAAATGCAGCTATTTCAGGTTTTGAGATTTCCTCTAATAGAAGTGTTGTTGGGAGCTTTAAAATTCTTGACAGTTATTTAACTATTTTTTCCCTCTTCTAATTATGTGGGAAATCCTATTTTGGTTACATGATTCCTTCTGAACATCAGAATTGCTTTGGTTGGCAGTTTCCAATTTTAAAGACAAATTTAAGGGACAAATCGAGGATATTCTACCCTGGAAGAAGACTGCTTGCTCTATCATGATATTATATAACAAGTCTTTAAAAATTATTTAATTAAATATGTTTTTTATAAGGCATCCCCCTATTCAGAGCTACTCTGGTATTTCTCTTAATAAGCTCTCAAGATCTTTTCATGTTTTAGTTAATTATTGAGAGAAGACTGATACATCTGACACCAGGTATTTGCAACATTATATAATTATATATTAGACTTCTTCAATAGGTAACATCTTCTGGTGTACTACTTTAATACAGCATAACATTAATCAATTCTATCAATTAAGATTATATAATAATGCATGTTATTGGGTTGCAGATTTTGTAGATCCCATTGAGGATGGAAAATCTGCTAACACTATAGCTCTGAAAGCCTAATACCTATCTGAAAGGACCAGGAGACTAACCTACTGATATTCCTTAATAACTCCTAGGTCTTTTCATCAATCTCACAGTTCTATCCTTAAGACTACTGAGCCTAAAACCTATCTGAAAGGACCAGGAGACTAATCAACTGAAATTCCCTAATAACTCCTAGGTTTTTACACCAATCTCACAGTTCTGTCCTTAAGACTACTGAGCCTTTTCATTTACCCTAAAGTTGACTTTTCTTATCACTTCAATTAGTATGTCAGCTCCTTAATAACAGGGACTTTCTTACTTTTTTTACATGCATCCTTAACACTCGGCAAGTATTGAAAGACCTTTTCATTCATAGGATCATAAATCTACACATGATAGGAATCACAGAAGTCCTCTAGTTCAACTTCCTCATTTTACGGATAAGGAAAGTGAGATTTAGGGAGGTTAATAGAATTATGCACGGTTACACAATAGCATCAGAGATGAGATATGAAACTAGGTTCCCTGACCTCAGAATCAGTGTTTATTACATTATATATCATTGATGTATTAATTTTCTCCCAATCGTATTCTTTTCCATCCTTTAATAGGATACCTAAATATTTAATTACTAGAATAAAGTAGTGTAGACTCCAGTCCTTGGTCTTTTCATAGAAGTCCACTGTATGTTCTCTCAGCATTTTTGCAGTTATAAGAATTTTAAACTACAAAGAGGCTTTTTATAGTGGTATAACCAGAGCTCTCATCTCCTTAGTTGGTATAGTACAAAAAGGGAAAAAAAAATCCTACTGACATTTTTCAGTTATTCTATTGAATAGTTATTTAATCTTCATTGATCCCCATTTTTCACCCTTTTAAAGAAAAATAAAAGGTCTCTAATTTCCTTAGTTCATCTGCTCATTGAAAGATGTACTTTGGATTTTCTTTTCATGGGTATAGGACAAGGATTACAGTCAAATAGATTTGTCAGAAAGTTTGGGAAATACTAGATCTTTATGTAGAACTCCTTTGTCAAGCATACTTCTTCACCTATCATCTTTAAAACAAAAACCAAAAATAAAGGGATAATAGATGTGTTCAGGGTCTTTAATATTTGTGGCTTATTTTTTACTTTGAAACACCCATTTTTCTCAATATTTTTGCTAGTACTTTTTACAGTAATATTTATTCCCTCCTCAATGGCATTTTTAACCAATAATGATCATTTACTCATGAAAGTAATTATTACCTACACACTATTATGACACATATATGTATGTATAAATTTACCCAGAAGATAAATTTTCATTTTTTTATAAAATGCATATGATTAACAAAACAAGCTGGTATTATTAAAGTCAAAATGAGGAGTATGGAGGAACTTAAAATAAGGAATATGTGATCCAAGCAAATCATTTAGAATTCAAAATTTTAAAAGAATTTCCTTCCAAAATAACTTACAAAATAGCAAAAGTTTTATGTTGTGAATCAGAAGATTCTACCACATGAAGAGTGACTTTAGTCAAGTTACTTTATTACTTTTCTCCTCTGAAACCCAGTTTTTTCATTTTATCATGAAGTAGAATTTGGCTAGGTATTCTGAAAGATCTCTTCCCTTCCAGAGCTAACAAAAATTCATGATATCTCCAACATAGGAGTCTTCCTAAGCCAGCTCCAACCAGATTACAAGGGTTTATTGTTAAATTTTTGAAAATTATTAGGTACTAGAAACCAGGGCTTGATTAATTCTTTTGTCAGTTGCCTAGAAAGCAATGGATAAAACATTAATAATTCATGTTAATTCAACAGAATTTCATGCACATATCTTTCTCCTTTGAGAGATAATTGTTAAACATTTACCAACACAGCCTTGTTCCTATAGTATAGCAATCAGAGTACTGGCTAGACTTCAGGACACCTCTGTTTAAATCCTATATCTGACACAACATCTAACAAGTTTTATCTATGTGACCTTGAACTAAACAATTAAAATATGTGGGCCTTAGAGTTCTCATTGGTAAATGAGGTTAAATGACCTCCAAGATCTCTGCCATTTCTATATCTAATGTTTTGTTTTTATGGTAATATATATGTATACACACATATAAATTCATACAAGTATATACACACACAGACACACACACACATATATATACATATGTAAATATATATACACACATATACATAGTACCTGGCATACAGAAAATACTTAATATTTGTCAAATTTAATTTTGTTGATCATGCATTCCAGAATCATGAATTTAAAGCCAGAAGAGCCTTCACCTCAATTAAATGAGTTTTTTCCTTAGAAGGTGATGAACTCAAGTCAGTCTCATTTATTGATCATCCAATAAGCAATTAAAACATGCTTATTGGTTATCATTTATGTTATATGCTAAGCACAATATTAGCCACTTGATGCAAGGAGATTTTTTTTAAACATTCTTTTTAGCTCCATCAAAAAAAACTTATAATGTTCTTATTTTTATTAGTCTCTGGAGGATCAAACTATGGGGGAAGAAAGATTAATTTTATAGGAATGGAAACATAAATATCAAATTATAATTTTGTTTAAAAACAATAAATAAAAATGGAGAGAAAATAATGAGCAAACCAATGAAAGAAATCAGAAATATAGATCTAGAAATATGAACAGACTGAAAAACTATCAGATTGAATTAAAAGGGGAAAAAAAGCCAACAAAAAAGAATGGATAAAAGGAAACTTTCCAAAGCCTCAGTACTTAAACAAATCTACCATTTTTTCTTGTTTGTTTATAGGAATTTTTGTTTATTTTAATTATTCATTTGTCATAAATTGTATCTTGCCTCAGGTATGTGATCATTTGCAGATTGTTTTTATACTTATTACTGAGATTAGTAAATAAGCCAAATAATACCTGACTTTGAATGCTTTAACAATCATTTTTCTCTTCTTTTTCTTTGTTACATTAATAAAAAAACAACAAAAAAAGGCTGACAACTCTCTGGTTAAAGGTGTCATGTTTTCAGTATTTATATATCCTGTATATTGCAGTCACTGATATATAATACATAATGCATACAAGCTGCCCTGCTATTTAATGTATTTATATACAGCCTGATGTCTTACAAAAAGTAGGCACTTAATAACTGCTGAATTGAATTGAATTTGTTGAATTGAACATTTGGGACTGTACAACAGTAAAATGCTAAGACCATTGAATCATTTTAATTTCCTTTTTTATCATTTCCCTTATTCTCCCTCCATTCCAAAATACTATTGTCTCACTCATATAGTCTATAGAAAATATCATTGCCATATTTAATGCTGAAGGAAAATACCAATTATATATTTTCCTTTTTGCTCTGAGACATTGAGCAGAAGAAAATAGGCAAAAGAATTTTTGTGACAGTTTATATTCTACCAAATAATCATGTTTTATCCTTCTAATGGATTGAAAGCACACTCCCAATACAGATTATACACTTTACCCATTTAATTATAATCACACTTTCCACTCATCTGATATGAATATCTTCAATTTAGAATATCTGTTTAATTTATACTTATCATTTTAATAATCATACTATGATCTAGACAAATTACATCAATTATTTTCTATAAAACTCCAGTTGTTAGAAGAATATCTAGCAGGAAAATGCTTAAATCCTGATATAAAAATATCTGTGATAAAACCAGGAGCTCTGAATTTCATGGTCCTTTAATATTGCCTTTGAAGTAATGAAAAAGCCATTTTCTAGCACTTGCTTCAAGGACTCCACTAATAAGATCTTCCACAAAGGACTCATTTTTTTTTAAAAGCAAGATATTGTGAAGTAATTCTAAAGCATTTCAAATTCTTTAACAAACTCTTATTAAAATTTTCTAGTCTGCTTTTTAAAATTCTTCTTAATGAAAAACTTATTAACCAGTTGACTTAATCCAAACCTTATCCTAACCTCTGGGAACAGAATGTTTTCTTTAGTTCTCAGAACAAGGTATGTTAGCAAGTTAGAAGAAAGAGTTTTAAGTGGGGCCCTAAACCAGCAAGTAAACTTCTCATTTCTCACTGGCTTCAGATCTATTGTTGGTCACAGATGAACATTATTTGTCTGATGGTCTCTCACTAGTCCCTAGTGGACAATTGACTTCATCACAAAGTCTCTGGTTTGGTGTGTCTGACTGTCTACTTAGAAAAGATTTGGCACGCATGGAACCCACAAGGGCTAGGAAAAGGTCAAGTGACTTGGCAGAATTATTTGCAGAAACCTGCATGAATTCTATAAGATTCTATACTCACACACACTGGGGAAAAAATCAATCCCACAAAGAAAGTAGAACTTCCTTTGTAAAACAATACTGTGAGGATGTGAGGTGGGGGGGTAGGGGTATGTAGCTTGGGAAAGCTTCATAAAAAGTTCAAGAATAAATTTACTTAATAACCTAGCAAGCTAGATTTTATGCTAGTCTCTACTATAACCTTATAAGAGATCTGGGCAGTGGCTACTCATGAGAGAGAAGGAGATGGCATTATGAAAGGAATTAGCACTGGAGGTACACTTAAAAAGGAAGTGAGATGACAGAGTCAGACATGAGTGTTTTAATAAAGGTTCTGATAAAAACATCAATGGGCCATGTTGATTTAATTAGACTGCTTTGGTCTCAAATGTTTTTTTGGATATTAAGCAGTCCTTCAGGATAGCTGCCTCCAACCATCAGCAAAGCACATGTATTTATTGAGCACTGTCTTTTCCCACACACCTTTCAGATTACATGGTACTATTTTGTAGCTCCATTTTCTTTTTTAAAGTTTTCTTGATATTAATTTCACCTTCATGAAAAATTGGAATGAAATTGCCACATTATCTCATTTACCTTGGATCTGTATAGGAGTCCTTAGGAATAAACTCTATGGATTTTGATAGATCACATTAATCTCACTAAATCATCAGAGAATGGAAAGAATACTTCTTTAAGAGTTAGAAGACTAGGATTTCACTTCTGCCTTTGATGCAATATAGATCTAAGATAATGGGTGCATTTCAGGTATAAGGAATGCCTTATACAAAGACAAAGAGGCAGGAGATAGAGTGTAAACTTTTGGAAACCACAAAAGCTGAAAATTTGACCTTATGAAGGGAAATAATGTGAAATAAGGCAAAGGTATGGAAAACTTTAAAAGCTGGCCAAGGAATTTTTATTTTATCTCAGAGACGAAAAGGATTCATTACATTTCCATCTACAGAAATAGGCTGGCTTGATTATATGTATCTCTCTTGATAGGAATATAAAAAAAAGTCTACTGTCTTGATTACTATTATTTACTCAGAGGCAGCTGTGGTACATAATTGTAAAGACCACTGAATTTGCAGTTAGAGCAAAAATAGCTGATATTTCCATAAATTTTTAAGGTTTGCAATGTGCTTTTCCAAAACAAACCTGTAACAAGATAAACCTATAACATAGGTGGTAGAGGTGTTAGTATACCCACTTTATGGATGAATACATTGAACTTCAAAGAGATTAAGCTATCAAAAGAGATGAGATTTAATCCTAGTCATCTGATTCCAGGGGCATCATTTTTTTCATTTACACCATAGTGTAGGAAGTCTGCCTTCAAGTACTAACTTTGGAAATTACTAGTTCTGCAACCTTGGCTAGATCATCCATCCTTTAGTTTTGGTTTCTTCTCTATGCAATTTAGATAATAATCCTGGGTCATCCCTTTTCACAGAGTTGTTATGAGAATCAAATGAGATGATGAACTGAAGGAAGATAGGAAGGAGGGAAGGAAAAAGGGAAAAAAGGAAGGAAGAAAATAAAAAGAGGGAGGGTGGAAAGAAGGAATGAAGGTAAGAAGGAAAGGAAGAGAAGTAGGTAAGGAGAAGAAAAGGAAGGAAAGGAGGAAAAAAGGAAGGAAAAAAGGAAGATAGGGAGGGAAATAGAAGGGAAAAAAGAGAGGAAGGAAAAAGGAAGGGAGAGAAAGAAGGCATGAGGGAAAAAATGGAAGGGAGAGAGGGAAGAAGGAAAAGGGACTTTACTGAGGTAACTGTTTGAGTCTAGATTTGAATTTAGGTTTTCCTGACTCTGAGTTCAAGAAATTCTCAAGTTCTAAAGAAAAATTCAAAATTCAGATGAATTAAATAGGTTTAGGGACAGGAAATGATTTTGTTTTTCTAGTGGCAGGTCACACTATTAAAGTCAGGATGACAAGATCTCCTTATTCCACAGTTTAATTGCTTTTCTCCTTTCTGTGTATTGTTTTGGTTCATGTGCTCCCAAAAGCCATAATATAGGCAGCAATGGAAAATTAATTGCTTGAGAAGACTGCAAGTATTTCTCTGATGAGGGTAAGCAGGCTTTTCATTTACTAACATCTCTATAGGTCACAAGTTAGCTAAGGAAATGTGGGAAGTATTTTAAGGAAATTTTGTTACAATTTCCCCTTCTTCATTCTAACCTTGTTCCTTAAAATGAGCATGATCTTTAAATGCTTATGGCATGATGAAAGGTACATATTTTGAAAGTTGATATTCCTAAACCTTAGCAGGATTAGAATTGAAGTGGGAAGTCAAATGATGTAGAAAACATTGGTTACCTTGGCTTTGTCTAAGGGCTTGGTGAAAATAATTTACCTAGCTCTTTTCAACAATGAGATGATTCAAGGCATTTCCAACAGACTTGTGATGGAAAGAGCCATCTGCCTCCAGAGAGAGAATTATGGAGACTGAATGAGAATCAGAGTATAATATTTTCACCTTTTTGTTGTTGTTTGTTTGCTTGATGCAAACATGATAAATGTTTGTGCAACATAATAAATGTGGAAATATGTTTAGAAGAACTGCACATATTTAACTTATATTGAATTGCTTGCTATCTGGGGGGAGAGGGACAGTAGTGAGGGAGGGAGAAAACTTTGGAACACAAGGCTTTGCAAGGGTGAATGTTGAAAACTATCTTTGCATGTATTTTAAAAAAATAAAAAGCTATTATTATTTTTTAAAAGAAAACAATTTACCAAGGGAGAACTATCAAGGTAAATGTTTGACCTGTTTCCTGAAGTTTTGCAAAATACTTTCATTCACAAAGAGAGATGCTTAGTGAGATCTCATTTCTTCCCTAATTATTCCATTTCTAGATTTGGGTGTGGGCATTAGTAGAGAAGAGGCAGATATTAAATATGAATCTACAATAGGAAGAGAACCCAAGCCATATAATCCTATCTATCCTTCTACAGATCATAACAGTTCCACCCAGAAAAGTTGTGACTTGCCCAGTGTCTTATGAGGAATGTAAGAGTCCTGGACTTTTCCCACAAGATCACATGGATCTTCCATATATATAGGGAATGATGCATCATAAAGGTAAGGAATAATATAAAATACTAATTAACTAAGAAGAGATTTTGAGCTAGATAGGACCCTTAGTGGTCATCCAACTTAATCTCTCTCATTTTACACAAAGGAAAACTGAGGCCTAATGAGTTAAGTGCCTTGCCTAGGTAATAGAATTAATATATAAAAATGCCCAATTTAAGAGACACCTAGAAGGGTTTGTGCATGAGGAGGGGTGGGGACAGTGCAATCTGGTGAACTCCTATACTCAGATTTCATTGATCAAGAATTATGAACAAAGGAGACAAACGATGAAAGCAGTTTGGAACTGAATACTGACCCAGAATGTGATGACAAGAAAATCCAGACAAAACCAAGCTATAAAGCATGCACCAATATCAAGGTGCTGACTGCTGTTTTACATAATCAGTGCTGAGTTTCACACAGGAGATTCCATGTTAGCCAGAGTGCTGCATGGGAATTTAGCTTCATTAAAGTCAGTGGGAGTTGTCTAGCTAAATCCCTAGGCAGCTCTGAGAATTTAGGGGGAATGTCAAGAAGTCATATCTTTGTGGTCAACTGTGTATTTGTGGGTGATTTATATCCCTTGCTTTCATGAAGTTCCAGTGGGAGTCTTACCCATTTATTTCTTGCATGTTCAGCAGTAAATACCCCAGTGTATAGATTAATGGAAAAATCTTAGCTACACTCAAGGAAGGTTTCTAATATTTGTTAACAACATGGTATAGGAATTCCTAAATCCCACACTTGGCTTCAAAAATAATTACCAAAACTATTAAGGGCCTGAAGCTATGCACAAGTCTCAGATCTTTTTCATTTGCTTCCAGATAAAAAGAATCTCACATTTAATCTGCTTTGGAACTCATAAGAGAGTCAAAATGATTTCATATTAGAACTGAAGAGATCATATTGTCCAAGCCCTTCAGTTTACATTTGAGGAAACTGAGCCTTAACGATTTGCCTAAGATTGCATGCTTAAGAAGATAAAGACAATGTTTATCGTGGAAAAATATAGTTAATTCATTACTTCAAAATACAAATTTAATTTATCAAGAATTGGGTACTTATAATCATTTAAAGATGTTTAAAGAAACCATATAAGTTCCTAGCTCCTAAAATATTTCTCATAAATAGAAATAGAAATATTTTTATTATATCTTTTTATTTACAAGATATATGCATGGGTAATTTTTCAGCATTGATAATTGCAAAACCTTTTGTTCCAACTTTTCCACTTCTTCTCCCCACCCCTTCCCCCAGATGGCAAGTTGACCAATACATGTTAAATATGTTAAAGTATAAGTTAAATACAACATATGTATACATGTCCAAATAGTTATTTTGCTGTACAAAAAGAATCAGACTTTGAAATAGTGTACAATTAGCCTGTGAAGGAAATAAAAAATGCAGGTGGACAAAAATAGAGGCATTGGGAATTCTATGTAGTGGTTAATAGCCATTTCCCAGGGTTCTTTCGCTGGGTGTAGCTGGTTCAGTTCATTACTGCTAATAGAAATATTTTTCAAAGAATAACTGTGAATGACTAATATATTCTGGGTATTGTAAATATTCAAATAAACTTATCACTATCTATTCTAAGACCTTATGAATAGGAAAGACATTGCAAAATGCTTCACAATTAAATATTTTCAGAAACTGATACAGTTTTAAGGGATACTATGTATTTTCAATCTCTAGGAGATAGTGAATAGGAAATCTGAGATAGCTTTGGTATAATCCTTCTGAGATTATTCTTCAAGCCCCCTATTAATTTATTATAATCTTAGAATTAGGCTTTAATATAATATAAAAACCTTATGATAGCTAAAGTGCAAATCTTACAACTTTAAAAGAATTATTCATTACCAAGATATTATTATTGTTTGATTAAAAAAATCTTTTTTTCCATTTCATCATATGCTCTGTATTGTTAAGAGGATCGATTATTTATATAAAGGGAAGTTAAGACACAAAGCTAGTAAATGAAAATAATATATTTCTAAAGGCTCATAAGGTATAAAAAATCATTTCTCTCAGTCTTATAAAGTACATGGGGCTTGGTCTATTAGTTTCTCTGGATTCAATGATGACTCCTCTATCTCTACGGCCAGTTTCAGTCTCTCTTTAGAACTCTAATTCTGTTTCTCTAATTGCCTGCAGGACTGCTCCCCCTGGAGGTTCTACGGGCATCTCAAATTGAGTGATCCAAACTAAACTTACTGTGATTTCAGGAAACTCATCCAGTGAACACATCCTTCTTCCAAAATTCCCTTTTTGTGTTAAGAACATCAGTACCATCCTCCAGGCACTCAGATTTACTTCATTTTTACTCACCCTCCCCAAACATCTAATCATTTGCAGAATCTTGTTAAATCGGCCTCTCACATCTTTCCTCTTTTCTTCTTTTGTACAGTCTTTACACGTATCTGAACTCCTATGACCTGCTTACCAGCTAAAGTTTCTTTACCTGAGGTCCATGAATACTCCACTCATGGATACTCACCTGTCCCCATTTTGCAGAAGAAGAAGCTCAGAAGTGTTTTGTCTGGGGTTCCACAAATGATATGTCAGAACCAGCCTTCAAACTCATATTCTTAGTTAAATCCAGTGCTCTCTTCATATATCACACTGCCTTTCTGTCTCAGGATTTTAAGTGACTTGCAAAGAATAAACAACGAATCAATAGCATATTCAACATTAGAATGGGTATCTTGTTTGCTGATCTAGTCATCTTTCCACAGCAAAAAGGTACCATATCCCATAAGACTCAAAGGAACTTTATTTTGAAATATATCGTTAATATATATGTATGTTTACATGTATTCATGTATATATGTTTGAATTATGTACACATAATTCAATAAATAAATATATTTATAAAGAAAATGTACATATGCACAAAATATATATCACTTTCAAAATATATTTGTATATCCATACGTGTGTATCCAGATATGCATGTATATCCACATGAAATACACATGCACACATACACGTATATTTGCAATGTACAAACATGTGTATGCATATGTGCATACACCCATATATCCTATAATATATGTATGTGTGTGCCTATATATATGAGCCCTTGTGTTTCTATTTTCTAAAGGTAAGAATTATTCCAACAACTGTATTTTTTTTTCTAAAAGGTTTAATATCAGTTTCATTTGCTTTGCCCACTTATCTTCCATTTTCTTCTCCCATCTTTTCTCTATTCTTTTTACATATCATTAAAATGTCTTCTACATACCTTTCCTCAGGATTGTAACTATTTTGTAGTTTCCAAAGAACTAGGACAAATTCTATACCTCAGAAAGATACAGTAGCTCACAGGTTGTGATTCAATGAGAAATTTCTTCTCTACCCCAACACATTTTACAAATAACATAGTAAATGTCCTAGAAAAATAGAATTAGATATTATCCATTCCTCTTTATTAGTTTATTTTCTGTTCTCATCTTTGTTGATCAACTAAGGTTGAAATGTCTTTGCACAATTTCAATACATATTAAAATCAGCTCTCTATTTTTTTTTTTATTCCTAGTTTTTAGATAGGCTTATTTTTGTTTTAACCCTCCTAAAACCAACATTTTATTAACTCCACTTTCACTAAGAAAGCAAATAAAAAGGCCATTTGAAAAAATACTTTGGTATTCATAATCAAAGATGAAAAGTTATTTGGTTTGAAAAAAAACCCTAATATTTGATAAGGGTAGGTATTATTTTTAAAAGGCAATACATACCCATTTTTAATCAATTTCCAAAAGGGCAGCACATGCAAGGAATATCAGCAATATAGATCATTGACTTCTATTTAAATCCTATATTGAAGACTTAGCATGGCATAGAACTTGAATTCTTAGAAAAAAAAGACTTTTTTTGGAGGGGGATTGAGCAGTTAGATGCACAATGGATAGAATTCAGGTTAAGTGACTCATCTTTCTGAATTCAAATGTGATATCAGACCCTTACTAGTTAGTTTTGTGGCCCTGAGCAAGTCACTTAAACCTGTTTGCCCCAGTTTTCTTATCTGAAAAATGAGTTAGAGTAGGGAATGGTAAAGCACTCCAATACATTCACCAAGAAAATCCCAAATGGGGCCACAAGGAATCAAACCTGACTGAAAATGACCTAACAATCTTACTATATATCCCGATATATATTTTTTGAAAATATTACCTATCTCTTAAAAACATTTTTTTAAATGAAGAGGGAAAAAGCAGTTCAGCAAAACTAGGCAATTCATCTGTGTTTGAGATTAAATACAATGTTTCAAACTTTTAGTACCCCTTCTCTGCAAAGAAGGGGAGACAGTGCATCTTTTCAGCTTTTCTTCAGGACCAAGACTGGTCATTAAAATCACCAAGGATTCAAATTTTTTAAAGTGTCCTATCCATTATCATGTAACCATTATAAATATTATTTTCCTTGGTCTGCTTTATTTCATTTTGCATCACTTTATATATGCTCCCATGTTTCTAAGAATTCTTTAAATTTAAATTAACTCCTTATGGCACAATAACATCCTTTTGTATTCATGTACTACAATATATTAAGCCATTCCCCAGTGATAGACACAAATATTGTTTTCACATCTTGGATAGATGTAATATAGAACTAGCATTTATTAAGTATCTCTTGTGTGCTAGGCATTATGCTAAATTCTTTAAATGTATTATCAAATTTGATCTTTTTGAAAACACAAAAGAAGCTGATATGAATATTTTATTGAATATGGAGCTTTCTTTTTTAATATTTACTTGCTCATGGTCACCTAGTGGTAATCATTGGATTAAAGGATTTAGGCATTTTAGTCATTATTTTTAAGTGTTAATTCCAAAATGCTGATTAATTATGGATAAATCACTTAACTTCTAAGTGTTCCAAACTACTTGGAAGTTAAATTAAGTTCTAAACTAGCTGACTATCTGTTTTGGATAGAAGGGGCTTCCACAATGCCATATGCTGATGAAATCACAGGTTAAGATGTATTAGAAAACAACAACAGCAGTCAATGAGATACTACCTCTTGGAGTCATCCATCATGAGAATGGCTATCTACTCCAAACTCTTTCTGGAAAAACAAAGAATTTCCAGTATAACATATCTGAACCAATATCTTATATTCTTTACTTTTTGACTTCCATTGAGGGATAAATCCATCATATCCTAAAACAACAAATTCTGTTTGAGTAGCTTTATTTGTTAGGAAGTTTATCCTTACATGGAACCAAGATAAGCCTCTTTCTAAGTTCTCCACCTGCTCTCTAGAACAAAACAGAATTAGCTTAATCCCTCTTCAGGGTAATAGCCCTTCAGATACTTGAAAAAATGCTATTATGTTCCTTCTAAGTCTTCTTATCTCCCAGCTAAAGATCTCTAGTCCCTTTTAGAGGTCCTTAAGCTCATGGCCCTTCACCACAAGTCTTTCCTAAAATCCTTCAAGTGTTGTACAGAATCTTAAGTCCTGCCATTCTGCATGTAAATTAAAAATATTAATTTGTATCTAAACCCATGTATAACTGTTTCTCCTCTTTGAAATATCCCTGAAAGATGAGATGACAGAAAATTACAAATAGAATTGATACAAATGAGCCTTAATTTCCAGCCAATCAAGTTGAACAAAAACGCTACTGGCAGATGCTAGCTTACAAAAGAAACTACATATGCTCAAAATACCTTTGGATTCATGACAGAGAAGTAGCTGGGTGAGAAGAGTGAGCATTTTCAATATGTCTGCACTACATACCCTTCTGCCCTTTGGCCAAGCCTCTTCACAAAGAAGTGCAATTCTGTCCAACATAATCATTAAGAGCAGGTGCAAGAAGGCAAGAGATTGAGCCCTGGGATAGTAAGAGATCTAATGAACAGAAAGCTCACACTGCCATTAAATGAAAAACAAATTACAAACCGTGCTGTGTGGCCAGGCCTTGGTTTACTTTATAAGATCAATACCTCCATGTAGTCTGCTAGAAATCATATCATTAGATTCTCAGGTGACCAAATCCTTGAAGAATTAATGTCAAAGAAGCTGTAACCCTTCCTAATTTACATTAATGACTTAGAGACTCATGGTAAATTACCATTAGTGTGTGGACACATGCACCAGAATCACTTGGGGTGCTGACAGTAGGAAAAAATAGCCATTCCTTTATTCTGACATTGCCACTAAGTTCTAATTATTATGGTAATGCCAGAGACAGTTTTAGCAAACACCCCATAGTTGGGCCTTGCAGAGTAGTGAGATGTCAGTAATTTAAGACTTTAAAAATATCTTTTGGTATTAAATATTTCCTGAGAAGTAAGGGGAGATGACTAAATATTTTGTGATTAGTCTTAATCGTAGAAAATTTAAATCTGTCATTATCATTTTGGTTGTGATGGTGGTAGTAATGTGCAAGACTCTCTGTGTGTATTTTGGAGGATGGAATTATCTAAAGAAAATAATATGTTTTACAGATTTCCACTAGAAAAATTGGATTAACTTTGAATATTTCACATTAAATAACTCTCACTGATAAAGTCCATAAAAAATAATAAGCTGATGTCAAATCCCTGTATTATTTTAACTTTAAGCTCATAAGCATACACAAATTGAATAAAGACTTTCTTAATCCTAGACCCTTATCAGCTACATAGAGTGGAAATGATTGGTTATTTTCCAGTGTCTGTTTTAGCCAACAAAATCAGAATTTTGCTCAAACTGCATTACATACTTCGTTATGTTGATGCTCTTAGTCTTCTATATTTAACATAATGTCACATCTCATCCTTAAGTGCTCTCTAACTTTGCTGTAATTAATTTTCATCTCATTGGCATTTCTGTGGCTTATCTCAAATGTGGGCTTGGGGATGGTCATGATCAGTCATACCTTTTATATGTTTTCCTTTTTCAGAGTAAATCAATTTAAGATAAATTGACAGATCAATGCCTAGTACCAGTCAATTCTGACATTACAGTTGGGACTGTTCCCCAGTCATCCACACTTTCTCATACTATTCAATTCTTGTCTATTAAGAGATAGAGGAATGAGGAAAGACCTCAAGTAGGAAATGGAACCTATGCTGTGCTTTAAAGGAATCTAAGGACTTTTTAAGGTAAAAGTGAGGAGGGAATAAGTTCCACATATGTGTAGGGAATGCTGCCTGTGTTCTGCCCTTGTTCAAATGGGTGATAGGAAATTAAGGATAAGATCCTGAACTTCTAGATTGTCTCTCATGACCTCTAAGGAATTGTAAGGAAAGAAGACAAGGGGTGGAGGGAGGCAGATGAATGAGGAAGAAATTTTGCTTTAATAGGGAATAACTGGAATTCTGCATTCTTTGATAAAGGAGTCTAACACTTTTTTATTTTACCATAATTTTATTCTTTTAACTAACTATGAATTCAAGATCTGGGTGAATAAATTGTATGTACTAAGGGAAATTGATTGATGGTGACACATGCCAAAGAATGATGAGTAACAACATAGATAAAGCCTGGGTTATAACAATCTGAATTCAAGTACCTTGAATCTGGAATAGTCTTCCAGGGTCACATTAGCCACACCAGCATATTTATATGTATGGGCTATCCTATTACCTTTAAGAAATAGTAAGATATCTATAATATGTGGTATGTTGTGGACTCAATTAGAATGTAAACTCCATAAGGGCAAATACTGTTTCATAATTTTTGCATCTACCACTATGCCTTACACACAATAAAGGCTTATTAAATGTTGAAGAATTGAATTGTAGTATTAGGGCTAGGTATCCCCAAAAAAGGGAATGAGAAAATCTTGGGTTAGACACATCTGGGATTTTATTGGTAAAGTATATATAGTTCTGGGTTCACATTTCTTACTAGAGGTATTTCTGAGTGCATTTATCCTACAGAGTAGGGCAGTGTTAGTCATCTTTCTTCTATTTCATTTTATGTCTAATATTGCTATTCAGTCATTGACACAAAAGTTGTATCCAACTTTTCACCCCCAATTTGGAGTTTTCTTGGTAAAGATACTGGAGTGATTTGCCATTCCTTTTCTAACTTATTTTACAGCTGAGGGAACTGAGGCAAACAGGATTAAATGATTTACTTGGTGTCACATCTGAGGCCATATTTGAACTCAGGAAGATGAATCTTCCTGACTTCAGGCTCAATATTCCATTCACTGTATCACCTATCTGCTTTTGTCTCTTATAACATTGTTTTGATACCAGAAATCATGTTGTTATTTTTTTTTAATATATATGACAGGATTCCCACTGCATCCAGGGCAATCTCCAGTTGTCCTTATCTATATCTTGCAACGCACCCAGATGTCTCTGGAAGAGAAAGTGAATCTGGTGACTTAGCACAGCCATACCTCGCTTAAATTCAATTCACTTGCTTGTCATGACATCAACTCCTTGATATCATGGTACACTTTGAGAATGAAGGTCAAATAATAACAACATATGACAGAGTATGATATTAAGCTCTGTTGGAAGATTGCTAAGAAATCAAAGAAATATTTAGAGCCTCATGGATTTCTAGTAAGTAACCTGATATCTGGAAAAAGTGCCACATGAGGAGGAGAGAAATAATATTTATAGAGATTCATACTGATGTCTTCAAATGAAGAGAATTACGAATTTTAGTTAGAAGAGAGCTCAAGGCTATCCAGTCTATGAAATCACTGGCAAGAAATCACAGTCATTGATGGTTTAAGGTAATCTATGGATTATTAAGAAGTTTTTGGTGATATTAAACTGTAATCTGCCTCTTTTAATTTATACCCAATGCTCCTGGTTCAAACAGAATGAGTCAAATCTCTCTTCTAGATTATGGGTCCTTCTGAGAGAGAGAATAAGTGAGAGGGATACAATTAGCAATACTAATTGTAAAAAAAAATTGAAGCAAGTTTTTCTGATGGAATATTATTGTTCTCTGGGAAATAGTGAGCAGGATGCTCTCTGGGGGGGAAAAAACCCCTGGAAATATGAACAAAGTCAAATATACTATATACAAAGTAATAGCAATATTCTGGGATGACCAGCTGTAAATGACTTTATTATTCTTAGTAGTACAATCATCCACAAGTACTCTGAAGGATTTAAGATGAAAAATCCTATCCATCCCCAGAGAAGGAACTGATCGAATCTGAATACAGATTGAAGAATTCTCTTTTACTTTTCTCTCTCTGAATCTCTATCTCTGTCTCTGTCTCTGTTTCTCTCTTTTTTAACTTAATTTTTCTTGAGGATTATTATTTTTATTAGGGTGGGAGATCTATGTTTTCTTTTACAACCTGACTTTTATGGAAATATTTTGCATGACTTCACATGTGGTTTCTTAATTGTGGGTGGAAATAAGGGAGAGAACTTAGAACTCAAAAATCTTAAAAACAAATGTAAAAAAAATTATTTTGAATATAACTGGGAAAATATTAAATAAGTAAATAGATTTAAAATATATTATGGTGCTTTAAATATTTGAACCCAGATACCAAACCTTCCTACTCACAACTCTCAACTTCTATTTTGTAGATTAAATATCCCCAGTTTTTCCAACATCTCACCCTATGTCATATATTCACTGACCTTCACTGATTATTTTCTTAGAATGAGCTACAGATTATTAATTGCTTCTTAAACTGTGATGATTAAAATTGAATACAATATTCTAGATGTGGTCAGCTAATTCTGTCTTTTTTAATATAATCCAAGATGACATTAGCTTTTTTTTGGGCTGCTACATCATTCTACTCACTCTTAGTGACCTTGTGGTTTGTTATAAACCCTACATCTTTTTCAAACTATTAACTATGTCTGCCACATCTTGCACTTTTGAATATGGTTTTTTGAGCCCAAATGTAAGACTTTACATTTATCTCAGATGAATTTTATTCCATTCAATTCCTTATGATGCTCTTGCAACTTAAGACCTTTTTATAGTCTGATCCCAGTACATTGGCTATTGCTTCTAGCTTTTGTCATGTGCAAATCTGAGAACATAGAATGTCTTTTAGCATGGAAATTAACAAATCTATTCATGTGGGCTTTTTATTCAAAAGTGTCTTACTGCTTTTGGCCTGTATCTCTTGTTCTGTCACCTTAATATGAATTATATTGCCTGGCAAAATGCAAACTATTAAAGAAACTCAAAAGATGGGCAGAATTGCCATCAACAGGATATAAGTTCCATTGAGTTCTTCTGCATAAGTAATAAAACAAATATTAAAGGTTAATATTGAGTCATTGAGGACATTCCTTCTTCACCATATTAACAGATGTAGTACATTAGCACCTAAAAGCTATACTTAACATTTTTATCTATGAAACAGTTAAAAAGAAAGGATACTTGCAGCATATAAACGTGAAATATAGGCAGGAACACCTCCTCTGAACTATCTCCAAAATAATTTGATCATTAGTCAGTGAATCATGGAAGACCTAATAAAAATTGGAGGCCAGCTTATAAGAGATTTTTTTCTGGATCAGTGCTCATTACTTGTTTAACCTGATTAGGCCTTTTTCCATAAGATTTTAACCCCTTAAGCCCTCACAGATAACATCTGTATATAGAACACTCATCATCTGATGAGAAAAGTGAGAAAAAGAATTAAAATTATTTTCTTATGTGAATGCAAGAAGGACTGAAATTTGAGGAAGTCAGAAAAAGTCCTTTGCTTTCCAAGGAGGAAGCACAGATTATGTTTGAATTTGGGTCCTTAATAGATCTTTAGTAAATGGTAAAATGTGAATATCAACTGACCATGTGTCTTGAGATACCAGATATGTATTAGTTAGCAAGAGATGTAGATAATTTCAGTCTCTATGATGGAAACATAAAACAGAGAGGGGAAATTTATTACCGCCCCCCCCCCCCCCCAACTAAATAATTTCAAGCACATGCATGGATCAACAGAATAAACTGGCATGAAGCTGGGATTGTTTCATAAGGAATTTTCCTTATGAAATAATCATAAATGTCTAGACTCGTAGCTCTGACTTTTTTTTTTTTTTAATGATGACAACAGATCTGAAACATTTGTAGAAAAACAAATCCTGACACAGGATTAGAGACCATTTGAAAATTAGACATTTATCAGAGCCTGGGGACCAAATAAACTCTTTTTTTTTTATAATTTCTCATGTGCATGTTTAATGCAAGTTGACTGTTTCAGTACTGGTTATACATATTTACTATCTTTGTCATCTTTATCAATGTTCTTGGCTAGAGTTGGACAATGCCAGCACTGATGTAAAGGGCATCTCAGTATAATTACTGGAAAATGTTTTATTAGGCAATAAAAAATAACCATGAAAAAAGGCACTTCTCTAATACTAAAGTTCCACCAAGGTGGTTTGGAACATAGCTACTAAGGGCAAACTTTGTAAAGTCATAGGTTTGTGCAATATAGGAACATAGCTTTGAGCTGAAGAGATTTTAGACTTTAGAAACCATGTAGTTCAATGCAGTAAATGCATTGAAGATGGGAAATCCAGGCCAATAAGGTGAAGTGATTTGTCCACCATCATACATGTGGGTCAAGAGGTCATAGATCTGGAATTGGAAGGAATCAAAGAACCTACCCAATCCCTTTGTTTTACAGATGAAGAAAATGAGTCCAGAGATTTTTAAAGTGATTTTCTAAGGCCATGAAGGTAGTAAGATGCAAAGGTGGGATTTAAGCCTAGGATCCTTTACTCCTGAGCTGCTTCACAGTCTGCTTTTGGAAAATCTTATTGATATTATTTATTCTCATAAAAATCTGACACTTTTAACTATTTTTATTTCCATCTCAGATTTGTGGAAATGGATAAAGAGAAAGAAGTATCCAGCCCAATTAATAAGCTAATTATTGATAGAGGCAAGGCTGTGAGATTGCAGTCTTCTGAATCCTAGGTTTATGTTCATACAGCAATTCAGGAAGCATTCATTAAGGACCTGTCATGTGCAAGACATTGGGCCACCATAGAAAATGATAAGAATACGAAGGCAAAATAAACATGAGCCTTGTCTTCAGGGAGTTTACGTTCTATGTAAAGGATATCAATATGTCCACAAATGATAATTTAAGGAACAATAAAGTACAAAGAATGATGAATGCAGAAAAATGTTTCTTAAAGAATTCTGTTCAAAGGAGCATTCTGCTTCAGGGAATCACAGAATAGCCACTCTTGAGAACAAGAATCTTCCTACTTATTTCCTCTCCCTCCCCTCCCCTCCCCTCCCCTTCCCTCCACTCCCTCTCTCTCCTTCACCACCCCCACTCCCTAATAGCTAACTCAATGCTGGACTCATGTTAAGTAATGGAAATTATAATACTTTAGCCTTGTAGTTCATATAATAATACATTATATTTATAGTTTGCAGACACATGTGTATATATATATATATATAGCACACATGTGTTTATATCTATAATCTACCTACCTACCTACCTATTTATCTATCTACCCATTCAAATTTACACCC
This sequence comes from Sarcophilus harrisii, assembly GCF_902635505.1. Lineage (NCBI taxonomy): Eukaryota > Metazoa > Chordata > Mammalia > Dasyuromorphia > Dasyuridae > Sarcophilus > Sarcophilus harrisii. The sequence goes on from NC_045429.1 coordinate 144,898,327, forward strand.
ATATGTAAAATGGAGTGAGAATCAATTGAGATAATATGGAAAGTGCTTTGTACACCTTAAAGTGCTTTTAGTTCTCTTGATTATAGGAACCCAGGGACATAGGTAGAACAGTATAATTATTATCTCTCTCTCTCCCCCAACTCTCTTTCTCTCTATCCCATCCCCAGATAAGGAAACTGAGCCTCAGAGGTGTTAAGTAGAATAACCAAATTTCACCCCACTAAAAAGTGACCAAGCTGGCATTAGAATCCAGTTTCTTTCCTGGGTTTTATCCATTGTCCTAGTCTGCATCTCTTTTGATTCTGTACTCTCCACCCTCAAGGTGGCTGAGGAATGAATCTGCATCCACAATAACATTTATACCATTTACTTAATTAGAAATGGGAAGCAAGCCCCATACACTCATTTGAAAACAGAGGGTGCTGCTACAATGGTACCTGAGGGAGATTTATCTGTGTAATGAGATTCTTTAACTTGCCTTGTCTTTCAGTTTTAAATATGCATATTGCTGGTCACTATTTCCTTGGAATATTAATAATAGCTAAACATTTCTATATCTTGCAATACATTTTATATATATTATCTCAATTCCCACAAAACCCCTCTGAAATAGCTGATCTTAGTATCACCATTTTACATATGAAGAAAATGTCTGCCAAAGGCTGAGGGACTTGTCTAGGATAGACTAACTACTAAGTATCTGAGGCTGGATTTGAATTCAGGATTACCTGAAATCAAGTCTAGTACTCTATCCACTCTATTACCTAGGAAGCAGTTTCCAGATTACAGAGGATATCAGAATCAGGATTATGAGCCCATGTCTGGTGGGTAAAAGAACATGGACCTTTTTTTATTATGAAAGCATTCCATTTATTTATTTTTATTATAAAGGAGATTTTCCTCCCAATACAGGTTTGAATAGATGATCTCTAAAATCCCTCCAAACCCTAGGCTTCTATATAACAGTCTTTATGACAAACAAAAATGTTTTACCTGATTGTTTCATTCAACCCTAATTATCATTCTACAAGTGTGAAGGTAGTGGGGAAAAATTATCTCATTTGATATGTAAAGAAACTAAGGCTCAAAGGAAGGAAATGCTATTCCTGATGTAATACAGTTACTAAGTGTAAAAATTAGACTAGGTTTTATGTTTGGATCCAGTAGTCATTGGCTGAAGGCAAGAGTGAACTCTTCACAAAGCAGTATGAATTTCCAAGTTATTACTATATAATTTTCAGGAATAACTGACAAGTCAAACATAAGGAGGTCAAAAAATACTGTAACCTTGTTTCAGAGGAAAAGGAAACATGCCGATTTGTTAAGGTAAGGGAAAAATACTTAAAGCAAACAGGCTGAATTCAACCTCTCAAAACACATCATTAGAAGATGGTTTGTTGAAACTTCAGACACTTTAAAAATGTATGCCACAATTTGAGTGAAAGAATTAGCTTTCCAGGGTTGCAATTACAGTCCTACTTAGTTGTCATGGTGATCGGGCAGCTTATAGATTTTGTCAGATAAAGACATCAAGGGTGGTAAGGACAGACAGCTTAGTTTTTGAATTACCACATATCAAATATCAACTCATCAACCATTTCTAAGTTATTGCTTTTATTTAAGTCTGCATTTGTTGCTGTTGTTTTGTGCATGTGTGATGTAGAAATAAAAGTAAAGAGGAAAAGAAATGGAGGAGTTAATTTTAGTTTGGAGGAAATTACAGAAAAAAAATTTATCATGATGTTGGAATACTAAATTAAAATGAATTGTTGGATCTGAAAGTTTAGGAGCTGAATGACAACAACAAAAATAACTATATATTTACATAATGTTCTAAGGTTTACAAAGCACTTTATGTGTACATCTTCTCATTTGATCTTCACAGTAACCCTGTGACCTAGAAGATATTACTATATCCATTTTATAGGAAAGGAAACTGGGGCTGGGATTAGGTTAGTTGAATATGGTCACACAGATTGTGGGTGCTAGAGACAGAATTTGAAAACAGGTCTTTTTCATCTCCCTTTTGGCTATGCTTCTGAATTTCTAGACTTTGCTACTATTATGTCTCAGATACTGTCACATCCTGGAGTCTCAGAATCAGGGGCCTCCTCACCTAGAATAGTAATCTAACTTCAGGTTCTTTCACTATGGGCATCTTTTTTTACCATGTTGGCCCCTTTCTCCCGCTGGTAAATTTAAACTGGGGGCTTCCATTTTGAGGATTAGATCAGTACAACTTTTATGTGTTGTTCCCCCTCATTAGAATGTAAGCTCCTTGAGGATAGGGAATATTTATTTGCTTGTGTTTGTATCCTCAAAGTTTTGCACAATACCTGGTAAATAATAAGCATTATTAATAATTTCTTCTTCCCTTGCCTTTTCTTGCTATTTCTTGTCTATCACCTTATCTCCTATATCATGCTACTTTGCTATGTTAGGAGCACCATCTGTCTAGCAAGTATATTTTATTTTTTTTTTAGCAAGCATATTTTAATAAAATGATAGCTATTTTATCAGAGATCCCTTTCTTGATTCTCATTGTTTCTTCTCTGTTTTGCATCAGTCATATAGCTTTAATGCTATTTTCCCCTACAGAATTATGTGTCTTTAGGGTTATTTTCCTAATGTTTTTCTGTCCTCATGTCCTTTTCTTTATCAAATAAAATCTTTTATAAACAACAAGAGTGTCACTGTGTTGAGGATATCTTGTTGTCCCATAGTAGCAAATGCTTTTTTAAACAATACATTTTTTGAGGAACAAAACAATCTATTACTATTCTCTCTCACCTACCTACTATCTCACTGGAAAAAAGGAAAAAAAGAAAAACAAAATCCTCATAACAAATATGCATAGTCAAGCAAGACAAATACTCACATTTTCCAGATCCCCACATTTCTTATTCTGAACCCTGAGTCCATAATCTCTCTGTTAAGAGATAGACAACATGTTTCATCACTGTCCCCCACCCAGAATTTGATGGATCATTATGTTCATTGGTTGTCTTTTTAAATTGTTAGTCTTTACAGTGTTGTTATTACATTTTGAGTCTGTTTAGTTCACTTTAAATAAGTTCATAAAGTTCTTCAATTTTCTCAAAATGTATTCCTTTGCTCACTTTTCATTGGCATAAATGTATTATTATATTGATAAATCATAATTTATTCACTAATTCCACAATTGATGAGCACTCTCTAAATTTCCAGTTCTAAAATAAATTCTAAAATTCCAGAACAAATAAACATTGCTACAAATATATATATATTTTTGCACATATGGGTCTTTCCCTTTTTTAATTTCTTTGGTATATAAGCCAAATACTTGATACAATTTGGAAACCATTTGGTAACTTTAAAAGTATAGATCCAAATTGTTTTTTTCAGGATGGCTAGACCAATTCATATTTGCACCAAAAGTGTCTTAATGAGGTTATTGTCTTGAATCCTTTCCAACAATTGTCATTTTTCTTTTTTATCAACTTTAGTGATCTGATGGGCATAAGGTACAATGTCAGTTGTTTTACTTTGCATTTCTTTATTAGTGGTTTGGAGAATTTTAATATAGTTACCAAGAGGTTCTTTCTTAGAAAACTGTCAATTCAAATAAATTTGACCATTGGTTAATTGGGGAATGACTTTTGTTCTTGTAAATATAATCAGTTATTTACATATCTTATGTATGAGTCCATTATCAAACTCATTCTTTCTACAAAGATATTTCCCCCCAGTTATCCGTTTCCTTTCTAATTTTACTTTGTTTTGTTAAAAATTAAACTTTATATAATATTCTTTATTAATTTCTTCATCATTTATTGGTACACAAGCTATTCCTTCATATATATATATATATAAAAGGTAATTTTTTTCCTTGCCCTTCTGATCTGTTTATGACATGACCTTTTATATATAGCATGAGTTCATGTGGGGCTTATCTTGAAATATGGTGGGAATTGTTAATTTGTACCTAATTTCTACCAGATTGCTTTTTATTTCTCCAGTAGTTTTTTGTTGAGTAGTAAGTTTTTATCCCCATGTTGGGAGTCTTTGGGTTCAACAAACTGTAGGCTACTGTGTCCATTTTCTTTGTATATTGTGTACCCAATATGTTTCTCTTTATTTCTTAACCAGTACCAAATAACTTTGCTGATTATTACTTCATAGTTTTGTATCTGCTACTCCTATGTTTCCTTTCTTCCCTCTTCAGATCTTACCCCGCCTTTTTCAAATGCTTTATTTCAACTTCTAATAGGCAAAGGTTACTAAAAATCCTATTCACATTGTCAAGTCGGTTTGCCCTTATTAGTGCTTGCTATCATTCTTCCTGCAGATGTAATATTTTACTAATGACTGTATCTGTTCTGTCACCATTGGAGTGATATTGAAAGTCTTTGTTTAGGTTAGCTACAGTTTATCTCCAACTCCCAACCAATTTTTCAGTACTTCACTTCAACCAACAGTATTTTTTCTTTTTATTACTAGATTACTTTTTGAGTTCCATTAAATATAGTTAAAAGGGGGGGAATGACAAATGACCCCTTTAAATGCTAGTTTTATGGTTATTAAAATAACTACCATATAGATAATGAAAATCATGTTTTCAATAATTAATATATCTAGCAGCAAAATCTTAGCTGCACATTTCCAATGAGACCTTCTTGAAATGGGGTATTGAGTGATATTCACTGTTTACAAATTTTAGTACTGTGAAAACATTTATAGGTTTTCAGAAAATAAATCAGAAAAGCAAAAGAGGAGGGATAGCATGAAATAGATTGGTTGAACACTTTTGTCTTAGCTTCCAGGTTTCTCATCTGTCAAATGGAGATAATAATACTTGAATTATCTATTCCCTTCCTCTCAGAATTGTGAGGCTCAAATGAACAAATGGGAGGCAATGTGGTATGGTAGGAAGAATGCTGAGTTTGGAGCTCATTTTGAATTTCTAATTTTTCACTTATTACCTATGTAACCTTGAGAAACCACTTAAATTTCCTTTGCTTCAATTTTCTGTTCTATAAAATGAGGAAGTTGGGCTATATGATTTCTAAGTTCTAATTCTTTATGATCCTATGAAATGAATAATAAAGTGCTTTTTTAAACATTTAAGACATATAACTATGAGTTATCCAGCTTTTGGTTAGATTTGATTGCATGGCAATCTACTCCCTATTTCTTTCATGACAATGTTTCAGATTCTTAAACATTAGTTCTCAGAATAGTATTGAGTATGTTCCCAGAAGCTGAGACTTCTTAGATTTAATAAGGAGTTTGGGGCTATATCTTTGCAAAGACATATCTGATAGAAAGAATACAGACCTCTGTACTTATGCTTTGTTAATCCTTTCATGATTAACAATACTTTCTATAATAATATTTTACAAGTATTTGAGTCAATACAGCATACTACCACTTTAAAGGTATCTCCCATTCACAAATTAAAATTATTTAAAGTTTCTTGAAAGATATATAATCATAATGATTATATATATATATATATATATAACTGATATAACCTTGCTTGGTGGCTCTCTGATTATTAATAGTAATTGAGTATTCTGGCCAAAGTTACTTGGCATGTCATGCAGAAGATACAATATAAATGTCAAGTGGAAGAAAGATTCTCTATTGATGGTGAAGTTTTCTAGACACTTCCTTTATGAATGGTATTAAAATGTTTACATCTAACCCCTAAACATCAAAAAGCCTCCTGGAAGAGAATTTTAACCATCTAGAACTTTCTGAAGAAAGTAGTATAAGTATTTTTCTCAGAATCCTATAATCTCTGATTTCAAAGGTTTTTCAAAGTGATACAGATTTGTCCATGAGTAAGGTTCAAGCTTTGTTAAGGATACAATTATTGTTGACTTTATGACATAGAGTCTTCTATAACACAGGAAACATAAAGTGTTTCTATGCCTAAGACCTAAGGCAGCATAGAGAAAAATATTCCTCAATAACACAGAGAACACTAAGACAGGAATACAGATGTCATATGGGGAATGTCACTCAAAAAACAACAGAACCCTGGAACCAGCATGTTTCTGTGGGGGAGGGGGTGAGAGAGTGGAAGGTAGAGAGAAATCTCATTTGAATTTTTTTGCTCATTCTTCCATATGATACAGTTCTGCCACTGCTTTATAATAGAAAAATTTAATATATCATCCCAGAAACCTATTCCTTCAGTTTAAAAACCTACTACCTATATACACCATCATGTTGGGAAAGAGATTTTTGTTAGGACCACTGGCTGCAGATGTTGTCTTCCTGCCCCACATATCAACTGACTGACCTCCCTGACAATAGCAATAAGTATCCTCTTTTTGTAGAGGAGGAACTTGAGATTAAAGGTTAAGTGCCTTTCTAGCATCACATTATTTATGAGTGGCAGATTCAAACCCAAGTCTTTTCAATGGTATTCCTCCTATTCCTTCCACTAAACCAAAACTTAAAATAGATACTAGCTTTTTTATTGGCATGAAATTTTAGATAACAAATTAAGCCACTTATATGATATTTAATGATTATAAATATAAAAAACACTCACATGTAGCACCAAATTGTTAACCATGCTGTCTTTAGGAGAAATATTTTTTTGACTCGAGATAACTCAGCTCCCTTTCTAGAGAACCTTCTTTCAGCAGTGAAAGAATAATTGTTTAAATCCTAATTCAGTTATTGAATTCTTCACATCCCATCCTCCACATTCAACCAAAAAGAAAATAAAACCCAGGCACTAGGAGCAGTAATTGTCCAATATACAGATATCTACTTGGAGCTGGGCCGAGATCAACACTTAATTTAATACAGGTCACTGAACAACCATTAAAAAGCAAGGTCTTTCGACTGCTACCAATCTATACTGGATGAAAACCAATGATCTAGAGGTGAAAGGCTCCATACACCATTACCTGATCCAAGAGACACTCAGCATTCTGGCTATTCTTTAGCCCTGAAATACATGGCGCCGTATTTTTTGAAGGTCATCTTCATCAGACACTACACTGCTCAGTCTGATCTTTCATGGGAATTTATGACACTTGGTTTGGAGAAAAGGTTAATTGAAATGAACTTTGGGTTACAAGAGATAGATCTGATGCAAACCTGTACAATTAAAATGAAATTCCTCCACTTAAAAGGGGTTCCATGATAATTTCACTATGTGGTCAACAGCAGGGGCAGTCATTATTTTACCCTACAAAAATGCTAATTTGCTTCTCTACTTTTGCTAGTACAACTCTCCCTCCTCCAATTTTTTTTTTTTTTTTTTTTTGGTGAGTCAATTGGATAAATGACTTGTCCAGGATAACACATCTACTAAGTATCAAGTATCTAAGACTTTAATCCTTCTCCTTCCTTCCTTCCTTCCTTCCTTCCTTCCTTCCTTCCTTCCTTCCTACCTACCTACCTACTACCTACCTTTCTTTCTTGGCAATTGGGGTTAAGTAACTTGCCTAAGGTCACACAGCTATGAAGTGTTAAGTGTCTGAGATCACACTTGAACTCAGATCCACCTGACTTCAGGCAGGTGCTCTATCCACTGCACCACTGAGCTGCCCCTAGAGCAACTCATTTCTGATAAAGACATGGTGTTACCAAATCTTCGTTCTGCAATGGATTTCTTATTAGGATCCTAGCTACATTGTTGGGAGATGTCATCTTCTCCAACTGCCTCATTTTAGGAAAACGAGGGAGATAGAATAAATATTTTGTGCCGGGCAATGTGCTGTGTTGTTGTTACAAATGGCATCTCATTTAATCCTCATGACAATCCTGTAAATCTGATGCTATTAATAACCCCCTTTTATGGTTCAGCTAGAACTATAGCAGAAGGTAGAGAGATGTTTTTGTTCCCTTCTTGTTGAGACAGCTTCCTTAAGAATGCTAAATTATGTTTCTTCATTGTCTCCAGAACTGCAGAGTACAAGGCAGTATATACTTCATACACTGCTTGAGAATTTCTTAGCATCAAACATGATTCAAATTCACATTGTGCTATTCTTCTGAAACCTGATGCCTGACTTTTCGCAGCTCCTGATTTAAAAATCTTCTTGTCAATTTACTCTGTGTTAGCCTCATTTTCTCACAGATATGTTCCTAGCAATACCAATGTCTCCACAGGGTTTCAGGAGCTAGAAGCCTTAAGAGCTTGCTACACCTCTCTGCAAAGAGACATGCTTTGTTTCTTAATGACACTGGGGTAAAGAAGAGACTTAGCAAATGGTATACAGGTAATATTTTTGTAGATTATATACATGATAATAATGGAGACCAATAAGACCCCAGTTTTTCCCTTTCCTTGCTGATTTACTATCATTGATAGAAGCTGAGACTGAGTCAGAAGTATTGGCATTGCTTAGGGGAGGATTAGGTATTCACATTTTAATTTCTGTTCAGGTGGAATTAAAAATAAGCCCTCAGGTTTCAGTTGAAAGAAATGTTTTTTGGTCAATATCACTATCTTTTAGGTTAGTCCTAAAACTAGAAAAAAATAAACTAGTTTGGTTTTCAAAAACAGACTAACTCAAAGTAATTATGAGATTATAGAGGCAAACAACCAAGTGAAATTAATGCTCTAAGGCAACATCCTCCATAAAGTCTTTACTGATCCCTGTTGCCTCCACTCTATTAGTGTTCTTCTATACCCCTCCAAATTATTTTGTATTTACTCAACATGTATTTTTTAAAATTATAATAACTTTTTATAGACATAACCCATGCCAGGGTAATTTTTTTAAACATTATCCCTTGCACTCACTTCTGTTCCGATTTTTCCCTCTCACCCTCTACCCCCTCCCCTAGATGGCAAGCAGTCCTATATATGTTGAATATCAACATGTATTTTGTATTTACTTTTTGATTTGGATGTTAAACCTGTACTGCCTCCATAGAATACAGTCTCCTAGAAGGCAAAGACGTTTTTATTTTTAATTTTGTACCCATGAGTTTAAGAACACACTGGGTACTTTATGATCATTGAATCATACTTTGTTTTGATCATTTGATCATACTTTGATTGGTACTTTGTTTTCTTTTGCCAAAAGTATAGTACTAACCACTTCTAGGACTTGGGAGGTAATTATTAACTAGGATTGGGTTATATCACTATTTATCCATTATCTGATTTCTTTCATTCTTTAGACTGAAGTATAAAGGTGAAGAAAATGCATCAATATACTTAGAAAGTATTATAATATTAGCATTAATGAACTGATGAAACCCAGAGCATTGTTAGCATTTTGTCTCTCAGTGGTGATATGATATTTTATTACCAATCAGTTGTGTAGTCCCATGACCCATAACAACTATACTCAGAGACTGGATTTAGAACTTGATCATATAAATGCCATCACTGTTCCTGTTGATAGTCTGGGGATAATTTGATTGGGCACATAATAAAGATGACCTTCAGGTGGAGGTATTCATGTCCAGTTCTTAGAGGTACACAGTGAAAGTAATCTTCAAGTATAGAGTGAAAATATATCTCATTCCAGTGAAGAAAGTGCTGGACATATGTGTGAATTTCAGTTCTACATAATTTGATATCTGTAGAACCCTGAATAAGTGACTTCATTTCTGTTTCTCAGTTTCTCACCAGTAAAGTGATGGGGTTAGACGTCCACCCCTAGGTCTTTGACCCATTTATTCTTTGCTTATACCATTCCTCTATGGTTTGAATAAACTGTTTTCTTTCCTTTCCCTTTTGCCATCACTTCCAATGAAGTCTGGCTATTGAAGCCCCCTCGCTACTGCCATCAATATCAATAAAGTACCTAGCACAGTGCCTAGCATATAGTGGGTGCTTAACAAAAGCTTGTTATCTTGCCCTGTTAGCTCTCCATGCATCTATTACATGAAACCTTCTGTGAGCCACTCCCTGGAAGTGAATGTAATCTCACACACTAAATTATTTCTTAGAAATTTGTCTCTAATAGTTATTTCATTCTGTACTTTTTTTTGAGTAGATGCTATCCTTTCACTTCTACTCTGAACATTGGATTGTAGGGTCATTCAGGACAGAAATTGTTATTTGCCATCTGTGTATCCATGGCCTCCAAGCACAATCCCTTGAATGTTGAAGTTATTTAATACACATTGGTTGGATTGAATTGTATCAGATGACTAGTAGTAAATTTGATACTGCTTTTCCTTCTCAAATATCAAATGATCAAAAAAAAATCACAACAATGAAATACAAAAGAAATTCTATAAATTTCAAAACTATGAAATAGAAAAAAAAAAAAAAAGAAATACAAAGGAAATCCTGTAACACATGACCCAGAAGAATCCACAAGTATCATAAGTACATATACAAAATAGCTCTGCTTCTTTACCAATTAGGCAGTCTGGGGAATTTGCTCAAAAGCCATCCATCCATACAGTCTGGGTTATTTAAATAAAGGTCTTTAAGAGGAAGGACTATAATCTAGAGAGAGCTAGCTAAGTTTGGAAAGGCTCATCTACAGAAAGTGTAGTCATTTTGTGGGGCAAAGTAATTTATGAAACTTTCTACTATGGTGTAGAAAGAATTTTCATATAGAATAGAATAGGATGCAGTAGTTGGAGAAAATCTGAGTTCTGAAACAATGAAATAAAATTTCAGTCATTAGTTAATATATTGAAAGGAGAGAAGAAGGGAGGAGGAGAGAAAGGGAGGAAGGGAGAGAGAAAGGGAGGGAAGAAAGAAGGAAGAGAGGGAGGGAAGAAAAGAAGGTAGGGAGCAAGAAAAGGAAGAAGGTATGAAGGGAGGGAAGGAGAAAGGAAGGAAGGAAAGAAGGGAGCAAAGAAGGGGGGAGGGAGAGAGGGAGGAAGACAGAAACAGAGAGAGAAGAGAGAGAGCAAAGGAGGGAGAGAGAGAAGGAAGGAAGAAAGAAAGGAAGAAAAATAGAAAGGGGAGGGGAAAATAGGGCTGTGATAGGGAGGAAGGTTCAGAGGAAAACTTCATATCCACATACATTTTTTTAAGGTAATCAGCAGAATTATGAAAATAAGTTCTATTTCTACATATGGAAACATAATTGGATAATTCTCAGGATTAATGCTTTCTGAGGTTTCTGCTAGTTCTATACTGATGAGCCTCAGATGTGTGCACCTGAATCTATGATTTCCTAGGAATTTTATCATGCTCTCTTTAAGATCTTGTGCTAGAAGATGGAAGATGGCCCATATGCTGCCCACTTCTGTATTCCTTACCAGGTGAGATGGAGATGAGAGCATAACATCTGATGGAGAGACTAATGGCAGTACAGAGAAATATTTATGAAAATGAAAACATTATTCATAGCTTCTGAGATCTGAACAATTGTGGGGAATCAGCTTTCTTAACCACCTGCTCTCAGCTTACTCTGCCCCTTTTTTCCCACCCCAATAATACAAATTCAATTACCTTAATCTACTTTCCCTCTATTTCAGTGATAAGCATCACAGATTGTAATCGTAGGGTCATAGATTTTAGAGCTGGGAATATTCATGGAGTCCAAAGTTCTAGGAATAGCATAAAATTTATCTCCTTTAGCATTCTCTTAGAATATGCTCTTATCAATAGTTTGTATGATTGAATAAATAGTACACATGTTCAGTCCCCAACCCTTGTGAGAAGAAGCATTTATATGATGGAAAAGTCATTAGACTTGGACTCAAAGGACCTGTATTCTATTTCTGGCTCTGCAGTATACTTGGATAAATCACTTAAAGAGACTTCATTTTTGTCATCCTTAACTTGAGAGAGTTAGACTTGGTGATCTCTAATATCCTTCTAGATCCAAATCTGTTCTTGAGAAATACAAGAGATAGTCAGAAAAAAAAAAAAAAACTCAAAAAAATCTGAAGGAAGTGTTAGTAAAGTATATTACAAAGATATTGGACACATCTTGGTGTTGTGAGTGTTTCTAACTTGGAGTCAGGAAGATCTAAATTCAAATCCTGGCTCAGGTATTGTTATTTTATCTTAAGTAAGTCAAATCTCTGTGCCTCAGTTTCCCCATTTGTGAAATATAGATTAAAATGTTCTCCACTTCAAAATGCCATTTTTGAAGATCAAGTAAAATAAAATATTTTTGAAAAATATTTTGCAAATCTTAAAGTCATATAAATATCTAATAAATATATTAATAGCTAATAAATAATAAATAAATATAAAATTACAATACCCAAAATACTTAGCTGTCTAAATACAGGGACAATAATGAAAAAACTTATCATATAAGGGTGTAAAGTCCAGGCTAGCTCCCTGGAGGTCTTGGGATCAGCCAGAATCAGGATAAGTAAAAGTTCTTGGTCTTTAGGGGGAGAAGAGAAAGAAGCAGGCAAAATGCTAAAAAATTCCAAAATGCCAAAGATGTATCCCGATTCTGGAGTTTAGAGTCCCAGCCTCTCTCCTTCTCCTCTTGCTGCAAGTCCATCAACTCCTTTCTCCTTTCCTGACCTCCAATCCTTGCTGGGATTATCTCACTACTAAGCATTCAGCAAGGAAAGCCATTGTTTTACATTGAATAGGTAATTAACTCAGTGCTCTGAATTTTCAGATTTAAGTACACTTATTCAGAGTTTCAGTCCTCTGCACAAGAGATTTAGAGGCAGCTAAGTGCCTTGGTACACTGAGCACTGGGTTGGGAGTTAGGAAGACCCAAATTTAAATCCAGACTCAGACACATTATTTGTGTGACCTTAGATACTTAATCCTTTTAGCTCCACTTCCCTCATCTGTAAAATGCGTTGAAGAAGGGAAAACCATTTGAATATATGTGCCAAGAAAGTCACAGATAGGATCCCAAATAGTGGAACACAAATGAATAATTAAACAACATCTGCTGATGTAGCAGAAAGACCCTAGATTGGAAGCATTGGAAGATCCAGATTCTGGTTTTAGCTCTATATGACACAGGAGGAGAGAGAATCATTTCCTCTATTAAGGCTTCAGCTACCTTGTTTATAAAAAGACATTGGACTGGATAAACTATAAGAGACCTATCTTAAAGTTCTTATAGCTGTGCATTTGGAGAGAATGAACTTTACGTGTCATGGAGCCAATAACATATCTGTTGAAATGTAAGGAAGGAAAAGAGAGTATAAAGCAAAATAATAAATGAGAGTAACAATAATAACATTAAAAGCTAGAATTCATATAGTACCAGAAGATTTGTAAAGTGCTTTATATATATAAACACATGAATAATGTAAATATTTCTAATATTATATTACATAATCATAATATATAATTATATGTTATATAATATAAATAAGAAATAATATAAAATAAACACATTAACAAATGTGTACATATATATATTGAATTCACATTCAATAACAATGCAGATTTGCTCATACTTAACATTAAACAGTGTCTAACACACCATCTGACATAAATAGTGCATAATGAATGCTTGTTAGTTGATTTATTGAGCTTTTGTATGTAATTCTGGTGCTTAATTGTTCTTTAGAACAATGGGTTCAAAGAAAGGGTTCAACAGTTTATGAAGCAGAATGATAGTGGGATGAATGCTAGATCTAATAGAGAGATAAGATCTCCCTAACCCATTGGTTCTCAAATTTTTGGGCCTCAGGATCTTTTAATACATTTTAAATTATTGAGGATATCCAAAGAACTTTGATTCAGTGGGTTAACCCTATGTCTTTTATGTTGGAAATCAAAATATCTTAATATCATTATGAGGATCATTTTTTACTTCACACATCCTCTGGAAAGTTCTCAAAGATCCCTCCAATGGATGCAATCTACAATTTTAATATTATTAATCTAATCTGACTCCTTGATATTGCAGACTAGAAAAGCAAATCTTTTATCTAATACCATACAGTCAATGATAACATAATATTTTAAGATTTACCTATATGATCCTTAAAACAAACCTAAATTAGAGGTAATATAGATATTATTAACATTGATTTATAGATGACAAAACTGAAACCTAGAGAGGTCAACAAGCTTTCCCTGGATCACACCATTAAGGAGAATTGCATTGGGGACAGGATTCAAATCCTTTTCATTTCAGATGTCCTGTTCCAGTCCAGTGCTTCATGTTGTAATTTCTCTACATGTAGTTAGTCACTACATCTATATAGACCATGGGAGCTTCCAGGTAAAAGTACCTTAATACCTTGTTCTAGTTTAGTTGTTTTTCAATCATAATTGACTCATTACCCAATTTGGGGTTTTCTTGGTAAAGATATTGGAGTGATTTGGCTTCTGTCCTTTTACTGATGAGAAATTGAATCAGAGTTAAATGATTTGCCCAGTTTCACACAGATAATAATTGTCTGAGAGTGGATATGAACTGAGAAAGATAAGTCTTCCTGATTTCAGGGCTGGTGTTCCACCAACTGCACTACCCAGTTACATTTCTGTCTCATACATCTTTCATTGTTGTTCCTGCAGCTAGCTAGACAGCTAAGTGTTTTGTAATAGTTAATGCTAATACCGGCATATTGCTATACATTATAGTTGTACTGCTATAAATTATATTTCTTTTTTCTCCTTTGGTGAGGCAATTGGAGTTAAGTGACTTGCTAGTAAATCACAGCTAATAAGTGTTAAGTGTCTGAAGCTGAATTTCAACTCTGGTCCTTCTGATTTCAGGGATGGTGCTCTATCTCCTGTGTTATCTAGCTGCTTTACCCATTATGGTTATAGGGATAGAGCTAAAGATGATAAAATGATAAAACTAGAGAAAATATTACACAGACAAAGAACAAAGCAATTAAATCGGTCAGTTTTTAGTATTTTTTAGGATCCTAGACACAACACACTTTCATTCTTTTTTTTCCCTATTCTGACAGACTTTCAGCTTGTCCACTTTTGCCCTTTGTCTTCAAGAGTCCCTCTTCTGTTCCGTTAGCAATCAGTTGCTTCTCAATTGCTTTCTCTCCTGCTGTATTTTATTTCCCAAGGTTCTCTTGAGAATTCGATTTGATCTGTTTCAGGTGTCCAGATCATTTAAGGCCTGAGCGCTTTATCTGCTGCAGAACTCCCAAGGCACGAGAGAAGATCAAATCGAAAAATGAAATAGTCAGATAAGGAAAACACAACACCAAGATAGCCCAGAGCAACCTTATGCCCTCAACTTGAATTCTTCTCTTCTCTGAGAACAGTTTAGAATTCTAAAGCACAAAGTACATTCTTCTCATCTCCTTCGGGCATCAACATTTGTTCTATAAGAGGAACTCAAATTTCTATCACCCACCTGCACAGCAAAAGCATCTAGTCCCCTGATGGGGTACTGTGCAAGAGAAAATGATTTTCAGTCCTTATTGGAAAGTTTATGAAAAACTAAAGTTTTCCTTCTTTCTTCCCTACCTCCCACATCCCTCCTCATTTATTTTTAAAGCCATTTCTAGAATTGGTGTTAAAATTATACTGCATTTCAATCCATTTCTCAAAACGCATCTCTTGGTCCTATTCAAGATGAGGTGAATGAATGATAAACATTGTATATGCTAATCCCTAGAGCATTTTATTCCATTAAAAGGATTTATTTAACTCTGAACCAAAAAATATGATCGCTTATGCTGGTGAAGTATATACCATTTGAAAAACGCTCTTAAAAGCGATATTTCTAGTTTGACAGATTACTTACAAACACTGCTGCAACTCTACTGCTCTGGCCTATAAAGTAGGATATGACTGACACAAAGTCCAGTATTTTAGTCACAATGTGGTAGGAAAGGTTCATGCCTCATGTGATGATTGTGAAATTTGCACAACTTGGAAATTTCCTGCATAGCACAAATGTTATTTTGAACCAATTCTTCAAATATTTTATTTTAAAATAAAAACTTGATCTTTTAGACCCGAACTCATATTTGAAGGACTGCTATTTAATAATAGTCTTGACAACACCCTTCATGCTGTATTTAACAACTGTGGAGGAAAATATCCTCATAAGTTAAAAGTTCTTAGGCTATATTTAATTGTGAGATAAGAAGCAAATATAAAGAAGGAATAATAATATAATCAAGGAAGCACTGTGATGACTACCTCATTTTTTTTCTGTTCCACTATATTCACAAGACTGAATGAAGGTAGTGATGAAAAATGACAATTTTGAACTCTAAAATAACTGAATGTTGGTATGTTTGTAGAAAGTTAAACCTGTCTAAAGTGTCCTTAGAGATTCACAAAGTCACTCAAATAGTTTGTTTGAAAGACTTAGGAGCAAAATTCAGATTTCCTGGCTCCTAATTGAGTTCTCTTTTCTATAGATAATATTGACTTTTCAAAAAGGGGCTATTATCTATTTTTTTATATGAAGGTGATGGTAGAATTGCAGCATGTTGGCAGCAGGTGAACTTATAAATTATGTGATCCCAGACAAGCCACTTGATCTCTGTTTGCCTCAATTTATTTATTTGTAAAATGGAGATAATAAAAGTGTATATTTCATAGGATTGTTGTGAAAAACCTTCATCTATCTTTATTCTCTCAAGCAACAGAGTTTTATTGATGTTTTGGGAAACAGATTTTCAGATTTGGAAAAGACCTTCAACTTCCTCTCTGCCAGTTGCTTCATCTTACAAAGCAATTGAGATGGAAGGAGGCTAGTAAGAAAGGAAACAGTCACATTTAGTACCTATTATGTCCTAGGAAATGTGATTTTGGTTGTTCAACCATTTCATTTGTGTCCAACACTGGTGCCTCATTTAGAGTTTCCTTGGAAGACATTATTGGAATGGTTTGTCTCTTCCTTCTCTCCAGCCCATTTTGTAGGTGATGAAACTAAGGCAAAAAAGGTTAAGTGATTTGCCCAAGATCACATAGTCAGTAAGTATGCCAGATTTGCATTCAGGAGGACGCGTCTTTTTACTGATATTGCTTCATTGTCTATAGTAACCTTTAAAAAGATATAGTTTCCTTCCTTATCTCTTTTAATTAGCTCAATTTTTGCTTTTGCTTGATCTGAGATAAGGATGGCTACTCCTGCTTTTTTGGCTTCACCTGAAGCATAATAAATTCTGCTTTGGCCTTTTACCTTTACTCTGTATGTATCTCCCTATTTTAAATGTGTTTCCTGTAAACAACATATTGTAGAGTTCTGACTTTTGATCCAGTCTGCTATACGCCTCCTCTTTATGGGAGAGTTCATCCCATTCACATTTACAGTTAAAATTACTAATTCTGTATTTCCTGTCAGAGGATGAGTCTTTTTGAGTACAGGTCTGGTACTCTGTATATTTTGTCACCCACTTCCCAAGGCACTGTGATAGGTGCTTCACAAATATTTTCTCATTTGATCATCATAATAACCCTGGTTAAAGTAGGTGATATTATTAGTATTCTAATATTAGAATTGGGGAAACTGAAGTAATGAGGAGTTGAGTGACTTAGGGTGTCAATGCTAGCAAATGTTTGAGGACAGATTTAGTACAGGTGTTTCAGGCTCAGGCCTAGAGTTCTACCTATTACATTATCTAGCTGCTTCTAGTTTAAATAATTTGTCCTTAGTTTCACAGTTAGCAAGTTAATGACAGAGATACTCTTAGAACCCAATCTCCTATTCCTCCATCAGAGAAATTTTTTTAAAGTTGTTTTTTGTGTTTTATTTTTCATCCCATAATTGCTTCATAATAGCCCCTCAAAAGTCTCTTCTTTCCTTCTCTCCCTTGTGCTCTCCCTCCCTCCTTTTTCCTTTCCTCTCTTTTTCTTCTTCCCTTCCTTTCTTCCTTCTCTTTTTCTCTATTCTTTCCTCCCTCCCTCTCTCTCTCTGTTTCTGTTATTCTGTATCTGTGTCTCTATGTCTTTGTCTATGTCTGTCTCTCTGTCTCTCTCCTTCTCTTCCTCTTTTCCTCTCTTCCTCCTTCTATTTCTCCCTTCTCCCTTTCCCTCTTCCTATCTCTTCCTATCTTTCCTCTTTCTCTCTCTGTGCACATGCACACAGACATACATATATTTGTGTTTATAACCAAACTTCAGTACTACATTACAAGAGAAAGGAAATATATTCTAATATCATTCCTCTGGAACTAATTTCAAATTTAATTTTATAGCAATAATTTTTATGATACACTATTTAGGCAAAACTGGAAGAATGAAATGGTAAGCAAATATCATTCTAACAGTCATGTAAGCAAAATTTTTAGAATTAGTAAAATAGTTCCATTGTACTTCTTTTTTCATTATTATTAGCAAGCAAGGTCATAATGAAAAAGATAATGGATGCTATTAATAGTAGATAGGAATCAAAATTATGATACTATGGAAAGAGCACAAGATGTGGAGTCAGATGTTAAAAATTCAAATCCTGGCCCTATCACTTATTTAATAAGTGATTTTGAACAAATTATTTTTATCTCTGCCTCAGTTTCCTCATTTGTAAAATTAAGATGATAATATTTCCTTATCTATATCACAGACTCTAACAGATGTTACTGTTAGAGTAAAATGGGATAATCTATGTAAATCAATTTGGAAGCCTTATAGTGTGATATAAATGTCAGTTATTAGTATTACCATCAAAAGAACTCCGTCAACAGAACTCCAGCAAGGATAATGTGGCCCTAAGATGGGCTCTGGGTAATGTAGCAAAAATCATTAATGTCTTCAGTCAGAAGACATTAATGTCATGTTTTTAAAGCCTTTGTAAAGAAGTTAAGGGTTTAGCCCCAAGTAAGACCTGATTTGCTCACTGAATACTGTTTCAATATGTGGCAATATTGGGGGAAAGAATTAATAACTGATCTATTTGCTGAAGAGTGTGAATAGTGGTCCAAAAGATTAAGATGTAATTCTCAGAATTCAAGAACAAGCAACATGACTTTCACATCTTTGTAGAACACTGAAAATCAACAATATTCAAAGAACCAATGAACTTCTAGAATGCTTTTAGAGTTAAAGTGGCATAATTTTAAAAAGGGGGGACCGGAAAAAACTGAGTTCAAATCCTAGCTCCAAAAGTTACTGCCTGTGTGGTCATGAGTAATTCTTTTAATATCTCAGACTTATAAAGCACTTATAAAATAGATATCATTTAAGACATAATTTCCCAACATGTAAAACAGAAGCTTATCTTGATGAGGTGTTTTAAAGGTCAAATGAAATAACATATGTAAATAACTTTGCAAAGCTTAAAGCATTATGTAGATGTGAATTATTTTATTAGTCAGTGATGTACGATTTTTATTACTGTGAAGAACTCTTTTTCAGGTCCTCTGGTCTAAAGTAGCAACTCATTTGTAACTCATATTCAGGAGAGTGGCCTGGGGCACAGAAGGGTTAAATTACTTAGTATCTACCAGACTCCATACTTGAATGTAGGTCATCCAAATTCAAAGTTTAGTCATTTATCTATCCATCTGCCTACTTACCTATCTACTTCTTTTAGGTCATCTCTATCATATATCTTTCTACATATTCACCTATGATCTATCACTCTATAAATCATTTCTTTCTCTTCCATTTTCCTTCCTTCCTTCCTTCCTTGCTTCCTTCCTTCCTTCCTTCCTTTCTTCCTTCTTTCCCGTCCTCCTCCCTTGCCCTCCTTTCCTCCCTCTCTCTTCCTTTCTTCTTTCTTTCCTTTTTTTCTTTATTTCTTCCTCCCTTCCTCCTTCCCTTTTCCTCTATTTCTTCCTTTCTTTCTATCTTATGTTTCTATCATTTATTTAAGCTATTAATCTATCTGTAATCTATCCTCTATCTCCATAATCATCATTAGCTGTGTTTATGTTTATTGTTATTTATTACCTAATTTTTTCTCATCTTGTTTAATAGAGTTCTGATATAAATGGGACAAAGCATGATCTTACAGATTTTTTATATGTAAGGTTCTGCAGACTGTTGCCTAAGTGAATAAAGCAACATTTAGGTGGCTGAATAAAATCTTTAGGACATAAGATACTCATCTTCTGTGGATTCAGTGAAAGCACTTCAATAGTAGAAAGAATGGCAGGGATGATGTTTGCCAAATACTGTTCCTACATGATTCAATTTCTTCTAAGAAGACTTGATAATTTGTAAGCTTTTCATTTCAGATAACTTGAAGATTTTGATTATTTGTCATGGTTGTATCAATTAAGTTTTTATGTCTGATTGTGTTGTAGTTGGGAATTGAGGGCAAGTTTGTCTGTAATTATGTTCTGGTTCTACCATAGATTGAGTTGCCAAGGGAATTTCAAGGTCTTTGTGGTGTAGGGAATGCTATCTGTCAGTTAATTAAAGATAGCAAGGAGCAGCTAAATGGTGCAGTACCAGCCCTGGAGTCAGGAGGACCTGAATTCAAATTTGACCTCAGACTTGGGGCTAGACACTTAACTAGCTGTGTGACTCTGAGCAAATCACTTAACCCCAATTGCCTTCCCTTCAAAAAAGATAGCAAGTATATATACTAGAATTCTAGCCACCAGCTCATGATCTTTTAGGTAAATGCTAAATTTTTTTTTGTAGTCTATAGGGGAAGAATTTCTGTTATTTCTCCACATAATGTGCATTATAGTCCAGGCTCCTAAAGCATAAACCTTTGATAATTTATGGTAATGAAGCCCTGGTCCTGGGTTACCATCATAAATTCTTCTATTTCCAGAACTGAATCCCCATTCCATAGTCATTTGTTTAATGTTTCTTCATTGACATATTGTTGTCTGAGTTCATGCAAATATTATCAATGGAGGCGCTTTTGATTCCACTTCTAAATTTTGATTAGCTCATAGATCTTATGTAAAGATAAACAACTTTCAGTTTTATTTGAAAAATCCAACAGTTTGTATCTGATAAATATTACCTTTTATTCTTGTTGCTTTGAGAAATAACATCTACTAATTCCAAAAATATTTGTGTAGATTTTGACAATTTGCTATGTGTTTTGATAATATCTATCATTTCCTTTTCCTTTTTCCTTTTTCCTTCTTTTTCTTCTTTTTTTGGGCTAATGAGGTAATAATCTTGCTAAAGCTGCTTTAGGGTAAGAGGTCCTATTAAAGATTCCATGAGATGAAGTTGTTTAATGGATTATTAGATGGAATCATATGACTTGATGACATCTAGCTACATCAAGTAATTGATAAGTTATTTTGGTTTTATTTTCTCTTGAATTTGAAGCCCATATTTAGTCCCATTTAGGAAAAATAATAATGGATTTAAAGCTAGGTATGACCATAATGAGTTTTAACTGTATCTCTGAAAAAAAAGTCATTTTCTATCAATTATTTTTAATATTTTGTTGTTGGTGATGTATTTTTAATAGAAAAAAGTTTTGTTATTATCATTTTTATTAGCCCAACACTCCTTTCACCAATGCAGCTTTATAGCTTCAAAACATAATCTAAATGGATATCAATACAACAGAAACAAAAGAAAAACCTACCCAATAAAAAAAAATCATGGAAAGAACTACAAGGATCTTACAAAAATAACAAATATTGGTAACATGCAAAATAACCACAATAAAAAGCTTAATTCACTCTTTAATTAGTAGAGTCAATTTGATTGACTACTCTATAAAAAAATGCAACATCCCAGTGCCCAAAACAATTCTCACTGCTCCTATTATGTCACATAGTGATAACCTGAGAAATGCCACATCTATGCTTCTAGACATCTCATTCAAATTCTTAATTGGATGTGTATGTACTAATTGATGTAGATATTCCAAAAATATAAGTTGTGACCCATCTATACTTGCAACTCTTGTTCAAGTTTCACATAAATTCACTACAGGGAGTTTACCAATATTTAGGGATTTTCATCATTTTCCTTTAACTGTTAACATGGATACCAATGAAATATGCAAATTAGATAACTCTCTAGAGATAAAATCTAAATCCAAGTGGTCGATTTTCAAGTCAGGCCTGCTCCTGGCTTACAGCACTCAAATTCCCTGGTGAGACATTTGACTATGCAAATTATTTCCCCAAATATAAGAAACAATCTGGGTTTGATTGTAGGTAGTTTCTACATAAATAGGCATTCCTGTATTGGTTCATGCCTAGGATGAACAGTAGGCAGTTGAAATTCAAGATAGCATGAGCATTTTCTAAGATCGGTTTTCAATATAATTAGCATGCTTCATTTACTATTTAGATCTATCTAGAGATAAAAAACAAAAAAAATCACACAATCAAGAATAAAAATAAATTGAAACATATAATAAACTAATCAGCAATCTGATTCTTATCAGGATTAGGGAAACAAAAAGTGATAATGAGATTCTTTATTCATGTAGAAGTTTTAATTTTTCTTAGTAATCTACTCAGAAACTACATCATCGGCAACTAAATGGGTGCCAAATGGAATTTTTCAGTGGCCTATTTCAAGCATACAGGGATGCCATAATGTTCCTAAAATGATAGCATGCTCAAGAAGGCAACAAAAGCAAATTCCTATAGACTAAAAATTCCCATATCAAACACTTTATGTTAGGTAAATTTCAAATTTAATACTAATAATATCCATGTACAAAGGCATCTTCAAAGTCAATATATGTTATTGATAGAAGTTTGCATTTTAGAAATACCAGATCATTTTATAATGACAAATGCAAAATGCTTTCTTATAGCATATCCCCTTCCCCCAAATGTGCAATCCACAGTATCTAAGAGATACTTCCCAGATTGATGGAAAGAAATGCGTAGAATTCTGGATGTCTCTTTTTGATTGAATGTACAAGCACAGTCTTTGTTTCTTGGGAGATCTTCATTTTTAGCAAGGAAAAAGGATATTCCCTCTGTCACCTACTGGGCAAGTTGAGTAGATACCTTATTTCCACTGAGTTTCAGTAGTCCCTCCATTCCCTCACCAGCTTTTCCTTAGTTGTCTTTCCTTGCCTAAATTGAATCAGCCACACCTAAACTGCAGCTTGGCAGTACCTGTGCCTAAAAGAATCATGGAAACAAATAGTGATCCACTCTTTATTGTAGCCACTACTAAAGGGTTCTCCCAACCTACAAAGCAGAAAGTAGATTGTAAAAGTTTAAGAATTATACATTGAGGAGCAGCTAGGTGGTGCAGTGGATAGAGCACCAGCCCTGAATTCAGGAAGTTCTGAATTCAAATCTCATCTCAGACACTTAAACACTTCCCAGCTGTGTGACCCTGGGCAAGTCACTTAACCTCAATTGCCTCAGGGAAAAAAAGAATTAAACATGTCACAGAAGGTTAAGCTCATGCCCTGACCTTTCATGGGCAGTCATATATAATAGCTTAGTCCTCAAGGTCTTGGTGCTTTGGGATGACACAGAATACTTGGTAGCTATGACAATTGAAGAGAAGGCAGATGCTTCTGAGAGTATTAGCCATTAAACAGAAAAAAATGATTATGCCATAGATCTTAAAGCAGAGATTCTTAACTTTTTTTTGTGGCATGCATCCCTTTGGCAGTTTGAATAATTTTCTAAAATACCTGAAATAATATATAGAATTAGAAAGGGAGCCAATAATATAAAATATTATCAGAGGACTTAAAAAAATCATGGATCTCTGATTTTTAACATTTCCCTCAAAGGAACTTTCTATATATTATTTCTTATATGTCCACCATGTCAGAACACTATAGCCAATAAGGGGTGGCAGAAATCCTCTTCTATCCTTTTAGAAATGGCAAACTATTCATATGGCAGTCAGGCCTAGATAGACTTGAGATTAGAGCTCAAGATGGCCTACTAGAGGCAGCTAGGTGATACTGTATTCAAAGAACTAAACTTAAAGAGTCAAGAAGACCGGAGGACCAATCTCAACTCAGGCATTTATTAGTTATATGACGATGTTTATCTCAGTTTCCTCAAGTTTATACTAACAGCAACTACTTTGCAGGATTGTTGTGACAATTAAATAAAATATTTGCAAAGTGTTTACCATAGTAACTTAGCATATAGCGGGGTACTATATAAATGCTTTCCTCTTTCCCTTTTACTTGATATTTCTTTCTGGGCATAGGTGATTGAATGGTGATATGGTGATGGACATTTACGGCCTTATAACAAATTTGTTCATTTGAGAGGTTGGGAACTCTTGGGTTCTTCAGTCAATGCGAGCTATTCTTTGGGAGACACTTTACTGTGGATAGAGTGCTTTGTGGAAGAAAAATAATCACTATGACCCCAGAAGGAGCCTAACTATTAATCTGGTGGCTTGCTCTAAAATATGGACCTTGAGAGAGATGGAAGAATATGAAGTCCTGAAAATGCCTTATGTTTTTAACTATCTCTCAGGAGAATAAAATAGCAATTATAAATTACCAGTGCTTATTTAAAACTTGGTCAACTCAAACTTGTGAATTTTTCTGTGTTAAGCATTTCTTTTTATGTGAAGGAAATAAATAGCTGTCCTATCCATTGTTTTTTGAGTACTTTTCTTTTTCTCTCTATCCCCACTCCCACCTCTTGAGAAGATCTTAAACATGAGCTAAATTTTAAACTTTTAAGTGTTAAGGTGCAGGAGGTAGGGTGTGTTATATAACAAACATATAACAGTATTTTTAAAAGATTAAAAAAAAAGTAGCTAATTAGCCTAAATATTTATGTATGTTTTTTTGTTCTGTTGTGTCTAATTCTAAGACCTCATTTGGGATTTTTTTTGGGGGTAGAAATACTGGAGAATTTTGCCATTTTCTTCTCCAATTCATTTTACAGATGAAGAACTGAGGCAAACAGTATTAAATGACTCACTCAGGGTTATACAGTTAGTTAGTAAGTGTCTGAAGCCAGATTTGAAGTCAGGAAGATGAATGTTTCTGACTTCAGGCCCAGTACTCTATCTACTGCCCCACTTAACTGCTCCATAACTGAACTGGCAGAAATTAAAAATATATGTAGTGTACAACATTTGTGGACCTGTAACTTTCCACAAAGAGGTAAGGTTGAAGGGTCTTCCCATCCCTCTTCTTTTAAACTCTACTTATTCTTTTAAATTTTGGAACATTCAAGTGTGTGTGTGTGTGTGTGTGTGTATGTGTGTGTGTGTGTGTGATTATTCTTTTCATTTATATTGTTGTAATCCACTATGTATGGTTGGTGGGGTTTTTTGTTTGTTTGTTTGTTTGTTTGTTTTGCTCTGCTCACTTTACTCTGTATTAGTTCATAAAAATCTCTCCATGTTTCTATTTATTCATCACATACATAATTTCTTACAGCCCAGGAGCATTTAATTATATTCATAAACCACAATTTGTTCAGCCATACCTCAATCAATGATCACTGCTACTATTCTTTCATTTCACTTTCTTTCTTTTTTTTAAAAAAGATCTGAACTGCCCAGTTAAAGATGTTGATTCATTGGCCATGTAAGTGGTGGTGATAAAACATGTCTTTTTTGCCAATGTAGAAACTATAAAATGAGAATGTCACACTGCAGGTCCCAAGGTTATTGAGATTGTATCAATCTCATCATCTAGTTGGCCACATGAAAGGAATAACAGCAACAAACCTCTCCCCTTTCATCTTATTGTGCTCTTCGCCCTACCTCTCCACTCATTTCATGAAGGAAATCATATCATACAAAAATTTCACTTTTCATATTTCCTACAAATATTTCCATATTAAAGCTGGATTGTGACAGCCCTATATTTCAGAAGCATTTACCAGAGGAATCAAATGGACATATACTGTAAAGTTTTTGTTAGAAGACCCCACAATAAGTCCTACTCTACCTCACTTTGTAGATGAGGAAATTGAGGACAAGGGAAGTAGTAACTTTCTCATTGGTATTTAAGCATTAAACAAAGGAATTTAACACTGGTCTTCTGATTTTGAAGACAACATTCTTTGGAGTCAGTATTCCAGATTATCAGTTTATGAAGTAAATATACTCCTTAAAGTAGATATACTTCCTCCCATTTCAGTCTTGGTGAGCATAAGGTAAGCATCCATTTATAGTCTCAAAATATCCAAGTTCCTCTAGAATCAAAAACATTACTATAATTCTGAAAGTGAAAGATAAAAATTCAGTCTTGGGTTTTGTTCTTGGTATAATTACACATTTCAAGTGTTTAAAAACCTTTAGACCTATCATAAAATATTTTAAACATGGAAATTTTACAATTAAATTTTGATGTTTTTATACCTAAGAGGTATTGTATTGTTAGACTAAATAATAGGAATAGAGACAATATTGTTTGAAAAATTCTTATCTATAAAACATGGAATTAAAAAAAATACTTGTAAAGCTATTTCCAGATTTTTGCTTTTATGTCAGGAAGAAGAGAAAGGAAAACCTTCAAGCTCCAGATAAATAACATTCTTCCCAGCTATGCTATTTTTCATCAAAAACTGAGTAGAGAAGATTCTTCTTTTTTCTATTACTGTCATCAGTCCTTCCAGAATGCTTTAGAAGTATATTATTTTATTTTAAATACAAATAATATATTTTAAATTTTTTTGTTGAGCTGTAAAATGTCAACTTTCCAATTGAACACTATTTAATCTTTTCTTTTAAAAATTTTCAGATAGGAGTGTAGAAACAAAAATATTGTCATACATGATTGACAATATTATAAAATAAATGATTTAAAATTATTTGTGAAACACCAGTTCAATTACTTATAAATAACATCTTTTCTTCATTCTTGTTGTTAGGTACAGAAGAAATGTAGATCATGACTGAAAAGTAGTCATAAAGTAGAATCATACACTTGAAAATTCATATCTTCTCACCACTTCTTTGTATAAATATATTCATCATCAAATGCACCAAACATCAGGCTTAAACACAAGTTTTACTTTGTTTTCTTCAGAGAACTATAACTCACTTGAAATTGAAATGTATTCTATAAAATCCTTTCATTTTTTATATGTATGCAGATAATTTTGAATGTGCTATATTTTATTTTAACATACACTACTACAAACAGCTGCTAAGAGATTTCAGTTAAGCACTGACAATTTTACATTATTCACAATGACAAGAAAAAAGGTTCATGTGCATTAGACCTACAGGTGTTAGTGGACTTCAAGCTCAACATAGGGCAGTAATATGGCAGACCAATTTGGTATGCCTTTAAAGAGTGTATCAACAGAAACACATTGTACAGCACCAAAGGTATTTGAAAGTATTATGGAGGCTATCCAGCATAGGGTAAAGATGCAGATATTCCCTGTATAGCAACAGATCAATCTATCACTTAATCAATAAAGATATATTAAGTGTCTGCTCTGAATCAGGAACTGTTATATAATGGAGATATAAATATACAAATGAAACAGTACCTACTCTCAGGGAGCTTACATTCCACAGAGATACAAAAATTATGAAGAGTGTAAGCCAGAGAAGAAAACTTTGGATTAGGGAGGCACAGGGGTTATGAGGAGAAATATGGGGTTTCTGCATAAATGAGCATACCCTTTCTGATAACAAGAGTAATATTGAGTTGATAATTGTTGAAACTTTAAGTTGAAAATGAATGAGTACTATGGAAAACATGAGAGGTAAGATTTGTGAATCTGGAAGGGATTTGACCAGGTGACATCTAAAGGTCATTGCAATGCTATAATTCTATCATTCTCTTATTCTAAGGCCTGTCCAGGGAAATTCAAATCAACTGGTGATAGAGATACAGTATGCAAGAAATATATAGAATATGCCATGCCTTTCTTCCACCACTCTGAACCGAAAGATTGACTCAACCAATTTTATAGCTGAATGAGATCTTGGAGGTCATATAATTCAGCTCTTTCCTTTTACAGATAAAGAACTGAGTGTCATTCATTGAGTTAGTAGTAAAGCTCAATTCAAGAAGTCAGGTATTCTACCTCTTTGTTCATTAGTATTGCTATTCCTGTCCTTTCCTTCCCTTTCACTGTCCTTCCCCATCTCTTCTCCCTTCCCTTTTTTCTTCCCTTCTCTCTTTCCTTCACTCTTCCCTTCCTTTTTCCTTTCCCTTTTTCCCCTCCCCCCTTTTCTTTACATTTAGAGTGCTATTCTGTAAAAGGTGCCTACCAAGCCAACGTGGTAATAAAAAGACAAAATTAAAATAATTTCTGCTCCTAAACAATTTACATTTTACTTTCTCCTAGATTCTTTTTACTGCATTATGTTGTCTCCCAAGTAATAAAAGTTATTTCTGAAATGATTATGTAAAATATAAAGATGAGAAATACTCTACTGGTTCTTTTGTAGTCCATGGCAGTGGCCAAATTTGCTATTCAGTCTATGCTATTGAATGATTAACTATAAGGGCCTTGAAAATAATGATTAAAGCCACCTGTGATGTACAAGACATTATTAAAAAAAAAAAAAAACAAGATAGAAATCTGGAAACACCACTTTTTTCATTCACTGATTGTATTTTCTAAATGTTCTGTCTGCTGAGCATTTGTCACATTATTAGCATGCTAATGTCATCCACACAGCCTTTTAAATGGATCTCTCTCTCAATCTTCATCTAGGGTGGCAGGTGTGGTTCCAAATTCCATGACCTCAGGAGATTGAGGCATGTTGGATTTTATAGGCTGAAGTTCACACTGCCTTTCTCTTTTTATAATGAGCTCACTCCTCCAGGGGTTGGCACTTAGGGGATTCCCAAAATATTTGCAAACATTTCTGTCAAATCATATCATGGCCACCACATGATTTAAACAAACATGCATTCATCATACTTAAGCCAGATGTCATCTAAGTGGATGATAGATGAATCATTTGCTACTGACAGCTTGCTTAGCCCTGGCAAAACATTTCAACAAGAGTTGTCTAAATATGTCACATGCTTTTCCCCATTTCAAGAAATAAGAATGTAAGCTCAAAGATGAATGGAAAAAACTATTCCTACCTTGCTCTGGTGTTTCTTAGACTAATCTGGTTCCCATATCCCTTTGCAGTTGGCCACAAATTGCAAAATGGGATTCTAATTTATGGGAATTGTTCTGGAGGCAAAACAGGAGAAATGATAGTACAATGACCAGTGGAGGAGGAATTAGGAGACCTAAATTCTGGGGCTGACTTTGCCATTAACTCACTATATGGCAGTAGGCAAATTGCTGCAGTTTTCTAGGCCTGAGATTCCTCATCTGTACGTTAGGAATTTGAACTAAATGATCCTTTTTGTTCTTTTCGATTTTAGTAGTCTTTTTTTTTTTTTTTTATTTCAATGTCATTATTGTGGTAACATGTAAAATTTCTGATTCTTAGAGATGTAAAAACGAATCATAATATTTGATATAAGAAACATCATCCCATTTCT
This sequence comes from Sarcophilus harrisii, assembly GCF_902635505.1. Lineage (NCBI taxonomy): Eukaryota > Metazoa > Chordata > Mammalia > Dasyuromorphia > Dasyuridae > Sarcophilus > Sarcophilus harrisii. Next base: position 144,927,435 of record NC_045429.1, read on the forward strand.
AACCTATACTTGGAAACCAGAAATGAAGTGAACTCACCTTTAAACAAAAATTCACATTCAAAGAATTTGTATTGAATACTTTATTAGAAATGGGAGATATAAAGAATAAGAGCATTCTTTGAGGAATTTGCCATCTAGTTAGCTAGTTAAGACATAAAATGTTTGCAGATTACTTTAAAATAAGGTAGACCACCAGGGTAGAAAAAGAGGTTTAGCATGTTATATGGAACTAATTGGAAGACAACAGGAAGGAGTCAGAGAAGGCCTCACAAAACATATCTATAGTTTGCTTTCTTATAGCTTTTACTTTCATAAACAATTAAGCAAATTTGTAAAAATCTTTGGAAATAGAGGCAGACTGATGCTTTGAATCTCAGCTCAGCTACTTCTGCTCTATGTATCTTTAGACAACTCATTTCACTTTTCTAGAACACTTTCCACATCTGTAAAAGTGAGAGAAGTAGACCAGAAAGATCTCTGAGGCCCCTTCTCTTTATCATAATTACAACCCCATGAATGTGAGATGGCAAGAAAATATTTGTAAATTTCACATTGGGAGCAAGACAGACTAAGTAGATAGAAATAGATTAGGTATTAAGTACCTAAAATAAAAATTAAAGTTCCTAAAATAAAGCCTTTTTTGGTAATGAAGGTATAGAAATATTGGTGGGGGAAGGTTGGGAAGATCAGTGATAGAATCTAACATGTGGAGAATATCTATATCTATATCTATATCTATATCTATCAATCTGTATGTATGTGTGTGTGTGCATATATCTTTTTTTTAATAGCCTTTTATTTACAGGTTATATATATGGGTAACTTGACAGCATTGACAATTGTGTGCATATATCTTATCTATCATCTCCTTTGCAGCAAATTCTCTATGATCAAGCTAACTATCCTGGGCAAGAGATCATAGATTTGGGAGCTAAAAGGGATCTCAGTAGCCATCTAAACTGACTCACTGATTTTACAGATGAAGAAAATGAGCTTTCTGAGAGGTGAGATGACTAATTTAAGGTCACAAAGTTAGTAAAAAAAAATGCTACCACAATTCTAACCCAATTCCCCTGATTCCACACACCATGCTGCCTCCCTTACTAGGAAAGATTTTTGTTAATAGTTGACATTGTCTTTCTTTTTGTCTTTTGGCTGTTTTTCTGTCTCTGTGTCTATCTCTCACTTCTCTATCCATCTCTATTTCTGTCTCTATATCTCGTTCCTTCTCTTCTTTTTTTCTCTCTCCCTCCCTCTTTCTCTCTCCTTCTCTCTCATTCACTCCCTCTCCTCTTATTCCTTTCCTCCTTTCCTCCCTCTCCTCCTTCTCTCTTTTCCTCTCCTTCTCATTCAGTCCCTCTCCCCTCCTACCCCTTTCCTACTCCCCCCCACAGACACACATACACATACAATATACACACTTCCTTTATTACTATAGATTTTAAATGAGGATACAATACTGAAATCAAGACTAAAAAAGGAGACTAATTCCTTCTATGTGCTAATATCTGTTTTTCATTTTATTTACTTTTTATATTAAAGGAAAGGAAATGAAAGTGATGGCAAAAAATGGAAAAGGGATAAAATAATAGACATTGGCACTGATTAATAACAAGGAAGTATGACCAATGTAAATTGATTGCTAAACAGAGAATTTACACATCTTCTAGACTAAGAGGTCCTCAAACTACGCCCGCGGGCCAGATGCAGCAGCTGAGAACGTTTATTCCCCTTACCCAGGGCTATGAAATTTCTTTATTTAAAGCCCACAAAACAAAGTTTTTGTTTTTACTATAGTCCGGCCCACCAATAGTCTGAGGGACAGTGAACTGGCTCCCTATTTAAAAAGTTTGAGGACCTCTGAGTATTTGATAATAGACTTTCTTCTCATCCTACTCCTCTTTCAAGAATATTTTTTGTCAACTTTTCTCACATTCAATCCACAATTCCTTTTCTTTTTTTTATTTGTCCTTTTCAAGCATAATAATGGATCCTTCACTGGAGTTCATAGGCTGCTATCTCTTTTCTCAATGCCTAGAAAGTGAATCTGTTCAATTTCAAGGATCCTGATGTTTCCTTGTTAGGCTATGCTCTCTCTATTGCCTTCAGAGAAAGCAGGGTAGGATATGAAATTATTGGAAATTTATAGCTAATGATCTATTTTTCACACCAGTAGAAATATGTAGAGACTATAAGAGAACAGAATTTCCCCAAACATTTATCTTTGGCTTTGACTTTTTGATTTACTTTCAAATATGTGGGTGTCCTGTGTTGCTATTATTTATTTCAGATAATGTAATGAAGCTACACTGTGTGACCCTGATACAAGATGACTTGGAAGCAATTCAACTATCCCATCCTGTTTCCCGATTTAACTTTTCCTTGCTACTTACCCTCTGTGGAATAATAAAAATAAAACAAGACTACCAACATGAAGCTATCTAAGCAAAGAATGAATTCTGAGTGGGCCAAAATAGGGAAAAATTAAATAAAAGTGATAATCAGTAGCTCTTCCAGGTCTTCAGAATCAGGGTGATGTTACTCCAAAGTGGACAAGTTCACCAAGAGATGGACATGAGATACATATAAAACATCTCTCAAGGTGATACAAAATACTATTAAAAATAATAGCTACTTTTTTTCTGATTTACACCTCTCCATAGTGGAATGAAGTAGGGAAATCTTCTAGGTTTTAAACTGAATGAAAAGTGTAATTTGAAAAAAAATTACATAAGGAGAACATGGGATGTAAATAAAAATCAATAAAAACAAGTGGTATGATCACAAAGAACTTAAAATCCCTATTTCTGGGAGAAAGGATGTATAAGCAATAAATAAGATGGAGGAGGGGGGCTGATAATAGGAAAGCTGTTTCTGAGGGGAAAAGTCAACTTGATTTAATCCAACTTTACACATCTGCGGATCTATATGAGCCATGACATAGAAAAATGTTTTATTTCATATCTAGCATCACCTACAAAAAGTGAGCACAATTTTGACCTTCCTTAAATGTGACAGCAGCCTTTTAGCATGTAGAGGAGTACAGTAATTTGGCAGCCACCTCAAAACTCATGCTCACCCGACTGGTAGATCGGAAATAAATCACAGATGTCACACACATGCTCTCTTGGAAGGGAGGGAATTGATAGGATGCCAAACCACATCACACCCACACAGTTCTTGTTCCAATTGATAGGGCCTCTCATCCTTGAAATTCTGACAGGAATGGTTAGGGAAAGAAGCACCATTTCATATCTCTTCCTGACTTTTTACCCATCTTTCCAAACAGTTTCCATTTGAGCTCCATCTCAAGCTCATTTAATTATGACATCTGAATCAATATTCCATACTGCACACATTCTGCACCGGTGAGCCTGGCAGTTTCCAATATCCCGAGACAGATGTTCTAAAAATATTCATCTTTTATATTTTGAATCAGTATAAAAGAAAAGATATCAGTTGTTAACATTTTGGTCTCATTTTTATCTTCAGAATTCACCACTTTTTAAGTCTAACAAGATTAGACACATTGTCAAAAGAATGGACTTCATTTTTTTTAAGTGAAAATGTTGTCCTGATTATAAGTTGAAATTCTAGGATGGAGGCTACAGAAATGGAAATGAAGCCAGCAGCAATTTTAATAAATTACAGGCTGAGAGCAAACCACCTTTGCAATGTTTAAAAGGAAACATATCAGTAAGCCCCAAAGGATCACAAGAATTCTTTCTTTGTTGTTGATACAGGAGTGCATTTCAGATCTCATAAACAGAAAAAAAAAAAAAAGTGAAAATTTGAGAAAGATCTAGAAAAGCAGAAATTGTGGGGAAGATCTATTGAATTTTGGTATATCATTTTGTGAAGTAAATTTGATGAATCTGTGTAATTTGGATGCTCATCAATTACTGAAAGTACTTCTAGTGAAGACTTAATTCTTGATTAAAAAAAAAATCCTAGGAAAGTATTTATAAGTATTTATAAAGTTGTGTCTCTATTATGGTGAGAAGGAACATGACATAATAGATAAAGTGATGGTAATTTAGGAAGAGAGTAAATTCAAATCTCAAAGCAATAATAATTACCTTTTGGGGTAGTTGTGAGGATACAATGAGTCAATATATATTTTATATATATATTTATATGTAACCTCTTTGAGAGTATGGACTTCATCACTTTTATATGTATATCCCTATTACCTAAGATAGTATCTGACATGTAGGAAAGCACTTGAGAAAGCTTGCCTAATTGAGTTGAAAATATATCAACAATCTTTTCAAACTAAGGCCATAAAGGAATCCCATATAGCTAATAATCCATTCGATCAGTTTGTTGATATGTCTCACTAATGTGAGGATCTTTGGTCTTCTTATGTTTTGTCTTAATGGTCTTATATTTTTAACTTTTCCACTTTTGTTTTTAACATTACTATGGTAGAAAAACAGAATCATTTAGAAACTATCCTGAATAGAGCTAGGGCAACAAAATATATGCAGGTTCAAGACTTAATGACAGCCTCTGACATTTCACCATAACGAAGACAAAAATTATTCTCCCTGATGGTTTGGGACCAGTTGTATGCAAAAAAAGAAAACAATGAAACTCAATACCAGGGGTAACTTTTCTCAAACTGGGGGATGTAATTTTTGTATCTAAAACAATTTTAGTCAAGCTGTATTTTAAGACTAACTTTAAAGATCATGAAAAACTAAATGTTTCCTTTAATAGTTCTTAATTTTATGGCTTCAATTCACAAAACACCAGAGGCTCTTGAGTTCTTCAAGCTCAACTGGGACCCAATGAGAAATGTAAATATCCATTATGATAATCCATCTCTGGGAATATTTTATAGTGGAGTGAGACCTCAAATAGCTTAATGAAAAAAATCTATGACCCATTTTGCTTTGTGGCAGTGATACGAGACCACTTGACCAATGCCCTAAATATTATTAAAATTGTTGTTTTTATTTCTCTCTGTGGTTAGAGCAATGGGCTTATCCCTTTCCTTATGCAAGTGAATCTAGTTATCAAATATTATTGAGATCATTCTTTAGACTTGGTGTTTAAGAGGACTGAAGGCTCAGAATGTGACTTTCTTGTTGCTAGAGTATATATAGCAGTCATCAGGAACATCAGGCCTATTCTTTGATACTTGGTAGATGGATCATGATAGGAATCTCGGACTAGAAAATTTACTCAGGTGAATCAACTTAAGTTGTCCAGTCAATGTCCATCCTTGTATATCCTTCTCACATTAAGACTAAGTAAATCTTTTTATTAATATTTGAATGGCCAATAAGTGTCTTATGGATGGACAGAATCAGATACACCTAGAAAAGGAACACTGCGAAATGAATGTGGACTACTTGCATTTTTGCTTTTCTTCCCAGGTTATTTTTACCTTCTGAATCAAATTTTACTTGTGCAACAAGAGAACTGTACAGATCTGCACACATATATCGTATCTAAAATATACTTTAACATGTTTAATATGTATGAGACTGCCTGCCATCTAGGGGAGAGGGTGGAAGGAGGGAAGGGAAAAATTGGAACAGAAGTGAGTGCAAGGGACAATGTTGTAAAAATTACCTATGCATATGCCAATAAAAAGCTATAATAAAAAAAGTGTCTCACATTATCCCACTATTCAGACTACTAGATCTGAATCAGGCCTAACAATAATACCTTCACTATTAAAAATTTCTTTTGCTTTTACATTAGAGGTGTATCTTAATATTCCCCTTCCCTTTGCCTACCCAATGATTCTTGCCTTGTAACAAGAAAAAATTGTTTAGACAAATGGACACATAATCATAATTGATAGCATACATATAATTCTCCCACATTTCCAAAGGTGGTACATTTCCTTATCTCTTATGCATAATGCATAAGAACTCTACATTACAACTACATAGTACTTAAACTTGATTTATTTTCATTTTTCGTTTTATTGGTGTGGTTGCTGTATATGTTCTCTTGGTTCTGTTTGCTTCATTGCATTAGTTCATACAAATCTTCCCACTTTTTTTTGAATTGCTCACATTTTTCCTTACAGTAAAATACTATCCCACTACATTTCTTACCGTCTTTCATAATATTTTCATGATTCTGTTGCTGCACATTATTAACAAAGTTTCTGCTTTTGAATCAATTCAAGCTTTACTTGTCTTTTAGTTATTCCTGAGAGTCAATCATTAGAGAAATGATGGTACAGTGGAAAGAGCATTGGCATTTAGAATCATAATTTTGGGATTCAATGCCCAACATTTCCACTAACTATATGTGTGACCTCAGGCAAACCATTTAACATAGTTGGGCTCTAGTTTCCTCATCTGTAAAATGAGTAGATTGGATTAGATGACTTGTAGGGAAAGAGAAGGAAAAGAGCAAGCATTTAAGTGCCTCCTATATGCTAGGCATTATGCTAAATGCTTTACAAATGCTATCTCATTTGATTTTCACAATATCTCTATGAAGTAGGTGCTATTATGAATCCTCATTTTACAGCTAAGGGAACTGAGGCAGGCAGAGGTTAGTTAACTCATTTATCAGTATTATACAGCTAGTAAATATCTCAAGCCATGTTTGTACTCAGATCTACCTGATTCTAGCTCCAGCACTCAAACCATTTAGCTATCTATAAGATCTATTCCAGATCTAAGTCTATGATTCTATAAGAAAACCTGTACCTTTAAAAAGTATTTCTCCCTCTTCTCACTCTAGAGGTGAGACATTACAGATGCATAATATGGTATATACTCTCAGAGATGGTTTTGTTATGGTGTCATTTGGTTTTAATTGTTTTTCTTTTTTTTTTTTTTTTCTTTTTTTTTTTTTTAACAAGAAAAGGCTTAGTACTGGGGATGGGAGGGCAGAAAGTTAAGGGAAAATGTATTTAGTGTAGAAACTTACAATATCATTAAAATATTTAAAAATAATTATGTAGAATGTACTTTTGCCTGCTTTGAATCACTGAATGTGAGACCTTGCTTATCTCATTTAGAAATTTTTTGTGAATCCTGAAAAACAGAAACTTGACAAGGCAGAATTATGGGAAGATGGAGATCTTTCTCCTCAAAATTCAGATTTGATTTCCTGTCATTTGAAGAGGGTTTTACTTTTCAAATAAGGGTAAATCTATCCACCAGCCTGTTCTTGTTTCAAAAATTTTGGCTTGTAACAATTCTTGAACATTTGCACTCACAATATCTCCTCATGGCAATATATGTGGGCCTGTTGGTTGATGAGACCATCAAATTCCCATCTATCATCACTTTAGAACATTGTCAACTCCTTCTTTCATAACCTAATTTGTTAGAAATCCTTTGTTCAATCAATGCTAGTTAGTCTTCAAAATAGTTCCATTACAGAAGCATGCTTTTGTTAAAGAGAATACAGTGGGAATCCTCCAAGACAGTGAATAGCCTTTGACCTAGCATTTTGTCAGATGCCAATCTGTGGGAATAGAAAATTTATAATCCCACAGTGGTTTAAACTGTCTATTATCTTAGTTTCTAATACTTCAAATGTAACATTTTTTCAGTGATGGTTGAGTTTATGAAATTTTTATTTTGAAATCAGGAAAACCTGAGTTCAAATACCATCTTAAACATTTGCTATTTGGATGACTCTGCAAAAATTCTTTGACATTTCTCAGTCTCAGTTTCCTCATCTGTAAAATGGGGTTAATAATAGTACATATGCCACAGGTTTGTTATGAGAATCAAATGTGATAACATACTTTGAAAACTTTAAATACTAGCTTTTATTATTGTTATTATTGTTGCTAGAGCAAATGAATTTTATTAATATCATTCTCACTATAAATGAAACTGAGACAAAAGGAAGTGCAACTAAATAGAAATATAACAGATTCTAATTGGAGAGGTAAGTTAAGTGAGTTATCAGAATTGATTCTACTATTTTTTGAAAGGTAATAAAAATCACTTATGGGGTATTTAGTCATCACATGTTGTACTCTCATGCTAAGCTTTTAGAAAAGGATAATCATAAAAATAGTTGTGGGAACATCTGTTATAAAGTATAAAGAGGCAGACAGTTTCTATGATAATCTCTATGAGACTTTTCAAAGTAACTTAACATATATTTTAATGTTTGGCATAGGGGAAGAAGATGAAAGGTATATTGCAAGAGTAAGGGAAAAAAAAGCCAATATGAGTCATTTGCTTTGTTCAGGAAGACAGTTGGAAGAAGCTGGACAGGGAATCATCCAGTAACATAACAAAGAGTAAAACTGATTATATTCTCAGATAGGAATATACCGATTACTGATATTAGATTGGAGTCATTTCTTAATTAACAGCTTTTTTCATTTTATTGACAATTTTTCAGTCAGATTACTAGATTGTTAGAACAAACATCAAAATTAGTGTCAAATTAGAGGATAGAATAAAATGAAAAGAATATTTTACATATCCTTGGTGCAAGATTATGGCAAAAATGGGAAAGGGATAAAATAATAGATATTGACATTGAAGGAAGCATGACAAGGAAACATATCCAATGTAAATTGATCGCTAAATATATGATGGCCAAAAGAACCTATAGCCACATCAACAAGGAAGCATTTGGTCTCCTTCCAAGCAGGGAAATAATTGTCAGGGATTATACTTTTTTTTTTTTTAATGTAAAGTCATTTGTAAAGTCTTACAGAAGGGAATGGTGAAAGATTGTGAAAAATATTACATTGTGAAATAGGAAGAATCAATGGAGAGAAAAACAAGTCTAAATTAAGTTTAATGAGAGAATCAATTAATCATCCTGAATACATTTAAAAATGAAACTTGAAAAAAAGAAAGATAGGAAAAAGGTAGGGAGACAGGTAGTGAAGACTTAAGTCCTCACATACTAGCTAATTTTCTCCAAAAAAGAGAATGAAACAAAGGGAGAAAACTAATAAAGAAAAAATCTGGAAGAGATTTTTATAATAATTTTTCTCCATTAATTTCAGTGGAGCCATAACAGGTTGGGTTGACACAATTTTGAAGCTGTTCAGGGGCTCAGCTTCCAGAATATGTAAGAGAGAAATGATTGTGAAGGACTTGGCAAAAAACATGGAGTTCATTACTACCAAAAGGAGATAAAAGAAAAAAAGAGGAAGTATAGATAATCACCACACAGTTTGCAAAGGGACTGAGTCTGGTTTTGAACTCAGGTTTTTCTGATTCAGTGCTCTGTCCACTGTACCACCCAGCTTTTTTCAGATGAAGTTTTGATAAGGAACCAGACTTTTGCAGATAATATATAGCTGATTACATTTTTACAATTATACTACTAGCTGAAAGGTATAGAAAATGCAAGATCCTACTGTACTTGATGCTTATTGGATAGAAAAAAAATTTAATTCAAGAAAATAAAATCCAATTCCAACAATGTGTCATATGTGTGTATATATATACACATACATCACACACAATTCTGTGAAAGATATAACAACAGAGACAACTTATTACCAATGATCAAGGCAAAAAAGTGGAGAAGATATATGCTTGTGAAAGGCATTTGTCATTAACACAGACAATGAACAATGCTGAATCTAAATGTAAGAGAGATTCCCTATATATCCTGAGGTATGTTCTCAACAGTGGAATTAGTAGATCAAGTAGACTGAATAGTGCAGTAACATGTCTTGAATAATTCTAAAATGTTTCCCATAATATTGAACCAATTAACAGTTCCACCATTAACATGTGCATTAGTCTATATTTCCATAGCCTTTCAAACATTGAAAATTAAATTAGTCAATTTTATGTGTTTCAGGTAAAACTTTGCCTCACATTAATTTACATTTCCCTTCTTATTAATGATTTGGGACATTTGGTCATATGATTTGCAATTATTTTTAAGACTACATTTTTATCTACTTTAATCCTTTATCTATTAAAAATGGCTTACTTCAAAGATTTTTTTTTACATAAGCATAGTATGAATAAATATTTGTGATTTGTAATTTGGGAGCCAACAAGGAAAATTCTCAAGTAAAAGAGTTGTTAGCCTGTAAACAATAATTGCTGGGATTAAACTAGATAGAATATAATATGAGTAATCATGACTTAGATATTTTAACACCTTTTTTTTTTCCTTTTCCAGGAAGCACATATGTGTTTTAAGGTTGAGTTGTAGGACCTGAGAGTGAGATTGATTATAAAGCTTAATTTTTGTTATGCACAATTTTAAAAGACTTTTCTAAAAATTATCAAGAACCAAAAATAGTTTAGGCTTCTACTTCCTTCTCCCTCTTGACATAAAGCTCATTTACTGTTGGGCTATCATAAATGTAATATAAATAACTTCTCATTGCAATACTTTATGAGTAAAGAGAATAAGGTCTTCCAGAAACAGATGCTCCAAAAGCAGAGGTAACATCTGATAGAAGGGTAGCATTCAGGCAGAGGTACACATTTGGAATTAGAAGATAAAAGGTCAAATCTTAATTTTAACGTCTAATCATTATGGGATCAAATGAAAGTCACATTAATATTAGCCTTACTGACTTTGCACAGTCACAAAAGATATATAATACTGGCACCACATGCCTCACATGATTATGAAGATCTAAAAAGAGTACATACAAAGCACAGTCCATAATGATGGAAAAAAAGAAATCTAAAATATTATTACATAGCATAACCACTAATATTCACAATAATAATATTGAGTAGTCAGAAAGGTTAAATTATGTTCTACATACTCTACTTACAAAACTGGAGGAGTATATAATAGATTCCCAGAGTTTTTTTTTTTTTTTTTTAGTTTAAGGGCATTTAGTCAATATTTAAAGAAGTTTTAGTCATCTACCAAAAAAATCACTCATGTGAAAAAATTCCCTATAATATTTGATAAATGTAGCATTTTTGTATTAAGTAATTACAATGTATAAAGCTAAAACATGTGCTGTGTACACACACACACACAGTCTGAGGTAGCAAGAAACAATTACATACATACTGAAGACATTCTGTAGTTGAAAGATGAAAAAGATAATGAATGAACAATAATTGCATTATTCAATCTCAATGAAGCAAAAAATTCACTTATAAGCATATAATGAATGCTCTGTAAGTTTTAATAATTGTGTTAGGTTCTAGGGCTATGAAAATATAAGCAAATAGTCCCTGTTCTAGAGTTTATATTCTATGAAGATAAAAAAAGAAGAAAAAAGGAAGAAAAAGAAAGAAAGAAAAAAAAGAAAATAAAAAAAAGAAGATAAATGTTTATGTTTGAGCTTTGTGGCAAAGATCTGAATAGTGGTAACAGTTGCTCAGAAGACTTAGGTAATGGAAAGGAGAAAAAGGATCTACTTTCAGAATCCTATGGATAGTTATGCTCTTTCCATCACCCTCTGATTCTGTACATTGTCTCCATGCTGGCTGATCATCCTATTTGATCTTCCAGGTAATAATTTTCCCACAGAACTTCCAAGGACAAATGGTTAGGACAAGTTTCTATGAAAACCCCCGAATTCCTCCTTTATATACAGCCCAACTGACTAAGAGGAAAAGCCTGCAGCTGGCAGGCAGGCATTAACTAGAGTGGGCTCCCACTGCTCATGGCATTCACTCCCTCTGGTGGTTCATCAGAGCCACTATTTGGCAGGATGCAAAGAGGAGTGAAAGGTGCATTTGTTCTCACAGCCTTTTAATTAAGGTTTTATCGGAAGCATTTAATTGAAATTTTATGCGACAGAGAGACAGCTCCTTGTGTGCTCACAATGTAACTGTTGTGCAGCATGAGAGCAGGGACTGACAGGAGTATGCAGATAATATTGTTGGTTTAATGGTGGATTTTTAAACAATATGAGGCACCCAGGTGCCATGGCAATGAGAATTGCCATAGCTGCCTGGAAGAAATACGCTTCTCATGTGTGGGGACTGTATAGGGATGTTGTTTTCTATTCTTCCCACATATTTGCTGGAAACCTTCCTTCCTTTTCTTTTTTTTTCTCTCCTCTTCTTTGTTTCACTTCCTTCCTTCCTTCCTTCCTTCCTTCCTTCCTTCCTTCCTTCCTTCCTTCCTTCCTTCCTTCCTTCCTTCCTTCCTTCCTTCCTTCCTTCTTTTCTATTAGAAATGCCTACAATTTTATCCATAACCAAAGCTGTGACTAGTCAGACCAAGAGAATTCACTTTGGGTAGATTATCCTAATTAGTTGTCTATACTCAGCATATTAAATGGATATACAGTTACCAACCCTGTATGAATGTAGTAAAAGAACAACTCTCTCCTATTCCCATTTCTATTAAAATGACAACAACAACATCCCTAAAGCTGACTATCTGAAAACATTTTGGTACTGCCTGATTTTCAACCAATCAGGACTTCAGGAACAAAGAGAACTCACTCTAAATATAAACTCTTTACTATAATCAGCCAGAAGTCAATGAAGCATAGTGGAAAATATGAATAGGTATCTCTTAATTTCAAATTCAACACTTCATTGATCGATGAAAGGAAAACTACATCTTCATTTTCAAACACTAAATAACCTTGGCATCACAAAGACCTTACAGAAGGAAAACAAAGTCTGTTAATAGCAGACTTTTCCCATTCATAAATCCTGCCTTTTACTATCTAAGAAATAACAAATAATAAGTGAGTAGTCTCCAGGAGATTTAAAAACAACTAAGGATTCATTCTGGATTGTTTTTTTTTTTTTGTAATGTCTTTCCTTGATGAAAAGTGGCATTATTTCTCAGGAACTATAAGTTGGCTCAAGAAACAGCTTTAACTTTCCAGGTGCTCCAAGTAGAGCAGATTTTATCACTGAGTAATTGAATGTCTGAAGTTTTCAATGGGGAAGCTGTCAGCCAATTGTACTTATTGAATGCTTATTGTGAATAGGACATGATTCTGCACACCTTAATGGGATGCAAAAGGAAGAAGACACATAGCTTTGCTCTCAAAGGATATACAGTCTAACTGGGTGGATGAAATATATGTATGTGGTAGAGGAAGAACAAATTTAAACATACAAGTAATGTGCTGAATCCCATGTATAGAGGGCATGGTATTATAATGTAGTGAGAGGGAAAAAAATGAGATCTGAGTTTTAGTTCTGATTCAGTCAAGAGCTAATTGTGTGATCTTGTGTAATCATTTCAACTCTGTGGTCATCAGTTTTTTCATGATATCTAAGGAACTCACTGATTAGTTTATAGTTTCAAAACATATGTTAGAAAAATGAGAGCACAGGAAAGTAACCACTGGTGATTACAAAAACCTAATAAATAAATGTCAGATGACTCAGAATAAATGTAGGCTGATGATGAATGATTGCAAAAATCAATAAACGGGGCATTTGTTCGTTGGTAATCCATGCTGGAAGCAAGAAGTAACTGAAGGATGAGAGTAGGAGTACAAATCATTGTAGATGGGATGATGATAATGGATCAATCAATTGATTAATCAGTAAGCATTTCATTAATTCCTTAAGCACATACAACATACCAAGCAACTGGGGACATAAGAAAATAGAGAAATAATCCTGTTTAATGTCTTACCAGGGTGGTTGGGGGAAATGCGTATGTACGTACATAGACACACACACACATACACACACACACACACACGCACAAGAAAAATACGGTAACTGGAAGATAAATAGGTCATCAGAAGCTGAAAGGATCAAGAAAAGCTTCATGTAGAACATGATGTAAAGTGAAGGATCTTAATAATTGTAAGAGTCGGTGAGAAGGGAGTATACTTCAGGCATAAAAGATAGTCAGAACAAAGGCATGAAGATGGGAAAAGGAGTGATAAATATGAGGAACAATGAGAAAGCCACTTTGAATGGATCAAAAGATGACTACATAGAATAGAACTGGGAAGGTAGGGAAACTGAATCATTTTTGGTAGGCCAATGAATGGATGGAACTATTCTGGTGAGAGATTCATAATTATGGAGAAAAAGTTGCTAAATAGTTCATGTCCTATTAAGTCTATACTCACAAAGAAATCAAAGAAAGAAGAAAACAACTTATATGTGTGCTTATACTCACACACATATGCATATATATGTGTACATACATATGTCTACATATGTATGTGTGTGTTTATAGTAACTCTTTTTGAGATGGCATAAAATTGGAAACTAAAGAGATGCCCGCTGATTAAAGAATGGATGAGTAAATGAGATATCTTAATGAGATAGACTACTATTATATAGCAAGAAATAAGAAATAGATGAATACTATTATATAGCAAGAAACAAGGAAATAAAGAAACCTGAAAAGACTTTTAGAACATTTATAGAATGAAATGAGTAGAACCAAAGGGCAATTCATATTATAATAATATTATTTAAAATGAGTACTATTTTGAAGACTTTTATAAATTGACAGAGAATGAAATGAAAAGCATCAGAAGTAGAGTTTATAGAATAAAAGCAGTACTTTAATGACAAATAACTTTGAGATCTAAGCTAATCAATGTAATGATCATTGCAATCATTCCAAAGAACTGATGTTAAAAGATACTATCCACCTTGGCCTAAAGAAATAGGATGCATAATGAAAGCTATAAGTTTTTTGTATATAACCAAGGAGAAATTTACTTTGAATATGTATATGTTTTTATTTCTTTTTTTTTCTTTTAAAAACTTCTTTTTTTCCTTCCATTCTAGAGAGTGGGATAGAGGGAAAAAAAGATTTACTTTGATGAACAAAAAAAAAAAACAACACTTCAAAATAAAGAGGTTGGAGGAGGCTACAGGTGTAGAATGTTGCATGCACTTTTTGATGATAAGCATTACTTTTTTTTAAATGCTTTGTTGTTTTACTTTCTTAGCATAAATCTCTCAGGGAATGGTATTAATCTATATGAGTTTGTAATATAAAAACAAAACACATCAATAAAATTTTAAAGATAGAGGATAGATTGTGAAGTAGATTATATGACAAAGGAATTTATATTTGATCCTAGAGGTAATTGAAATCTGCTGCAGATTACTGAGTAATGGAGTGACATGGTAAGATCTGAACTTTGGGAATGTCACTTTGACAACTGAATGGGGGATCAATTGGAGTAGGAAAGAGACAGGTTACAAGGCTGTTGCAGTAGTCCAGGGAAGATGTGACAAGAATCTGAAATAAGATGCTAGTTGAATGAATGCAGAGACTAGGATAGATGAGGGAGATGCTGTGAAGGTAGAAATGGGTGATACAGAAGACAGAACCACTCAAACTTTAACTTCCTTCTCTTCTCTCTACCAGAAAAAATGATTTCCAGATTATGAAGTATAGAAGGAAAATGGTTAAGAGAATTGAAACCCAAGATCAGTGAGGAGATGGTAAGAAAGGATCCAGCAACAGATGGTCCAGATGACCTATATCTTAATTACCTGCAGATGTGACAACTGAGCTACTACAGATGGTCTTTGAAAAATCATAGAAAATAAAAGTGCTATAGGATTGGAAATGAGTAAAAATTGGCTTCATGATGGATAAGCATCTCAATAATTTTAAACTGAGAAAAGAATAGAGTTCCTCAAATTATAGAGTGGAAAGCTTGATTTTGATCTCTTGCAAAATTCTAGAACATACTACTAAAAGAAATAGTTTATGAGGATTTAGGATTTGATCAGGAAGAGCCTAGACCAGAATAATCTCATTTCCCTTTTTTTTAAACAAGTAAAAAAAGGGAATGGCATAATTTTTTTTCCATTTCAACCTGACATATGACAAAAATCTCTCGATTCCTATGAACAAGGTAGAGGAATGATGCTGTGGTTAGGGAGATTCAGAACTGGTTGAATGGTCATACTCAAAGAATAAACATTAATTGGGCCAGGTGAACTTCAAGGAGGAGGTCTCTATGGGAGTGCCTCAGGGATTTTTCCTGTCTAATGCTTTTAAAAAAATTAGCAATTAATTGAATGGAGATATAGATTGCAATTTTATCAAATTTGCTGAGTTGTGTGGTAAAATAGAGCAGGAACATATAAGTGGAAATTCTCCCTTGGTCTTTTACTAGCATGTATACCTTGGCAACTCTCAACTGCAACTTACTTTCTGTAAAATAGGGATAAAAAAGCAGACTATATCACAGAATTTCACAAAAACCAAACAAGATCTGAAGTTTCAAGCATTTTTCAAAACTTAAAATGCTGTATAAATACAAGCTAATATCATCATCATCATCATCAACCAATAACTTAAACCTGGGAGTGAGCTAGACATATTCAATGGCAGATTTAGGATGCAAAAATATTTTTAAAATGATGGAGCATTGGATCAAATCTAATAAAAATATAATTAAATAGCTTTATGGGTAAAGCATTCCACTTTTGTTTTAAAAAACCAAGAATAGGAGTGAAGGAAGTAGAACCAAGATTATGGAATTTGAGTTGTGTCTTGAAGGAAGCCAGGGTAGCTAAGAAGCTTAAGGTGAGGGAAAAAATAGTCAAGTCAGGAAATGATACCAATTCAACTAACATTTTTTGGGTGTCAATAACACACCAAACACTGAAATAAACCTTAAGAATACAAAAGTAAAATAAAAGAGTCTCTGCTCTCAAGGAAATTACATGTAGTGGTATGATCCTTTGAGTGATGAAGGAACTAAATTTGTAACCCTGGTACATCAGCTTAAACCTCACCTACTCTCCATCCTATCTTGGACAAATCACTCAACTTCAACAGGACATAGTTCTCCCATCTATAAAATGTAAAGCGTTGAATTAGATGACCAAGAAGCTCCTTTCATTTAGAGATCTATGATCTTAAGATTTTATCGGAGTAAAGTTCACTGAATAATTTTAAGGCAATAAAATCATGTGAAATAACAAAGTGTTTTGTAAATCTTCAAGTGCTATATCAAAGCTACCCATTATTATTAAATCACATTTATGTCATAAAAAGACTACTAGTGAGGAATTGGTACAGAGTGGCATGAAAATCAGTGGGAAAAGAGTCAATGGATATTTCTACCAACATCAACATTTTCAATAATATCCACAAAATTTTGTGATGAAGTAAGAGAGTCCTTTAGGCAAATTAAAGGCACCAAGATAGAATGGATTGGGAAAGTTCTAGGGGTGGAGCCAAGATGGTGAAGTGAAGCCAGAAAGCTGCTCGAGCTCTCCAGTTTTTTGTTTGTTTGTTTTTTTTTTTTTGAAAATCACATGAAAACAAGCTTCTGAACAGCATATGATGAAATAAAACCATTCTCCAGTTCAAGATAGTGTGGAAAAACTTGAAGAAAAGTCAGTCTCACTGGGGTGAAAAGGGTATTTAGCCCATTTTAGACTGAGAAAACTGGTGAGAGTGTCTTAATTACGGCAAATCAGCAACTGAGACCCTCAATTCTAGCTCAGTAGAGAAGCAGATCAGTGAAGCAGCCTCCAGTCCCAGCTCAGAAGAAAAAAGATTTGGGAAACCAGGCTGTTTCTTGAAAAGAGCAGGCAAACCTACTCCCTGCAAACACAAAGGGCCCCTGTGCTCAAAGCCAAGGGTCAGAGTTGTACAAGAAGTTTGGGACAGTGTTACCTTTATCCTAGGAGCAGAGCTTGACCACAAAAGCAAAAAAGAAGAAATTCCAAAAAATAAAATAAAATAAAATAAAACGAACAAGAAACAGAAAAGAACCTTGACCATAGAAAACTACTATGATGGTAGGCAAGGCAAGCATACAAATTCCTAGAGAACTATTATGCCAGTTATAAGAAGAAATACATAGCAAAACTATATTAGTTGGAAATATCAACCTTCCCTTCTCAGAGTCAGACAAATCTAAGCACAAAATAAATAAGAAACCAGGGAAGTTAATAGGATCCTAGAAAACCTAGATATGGTAGTCCTCTGGAGAAAATTCAGTAGAGACAGAAGAGAATACACCTTTTTCTCAGCAGTTCATAGCACCTACACAAAAATTGACCATGTATGAAGGCATAAAAACTTCACACTCAGATATAGAAAGGTAAAAATAGTAAATGCCTTCCTATTAGACCACAATGGAACAAAAATTATATTCAACAAAGGGGGGAAATATAGACTAAAAATTAATTGGAAATTGAGTAATTCCAAAGAATTTTTACAATCACAGAAAATCCATAATTTCATCCAAGGGAATAACAATAAGAAGACAACATACCAAAACCTATGGAACTCAGCTGTAAAGAGCTGAGACTCTAAGTTGATGCACTAAGGTCAGACAACTGAGCACTTAAGGCTAAATACTGACTGGACAATACTCTATTAGCACATGCTTGGAAAATGGCCCTTCCCACTATTCTGTGCTGGTTCAATCTTTTGGTGTATAAGGGGGTGGTGTAAGACAAGCCAGAGTCACTTTGGCTGTGGAGGTGGAAAAGGAAGGTCGTGGAGATCCTGTGCCCATTTCCTTCTCTTCTACCCCTAAAGAATAAAGACCAAGGACTTTTGCTTATCCCGAATCTGGCTGATTCTAAGGTATCCAGGGTGCTAACTTGATCTTTACATTTAGTGCCCAACATGTGGACCAAGGACTCTAATTTCACTGAAGATGTCCCCCATGACCAGGAAATAGGGTGAGTATTTTAATAGAAAAACAGGGAACTTACTTTGTAAGGGCAAACTAGTAACCTTTTATAGCTGAAATGGAGCAGATATTAGGAAAAGATTCTCCCCCAGCCCCAGCCTCCCCTCATCCCTATCCCCCACCCCAAGGGGGAGTTGATCAAGGGACAAGGCTTAATTATAACTTGGGTGAAGATTACTAGACTCCTGGGTACATTAGAATGCACGTCCCCTTGGTTCTTAAAGGAAGAAGACATAGGTCCAGATAATTGGAAACTAGTAGGAAATCAATCATGTGAACAATGATAAAGGTCCTGGTTCAATTTCCAAGGAAACATTCTATATATACAACATATACAATTGGCCTTAAAGAATCTGGCAAGTTATAGAAAAAAGAAAAGTTTTAAGAACATCCAGATAAGGAAGTGTGAGGAAAAAGAGGAAGACAAAGAACAGATTAATGACAATATCACCATAGGACATGAGGAGTTAAGTGATGATGAAGGGATGGTGATTCTTCCTCTCACAAGGCAGCTTCATCCCTAATTATGGAGCAGATTATTGACATGCCCCCATCAACTCCACCTTCTGGGATGGAGGGAGGAGGAGTAGTGGGAGGAACGGTGATACCACCAGTACCTCCCCCCTAGCAATCACCCCCTCTTATGACTAGATTGCAAAAGGCACTATTTAAAGCCACAGAAGAAGGGCAGGATTTAGCTGATTTGAAAATAGGAATGTATCCTGTGATTCAACAGTTTAACTCTTCAGGTCAAGAAAGTTGAAGATACACTCCTTTTGATATAGAAATCCTCAAAGACCTGAAAAAGGCTTGCATTCTTTAAGGGGCTACATCAGCTTGTGTTAAGATGTTATTACAGAATTTGGCTTAGGAAGTCTTAACCCCTAGTGACTTGAAATCTATAGCAATGACATGCTTAGAACCTGGACAAAACTTGTTGTGGCTTTCTGAGTATAGTGAGCTCTGTAGGATACAAGCCCAACAAAAAAGTCATCATAGAGTTAATGCTCTAATCACCTATGGCCAACTAACAGGTGTAGGTTCTTATGCAGAAATTTCAGTACAGATTAATTATCCCATAGCAGCATATGAGCAAATTGCTGCTGCTGCTATAAAAGCATGGGCTTTTCTCCCCAGTAAAAACGACAAGGGAGAGGCCTTTACAGAAATAACACAAGGCTCCAAATAAACCCTTTGCTGATTTTGTGGGATGTCTGCAGACTGCTGTAGTATGAACTAATGGTGAAAATGCAGTAACAGACATGATAAGGCAACTTGCTAAAGAAAAATGCTAATGACGTTTGTAGAAGAATTATACTAGACTACTCAAGGATGCTCCTTTAGAGGAGATCATAAGAAGCTCTGCCACAGTGGGCACAAATACCTTTTATAGCCAGGCTAAGATACGAACATAGGAAGACAGGGTCCCTTTTGGCAAGGGACTTCCAGAGAGACTTGTCAATGCTTTCAATGTGGTAAAGTAGGGCATCTGAAAGCTCAATGTTGGTATAGAGACAGAATGAGAAAACAGTGTGGGAGAACAAGACCGAAAACCCCATGTCCAAAATGTAACAAAGGCTTCCATTGGACATCAGAATGTAGACTGATTCAGGGAAACAGAATGAGGGACCCAGCCTCAGGGCCCAAGGCAAAAAATACTTGGGGCATGATAGCAGCTGATGCTATACCCAGAGAATGCCTAGAAGTCCAGTACCCAGACATGACCAATCAGCCAGGAAGCCATATGATGGGAGAAGGGGATTATACAATCAATCAGCCAGTAAGCAACCTGATGGGAGAAAGGGATTACAATTGGGGAGAATAGAGTTTTATGCAGCTAGGACAACTGAGATACCCCCTGGAGAGGTGAAATCTGTTCCTCTCCAGCCTATGGATCCCTTGCCTCCAGGTACAGTAGGCTTGACCATTTCACCTCCTGAGAGTACTTACAAAGCAGTGTCCATTTATACACTGATGTGGGAAACGGAAATGTGTAGATAATATCCCAGTCACTAATACAGGTAGACAATGTGTGACATCACCCAAGAGAAGTAGTAGCATCAGGTTTACTGATACAGACTTCTAATGAGCAATTTGGTGATAGTCACCCAGATTCTGACTCTAAGCAACAAAATCCAGGAATATACTGGACAGTAGCTATGACAGCTGACCGACCTATGCTCACTGTCTATATAAATGGCACACCATTAGAAGGATTGGTAGACACTGGTGTAGATTGTACAGTCATTAGAGGAGCTAACTGGCCCAGTCACTGACCAAAGACTAAGGCAGACATGTACATGTCTGGCATAGGAGGATCAATAGCAGCTGAAGTTAGTACTACCCCTTTGAGATGAACTTTTGAAGGCAAAACAGGAGATTTTACTCTTTTTATAGTTGAAAAAATCCCCATCAATCTATGGGGAAGAGACATTTTACAACAATTAGGATTACAAATGAGTACTTCGGTTTTTTAGGCAGGGCTGCAGCTGAAGGCCTGCCAACACTTTCACCTGTTCCTATCTAATGGAAAACTGACACACCAGTGTGGATAGAACAGTGGCCCTTAGGTAGCGATAAAATCAGGCCTTATTAGATATAGTACAGGAGCAACTTGACCAAGGACACTTACAACCTTCTCTAAGTCCTTGGAATTGCCCAGTATTTGTTGTAAGAAAGAAATTTGGAAAATGGAGGATGTTGACTGATTTAAGAAAGGTAAATGAACAGATGGAAACTATGGAAATTCTTCAGCCTGGACTTCCATCTTCTACTCAATTGCCTAGAGAATAGCCTTTTTGGGTTATAGACATTAAGGATTGTTTCTATTCTATCCCTCTGGATAAGGAGGATATGAAAAGATTTGCCTTTTCAGTGCCCAGCGTTAACTTAGCTGAGCCTTATAAAAGATATGAATGGACAGTTTTGCCACAGGGAATGAAAAACAGCCCTACTATGTGTCAAATGTATGTTGCTGCTGCTCTTACTCCAGTAAGAAAAGCATTTCCAAAAGTCATGTTATTACATTACATGGATGATATATTAGGATGTACACCTGAGGAACAAATGTTAGAAGCATGTCTACAAAAGACCATAGAAACACTAAGGGACTACAAATTGCATATAGCTCCAGAAAAAATTCAAAGACATGATCCTTTTCAATATTTAGGATATGAAGTATACCCTAAGGTACTTACAGTACAAAAACTTTCCTTAAGAACAGAGAAGCTAAACACCTTAAATGACTTTGAAATTGATAGGAGATATCCAATAGATGTATCCAGTGTTAGGCTTGACCACCTATCAATTGCAACCATTATATGGCATTTTAAGGGGAGACAGTGCTTTAAATTTACCATGCCAGCTTAAAAAAGAAGCTCAAGAGGTTTTGAGAGAAGTTGAACTGGCTTTATCCAATGTGGTTGAAAAAGTCACTCAAAAACCTGTGGAAATATAAGTTTTTGCTACACAAGAGGCACCCACAGCAGTCCTTCATCAAGGAGACAGTGTGATAGAGTGGGTGAACCTCCCAGCAGAACCAGAACAAAGCCTTACTCCTTACCCAGTGCTTGTGGCTAGAATTTTATTAAAGGCCATTAAGCAATCAGTACAATTATCTGGGATAAGACCTGATAAGATATATACCTTTTATACTAATGCACAAATTAATGCATGCTGTAAACCCATCTCAGAGTGACCAATCTTA
Organism: Sarcophilus harrisii; assembly: GCF_902635505.1. Taxonomy (NCBI): domain Eukaryota; kingdom Metazoa; phylum Chordata; class Mammalia; order Dasyuromorphia; family Dasyuridae; genus Sarcophilus; species Sarcophilus harrisii. The sequence continues at coordinate 144,949,667 of NC_045429.1, forward strand.
TTGGACACAACTCCAAATTTTACACATGGGTCTCCATTAAAGATAACCAGACTATTACATAATTGGTGATGAATTCTTGAAGAAAAGGTTTTTAAAGTTCCTTTTAAAGGACCAACTATTTTTACAGATGCATCAAAACATAACATTTGTGCTGTATACTCTCGTGACTTAACTATAAAGAGAATAGTCAGAATTCCTTTTCAATCTACTCAGCAGAATGAATTGTATGCAATCATTCTAGCTCGTATTATCCAGGAGATATAAATGTAATATCTGATTTGGCCTATTCAATAGGTGTGATACAAAGTATTGCCACAGCCCAAATAAAATTTGTAGCCTCTAATATATATATCAGCTCTTTAAGGAACTTCAAGAGCAAGTGAGAAAGCATCCAAGTAAGATTTATATCTTGCATGTCCACTCTCATAGTGGACTTCCAGGTCCTCTTTTTTATGGTAATTCAAAGGCGGATAGCCTTCTAATTATGTTGGCCAATACTCCTTTATTTCAAGAAACCCAAGAATCTCATTTTAAATATCATCAGGGTGCTCGAGCTTTACGTTTACAATTTGGAATAACAAGAGAGGAAGCTAAGAGCATAGTAAAAGCACTGTACAGCTTGCCTTCCTTTCCACACTCCTACACTGCCTCCAGGGAAGAACTCTTGTGGTTTGAGACCCGATGAAATTTGGCAAATGGATGTGACCCATTATAAATATTTTGGTCATCTGTCTTTTAGCCATGTTGTGGTAGACACCTTTTCAGAATTCACTTTTGTAATACCAGCAGCAAAAGAGATAGCCTGAGTGGTCACCAAATTCCTTATACAAGCATTTACAATTATGGGTGTGCCACAAGAAATAAAAACAGATAATGGACTGCATATACTTCTAAATATTTTGCACACTTTTATGTACAGTATAAGATTTTATACACCACTGGCATACCCTTTAGTCCTCAAGGACAGGCAATAGTAGAGAGGAGAAACAGAGACATTAAGACATTCCTCCAAAAACAAAAGAAAGGGGGAGCCACAGGTAACCCAAGAGAATTTCTAAATCTAGCTCTTTATATTATTAACTTATGGATTTTTGACAAAGATGCACTGGCTCCGGCAGACAGGTTTTATAACCCACCAGAAGGGCAGTGTCCAGTGTGAGCAGCTCCACTATCTTTAGATAATCTCCAGGTGATGTGGAGAGACCCAGAAAGTGGTGAATGGAAGGGACAAGATAGATTAACTGCTTGGGGGAGAGGGTTTGCTGTATCTACACAGGTGGAGAAGGAATCAGATGGATGCCAACGAGCCATATTCACCTTATCCATTGGAGAGAGACAGAGCAGACCCTTGAAATGAAGGAGAAGACCCAAGAAACATTGGGTGGTTCTATCACTGACTGTGCCCATCACTGAAAGAGCATGGTAGTCATGGCATTTGACTCATGGACATCAAAAATTGTTGGACTTCAAAACCCTAAGGAATCTTTGGATTCTCTTGAGACATGATAAGACTGTTGTAGGACTTGAAAACTCTCAAGAATCATTGGACTTTCGGAGAAATGATAAGACTGTTGCAGGATTTCAAAATCTGCAGGAATCATTGGATTCCTTAACACATAAAAAGACTGTTGCAGGACTTCAAAAACTTGCAGGGATCCTTAGATTCTCTGACATGTGAAGCAATGGACAATATATTGGTTTTGGACTATCTCCTGGCTGCTGAAGAAGGCAATGACTGTTGTTTACATATCCTCCTTCTAGGACTTCTGGAAATCTTTTACAACACCATGTTCATTTATATTGTTTGTTATATCACTACTTGCATGTACAATTCATGTTTGTTACACCACATTGAGCCTGCACCGGTTGTAGGGACAGTCATCTCTGCTAGCCTGTGCATTATGGCTATGTGCTTGTGTAATACCTCCCATGCTGATGGGTTTGTGCATACCTGTTTCTAATAATACCCTTCAGCCCAGAAACCCGCTAGCAATCCCCACTTCCCTTTGGTGCTTTTCATCTCCCTTCCTGAGATGTTGGGGGTGGGGCATGATCACCTCCTTTTTAGTGTTTTTACCTCCTTTTCTGAGAGGTTAGGGAGGGCATGATCACCTCCTTTTTGAAGTTCTCACCTCCCTGAGAAGTCAGAGATAGTGTGACCACCTGTGTTCTAAAACAAAAGAAAGCAGGAGATGTAAAGGGCTGAAACTCTGAGTTGATGCACTGCAGTCAGACAACTGAGCACTTAAGGCTAACTACCAGTTGGACAATACTCTATTAGCATATGCTTGGAAAATGGCCCTTTCCATTATTCTGTGCTGATTCAATCTTTTGGTGTATGCAGAGAATTGTGGGAAGGATTAGGGGGTAGCATAAGACAAGCCAGAGTCACCTTGGCTGTGGAGGTGGAAAAGGAAGGTCGTGGAGATCCTGTGTTCATTCCCTTCACTTCTACTCCTAAAGACTCAAAATAAAGACCAAGGACTTTTGCTTATCCTGACTTTGGCTGATACTAAGGTATCCAGGGTACTTACTCAGTCTTCACACTCAGCCAAAGCAGTACTTAGGGGAAATTTTATATCTCTAATTGGGTACATGGAAAAAATAGAGAAAGAAGAAATCAGTGAATTGGGCAGACAACTAGAAAAACTAGAAAAAGAATAAATTAAAAATCCCTAATTAAATATCAGACTAGAAATTCTGAAACTCAAAGGAGAGATTGATAAAATTGAAACTAAGAAAACTATTGAACTAATTAATAAAACTAAGAGTTGCTTTTATGAAAAAAAAACCCAACAAAATAGATAAACATTTGGTTAATTTGATTAGGAAAAAAAACAAATTACTAGCATAAAAAACAAAAAAGGGTCAACTTACCACCAATGAAAAATAAATTACAGCAATAATTAGGAGCTTTTCTGCCCAGCTATTACCAAATCTGACAATCTAACAAAAATGAATATTTACAAAATATAAATTGCCCTTATTAACAGAAGAGGAAATATATTACTTAAATAATCCCAATTTAGAAAAAAAAAAGAAATTGAATCAGCTATTAATGAACTCCCTAAGAAGAAATCTTGAGACAGATGGATTCACAAGTGAATTCTGCCATTCATTTAAAGAATAGTTAATTCCAATACTATATAAATTATTTGGAAAAATAGGTAAGGAGTCCTGGAAAATTCCTTCTATGACATAAATATGGTACTGACACCTAAACTAGGAAAGTTTCTCTGCAAAACAGAGAAAGTCACAGAAAAATCTTCCTAATGAATATTGATGCAAAAAATTCAATAAAATATTAATAAATTATAGCAATTTATCAGCAAGATAATATACTATGTGTCCACATGAGATTTATACCAGGAATGTAGAGCTGTTTCAATATCAGGAAAATTATTACCATCATCAACCTCATCAACAACAAAACCAACAGAAATCACGTGATAATCTCAATAGATATAGAAAAAGTTTTCAACAAAATACATCACCCATTCCAATTTTTTTATAAAAAAGAGCACAGGGATAAAGAGAGCTTTCCTTAAAATATTCAGCAGTATCTATATAGCACCAACAGCAAACATAATTTGTAATAAAGAGAAGCTGGATGCATTCTCTTTTTTTTTTTTCTTTCTTTCTTTCTTTCTTTCTTTCTTTCTTTCTTTCTTTCTTTCTTTCTTTCTTTCATAGCCTTTTATTTACAGGTTACATGCATGGGTAACTTTACAGCATTAGCAATTGCCAAACCTCTTGTTCCAATTTTTCACCTCTTACTCTCCACCCTCCCCAGATGGCAGGATGACCAGTAGATGTTAAATATATTAAAATATAAATTAAATACACAATAAGTATACATGACCAAAACGTTATTTTGCTGTACAAAAAGAATAAGACTCTGAAATATTGTACAATTAGCTTGTGAAGGAAATCAAAAATGCAGGTGGGCATAAATATAGGGATTGGGAATTCAATGTAATGGTTTTTTAGTCATCTCCCAGAGTTCTTTCTCTGGGCGTAGCTGGTTCAATTCATTACTGCTCCATTGGAAATGATTTGGTTGATCTTGTTGCTGAGGATGGCCAGGTCCATCAGAACTGGTCATCATATAGTATTGTTGTTGAAGTATATAATGATCTCCTGGTCCTGCTCATTTCACTCAGCATCAGTTCGTGTAAGTCTCTCCAGGCCTTTCTGAAATCATCCTGTTGGTCATTTCTTACAGAACAGTAATATTCCATAATATTCATATACCACAATTTATTCAGCCATTCTCCAACTGATGGACATCCATTCAGTTTCCAGTTTCTAGCCACTACAAAAAGGGCTGCCACAAACATTCGTGCACATACAGGTCCCTTTCCCTTCTTTATAATCTCTTTGGGATATAAGCCCAGTAGTAACACTGCTGGATCAAAGGGTATGCACAGCTTGATAACTTTTTGAGCATAGTTCCAAACTACTCTCCAAAATGGTTGGATTCGTTCACAACTGCTGGATGCATTCTCAGTAAGATTAGGGGTGAAACAAGGATGTCCTTTATCATCATTATTATTCAGCATTGTACTAGAAATGTTGACTTTAACAATAAGAAAAGAATAAGAAATGAAAGGAATTGGAATAGCCTATGGATAAAGAAAGAAAAACTATCACTCTTTGCAGATAATATGATGATGTACTTAGTGAATCCTAGAAAATCATCCAAAAACCCACTGGAAACAATTAACAGCTTTAGCAAAGTTGCAGGATATAAAATAAACCCTAAATTATCAGCATTTCAATATATTTCTGACAAAACCCATCAGCCAGAGATAGAAAGAGAAATTCCTTTTAAAATAACTATAGGCAAAATAAAATATTTGGATGTGTATCTGCCAAGACAAACCCAAGAACTAAATGAACACAATTGCAAAACACTTCCCATTCAAATAAAGTCAGATCTAAACAACTGGAAAAACATCAATTGTTCATGGCTAAGTTGAGCTAATATTATTTAAAAAATGACAATTCTGCTTAAATTATCTATTGATTATTCAGTGTCATATCAATCAAACTGCCAAAAATTATTTTATAGAACTAGAAAAAATAACAAAATTCAGCTGGAAGATCAATTGGTCAAGAATATCAAGGGAATTAATGAAAAAAAAAACTACAGAGGATGGTGGTTTAGCAATATTAAACCTAAAACTATATAATAAAGCAGCAGTTATCAAAACCATTTGGTACTGGCTTAGAAATAGGGTGGTGGGTCAATGGAATATATTAGCTGCATGACACACTAATCAAGGCCTACAATAATCTAATATTTGATAAACCCCCAAACTAATTTCTAGAAGAAGAATTCATTATTTGACAAAAATTGCTGAGAAAGATGGAAAATAATGTCATAAACTTTGCATAATCTCACACTCCATACCAAAATAAGGTCAAAATGGGTACATGATTTAGGAATAAAGGATGATACCATAAACAAATTAGGAGAGCAAGAGATAATTATTTTTCAGATCTTTGGAGAAGGTAGGAATTTATGACCAAAGACGAACTAGAGAATATTATGAAAGACAAAATGGATAAGTTTGATTCCATTAAATTAAAAAAGTGTTGTACAAACAAAACCAACAGAAACAATATTAAAAGGGAAATACGAAGCTGGGGGAAAAATCTTTACAGCCAGTGTTTCTAACAAAAGTCTCATTTTTAAAATATAGGAAGAACTGTGCCAAATTTATAATAAAATAGTCCTAAGGATATGAACAGATAATTTTCAGATGATGAAATTAAGCCATTTATAATCATATGAAAAAATGCTCTAAATCACTATAAGCTTATTGCTTATGCAAATTTAAACAACTCTGAGGTACCATCTCACACTTCTCAAACTGGCTAAGATGACAGGAAAAGATAAAAATAAATGTTGATGGGGATGTGGAAAAACTGGGACACTAATGCATTGTTGGTGGAGTTTTGAAATGATCCAACCATTCAGGAGAGCAATGTGAAACTATTCTTAAAGAGCTATAAAACTATACTGGGTTTGTATCCCAAGGAATTCATAAAGGTGGGAAAAGGACCCATCTGTGCAAAAATATTTGTAGCAGATCTTTTTTGTGGTAGCAAAGAATTGGAAAATGATTAGATGTCCATCAATTGAGGAATGGCTAGCTAAGCTAAATAAATAAAGTAAATAAGGTATATGAAAGTAATAGAATATTATTGCTCTAGAAAAATGATGAATAAGTTGATTTTAGAAAGGTCTGGAAAGATTTTTATGAATTGATGCTAAGCAAAACAAGCAGAACCAGGAATACATTATACACAATAATAGCAAGAAAATGCGATGATCAAACATGAAAGACTTGGTTCTTCTCAGTGGTTCAGTGACCCAAAGCAATCCCAATAGACTTTGGACAGAAAATGCTATCTGCATCCAGAAAGAGAACTATGAAGATTGAATGCATATCAACACATGCTATGTTCACTTCTTTTTTGTTGTTTTTTGTTTTCCTTTCCTATGTTTTTTCTCTTTTGTTCTGATTTTTTTTTCTCCCAACATGATTAATAAAGTAATATGTATTTAAATAAATTAATTTTTAAAAAGACAGAGTGGATTAAATGCCATTCTCAGAATCAGGAGGACTTAGGTTTGAACCATACTTCAGACAAATACTGGCTTTGTACACCTGGAGGAGTCACTGAGCCTGGCAGTGTCTCTAGGGAATTCTTCAAGCCTATAACTTGACAACTGAACCACAAAGGGAAATGGAGCTGCCTCTCTGAGAGTTCCTTTAAGACATAGATATAAATGCAGACCTATTGCAATGTTGCTAACTCAACTTCTTCATGCCATGACAGCCTGTTTTACCTTTCCTTCACCCAACTTCCGCCCCCAGTTGTGAAAACAGTAATCAAATAAATAGTACCATTCCTATAAAGTAAGATTGAATCAGTTGCTCTAGAGTTCTAGTCACTCTTCTTGAGACTTTCCAGACCAATACACTCCTTCCTGGTCTCAACTTCCCTATATGTGTTATCTTCCTATATTAAAACAAAAGTTCTTTGTGGGATATCAGAAAATAAAGATCATTTTCCTTTAGGGAATACCAAGCAAATACGTTAGGATCTATTCTTTTGTGAGATGGTTTTTGTATTTGTAGCCATAACACTTAGTGTGGTGCCTAACACATAATAAGCACTTTGTGACTACTATTTCATTCATTCCAAATAAGAGAGTGTTGGATTATCCCTAATGCTGAGTGTTAACCATTAATCATTTAGACCTCATTCTATTAAGAAATTCTTTTGTGGAACAATCACATAAAACACTGAAACTCCAGGTATTTGCTTGGCATCCACTGAAGGAAAATGGGCATTATTTTCTGATAGCAATATACCATTGTTTCTTCATCCAGAAGGGTTAAATGATCCTAATTTCATGTTGTTGTTGTGTATGCTTTGTCAACAGAAATAGAACATAATTGTCACTATTTCAAGCCCTTTCCTTAAACCTACAGGTCCAGAAACTGAAGGGGGTTTTCCTCCATTTTTCTGCAAGCTTTCCATTCATACACAGGCATGCATAATTATGTATATATGTATACACACATATACACACACATATAAGCACACATATATGTACATAATACATACAGATATATACTGTTATTTGCCCCTAGAGCACAGTCTAATAATATATTTAGCAGAATTGTAATCAGAAGACTGTCATCCTTATACTTCAGAGTCAGATAGAATATTAGTCTCTAAAAGCTGAGATCTCATCTATATATGTTATGGTTTCTATAAAGCTCTTCTGTGTTAAAAAATAAGACTAAACCAGGCTTCATACGCTGACCCTGCACTAAGTGGATTGATATAGAATTCTACTACTCTGTTCCTAAGTCAGAATTAAGAGATTCCCCTGGGATTCTATACTATTATATATAGAAAATGAAATCTTTAGACCTACTTTTGGGTAAGAAGAGACCTTAGAAATTATCTGGTCCATCTCTATCCATATGATAAATATAGTTTTCAATATTCCTAATAATTTCTAATAATTCTACACATTCTCTGTCCAAAGATCTCCAGTGACAGGAAAATAGGTGTTTCTGGACATTGCTTTCCCTATTTCTGATGATTAGTAATTTTTTTTCATAGAGTCAAAATCTGCCTTTCTGTCACTCACTTTACCATTTTTAGTTCTCTTCAACAAAGCCAAGTAGAACAAATTTCATGATTCTTCAATGACAATCTTTCAAATATTTAAAGACCAACATATCCTCATATGGTCCCAACCCCATTTCTTTCCATCAGTCCTTTGGTATGGCTTAATATCTACTCATCCTCTTGATCACACTGCTGTTGACATTCTCTTTGCCAGTGTCTCTTATCTTTCCAAAATCTTACAACATATTTCCTTTAATTTCTGGTACTTCATATTTTTAAGATATAGAAAAGATGGGATTAGTCATACTTTAATAAGAAATTAACATTTGTTCTTTACTTAGTAAACAATAGCACTCACAGTTTCTAAAATTCACTAAGATTATTGTGCTGATTTAGTTTTAACTGGATGCATAGGACGTTTTGCTTGAAATTTAAAGGTTTATAAATCTTAACCACAGCTATTTGTTTTTGCTGAGGGATTTCCTCACTTGGGAGGCAGTGAAGTAAGTAAAAAAATGAAAACCTGAGTACAAATCTAGGCTCAGATATTTACAAACCATGGGACCTTGGCAAGTCATTTTACTTCTGTCTATTTTAGTTTTCTCAACTATAAAAAAGAAATAATAATAGCACCTGCCCTCCAGGATTGTTGTGAATCTTAGCATTCTACTTGACATGTAATGTTATATAAATGTGAGTTATGATTATTATTATTATATAAGTTTTCTTTAGCTATTGAGTGAATTTTGTAAGGCCACACAGACCTAAGCTCAAATCCTGACTTAGGTTTTATTAGCTGCATGACCCTGCAGAGTTGTTTCATCCTATCAGACTCAGTGCACTCATCTGCCAAACAATGACAATAATAGCCTTACCTATCGGGGTTGTCTTGAGGTTCAAATGAGATCATATATGTAAAGAACTTTGGAAACCTTAAAATGCTATGTAAATGTTGCTACTGTTGTTGCTATTAGTTGTCTCCTGAAGGAAAATTCCTCTTGATGATAAATAATACTTAGAATGCAGAACTGTTTGCTAAACTCTTTGGAATGTTACTGATACTACAAAGTAGACCATATTCTGCATATTGTGGCAACGGGACTTCTCTTGATCTTCAGAATTTCAAGAAAGAAAGCTAAGAACAATGCTTAAGGAAAAGTAATTACTAACCTAAAATTGTATTAGGCATCATCAGCTATTTTTTATTTCAGTATCACAGGGAAAAAAACAAACAAACAAACTATGTAACCATTAACAGATGCAGTCAGTCAATGCTTTGGAATAAATTCATCTTGGATTGCCTTTAGATGCCACAAAAAAAAAAAAAAAAAAAAAAAAAAAAAAAAAAAAAAAAAAAAAAAAAAAAAAAAAAAAAGAAGTCTATTTGTCCTGCAGGACTTTCCAAAAGAGAGGGAAATGAAGAGAAGGATAGAGGATAGAACCATTTGGTCTGGTTCTTCCTGTTACACTGAGGAAAGGCCTGGCAACAATGCTGAAGTTTTGCAATGGGGAGGACATTCTGCCGTGTGAGGACAGAGGTTACTTATGTGTCCTTTGATGACCTACAGATAAGGAGGGATAGAGTCTTAGGAGGGGGAAGGGTGGGGTCTGTTATCCCGACATATGGAAAATACCCTGGGGAATAAAGTTGTTTTTTTTTTTTTTATGGTTCTTGCAAATGGGGGAAAAATGCAAAAAGGAATCCATTTTCATGCTGAAGTACAGAAAGCATTTTTTTTTTTTTTTTGATTCCTGTACAAATTGACTTCTTACATGGGGTTTTGTATTTGAGAATTTCAACTCAAGTATTCAAGTACTTTCTTTTGTTTTTAAAAGCAGGATTTTATTCTCCAATTCTAAATTGAAGAAGGACAAAGAAACAAATTCTCTTTTTCTCTCCCCTCCCTCCTCTCCTTCCTTGTCCTTCATTCTCATTCTCTCTCTCACTGTCTCTCTCTCTCTCTCTCTCTCTCTCTCTCTCTCTTTCTCTCTGTCTCTCTCTCTCTTTCTCTCTGTCTCTCTGTCTCTGTCTCTCTCTCTGTCTCTCTCTCTCTGTCTCTGTCTCTCTCTCTGTCTCTCTCTCTCTCTCTTTCTCTCTCTCTTTCTCTCTCTGTGTTTATCTCTGTCTGTCTCTCTGTCTCTCTCTTTCTGTTTCTCCCTGTCTCTATGTCTCTCTCTCCACTTCCCTCCCTTCCTTCCTACCTACCCCTATCTCACCTCTGTCTCTGTCTTTGACTCTCTCTATCTTTGCCTCTCTCTGTCTCTCTACCCTTCCTTCCTTCCTTCCCTCCCTCCTCCTACCCCCTCTGTCTCTTTCTGTTTCTGTGTCTCTCTGTATGTTTCTGTCTCTCTATCTGTGTGTCTATCTCTTTATCCCTCTGTCTCTCTCTCTGTCTGTCTGTCTTTCTCTTGCTATGATGTGTCTTTATGTCTGTCTCTTAATTATTCTGTCTCCTCTTTCTGTCTCTGTTTCTCAAAAAAATTTGTTAGGTTTAGATAAGTTATTTTCCTTTGATGGTAAATAAGGTTCTAGCAAAGGGACCAAGATTGGATTTTAGTTACAATAAGAAACATTTTGGCAGTTCACAGGGAATAGGGATTAGATCTAAATTTTCATTGTATAAGGATGTATACAATGTATACATTGTATAAGGATCTCCCAGATAAGAAAACTCCCTGTACCAATTTAGTTTATCATCTTCTCTGAAAGATAGATTTTCAAAGCCTCTTAGAGCATTTCACGATTAAATGATTTTGTCCAGTCACAGTCACTATGTCCAAAAGGCAGAACTTGAACTTGGGACTTCCTGCCTCCTCAAGTCAATTCTTTATCCTCTATGCACATAGCTTGTGTACAAATTCATCAAGATTATAATATCCATGTCTTAATAATCTTTTCCCCCACAATGTTTTCTAGCATGATGTTACATGTACAGGATTCACATAATAACTAATTGTTGAATGTGTGATATGGTGCAAAAATCCTTAAATTTAAATTAGTAACAATAGCTCCTCTACATTTTAAATTTCGAATATAAGTGACTCCAGAAGTTCTTAAGGAAAAGCACTCTCATATTACATGTATACCCATGAGGTAGTTCTACCATCTAAACAGTATGGCAGAGAGAGATTCGACTTTAGATTGAGTGGGTCTTAGTCCAAATCTTGGTCTTGCCAATTACTACTTGTATGGTCTTGGGGAAAACACTAAATCCTTCTGGTTTCAGTGTCCTCATCTTTCAAATGGGAGTTTGGGAGTAGATCACTTTATGGTCTTTTCTAACTGTCAAACTATGCCCATGAAGATCTGAGTTTCAAGGTTAAGGACCATAAACAGACATTCTTATGGCTATAGTTTTTGCTTCTGATTGTGAACCTCTATAATATATCTGGGTACTCTTTGGTAACAGTGTTTATTTCATTGAAAGACTAGTTCTGTGACCTTGGGCTTACTGTGTTGAAAGACTAGTTCTGTGACCTCATCACATCTTTAAGCCTCAGTCTCTTCATCTGGAAAACGGTAATTTTATTTGCATTACCTATTTCAAAGTTTTGTTTTGAGGATCAAAAGAGATAGAGACATAAAGCCCTTCCCAGAGTCCAAAGCTAGTCATGTAAGCCACTATGATTAGTTTTATTTTCAATAGTGCTTATGCATTTGGAATGAGATTCTAAAGCCAAAATATGAGCAATAGCTAAACTAATAATCTTAAATGACTTTTTAATACTTCCTGAGAGGCAAACAATGAGGAAAATATATTTCTTATTCAAGGAAACATTATTTCAAAGAGGGTAAATGCAACACATGAGAATAATTTCCATTAATTTCATTTCATAAATTTAAGGTTTATGAAAAAAAGGCTTTGTATAAAAACAATTTCTCTTTTAAATAGATTTATCCTTTGATGTTAATAGACTTAACTGCTCAAATTAATTGCACATTTTGCATAAACAACTTGAAATATAAAATACTAGCTGTGGTGGATGAAATTATTTTTTAATATTTTCTTGCACCCTTAAGCACTTTAAAATCTGCAAAGGAATACAGTTTTCTTTAGGAAATAATCATCCCACTGATGCTGAAAGCTTCATTTTTAAAAAAATGAAACAAAAGAGTTTGGCTTCAATTTTCAATGCAGGAAAAATGCATAACAGCTTTGTGGTATTTTCCATGACTGACAAAGTGTTTAGAATTTGGTTGGCTATCTTTATTAACAAAAAGTGGAAAACACAGCCTTTAACTCTATTACTGCAGAGGTGTGATTGTTAGGAATTAAATGCAGGTAAATACTTCAGCTAAGAGCTCTCAGCTGAATTGCAATCACAACTAAGAGCTATAATTTAACAAGACAATGTCACCTCTAACTTACTCTTTGTTAATTTCATACAAGGAAAATCAAATAAGATAACTAAAACAAGGCAATATGTAATTAAAATGTTCTATGGGTCAGTATTATTGCTGCCTATATTGGTTTAGTTCATTGTGACATGAAGTCACAGACCTCATTCCTCAAAATGATTCTGAGCATTGCCTAGGATTCAAGAAAATTTATCTCACATGAACCTCTCTCTAGCTACCTAAATAATTACTTGTAGCCTATGTCTGAAATGAAAACTAATAACAGAAATTTTATTCAGTTTATGTGAAAAAAAATTGGTGTCTCACTTAGCTGACAGCTCAAAATTTGTCACTATACTCTAACTTTTCTGTACCCAAGGAGCTGAGACTACAACTTAAACTTACTATTGCCAACCTGCTCATCTACATGGGTAGAGGGAGTTTTTGTACCCAAAGTTCACAACATTTCCTAAGTAAGGGGAAGGGTGGGAAGACAGGACAGGAAGGAGAGAAAAAAAAAAAATCCCCTGTGCCCTGCCTTGGTAGAACACACATGTGCTGTGTTCAGGTCTGGATGCCACATTTTAAGTTGGACACATTGGAGCGCACTAAGAGGATGACCAGGATTGCTGGGTGGATTTAGAATTAATTTTTATGAAGAATGGTTAATCTAATTGGGATTATATAGCCTAAGAAATGGCAGGTGGGGTGTATATTTTCAAACATTTGACGGTACACAAAGAGTTAAGTTGTTTAATGATAAGGTTGATAGATACCTGAGGAGAGACTGTTCCTGCCTCTTGGAATGTAAAGGAGATCTTTTGCTTGCTACTTTGTTTTAAAACTAATAATCCTGGCATGTTGTCTCAAGAATGGCAGCACCTAGCACAATGTCTTATACTCAATGTGTACTTAATAAATGTTTCTTGTTAAATAAGTGAGTGCATGAATGCATGAATCAAGTAATGGGAAAAGATGAGACAGGTAAAAGAAACTGGGGTTCCTGGGACCTACAAACAGAATTCCCTAGTCACTAACAGAATTAAGAGTCAGCTACATAAAGACTGCATTATACACTTTCACCTCCATCTCCTCATTCATGCACTTTCCCCCTATCTCCAAAAAGCTTGGACTAAACATGTTGTGTACAAGTGCTAGCATAGCCCTTTTCAAACTTTTTGGTCTTAGGATCCCTTTACCCTTTTAAAAACTATTGGAGATCCCCCAAATTTTTTTGTTCAATTACATAGTTTATGTATAAAAATAATCTGATAGGGATATAAAATGATTACTGCTTCATTTAAATTATAGCAATATTAAATCTATTACATGCTAACATATTATTAGAAAAAAATATCTAATATTTTTCAAAACAAAAAAAAAGTGAAAAAAGTGCCATAATTTTAAAGATCCTTTTGCAAATCTTTTTGATTTCTGGCTTAATAGAACACAGTTGGATTTTCATATGTGCTTCTGCATTCAATCTGTATAATAGGCTTTTTGGTGCAAATATGTGGAGGAAAATCCAACCTTTCATACACACATGTGTTGTGTGTGTGTTGTGTGAGAGAGAGAGGGAGAGGGAGAGGCAAAGGAAGAAAGAGAAAAGGGAGAGGGAGAAGGAGAGGGAGAGGGAGAGAGAGGGAGGGGAAGCAAATATGGGGGAAAAGATGACTTTAATAATGAAATAACATAGGGTCTCCTGAAAGGGTTTCAAATATCCCCAAAGGTTGAGACTTCACTATGCCACATTGACACTGAAAATTTCATTTTAAATGTATTCAACAAAAGAATGTTTTTCTATTCAGTGTAGTGATATCTAAAGCATTTCACTTTGAGTACCCCTATGCTGGTGAACTACATTAATAATAATAATATGTAAAGGACAAACAACAGCAAAGGATGACCAGCAGACTATCTAGAACTGGTGCTTGAATCATATTTGAAGAGAGTAGAACATCATGGAATTAGAGGACAGTAGGACCTTTAAAAGCCAAGTAAAGCTAGACTCAGTGAACATGCAGGAATGTTCTCTATCGCCTGCCTCTAGCATTCTTCCTAGGTTCTGAGTTGTGTCTGGTCCTGAGTTCTTAGTCCAAGTTTTATTGACAGACATTCTCACTTCAAATTGATTGATTCCCTGATTCTATTAATTGATCAGGTGGCATAGTGGATAGAGACCTGGGCCTGGAAATAAGGAGGGAAGACCAAGTTTAAATCTACTCTCTCATAGTTTTTAGAGTTTTATGACTCTGGACAAGTCATTTAACCTGTTTGCCTCAGTTTCTTCATCTGTAAAAGAGCATAATAATAACAATAATAGCTTCTTTAAACTGAACTCATCGAAGAGGTTTGACATTGTGGCTGGGGCTACTGAGATATATACAAGAAATATTAACTACTTAATTAATTTGTTTCTTCATTTGTTCAGTTACTTATTTATTCCAGAAAAAAATTAAACAGCATTCATAGATTCAAGGAGTAGAATTATGATTGACAGGTAAAAGTTAAAGACTGCAGATTTCTGCTCAATTGAGGGCAGAATTTCCAATTACTTAAAGTTTTTTCAAAGATGGAATAGTAAGCCTCTAGAGGCTATGGGTTCCTCAATAGCAAATATCTTCAACCATTCTTCAGCTATAATTTAAACCTCTGAGGATCCTTCCAACTCCATGATTCTAGGATTACATGATATCTTTAGCATTAAGTTTGTAGGACTAATACATTTAATGATCTTATTCTGACTACATTTTGATCAAGTTTAACTGTATGAATAAATTCAAGTATGATGAGCTTACACTGTGGAATGCCATTTCCCATAATCCAACTTTAAAATATCAAGGTCAAAGGTCTGGGATGAATAAATGTTTATTAAATCGAATTGGATACAAAGCAAAAAGCAGTCAGAGAAAGGAGGAAAAAAGCATTTGTGACCTCATAAAGCATACAAAAACATAAATAATAAAATTGTTACACATAACATTCTGAAGTATTCTTTAGTAATCTACCCACTGCTAAGTTGCCAAAATAAAAGAATCATTGGCAAAAAATGGGTATTGTCAGTCTATCTATAACATTTATTAAGTGCTTACTATATTCTAAGCACTGTGCTAAGAGTTGGGAATATAATTTAATGTAATAATGAGTCCATACTCTAATGAGGCTCAGAGCTTAATGGAAGATGCAATATACAAACAAAATATATAGAGAAGATCATATAGATATCTATATCTATCTATCTATAGATATATATTATTTACATATATTTTAAATATTTACATATATATATTTACATATATTTTAAATGCATATTTGTCTATATAAGTCTAGGTAAGTCCTTATTGCACATAAAATTCCAGTAATTAAGTATTGGAGACATGTGAAGTAGCATAATAAGTAGAGAACAGGTCTGGGAGGCAAAAAAGGGATTTATGGACTTCATCAGACTGCAAAGGTGTCCATGAACACAAAAAGAAATAATAATCCTGGATTAAGACTATAAACTCCAGAGGAACTCTATAGATCTGCCTTATGTGTATTCTCATTGAGAATATGTTGGTTCCAGGTCAAAGGAGAGATCTCAAGTAAAGCTAGAGGCATCATCCCCCTCCCCCCAACTCCATGATTAGAGTTGCTTACACTAATACTTCTCAAAAAATCAGTAAAAAAAAAAAAAAAAAAAAAAAAAAAAAAAAAAAAAAAAAAAAAAAAAAAAAAAAAAAAAAAGAATCCATTAATAGAAATTTACTATGGGAATTGGGAAGACTGAGGTTTGTCTTCAGAGGTTTTTTTTTACTGAAGTAAAAAAAAGCTTCTACCCTAAAGCGAACATGAAATAACTCCATGTTCAGAGAGAATTTATAGAAGCACTCAAAAAATAATTTAAAAATCAAACGAGAGACATAGAGGGAAAAAAATTTAAAAATAAAAATATAAGGCATTCAAGAAAAATGAGATTATGAAAAAAAGTTAACCAATTAGAAAAGGAGATATAGAGACTTAAAAAGGAAAATAACTCTTTGAAAATTAGATTTGGGTAAGGTGGAGTAAATGAAGCTATAAGAGATCAATAAATATCAAAACATACTATAAAGAATGAAAAAAAACCAGAAATATAAGAAATAATAAATAATAAGATAATAAAAGTATAAGAAAACAATAGATCTGGAGAATAGATCAAAAAGAGAAAATATAAGAATGTAAGATGTAAGTAAAAATATAAGAATAATTGGACTACCTGACCAAAAAAAGAGAATCTTAACACAGTAATGCAAGAAATAATCCAAGGAAATTATGCTGGAGTGAAAGAACAGGAGGGGAAAATAGAATTTGAAAATATTCACTGATCACTGTGTGAAAGAAATCCTTTGTGGAAACACATAGGAATATTATTGCCAAATTTTGAAACCACCAGATCAAAGATAAAATTTAGCAAGAAACAAGAAAAAATAATTAAAATATGTTGGAGTTAGAATTATAATTTTACAGGACTTATCAGCAGCCATAATAAAAGATGTCAGGTCCTAGAATCATATATACAGGCAATCAAAAGAACTAGGTCTGGGGCCAAAAATATTTCCAACAAAATTAACCATAATATTGAATGGGAAAAAAAAAAGGACATTCAATGAACTTGCATATTTTCAAGTCTTTCTTTCAAAAAATTCCCCCCAAATACCATAGAAAATTTAACAGATAAGAGCAAATATCAAAGATCAATTTCAAGGAATTTAACATAGACCAATTGTTTATGTTTTTCACATGGAAATGAAACCATTTAGTTAAGATGGACATCAGCAATTGGGTAACTCAAAAGAAAGATTGGGGCAGACTTGAGTATGATCTGATTCTAAAAAGCAAAACCACTTAGGAAAAGGTTAAAAAGGCATTGGGGGGGGGGAGAAGGACTCATTATTATAAAAAGCAACTTAGAACAGCAATGCATTAAATAGGCAATACTAGATATATACTAAGAAGGGTTTAGCACCCTCTAAAATCTACAAAGAAATAAGGGGAAATAACAAAGCAAAGGTTAGGGGAATAAGACAAGGGAGGGATCCATAGGTGAAGGGAGGTTAAGTAATAGCAAGGCAAATTTAAGGGGAAGAATTAAAGCAGAAGAGTTAGCAGGAGTAAGAAAGAAGAGATATACACAAATTCTACAAGGATCAGCAATAGAATTTATTAGGGAAAAAAGTACGACTAGCAATCACTGATCTTAGACAAAGTCAAAGTTAAAGATTCAATCAAGAGAGAAATATACATTACATTTCAGCCATACCTATATTGTCTTAGATGCATGTTTACATATGTAAATGAGTGTATATGTATATATATATATATATATATATGTCTGAGTATATGTAGATATATATTTTTATATATGCATGTTGTTCTAAGTATATATAGGTATATATATGTGGGAGGAGTCTATGAGCATATGTGAATGTATATGTGGATATTTGTGTATGTTTGTGTATATATACCTGTGTGTATGTATATATCTATATATGTATATATAATTATATTTATGCTTAACTATAGCCTGCTTGGGGAAGGTGGCAGAGATGAAAGGGAGAAAAAGAATATTTTTTTTAAAAGTGCTCAGCAGAGAACAAAAAAAAAATCTATAAGGAAGCAAAGAAAAGATGGACACATGACTATAATTCTACTACTATTTCTATTCTATTATTCTACTATTATAAATATCCTTTCTTGCACTGGCAATTTATTGTTATATATTTTTAATCCTTCCTGATACTCTGCTGGGCATATGACAATGTTCTGTTCTGTTTTGTTTTATTTTCCTTTTTTGCTTTCTTTTTTTTTTTTTATCATTTTTTACAATAAAAAATGGGGAAAAAGAATTTAGTATAGTCCCTGGAACTATATGCACAATATAAACATTAGTTTTTATTATTATTAATTATTATTATTGTTATTACATCAGTTACTTCCAGCTTCACAAATATAAAATTAAACTTAGCACTTTCCTATTCAAACCCACCCTTCCTTTAAGCTTCCTCATTTATATTAATAGAACTACCATGCTCCTACTCACTCAGCCTCTCAACCTCTTCCCTTTCCCTTGTGGGAAATTTTCCAAATCAATTTCCTTTGGCTTTTCCACTTTCACCATGTGAAATGTAGTCTCTATTATCTCTTGCCTAGACTATAATGTACCCTTTAAAAACCTGTTGAAAAAAAAAAACAAAACAAAACCTTTTCCTAATGCACATGTCTGATTTGTTGATTAAAAAAAAAAAATCCTTCAATGCTTACAAACAGACTCCATAATAAAAGTATAAATTACTTAGGCTGGCATTCAAGGCCCTTCATGCCTCCATATTTCATAATGTGGCTCCAGGACTTTCCAATCTTATTTCACATGACCTACTTCTCATGACCTCATTTGGAGTTTTCTTGGCAAGGATAGTGAGATATCCCATTCCACCTTTGCAGAGAAGAAAGTAGTCCAACACAAGAGCCCATGAAGGAGTGGTTAGACAGGTAGGAAAAGAACTAGAGGAGATTTATGAGGATATTATAATCAAAAGGGTGAAGGCTAAAAATAACATAAAATATGGCAATAAAAAGATCATTGATAGGTTAGGAAATAACAGTGACATGGAAGGAATAACTGTAGTATTAGTCTTTCATTTTTGCCATAAAGCCTACTAGTCAGAGTCATAAGACACTAATCAAATATATATTTTACTGATGTTAATCAGGAACATCCTTGCAGGAGAGAATCTCTAATATTTACATATGCAGCTAATAGGACAGAGTGGCTATATTTGGAGTCAGGACCATTTGAGTTCAAATGTAATCCCTGACGATTAGTAGCTTTGTTTCCCTGTACAAATTATTTAGCCTCATAAACTCAGTTTATTCATTTAAAAAATTACATAATAATAGCACTTACCTTACAAGTATTTCTTGATAATCAAATTAAATAACAAATGTAATGCAAAGCACTTTGCAAACCTTTTTTTTTCATAACTTTTAATTTACAAGTTATATGTATGGATAATTTTACAGCATTGACAATTGCTAAACCTTTTGTTCCAATTTTTCCCCTCCTTCCCCTCACACCCTCCCCTAGATGACAGGATGACTTTGCAAACCTTGAAGTACAACATAAATATTACTATTAATGGTAAGTAATATTGTATTTAAGCTATGGCTAAGAAATCTACATTCTATCTGCCTTTCTCTTCTGAAATAAACTCTCATCTGGCAGAAGTTATTAAAGGCCACCAGTATCCTTAAAGCCTCCCCTTTCCTACCAAGACTTCATTATCCCTAGCAATCCTTCCAGTGTCCCTTATGGGGGTATCAGTTGTCCCCTAATGAATCACCAAGAGTGGATAGAAGCCATTAGATCTGACAAGCCTCAGGAGTCTTGCTGTCATGTCCCAGATAAGCTCCCCAAGATGACAGTGGGCCTTCTATTGTTCAATTCAGATTGACAAATGGGCTGACTCAGCAGGGAGACATTGCCCACCCTGGTGAATTTTTACTCCAACTTCTCACTGGTGGCACTAGTGAATTCTCGTCATTATCTTCTAGAGCATAAGGAAAATGTGATTTTCCTTTTTTAAGTGTTTTTCATCAAGGGAAAAGCTTACCTATCACATAATTTCAAATGTTTATTTTTAAGCCTTTCCCTAACACTGAAAAGTCTCTTAATATAGGCTAGAACTTCAGTGACCTTTTTCAAACTCTTTTTGTTAATTTGTAATGTTTTTTCTTCTTTGAAATGCTTCCATCTTATCAAGGAAGTCAACATTCTTTTTTATAACATATAGATAGAGAGTGTCTCTTCCTGTCTTTTTACTTTCTCCTCCATGAAGGAGAATAACTATTACTTTGTGCATATCTAGCTATTATTTGTTGCTGGTAGAAATACAAACTGCTATATGGCCTCATTCTTCAAGAATAAATTTGTTTTCCCCCCCTCTCCTGTTCCTTTGAAGCCTTGTCTCAAGCTTCCAGTATAGGTCACTTCTCTGGCCTTCATTGGGCAAGTAAATGTATTGTTATTGAGTTTCTCACTTGGCTCATACCTTTTCTCTTCAAATAGAATGTAAACTTCTTGAGGGAAGTGACTGTATATTGGGCTTATTTAAATTTCCTCATTTCCTAGCCCAGTAATATATACTTGGTAGGTTCTCTTAGTACTTTCCTAGCACAAATAATATATACTTGTATGAATGAATTAATGAATGATTTAAATCTAGTTGTATCTAGAGGAAGAAAATTCATTATATTTCATAGTCCAGTCCAGGCTTAAAGTATATCCTATCATCTTAATTACATAGGATACTTTGTTGATGTTTCATATTAAATAAATTTAGTTCAATGCAAAATTAGATGTAAAGACTTTCTTTTGCCACATGATAATTTTCATTATTTGCACAAAAAGATACTTTTTTTTAGAGATGACAGATTCAATTGAGGCATTAAAATTATAATAATGCCAATTTATATAAGCATGTAGTTATCCTGTGATAATAAAACAGTAGATATATTATTTCATGTGATTATCAAAATAAAGCTGTGAGGTAGGGAGAATGATCAACCCTATAACTGAAAATAATAAACATGAAACAGTAAGTGCTGGCTCAATCTCATGTAACAATGTATCTGGGACTTGAACTCTGCTCTTGTAACGCCAATGTTCTTTTCTAACTATACTATGTTGCTTATGAAGCAACCAAGTCCATAGGCAAAAATCCTATTTTAGATGATCTAAAAGTGATTTTGATTTAAAAAAATCAAAATCTTAACACAAATAGTGAAGTTTAGGTTCAAAGCAGACTATGTTTCACACAAAGCATCTTTCAAACTATCTCCATAGGTCACACTGAACATACTATAGCCAGCAATTATCACATTTATGCTAGCAGTAAAGCTATTGAGAAGAGTATGAAAGGACTTAAAAAAAAAGAAGAAGAAGAAATAATGATCAAAATCAAATCCCTAAAGTGGGCTATCAATCTGAGCTTCAATAACCCTAAATAACAGCTGCTGAAGTTAATAGGGAGAAATCACACTATTTGTATATATTCATCCATATTTTTCCCAAGTATGAAATTTGTGTAAAGAAATACCTCTTGACCTTTAAAAGAATTGCCACAGTTTACTTATAACAGCTAGCAAGGCCAAAAGGTGGGGAAAAAACCCCATTGTGAAGCCAACTTTGTACATTGAAAGCTTGTTTCACCATCCTAGCCCTTTGTCAAGCAAGCTGTTCAAATAACATCTTGATTCACATGTCTGTGTATTTTGATTAAACTTCAAAGGTAGGAGAAAAGCCTATGCAAGTTTGAAATCTAACCTCCTTCACCTTTCCTTCTCTCTGTCTTCTATTTCCTGATCTTTGTAAGCCAGATCCTTTATTAGAAAAATTCTGTTACAGGACTGAAAACAGCATGGGGTCAGCATCCCATACAGGTTATTTAAAGCAACATCTCTGCAGTCTTTTGAACATTTCAAGAACAATTTGGTTGACCTCAGGGTATTCTTCTTCAAACATGTTCTATTAAATATACACACTTGTGCACATGCATGTTCTGGCACCCACTAGGGGGGTAGACTTTAAAGGTTAGGCTATCAAAAGCTAAAAATTTTTAAAAGGAAATCAAACTCAATACCCCTAAATTCTTAATAAATGAAAATTACAAGTGATAAGTTACACATACTCAAGATAATTTAGTTAATAGAAAGTTGAACATTTCTGTGGTCTGACAGGATTCAAGAGAACATTTCCCACAGTCAGAAAACATGATAACATAATCCTTGAATAACTATTTTAAGAGGACCAATATCCTAGTCAAAGCAGCCAAGTGAACTTTGTATACTTGGAGATTAAATCTCTTCAATTTCCTTTGAAAGACACTGAATTACATTCTTATCTACTTAGATGAATCCAAGGCTACAAAATAAATGAAGATCATCAGCAACATATGTCTCTAGAATTGCTATCATCAAAGCTATAGTGAGAAGCTCCTGGCATAGCTTGATTTCCTTTCTCATTAGTTCTTTGCACCTAAAATACTTGGCTGATTTACCTTGATCTTTTCTGGGCCAAATCTTAAAACAACTAGTAGCTACAATCAGATATACACATATAGCACAAATATGGTCATCAAAATCAACCGTTATATCAAAATCAACCGTTATGAGATTCCACATGCAAAAGAGATGTGTTTTTTTTTTTTTTTAAAGAATGGCTTGTGTTCACATAAATAGAATTTATAAAAAAGCAAATTTTCATACATAAACTCTCCATCAGCTTTCTGGATCTCTCCTAGACTTCAAAACAAACTCTACAGAAAACTCCAAAACAGCATCTCAGAACAAGAGTGTAAGAACTTGAATTATTTTCACCTAAAATGATTTAAAGCACATCGACACATTCAGCATAAACATTTTCCAAACCATGCTTGGGCTTTCCCAGATGATTCATATAAATTCATAATATAATTCACTACAAGAAGATGACTTACCAGACAAACCAATCATTCTCAGTAGCAATGAAGAGAAAACATCCACTTACCTAGGGAAAGAAAAAAATATATAAACATTAAGATGGTGCGATTTAGAAAGACTCTCATTCTTTCACAGGAGTGATTCAGAATTCTTATGGAATGTCAATTATGGAAATGAATATTAGGAAGTCCTGAAAAGAAAAAGAATCATAAAAGCTTTCTAGGTTTTACTCATGAAATTTCATTTTAAAAGGGTCAGGGGAAGACATGTACTCCATGCTGAGCTAAGGGAAAGCAAAAGAGAAAGAGTGTTTAAATTAAACTTGGAAAACAATTCAGAATTTCACTTTTGACATTCACTGTGTGACCATGAACAAGTTACATAATCCTTCTGAGCCTCAGTTTCCTCATCTGTAAAATGGAGACAGTAGCTAGCTATTTAAAAACATTACAGTAACTATTCCACAGATATCTAAAAGATTACACTACAAAAGTAGATATTATCAATAAACTATTAATATTTCATTAACTTGACCAATGCCAATTAGAGTTTTTGGATATGAATTCAGAAAATCTGCAGATCACATTCTCAGTTATTGAAGATACAAATATTGTATAAATGAAAGGTAACCATAGAATCAGAACCATAGGATTTCTGAGCTTATTGGGACATCAGGGGGCAACTAGGCCATGTCATAATCAAATAAGAGTCACTACCACAACACAATTAGCATAGCTATGCAGTCTTTGCTTGAAAATCTCTAGCTGAGAGGAATTCTCTCCTTCCTAAAAAGGCCAATTCTTCTTTGGGGCAATTCTCAGTTTGAAAATTGTTCCTTATTTATTGCCAAAATCTGCCCCTTTGCCTTCACATTGCTCCAACTATTACACTTTTGGACTAAACATAAGTTTCATCCCTTTTCAACATGACAGAATTTCAAATTCTTAAAGACAGCTCTCCAGCCCAATTTAAAATTACTTAACAGCATTACTTAGGAGATAACCTGGGCCTTTTATCAGAAAAAAGGCAGCAACAATAATATGTTAGCTCTAATTTTTTGCTAGTGTTAACTAAGCCTCATATCTATAAGAAATCTTAGAAATCAAATCATTTAATGTAAACTCCAATTTATGGATGGGGAAACAGAGCTAGAGGGAAAATGCCTTGCTTAGAGTCATAGATAGTAAGCAACAGAATTGAATTTTGAATTCATACCCTCTGATTTCAAAACCAGGTTTTTCCCCAAATATGCTATACTTTCTGATCTGCTTATCAACATGGGAATGTGCCTAATTCTTTTTGTAGCTCTAGTTCAACCAAACTAACAAATAAATGTCATGGTATGCAAATTGGATCCCACTGGCAGTATGTGATGAATTTTCTAATTTAAGTTGCTGCCCAAGTAGTAAGAAAAAATATCCACATTTGGCTCAAACATTTCAAGTATATGCCATAGACACAGTAGAAAATTACTATAACTATCAGACTAACAACAAAATTCTTAAATTCACTGTAGTTTTTCAAATTTAAATTAAAAAAAATATTCTGTTTTATACTTAGAAGGGTAAGAAATAATTTTTTTTTTAAATGTGAGATATTCATTTAAAAAACTTGATACTGGCAACATCACAAAGAGACAGAAATAAAAGGAAATCATAATATTTTAAGGAAGACATTTGTTGGCAGAACTTGGAACACATTGTATTCATCTTCTCAATGAGATTTCTTTACCAGTGCAACAATTCAAGGATAAAGAAAGTGAAAGGCCCTTTTTCAAATCCTGACTTTGCTATATGTTTGACCTTAGGCAAGCCACTTAAACTTTGTGACTTTCAGCTGTTCCTATAAAAAGTGGAGGAGGAGTTGGATTAGATAGTCTCCAAAATTCCTTTAGCCCTAAAAAAGTGTATATGTATTCATATAACTTAAATCATATGATCAGTTGGAACTAGACTAATAGCTTCATTGGTAGAGGGAACTCTCAAGGAAAATTTTTATCAATGTAAATTGACATCCTGTCCATAGCTTATAGTCTTAGGAAAATGGCCTGAAATACTCAGATTTGCACCCCAAATTTACTGGAACCAAAATCAACTATTTTTATACCATCAACTGTCTCTAATTTGATTAATATGGAACATGTTTGCACCAGGGGCCAGGATACATATCATAACATGGTATCAAATCACATTTCATGGCTTCAATTCATCAGGAAATATCGACACCAATGATTTCAATACAAATCAGTATATAGCACAAACAGAGTGCAAGAACAATACAGAGGAAGACAACTGGCTGGAAAGATCAAGGAAGGCTTCATGGAAGAGATAGCATTTGAACTGGGTCAAGAACTATAACCAGGATATTATGGGTGAAATCAAAGAGCACAACAAGTAGAAGAGATGGCATGAGTAAAAGCAAGAAAGGCTGGAATAATAAAGGTATACTAAGAGGGGAAAAGTCCAGTTTTGTTACATAACAGGTTATGAGATGCCACAATGGATAGGGTACCCACCCTGAAGTTAGGAGGACCCAAACTCAAATCTGCCTTTAGATACTTAACACTTAAGAGCTGTGAGACCCTAGGCAAGTCACTTAATCCCAAATGACTCACCAGAAGGAGAAAGACAGAGAGACCAAGACACACACACACACACACACACACACACACACACATACACACACAGAGAGAGAGAGAGAGAGAGAGAGAGAGAGAGAGAGAGAGAGAGAGAGAGAGAGAGAGAGAGAGAAAGAGAGAGAAAGAGACAAAGAGAGAGAGAGAGAGACAGAAAGAGAGAGAGAGAGACAAAGACAGAGACAGACAGAGAGGGAGAGGGAAGGGGGAGAGAGAGAGGGAGAAAAAGAGAAAGCTATCTCAAGGCATCCTTCTGTATCTTCAACATGTACCTCAAGCTTCAACTTATCCATGAAACTTGTCCATATTTTGCCCAACTGCCCAAATGACCTTCTCACTAAGTATCTTGCTTTTAATAGTCTCTTATTTGTTTCTATTTTCTGTCTTTAGATTTGCTTTGCAAAAGGATCTCTTCTGATAGGCTATAAACTCTTTGAGATTAGAGATTGTTTAATTATCTGTATTTAGATGTCCAGACCTTGTCAAAGTGTCTAATACATAAAGAACTTAATAAGTGCTAATTGACTGATTGATTATATATAAATGTATTATTGTACTGTTCTATAACTTTTTTTTTCTTTTTGGAAGGAAGGAAAGAATGGAGGGAGGGAGGAAACAAACATTTATTAAGAACCTACTATGTGCCAGGCACTGTGCTGAATGCTTTAGAATTGTCTCAATTGACCCTGGATGGTAGATACTATTATTATTCCCAATTTACAATTAAGGGAACTGGCAGATAAAGGTTGAGTGAGTTGTTCAGGGTTACACATCTAATAAATATCAGAAGCTATATTTTAACTTAAATTTTCCAGATTCTGGACTCTACTTTCTTTCTACTCCATCACCTTGGTGTATCTAGGAATGTAAATCTTATATCCCTCAAAATAATCTAAGCTCTTGGAGAGTGGTGATTTTATATTTCTTCTGTATTTACTATCAACCAACAAATAATACATGCTCAGTAAACATTTGCTCAATTAAATTTATTGGTGAAGACAAGTTAACATGAGCCTAATAGAATAAAATCTGAAATTATCAAGTTAATTTAATTTACAAGCAAAGAACACTGGTTCATAGGAAACCTTGAATTGTCTAATATTCTTCAGTAGCAATAGTTTTAATTTTTTATAAATTCATTTAAATTAATTTATTTAATAAGTGTGTTTCCTATGTGTATGAATTATATTAGATGGTAATAGAAATACAAGGACAAGAAAAAAATGTCCCTAACTTCCAAGTGCCTACATTTTTCAGTGAAAACAATGTATAGGGCATAACTTGAACCAATTTGCCTATGTTGTGATGATACCTTAATGATGTTGTGGCTTGGGTATTTTGTGTGCATAGTTTTCCTATGTATTTAGTTTTTGGCCTTGTCTATACTGTAAACTCCTTGAGAAAAGAGAGAATCTCTTTCTGTCTTCTGCCCCCGTTTTTACTCCTACCTCTCAATGGATGGTACAAAGCTTGGTATTGTAGGTGTTCAATATATTGATGAACTAAGATGCCTCTCCAACTTTAATGAATTGGAGTTTGCAACAAGAAATGCAATTTCAAATATTCAGAGATATGGAGAAAAGTCTGAATAGACAGTTCTTCATATAAAATCAATCTTTTATCTTAAAATAAAAATCCTTCTAGGGTGAGCACAAAGTATAGCCTACTTCTTTTCTGCTACTTAAAATAAACAGTTAAATCAAATCTAAGAAGGTCAAAACTAAGGAAAGTGAAATCAAAATAATTTTATTTGTCTAGAACAGGAATTATATCAATATAGGGAACATGTGTTGAAAAAACTTCTACTAATGAAAACAAACAATTATTCTGTGGTTTAAAGTCTGCAAAAGTTCAGAGGTATCACTAAAACCTAGATTTTCTTGATTCAGAGGTAAGTTCTACGTTTGCTATGTCATGCTACTTTTGTCCTGTAGTTTATATTTGATAAAGACATTTCCCCAGTTATTTCCTAACTCAGGCGAGGAAACAATTAAAGCACAAATCTAAGGAATATTTTTAAGTCCCTGAAACTTGAACAGCTCTATGCCTGACAATGAATGAAGCAAGAAATCTAGTCCCAATTTCTACCTGTAAAATATGAATCATATTTGTTGTTCTGGGTTTCATATTCCAAAACATGATAAATAAAAAAGAGCAACCTATTTTTTAAGTCATTTAGTTTAAAATAATAGCCTGTTCCTCTATTAGACAAATCTCTTTCCCTATTTCATTACAAAAAGAAGAAACAGAAATGAATTCTGCTGTCTTCTCAATCTTCAGCCTAATTGTCATTTCTGCTAGCAAGGCTCTTAACATGGCCAGGATACCAATCTGGCCCATCCTCAGTCAGCTTTTTTTCCACAGGGAGTCCTCAGTCATTAAGCCAAGAGATCAATAGCAGCACATTGTAGGAGATGTCTTATGCTTGCATTCACTGTTCTGAGGGATGCAGCTGCTTTTGTTGTCCACCTTTTATCCCAGAGCATGAAAAAGACATAGATAGGCTTGACAAAGCATTTGGTCACATGATATTTCTGGTATCTACTACTCTTCTGAGACCAAGTTAATTAAAAAAAAAAACATATTATAACACCTTATTTGTATTTCAAAAGCAGTGTGGCTAGGAATGCTAGAATTAGAAGAGAAATGAGTTTGAATCCTGAGTCTGAGACTAAATAACTAAGTGATCATGAGCAAATGATTTAATCTCTCAACCTTAATTACTTCATTTATAAAATAGGAATAATAATATTTATAGTATAATAATATCTGTAGTGTAAGGTCTGCCTCATACTCCAGGTTTTGTTATGCCTAAAGTGACGATAATAATATGATAATCGTCACAAGGTTTCACAAATGTATGAAAGCAAAGTACTTTGTAAATTTTGTAGCACTATATATAAATGTCAGAGGCAGTGTGGCATAATGAATAAAAAACTGGCCCTAAAATCCAAAAGATTTGGGTTCTGGTATGCATTGAATATGTGATCATCAGCAAGC
This sequence comes from Sarcophilus harrisii, assembly GCF_902635505.1. Classification (NCBI taxonomy): domain Eukaryota; kingdom Metazoa; phylum Chordata; class Mammalia; order Dasyuromorphia; family Dasyuridae; genus Sarcophilus; species Sarcophilus harrisii. The sequence goes on from NC_045429.1 coordinate 144,978,301, forward strand.
CATATAATGTTTCATTGTCCAAGGCATCTCTTTAAGACTTTAAATTGTTTTTTTTTTCAGGGATGCAGTCAAGATGGAAAAATAGAGAAGGCACTCAGTTGAACTCTCCCAACCTTCATCTTCAAATTTTAAAATAATGCCTCAAAAATCAGTGGGAGGCATTATTCCAGTCCAAGGCAATATAGGAAGTTGGTAAAAAGAGATTTGTGACATAGGGAAGAGGCTGATCCAGAAGGCCTTTAGATAAAACACTAGTGGTATGGCTAGATGGTGTGAAAGAAGCAGCAATAGTGGAGAATTCTCAAGTCAGAAATGATGAGGGGATCCAATCAGAAAAAGACTCCTGAACTAGCACTTAAACACAAAATTGTTTGACTGTTTGGCAATTCCATTGCCTGTACCCAATTCTGGGTCATATTTCAAAGGTAGAGAAGAGTGCTTTTGATCAAGAGGTAATGGGAATCCTAAGAGGTACCTAAGGCAAATTGATTGCCTATACCCATTTCTGGGTCATAGTTCAAAGACAAAAAAGTTCTTTTGGTCAAGAGGGAGTGGAAGTTCTGAGGATTATCACTTCTAGTTCCATGGGGACAGGAATCTATGAGATGTATTAATGCAATCCTAAAAGATCATGGTCCTTCCTGGATAAGGACCAGAGTACAGACCAGGAGAACAATGACCACACCTCTCTCCAGATCACACCACCATGGGAACACCAAAAATTCATAACACAACACAACACAACCTAACAAGAATTATCTCTGAAACAGCAGTATGAAAAAGCTTGAAGCTCAAAACAGGACTCCATTCTCCATGCTAAGAATAGAGCCCAAAGTTCCAAATAAAGAAATGGGGAAGAAGGGGGATAATGAACAAACAATAATAAAATAATCTGAACATAAAAACTATTACATGACAGGGAAGATCAAGACAAATTCAGAAAATGATAATATAGTCAAAACAGATAGAATACTCAGAGAACAGAGGTGAACTGTATACATGCCAACAAGATGCCTCAAAGAGCTAAAAGTGATTTTCAATATCAAATAAAAGTGGTAGAGGAAAAATTATGTAAAGAAATAGAATCAATAGAAGCTAATTTTGAAAAGACAATTAACAATTCTATAAGAGGCAAAAAATTGAAGAAAATAACGCTTTAAAAATAGAACCGGCCCAATCACAAATGAATCATAAAATTCACCAATTAAAATAAAATTCATTAAAAAGGGAATTGGTCAAATGGAAAAAGAAGTACAAAAAGCTAACTGAAGAAAATAATTCCCTAAAAATTAGAATTGGGCAAGTGGAAGCCAATAACTCCATGAGACATTGAGAACAATTAAAGAAGACAAAAAGAATGAACAAGAGGAAGAAAATGTGAAACATTCCATTGGAAAAAAAGAATTTACCTGGAAAATAGACCAAGAAGAGATAATTTAGTAATTAGTAGACTATCTGAAAGCTACAATCAAAGAAAGAACTTAGACATTCTATATCAAGAAATTGTCAAGGAAAATTACCCTGATATCCTCAAACCAGAATCTAAAATAGAAATTGAAAGAATCTACAAAGCATCACCTGAAAGAGATACCAAAAAAGAAAACTTGCAGGAATATTATAGCCAAATTCCTGCTTTAAGCAGTAACAAAGAAAACATTCAAATATTGTAAAGCTACAATATTGATGCTGCAAGATTTATCAACTATCATTTTAAAGAAGAAAAGATCTTGGATTATGATATTCCAGAAGGCAAGAGAGCTGGAACTACAATCAAGAATAATCTACCTAACAAAGTTGAATATAAAAATTAATTTTTTGGTGAGGTAAATGAGATTAAATGACCTGCCCAGGGTCACATAGTTAGGAATTGTTAAGTGTCTGAGGGCAGATTTGAACTCAGTTCCTTGGGACTTCTGGGCTGGTGCTTTATCCACTTTGCCATCTAGTTGCCTCTGTGTGTAATTCTTTAAGGGAAAAATGTCTTTTAATGAGTAGAGAGTTTTAAAACATTCTTGATAAAAAGACTAGAGATGAATAGAAAATTTGACTTTAAAATTCAAATCTCAAGAGAAACATGAAAAGGTAAACGTAAAAAAAAAATCAATAAGGTTAAACTGTTTACCTTTATATAAGGAAACAAGAATATATCTCTAAGAATTTTACCATTATTAAGGTAGTTAGAAGGAAAAGGTGTGGGAATGGGTTGATTATGTTAGGATGATGTTAAAAAAAAAAGGATAGGTGACAAAGAGAGATGCTCTTAGAGAAGGAAGAAGGGAGGAGGGAGAGAAAGAATGGGCAAAAGGCATACAAGGAAAAGTTTTTCAATGAATAAGAAATTGGTAGGGTGTGTGTGTGTAGGGAGAGATGGTTGAATATCTAAATTGGTTCAAAAAGGGAACTCACTCACTCACACACTCTCTCTCTCTCTCTCTCTCTCTCTCTCTCTCTCTCTCACACACACACACACACACACACACACACACACTCAATTAGCAATAGGAATCTTTCTTACCTGATTATGAACTAAGAAGAGAAAGGGATAAGATGAAGGAGGGGTGATAAAAAGGAGAGTAGATAAAAGAAGGCATTGTTCAGAAGCAACACATATTTGAGAGGAACTTCAGGATAAAAGAGAGAGAAAGATAAATAGAGGAAAACAAGATGGAGGAAAAGGAACAATTAGGAATCATAATTGTGAATGTGAATAGGAAGAACTCATCCATAAAAGAGAAGACAGCAGAAAATTAGAAACCAGAATCCAATGATATATTGCTTACGAGAAACATACTTTAAACAGAAAGTCACACAGAGAGATAAAAATTAGGAGCTGGAGCAAAATCCATTATGCTTTAGTTAAGTTTAAATAAAAACAGTATTAGTAATCATGATCTCAGACAATACAAAAGCAAAACTTGATTTAATTAAAAGTGATAAGCAGGGAAACTACATATAGCTAAAAGGAATAATGGACAATGGAAAAATATCAATGCTTAACATATATGCACCAAATAACATGGCATCCAAATTCCTAAATTGTTATATGAGTTATATGAGTTACTGGGGGAATAGTAATATTATGCTAGTGAGGGATCTTATTTTTCTCCTTTCAGAACTAGATAAATCTAACCATAAAATAAAAAGAAAGAAGTGAAGAAGATGAATAGAATCTTATAAAAGTTAGATATGCTAGATCTCTGTAAGCAAGTGAAAGGTAATAGAAAGGAGTATACCTATTTCTTAGCTGTATATGGCACTTTCACAAAAATTGACCATGCATTAAAGTATAAAAATTTTACAAGTGGAGAAAATGAGAAATATTAAATGTACCCTTTTTAGTTCATAATGCAATAATATTACATTTAACAAAGGGTTAAGGAAACATAGATTAAAAGTTAGTTGGAAATTAAACATTCTAAAGGGTCAAGAATAGATCATAGAAATAATCAATAATTTCATTAAATGTTGGTGTTTCTTTTCCCAAAACACAGTCAGGTGATAAAAGTTTAGATCTTTTATTGTGTCCTTCAATATAGCCCGGTTAGCTCAGAGGCCTATCTCTCCGCTTGGTTCTAAGAGCTCTTGCAGCTTTGTCCTTGGCTTCTGCCTCTGATTTCTTCAGCCTCCAGCCAGCACCAAGTTGGAAGATGCAATGAATCTCTTGCCTCGAAGATAGGGCTTGTAGGCTTCCTCCCAGAGTGCTCCTCTCTGACCCCAGTCAATGTTCACAAGAAAAACCCCCAAGAAACTCCCTCAAGTAACTAACTCCAAGCTCTAAGAGCTTCCTGTTACATATGATCTCCCAGAAAGGCCTGGAGAGACACGATCTGATGCTGAGTGAAACAAGCAGGGCCAGGAGATCATTATATACTTCAACAACAATACTATATGATGACCAATTCTGATGGACCTGGACATCTTCAGTAATGAGAACCAAATCAGTTCCAATGGAGCAGTAATGAACTGAGGTAAATGAGTAAACTCTGCCTTCTGGAGGGAGAGGGATTTTGGATTATCTTCCAGAGTGCTCTCTGGCCCTAAGGGAGGTGTGAATTCGGTGTTTCTTTCTAAACCCTGAACTCTCCCAAACGTGTGAACTCCATTGAGTACTTAGATACTTATGAGCTCTCTAAAGGCATGAACACAAGCATTGTTTCCATCAATATTAGCAACTTATCACCTTGTAAGGATTTGCTCTAACGTAAACCAATAAGCACTGTATCAGTTCTATTGAGGTAACACTAGGGTTCTGATATCACCCTTGAGTTTTTACCTTGTTTCAAGTTGAGTTGACAATAGGATTCCAACAATTAAAGAATAATAACAATGAGACATTTCAAAAGTTGTGGGATGCAGCCAAAGTAGTACTTAAGAGAAAATTTATATTACTAAATGTATACGCCAATAAAAAAGAGAGAAAGAGCAGATCAATGAATTGGTCATTCAACGAAATAAACTAGTAAACGAACAAATTAAAAGTCTCCAAATAAACACTAAAATTGAAATTCTGAAAATCAAAGGATAGATTAATAAAGCTGCAAGTAAAAATGAATATAAATAAAACTAGGAGCTGGTACTGTGGGGAAAAACAACAACAGATAAACTATTGATTAATCTAACTTAAAAAAAGAAGCAAAAGCAAATTACCAAATTCAAAAAGGCTGATCTACCACCAATGAAGATGAAATTAAAGTGATTATTAGGAGTTATTTTGCCTAATCATATGCCAGTACAACTGACAATATAACTGAAATGAATAAATATTTACAAGCTTATAAAATGTCCAGATTTACAAAAGAGGAAACAGAATAAAAATCCTATCTTAGAAAAAGAAATTTAACAAGCTATTAGTTATTTCCCTAAGAAAAAATCCCCAGTAACAAAAGGATTCACAAATTAATTCTATTAAACATTTGAGGAAAAATTAATTTTAATACATATAACCTATTTGAAAAAAACAGAGAAAGGAGCCCTACCAAATTCCTTTTATGATGAAAATTTGTTTTAATATCTATACCAGAAAGAGCAAAAACAGAGAAAGAAAATTATAGCCAATTTCCTTAATGAATATTAATATGAAAATTTAAAATAAAATACCAATGAGGAGAATACAGCAATATATCACAAAGATTGTATACTATGATCAAATGGGATTTCTATCAGGAATGCAGGTATGGTTTATTATTAAATAAATTATCAGCCAAATTAACTCTATCAATACCAAAAATAATGAAAATCATGTGATTATGTCAACAGATGCAGAAAACCATTTGACAAAATACAAATCCCATTTCAATTAAAACCTTAAAATGAATAGGAATCATTGGAACTTTTCTTAAAATGAAACTATTACCTAACTCAACCCAAGAGCAAGCATTATCTGTTACACAGATAAACTTAAGCCTTCTTAATAAGATCAGGATTGAAGCAAGAATGTACATCATCACTACTTTTATTCAATATTCTGCTAGAAATGCTAACTAAAGAAATGACAAGAAAAAGAAATTGAGGGGATAAAAATAAACAATTAGTAAAAAAAGCTATTACTCTGCAGATGATTTGATGGTAGACTTAGAGAACCTTACACCTAAAGAACTAGGTGAAATAATCAACAACTTTGTCAGAGTACCTGGACATAAAATAAACCCACATAAATTATCAGCATTTCTATATCTTACCAATAAAACATAGCAGTAAACAATGGGAAGAGAAATTCAATTTGATGACAGAAAATATAAAATATTTGGGAATCTATCTGCCAAGACAAGTCCAGGAATTATCATCACACAACTACAAAACACTTTCACACAAATAAAGACATATCTAAACAATAGGAGAAATATTATTTGTTCAGTGGTAAGCTGATGTAATAAAAATGAGAATCCTATGTAAGTAAATTTATTTATTCAGTGCCATACTGATTTAACTATCAAAGAATTATTTCACAGAGGGAAAAAATAGTAAAATTCATCTGAAAGAACAAAAAATATAGAATATCAAAGGAATTAATAAAAAATGTGAAGGAAAGTAGAATAGCAATTTCTTATTTCAAATTATATTACAAATAGATAATTATCAAAACAATCTGGTACTGACTAGTAGAGTGGTGAATCAGTGAAACAGATTAGGTACACAATACACAGTAGTAAATGATGACACTTATTGTTGATGTTTTTCTCTTCTTTAAAGAGAATTTCTAGCCATGTGAAAAGATGCTCTAAGTCATTATTAATCAGAGAAATGCAAATTAAGACAACTTTGAGATACCCCTACACACCTGTCAGACTGGCTAGAATGACAGGGAAAGATAATGCAGAATGTTGGAGGAGATGTGGGAAAACAGGGACACTAATACATTGTTGGTGGAATTGTGAATACATCCAACCATTCTGGAGAGCAATTTGGAACTATGTTCAAAAAGTTATCAAACTGTGCATACCCTTTGATCCAGCAGTGTTACTACTGGGCTTATATCCCAAAGAGATCATAAAGAAGGGAAAGGGATCTGTATGTGCATGGATGTTTGTGGCAGCCCTCTTTGTAGTGGCCAGAAACTGGAAAATGAATGGATGCCCATCAATTGGAGAATGGCTGAATAAATTGTGGTATATGAATATTATGGAATATTATTGTTCGGTAAGAAATGACTAACAGGATGATTTCAGAAAGGCCTGGAGAGACACAATCTGATGCTGAGTGAAACAAGCAGGGCCAGGAGATCATTATATACTTCAACAACAATACTATATGATGACCAATTCTAATGGACCTGGCCATCTTCAGCAATGAGATGAGTGAAAGAACTCTGGGAGATGACTAAAAACCATTACATTGAATTCTCAATCCCTATATTTTTGCCCACCTGCATTTTGTATTTCCTTCACAAGCTAATTGTACAATATTTCAGAGTCTGATTCTTTTTTATACAGCAAAATAACAGTTTGGTCATGTATACTTATTTTGTATTTAATGTATACTTTAATATATTTAACATCTACTGGTCATCCTGCCATCTAGGGGAGGGGGGTGGGGGTAAGAAGGGGAAAAATTGGAACAAAAGGTTTGGCAATTGTCAATGTTGTAAAATTACCCATATATATAACTTGTAAATAAAAAACTATGAAATAAAAAAAAGAAAGTCAATTAAAAATAATGATTTTAGTTTACATCATAGAGTTGACAGCATAGATAAATATAGCTAATACAATGACTGGAGAAAATAATTTTTAAAAATATCTGTATTATTACCCTCTTCAAGAAATAACTTGAGGAAGTTGATGGGGGATCATCTTGCTATCTATTATGAACAAACCAATGTCCAGAGGCCTTCAGAATCAGTTAATGCACAATTTCATCAATCATATGCTTCTTGAATCACAAAGTGGCTTTAGGCCATTAGATGATACAGCACATAAAGGATTTATGATGTATCAAGAGAATACATTTTAATCATTGATAGGACAGGGGTGTTTGAGACTTTCAGGAGACTTGGAAAGCATGAGAATTTTCCTTTGGTTTGAAACTATTATAGAATGGGTTTAGGTTGATAGGCTGTCCAAAATAATGGTATCTAGTAAAGCCCATTTCTCATAATCATCTATAGAACTAAAGAAAATATTGAGTTTGCTATTGGACTTCAGATAAGTGAGGGAACATTATAAAATCATACAATAGCCCTCAATAAATATTTTTAACTAAATAGGTTTATTACTGTAATATCCCAGTCATCTCATTGAAATAGATATATCCATCTCTAGTGTGGATCATGATTCATCTATTTTTCCTGGTTCTATGGACTTTTCTCCACCATCATCCCCTGCAGGTACCTCTTCTTCTTCCTCATTACTTTTTCAGTTTCCCTCTTTTAACTTCTATTTGTGCTTCCAGGATTTAACACAATACTTGATACATACTAAGTGCTCAATAAATGCTAATTGATTTGAATTAACTTATCTTGTGCCTATTCTTCCATAAAATCTCTATAAAAAGCTACTCAATGAATTGAAGACCTTCCCATGTACTTTTTAAAGTTTCATATGTAGCTTGTCATTCTGTCATCTTACACTCTTGGAACATCATTATCCCATTTCCTTTTCTAATCATCTCATTTTTGAATGATATTCCTACTAGAAATATTAGAGATACTAGAGATTTATTTAGAGATTTTAGAGATTTATTTAAAATAAATTTATTATAGCCTTTGTACATTGAATCATTCACTTCTTTGATTCTTTAGCAATTTTGGCCTCCTAAGTTTCCCAACACTATAGCATTACTTGGATAGCACTGGTCTTAAAATGAGGGACTTTTGCATTGGGAACAAATACTGAATGAACATAGCATAATGTTCTATTAGCCAAAAGTGGAATGTGATTGAAAGGATATTGGATTGGGAGTTCAGAGACCTGTGTTCTGAGGCTCTTCTAGGCTAAATGACATTCATAGTGAGTATCAGACACGGCTAGAGGGTATCAGATGACAGTACAAATTCTAGTTACTACTTAGTACTGGATTGTTTGACCTTTGGGATGTTTATTTCCTTATCTATAAAAGGAGGGTATTGGAATAAATTATCTCTAGGGTCCTTTGTAGTTCTAAATCCTAAATATCTGTTGATGTTCCAATATCAGTATACCATGGAGAATGGAGCATTGTAGGACACAGTGTTTTGAGAGAGGAGTACAACTGTAGTGATGGCTATAATTCCTAGTCCTTTTCTGCATAAAGACTTCAAGTCAGGAGACTTAGTGTCAAATTATATTTAAGATGTTTTTAGTTGTGTGATCATGAATGTCACTTTCTTCATCTTAAAAATGGAGATAATAAGACATTTATAGTCTAACTAATTCACAGAAAAATACTTCTCTGTGTAGATGAGAAAAGAATTTTGCAAATTTTAAAATGCCATATAATGTGAGCTGTTACTATAAAACAAGCATTCTGGCCTTTGATGTCCTTTGATGTCCTGACATAGATTAATTTGATTAATTTTCCCTCTGGGATACATACAGGAGCATTTTGTAAGACTCAAATACGATAGTGGATGCAAAGCATTTTGCAAACCTTAAAGTTGCTTTTCAGTTGCTGTTATTATTAGTTTCTAGTCACCAGGCCTCCAATCTGGTGATGATTTCATTCCCTGAGCCTTCTAATATACTTCAGTTGAGCCAAATTAATGTTTGTAGAGCAATAAAATTGAGTAACTAAGTAGTCCAGGGTAGAGCACTGGGTCTGGGATAAGGAAGACACCTTCCTCAGTTCAAATCTGTCTTCAGACACTTACTGGCTGTGTGATCCTAGGCAAGTCATTTAATCCTTATCTGTAAAATGAGCTAGGCTATGCCAAGAAAACTTCAAATGGGGTCATGAAGAATCAGGAACAATTGTAAAGACCCAACGATGATACATAAGAGAGTACTGATAAATGTTTAACAAATGAGCTTTCAAAAAATAGCTTGCCAACACATTCAAGTTTAATCTTCATTATTAGCATTTTCTAAGTCTAGATAACATAATAAATTATTCCTAATTTGTAGGATTTTGTTTTATTTTTGAAGTGTAAATACTCTGATAAATTTAAGAATCAGCTCTTGAAAAATGTTATTACCATTTTTGAAGTCTAGATAACAAAATACATTATTTTTAATTTGTAGGATTTTGTTTTATTTCTGAGGTGTAAATACTCTGATAAATTTAAGATTCAGCTCTTGAAAAATGTTTAGAATTGATTAAAGCACACTTTTGGATGTAGGCAGACAAAAGGGTAGCAATTTCAGAAAGACTCAAATTATGTAACTTTTAAAGGTGAAGATCAGAGGCAGAAACATGGAAGCACAAATCATTCCTTCTACGGCTTGACCTCTCTCTATTCAAAACTGTCCATAAGCAACCAAATCCAGTAGGAATGAGAGGAATGATTACCTAGGGGTGAGTTCCTCCTTTCTTAATCACCTCCTAGATATTAGTTTTTGCTATCTCCCTTATGCCAAATGCTTTGAGTTTATTGAGGGCTTATATTTCTGCAAAACACCCTAGCAAAGATCGGATATTTCTTCACTAAAGGTCCTAACATTAGAATTAAATGCTTGGGTTTAGTCTTGAAAAATTATGAACCCAAAATAGTGAGTCAGACTCTTCTTATACTGTCTGGTTCATTATACTCCCCTGAGAGCAGAACTCTGAGAAAAATTTCCTAAATGAAGCTTAATTCTGTCTTAACAGGCCTCCTTCAAGAAAGTTACTCCATTTACAGGATAAATGGAATATATGACAGTTATTTATTCCCTTCATCACAAAAAGAAAGCTTGATACACAAGACTAGTAAGGGTACATGACCAATAATTAAAATATGAAATGGTGGCCTATTACTATAATTATAATCTGCCTAGTGGTTAATGCTTAAAGCATTAAAGTATGAAACACTTTGTGGCACTGCTAAACAGGTAATTTACCTTCACCCCTGCTTTGCAATGGTTGTAACAACAACTCCATTAAGGTCTATATTTTTTCGTAAGTCAGATCATTACTTAGTTTCATTTTTATATTAGTGGTCACCTTTCCTCTGAGAAGCTTTGTCAAAGCTGTAGAGAACTCCTTATGCAAAGTAGCTGCCATTAACTGAGGAACCCAAGGAATCTCTGACCTTCCTAAGAAACCACAAGGTTCAAAACCTCCATCTCTCAGAACTGTTATTTTATTAATAAATTTAAATTTATTTGAATTATTAATTTTTTTTAAATTGTGGATTAATGTTACATTTGATTAATTGTAGGTAACACCTTAGTACTAGTATAGTTCATTTGTTGAATTTTCAAGGATATTTTGAGGGAATTGTAATCTGTTAGGTTATGAAACTGAGCTTTTAATGTATAATTTCAGATACCAGATCACATCTTTCTGGGTTTGGAGGAGATGCTGTTTTGTTTTTTCCCAAGTAAGTGATCTTTTGTACCATCTTCTGATATAGTCTTCATTCATAATTCTGGGACAAATCTTTTGTAATATCTATTGCAAGTACCTGATCTCAAAAAATTATCACAAACCCTTCTGTTTTCATAAACAAAACCACATGACAAATAATTTGATTCTTCTTTGCCCACATATTGGTGGATGAGTTCATGTGGCTACAATTCATGGAGAATTTTATTATTATCAGTGGCCTTCACAGGTGCTTAGACTCACTGAAACAGGAGGAGGGATAATTATGGCATATCCTCCTGTCAGGCTTCTTGGGAAATCTGGTTCCATACTTAGGAAATCTGTGATGACAGGTTGGAGAAGACTTAGCATAGATTGAATTTCTAATTGAGCAAACTGTTTCTTTATTCTATTCTTATAAAAAGCATGTTTAAAAAAGCACTTGATAAAACAGAATAATTAGAAAATGAGATCTTAGAATATAATAAATCTATGAAGATTGAAGACTGAAAACTATAAACACAGGGTGATGTCTAATTCATCTTTTGTGTTTCTTACACCACCTGTAATGTTTTGCACTGAAAACAGGATCAACAGGTATGTGTTAAATGAATGAAAAACTGCTATTTAAAGGTAAATCCAACTTATCAGTCCCAAACCTGCACACTAATAGTCTATATTAATCAATTTAAGCCAATAAGCATTTATTAAGTATCTACTGTGGAATCTAGGTGCTATAGTGGATAGAATTCCAGGACTGGAATGAGGAGGATTCTTTTTTCTGAGTTCAAATCTGACCTCAAACACATGAGCTGTGTGACCCTGGGCAAGTCATTATACCCTGTTTGTTTCAGTTTCCCCATCTGTAAAATGATCTGGAGAAAGAAATGGCAAACGACTCTGGTATTTTTGCCGAGAAAACTCTAAGTGTGGACATGATTGAAAAATGACTCAACATCATCATCAGACATTTTGCTAAGTGTTATGGATATAAAGAAAGGCAAAAGACAAGGAGTTCATAGTCTATGGGAAGACAACATAAAAATAACTGTATATAAAAAAGATACAGGATAAACAAGAATAGACTTGAAATAATCAACTTCATTCAAAAATAAAACAAATATTTTGCAAAATTTACTAGGGGTATAGAAGGTACAAAGATTTATTAAGTTCACTACATCGGACCATTTTTTTCATTTCTCTTGAAAAATGTTAGTCATTATTTCCCCCTAGGTTGATAGTTTATTTTAGTTGTATATTATTTCAATAGTTCAAAAGACCTTCCACCTGAACAGATCACAATCCCTTCATGTTTGGGCTTGTTTGAATGAATTGTTGCAATAAGAAAGAATCACCTTGTTGGTACTCATTGTAAAAGAGATAATCATTTATGAGCATTAGCTCCTAGATGAAAACTTCTATATTTTACAATACTGACTGAATCACAGCTCCAACTAGAAAATCTAAAATGTAGACAATTTTAAAAATGCAAAATGTAGATAATTGACTTCTTTTTAAATTAATACAAATGATCTCTTACTGTCAGTTATGACTCATTTTCACACAAGTCCACTTAGATTTCTAGCACTCAGCTTAGTTTTTAGTGATTGCTGATAATCAGTTTTTCCCAACCTAACTAAATTCAGCTCCAAACAAGGGACAAATATGATCTACCAGTTCTACTAAAAACCTAACTGACTTGGTAAGACCTGTCAGAATTCACTTCCACTGTCATAACTTTAAGGACCCAGCGTTACCTTTATGCCATGATGAGACAAGGAACAGATTCTCATGAAGATAGGTGATTACTAGCTGTCAATATTAGATTACTTTCTATAATTTCAAAAGGAATCAATCGCAAATATATTTCCAAGTAAGACCTCAAAATTATATGAGCATTTTCAACCAGAACGTTATCCTAGTAAATATTAAATCTGCTAAGAAAGGCCTATTTAATTGTCTAATTGTTACTTGTATGGCGAGCAGTCTATGTATGTATATATTGTATGTAATAGAGGGATTATACTTAGTGCAAAGAGCTAATTTTGTGACCTAGAAAGTCACCTCTGTGAATTTATTTTCTCACTTGTAAAGTGGGGATGATAATTACTTTTTATCTGTTTAAAAATAAATCTCACAATAATTATTTGGTGAACATGTTTCTAGGTAGATAGTAAGATGGATTTTCCTTTTTCTCCATCTCTTCATCTTTATTTCCCCTCTCCATTAAACTTAGAAATCAAGGACTGCTGAAAGCTTCCAGGTGGGGAGAGAGAACTAGTGCTAGTGACATACCTCCTCCTTCAAGCTGTGTCAACACAAATCCATGAGTTTATGACCCTACTGTTGCTTTTGTCCCTTTGTATTTATTCTTTATATTTCAAGTGAAGGACTTTGAATTCTATGAAGAGTAAACCCCCAAACAACATACTTGACACAGTGAAGCAATGAATCAAAAGTAGCCAAGAAAAAGTGAACTTGGAGGTGAATGCTTTGTTGGAATTGCTTCAAGTTAAAACCTATTCTTCCCAGGACCTGAGATATAGAGGAAAATGTGTCCCTAAATGTTAGGGAAGGAAACATCTACTTCTAGGGAAGGAAACATCTTACTTCTGTTTTTGCTACATTCTCAGTAAATATTCCTTTTAAAAACCCAATTGATGTCAATAAGTTATATATTAGCCATATTAATTGGAACTAGTGCTTATTTTGGAATCAATACACTAGAATAGAGGTGTGAGCTGATAGCATTAGAAAATAATATAGAAAAAGAAAAGTCTACAATATAGAGGATGGTAGTAGTTGCAGTGGAACATAGCTAGCTTTACTTTGGGAATCAATCTCATCATTGCCAATAAACATAAAAGCTACATATGTGTGCATGGACATATATATGTATATAAAATAACAGTATTAAACTAGGAACCAGAAAACCTACATTCTAATCCTGGGATAATATTATTTTTAAAAATCTGGTTAAAATGAATCTGAAAATACTTGGCACATATTAGGAATTTAAATTAGTACTTGTTGATTGATTATTTTAACTCACAGGACTGATGTTAATTTAAAAAAAAATCTTTTTAAAATCTAGATCTCCTGACAACCAATCTATTACTCATTCCACTATTACATATGGCTTCTTATATCAGTTCAATCTTTAAATCATGATCCATCTAAAGATAGTTTTACAAATTACTACATTTGAGAATTTGACTAAGATTGGAATGTGCATTGACTGCCTTGAACTAGAAGATATATTAAGCTCCTGTAACTCAGAAATCATCATCCATGGAATGAGTTTTCATTGTGATCATTCTCTCTTGGCCAAGCACAAGCTCTCTATAAATGACAAAGAATGATCATTTTGCCTTCACACATTCTCTTCAAAAACTCAGTCTACCCAGGGATGGGAAATAGAGCTTTTACTTTGTTATTTATGAACTTTTCATCTTGTCCACAGTATTAGCAATCTCTTATAAAGGCTACTCTCTGAAATGATGTTGCAGGTAATAACTAAATTATTTAGAATAATAGACAGACTAAAATTATCATTCCACATACATATTTTAGTGCTGAGTGAAATTGTTTTGCACCTCCTATTATATCCTTCTTCATGTAATCTCTCATTTTTAGCCTTTTTCCCTCCTAAAAGTTCTGCACAAAGCATAGCTTCATTGATGACTCAATCACTTCTTCAATTACCAAGAACTGTTATTTAGCTTCTAACTCTACTATTATTCATCAGTGACTCAACCAGCCGTGGATTTTCCCACTTAAATGGCTCCAAATGTTGATTCTTTGAACATTTGAAACCCTAGCACCTTAGGAGAGGTGTGTGTATGTACATGCACAACACTCCTCCCCAACTTTTTTAGATTTAATTTTAAAAAAGGCTTAAAGGAAAGCTCAGACTTTAAACCCAATTTGATTCACTTTTCAGAATTTGTTAGGAAACTGACAGTGTCAAACCTCTCCCAAATCTATGACACAGCAGGAAAGCTAGCCGAGTTATTTGCCAGGCAGCAAAAGCTGCTTTGATAATCTTGTCTTCTAGTCACAAAAAAACCTGGGGTGTGTGTATATATGTTCAGCATATTGCATGTTATATATAAACATATCCACATATGTTTATTTAAAGATAAGGAATCCTTAATTAAAAAAAAATTAGATTCCTGGGACTTTCTTTGTCAAGACAGGGACCTTAGAAATAACACAGTCTAACCTCTTTTCTTCAATTCAATTCAACAAGAATTTATTAAGTGCTTAGTTTAGTACATGTAAAACACTCTATACTTCCATCTGAAGATAATAGAAGATGTAAAAATGAAAAATAACATTATTCCTACCCTTAAGAAGCTTCCATCTTAATAGTGTGAGATCAAATGGTAAAGTGGGTAGAATGATGGATTTAAGAGTCAAAAAGACTTGGGTTTGAATTCTGGCTTTTTCATTTACAAGTTGTGACATAGGGTTAGCAAGCAAACCTCTAAGGATCTTAATTCTCTCACATATAAAGTAAATACAATGATACCTGTAATATATGAGAATATATGTAATATATGAAAAAAACACAATATAAATAAAAGTGCCATATAGATTCCAACTGTGATTCATATTAGTTACAAATGAGAAGTTCTCAGAAACTGAGTATCAGAGAAATAAATTGCTTTGGCCAGGAAAGCTAGAAACAAATCTGGGAGAGAAATCCTGATCCCATGATTTTGTTTCATTCTCTATCGATTACATCATTCAATATCTTTCTCATTCATTTCCATAAGACACACATAGTCTGTAGACAACTACATTATGCCAATGGACCTCCATCTTTTTCATTAAAATCTTCAAGAAAAGAGAAAGTCTCAGTTTATTAGACTCACCTGTCCTACTGCTAAACAATGTGTTTTAATGAAAAGTTTTTCCATTGTGTGACTGTAATCTAACCTTTGAAACTGATATTACTCATAAACACAATATGAATCTTTTGTTAAGGCATTAGTGTACCTTGTTAAGAGAACACTGATCAGAATAATTCACTAGTCGAGTGCTCCATTCATTACAAAAATTGCAGTATACTAAGAAGTTAAGTCACTAAGAAATCACTAATATTCATATTATTTACTTGGTGTGGCTAAAGCTTCCTCTGCATTACACCCTCTAATCATAACTTCTACTCAATCAACAAGAGATGATCAAGAGTTTATTATGTGCCAGGAACTATGGTAAGTGCTGAACATGCAAAGAAAGGCAAAAATTTTTCCTTTCCTTCAAGGAGTTTGTATTCTAATTCCTCTCTAATGAGGATTTAAGAGAATTGGGAGCATGATTAGAATGGCACAGGTTGAGATCACATGGAGGGTTGTGAACTATCCCACTAGGGAGATGAAATGCCAGAGCATCCAAGCATCCTATGTTAAAAAGCAAGAAAATATATTTTCATCAAAAGTGAGTTATAAAAATAACAACAATAAATTAAGAGGGTAAAGAGTTAAACCTTAGACCATATGAGAAATTCTAATTCAAAATGGCTCATTCCCCACTGATTTTAACAGCAATTTTCATATAAAATTTCCCACTGCCCCTCAACAATATCTGTATAGGTCACAGTTCTATAATAGGTAGATTAATAAATCTGTATCCCCCACCAGACTCTAGAAATCACCATCCACCTTTAGTAGCTTATTTTATGAGGAAGAGGTAAATTACAGCCATATTTTAGTATGGTGGTAATGGCACACCCATGGCAATGACCTTTAAAGGGCAACAGTAAGTTAGATGACAGCATGACTTAAAAGTGAAGAATATAACTACAAAAGGTCATTGGCAACTACAACAATATTTTCTATTTCGGCATATGATCTGGTGGCTTTTGACACATCTCTCTCCTTCTTTATGATTACATGACTACACAACCTCCTAAAGGAGCTGGGAGGCAGGTGTAATCTGTCTCTTTTGTAATGATTTTACTTTGTTTGGGCTCACTTATACCTCCTGAGCTCTGCCAAAGGTACTTGCCATTTCTAACACCAGACAGCCTGAAGAGGACCTCTGCAGGCTCATAGTTATTTAGAAATGCTACATTGCCTGTCAACACAGCAGAGTAGAAGTGTTTGAATTTTGGAAAAATTTCTTGGGGTGACTCTCTTCAATAAACTCAATTATCTCATGCCTTTCTCTAGTCCTTGCTTTTCTGAACAATGAATTCCAGAAACACCCACTTTGTTCTCTATGCAGATGGTCAAAATACTGCCTGGTATCCCCTCATTTATGTTTTCTTTGTTAGCTGCATGCCTTAAATTGCCCCAGAATCAGCTCATTGTTTTGGGATGTTCACTTATGACCATAGCTAGTTCAGTTTTCTCTCTGTGGTAATTATTGATGCTTCTAAATCTTGCCTTTTGTGAGGTGATGTCTCTTTAGCAATGCTGAATTTCAGTTAGCTGAAGCACAGCCAGGACTATGTGGAAACTCGATCTTTGTCCAGATAGGCTAAGCCAAACTGAAATCTAAAAATCAGTGTGTGTCTTGGTTTTGCTTGTTTGTCTTTTTTTTTTTTTCCTTTGACAGGTAGACAGAGAAGGAGGTTATTTATCAGACTAAGGGGAGTTTGGAAATTGGTTTTTCTATCTGGCATCATCCCTGGGATTTGATGACAGAACATATCAGAATCACAATGGGTTGCTGTTTTGACAGTCACCTTATTCAGCTGGCAAACTCTCTTTCCTTTTGAATGAACTCCTACATAGGTGCCTATGGTGAACACTAGAGCAGGGAGGAACAATCCAAGCTGCAGGTGATCCCACTCCATTTGTTGCCATTTTCACATATATGAGTTTAAGGAAAATAAATATGGTACAATTTTCCACCAACCTCCCATTACCCAGTGCTTTCCGTTTTCACAATGCTTTATTTTCAGCTCAAGAAGAAGAGGAGATGGATTTTTATTTTCTCTAAAAGGACTATATTAAAACAAACTGTCATAGGGCTTTCTCCCAAACTTCTCATGCTGTCCTTTAGTGATTGTTTTTCTCCACTACCCACTTATTTCTTTCAGCTGGGAACAGGCAACACAAAATAGCCATTGGACCAAGTTCCGTGATGTAAGGATGCGAGCATTAATTTTTTTTTCTGAAATTAAACCCACTTTTGCGACTTAGCCCACATGAAAGTCATCTCTTCCACATTATGAGAAATTTATATAAATTTATCAAGATTTTGATACACTTACAGGTCAACATGAGAAATTAAATGGGAATTTAAGGGGTATTTAGCAGAAGCTATAGACAATATGTGGAGGCCAGCAGATGACAAAAAAAAATAGAAATCAGAAATGCATAAAATATAGGTATAGTATTTATATGATATCAACATCTTTAATTTCATACTTCTTCTGTGGTACCAAGGAAGAGCCAAAAATTTTACATAGATTTTTCTAGGTTGTGGAAGTGTGGTCTCCCTGTCTCCCTGATTCACAAGGGATAACTGTAAAAAGAAATAACATGATAGAGGATGGAACACTGGACTTGAAGCAAAGAGAAATTAGGTTCAAATCCCACCATAGACACTGATTAGCTTTGTCACCTCATAACAGTCATGCAATTTATCTGGGTCCCAGATTCCACATCTATTTTATGATAAGGTTGGTTTGATGGTCTTTAAATTCCTTTTCATATCTCAATCTATGATCTTTTGAGAGGATTAGAAGACTAAGTGGTAGTGAGAATTGGATAAACAGTATTGACTCTATCTTGTGACTCACCCTCTGTCTCTCTCCTCTCTCCTTCTCTATTTCTCTTTCAGATAGATGTTGAGGTGATAAAATGAGTGTCTTTGGAAATGTGCTTTGAGTTGAGTCCTCAGAAAGAAAAGTGCAAATATGGTATAATGATGAGTTCTGAAAATATTGTATCATGCCATTTCTCTTCCTCTTAATGCCAAGCTTCACAGAAATGAAAGATGGGAAGGGGAGATGCTGTCTGGAAACATGCTAAAACACTAGGCAAAGTAACGCTTTTATGCCTCTTTTCAATCAAAATTGCCAAGAAGGCCACTGTGCTTATTGAACTGGATACTTCCAGGCCATATATCATGACATTATCATCTGGTTTTGATATGCAGTGTCTCATAAAACCAAAGAAAAAACATCCTTCTCATTGCCAAAGGCTTTTGCATAATAAAGATAAATACATAAGTAAAACTGCTATTAAAAGAAGAACGTTATTATCACAAAGAACAGTCTGGTAGTGTAGTTTCTTTGCTCTCCTATACAACAAACATCTTTGTATAATTTTACAAGTTAAATGTGACTTTATTGACTTTTACCATTTTTTTTTCTAAAAACACTAGGCATCAAAGGAAGAAATGATTTGTCAATGAGATTCCATAGCCAAAATATCAATCTGGAGATTGTTCCTTTTGAAAATGTTATCTATACCATTGAGAATGTGCCAGTAAGTAGCAGGAAGTGCAGGGAAATTTGATATTTAGGCTCATATCCTGCTGGGTTGAGACTGAACGTGGGGAAAAGATGATGATTGTTTTTCATGTAACAATTTTTTGGGGGAATAATACAATACATTTGTAATAAATCAAAGTAAGTGTGTGTAGAGAGTGGGTTTCAGGCAGAATCTAGATGCGAAAGAAATGGAGAATAAACAAGGTTACAATTACACTACAAAGATGTATGATGATAGAGTAGAAAGAATACTAGATTAGGAGCCAGGCAATTTGAATTTCAATACCACTTCTACAACTAACTTGCTAGACTGGATGATTTCAATTATATTTTTAGTTCTAAGAGCTTGTCTTCAGGTACCATTCCCTCCATGGGTCAAAGGTTCAATCAAGAAATACTGATTATTGACCTTTTAAACTAAATCACTGTTCCACATGCCTAATAAAAGAGGAAGAAAAAGTTAATCAAAGTGTCATTGTTCCTTGTGTCTTCTTCAAAAAGACAGATGAATAATTAGATGGCACAGTATATAGAGAGCTAGGTCTGAAGTCAGTGAGACTCATCTTTCTGAGTTGATTTTACAACACTATACCCTGTTTGCTTTAATTTGCTCATATGTAAATTAAGCTGGAGAAAGAAATGGGAAACCATTCCATTGTTTCTGCCAAGAAAACCCCAAATAGAGTCATGAAGAGTCAGATATAATTGGAAATAATTGAAAAACAGCAACCTCAGGATAGATATTTTTCTTCCCAAATCCTTAGTTCAGCAAATATCACAGAATAACTATTTAAGGTCACAGTGAAGTAGAGACTAAGATAGGAATCCATTTTTAGATGCCAAAAAATATTTATATTATCCTTCTATCCCAAAAAGTTCATTTCCTAAGTTTAAAACAATAAAATGTAAAACTAACCATAAAAACTATGTATACTATTTATTATATATTCATATCTATCTATCTATCTATCTATCTATCTTTCTATCTTTCTATCTAACTCAGTTACCTTCACTGATGGCAAATTCTTCAACTTGAAAAGACTCTAAGCCAAAACCAAAGTGGAAGGAGTGTTGGTGCATGATTTTTTGTTTGCAGATGATTTGGACATTCAATGCAGATGCAACAGAGTATGGGTTAATTTTTCTGTTTGTGCTAATTTTGGCCTATCATTAACACCCAGAAAACGCAGGTCCTCCATCTACCAGCATCACATATCCATATATGGAATCATTAGTTACAATAAATGGTGAAATTTTTAATCCTGTTGATAAGTTTACTTACTTGGCAATATACTTTTCAGAGATGTCTACAATGATAATGAGATTGCCACAAATATTATCAGAGGTAACTCAGTGTTTGGGAGGCTCCAAAGGCAAGTGTGGGAGAGAAGGGGTGTTACACTGACTACCAAACTGAAGGTCTACAAAGCTTTTGTGATGACCTCACTACTGTATGCCTGAAAAACCTGGACAGTTTACTAACACCATGCCAGAAAATTGAGTTGCTTCCATTTGAATTGTCTTAGGAAGATTCTGAAGATCTCATGGCAGGATAAGACTCCAGGTCCTTTCTTAAATTAAGCTGCCAAGCATTCCACCTCTGCTGCAGAGAGCACAACTCCATTGGACTGGCCACACTGTTCAAATGACAAATATAAGTTTGGAAAAAAATTATTTTATGGCGAACTCACACAGAGCAAACATTCACAAGATGGTCAGAAAAAGTGATACAAGGACACTCTCAAGGTCTCTCTTAAGAACTTTAGAATAAATTGTATGACATGGGAAACATTGGCAGAAGACTACCCAGTATGGCGTGCCCTCATAAGAAAAGTTGCTGTGCTTTTTGAACAAAACAGAATTGAATAGCCTAAAGAAAATGCAGAATATGAAAAAAATTAGAGAATCTACCCCAAATGTTCATGTGGACCATTTGTATCTGATATATAAAAGAGGATTGCAAATTCATATTGTTCAGATAGACACAGTCAGACATACTGCAAGTCAATCTTAACATAGTGGTGTCATTTCGCTCCTCTTTGACAACAAAGGACAACAACTACTATCTATTCAACTATATCCACACACATATATTATTTTATGTATAATCTTTGTGATTGTTGTGTTGTTTTGGCAGTGTTCAACTTTTTATGGTCTCATATGGGTTTTTTTTTTTTTTTAAATAAAGTTGTTTATTTATTTATTTTTTTTTAATTTAATAGCCTTTTATTTACAGGTTAGATATATGGGTAACTTTACAGCATTGACAATTGCCCAACCTCTTGTTCCAATTTTTCCCCTCTTTCCCCCCACCCCTCCCCCAGTTGGCAGGATGACCAGTATATGTTAAATATAATAAAATATAAATTAGATACACAATAAGTATATGTGACCAAACCGTTATTTTGCTGTACAAAAAGAATCGGACTCTGAAATATTGTACAATTAGCCTGTGAAGGAAATCAAAAATGCAGGTGGGCAAAAGTATAGGGATTGAGAATTCAATGTAATGGTTTTTAGTCATCTCCCAGAGTTCTTTCGCTGGGCATAACTGGTTCAGTTCGTTACGGCTCCATTGGAAATGATTTGGTTGATCTCATTGCTGAGGATGGCCAGGTCCATCAGAATTGGTCATCATATAGTATTGTTGTTGAAGTATATAATGATCTCTTGGCCCTGCTTGTTTCACTCAGCATCAGTTTGTGTAAGTCTCTCCAGGCCTTTCTGAAATCATCCTGTTGGCCATTTCTTACCAAACAATAATATTCCATAATATTCATATACCACAATTTATTCAGCCATTCTCCAACTGATGGGCATCTGTTGGAATCTTTACAAAGTGTAAGCCAATGGAGTTGATTTGATCTTAGAAAGAGTGATTTGGGGCCAGAACTTGAACTAGGTACTAAGTACAACTGATAGAAACAATGCTTGTGTTCACACCTTTAGAGAGCTCATAAGTATCTAAGTACTCAATGGAGTTCACACCTTTGGGAGAGTTCAGGGCTAGTATGATATCTGAATTCACACCTCCCTTAGGATCAGAGAGCACTCTGGGAGATAACCCAGAATCCCTCTCCCTCCAGAAGGTGGAGTTAACCTTTGGGAGATCACATAAATATAGGGAGCTTTTGAAGCTTGGTTTTAGTACTTCTTCTGGTGGAACTGGAGGTACAGAGAGATTCATTGCATCTTCCAACTTGGTGCTGGCTGGAGGCTGAAGAAAGAGAGACAGAAACCAAGGACAAAGCTGCAAGATCTCTTGGAGCCAGGCAGAGAGATAGGTCTCTGAACTAACTGGGCTAATTTGGAAGGAGAAACAAACGTTTGCATTTTTATCAGCTGGCTGCAATTTTGGAGTAATTATTTATTTCAACTGAGACTAAGGCTGCCTCCGGAAAACCTTCACAGGCATCCACTCATTTTCTAGTTTCTGGCCACTACAAAGAGGGCTGCCACAAACATTCGTGCACATACAGGTCCCTTCTTTATGATCTCTTTGGTATATAAGCCAGTGGTAACACTGCTGGATCAAAGTTATCACAGTTTGATAACTTTTTGAGCATAGTTCCAAATTGTTCTCCAGAATGGTTGGATGTATTCACAGTTCCACCAACAATGTATTAGTGTCCCTGTTTTCCCACATCCCTTCCAACATTCCGCATTATCTTTCCCTGTCATCCTAGCCAATCTGACAGGTGTGTAGTGGTATCTCAGAGTTGTCTTAATTTGCATTTCTCTGATTAATAATGACTTGGACCATCTTTTCATATGGTTAGAAATAGTTTCAATTTCTTCATCTGAGAATTGTCTTCATATCATTGACCATTTATCAATTGGAGAATGGCTTGATTTTTTTTTATAAATTAGAGTCAATTCTCTACATATTTTGGAAATGAGGCCTTTATTAGAACCTTTGACTGTAAAAATATTTTCCCAGTTTATTGCTTCCCTTCTAATCTTGTCTGCATTAGTTTTGTTTGTACAAAAGCTTTTCAATTTGATTTTTTTGATTTGATCAATTTTTTTTTCATTAATTCCCTTGAAATTCTTGACCTTTTGTTTTTCCATATCATATGGGGTTTTCTTGGCAAAGATATTGGAGTAGTCTGCTATTTCCTTCTCCAGCTCATATTACAGATGGGGAAATTAAGGCAAACAGGATGAAATGACTTGTCCAGGATTACACAGGTAATAAATGTCTTCAGCCTGGATTTGAACTCAGGAAGATGAGTCTTCTTGATTCCTAGCCCAGTACACTAGCTACTGCACCAACTACTTGCCCTCTTTATGTATAATCTAGACATAATAAAACCTCTCTCATTATAGTTCTCAGGAACTAATATTTGCTGTCTGATTTTTAACCTCAAAAATGCTTTTATTTTTATCCTTTGACATTGAAAATCATTTTTGTTTTATTAAGGAGAGAACAATGATGACAAAAACATACTTTTTTTTTTATAACTAAGAATCTGGCATTTTTTCAGGGTCATAACAATGGCCACTAATTTATATTGAATGGATTTGGGATTTAGATGATGTAGCAGATTAGACTGAATCTGTGCTTACCCTGGAAAATGCCCAGAAAGTAAGATTTCTCTCCTTTGATCACCCAACATTATTTTATTGCAATTTGTCTTTTAACGATAGAAGATAATTGGATTCCAATTATCTGAGATTTTTCTGGTCTGAGGTTTATGTGTGTGTATGTATGTATGTATGTATGTGTGTGTGTGTATGTATATATCTATGCAACCTAAAAATGTTTCAGATGGCAGGGATTATATCTATGCTCAAAACAGGATTGTAGCAAACACAATACATACACATATTATAAATAAGAAGTAGAACTAACCCTTCAGGAACTTGATTTTTTTTTATATTTTGAAATTCTAATTTATATTTTGGGTCAGAATGATTAAACATTTCTTAAACACACATACTTTGGGAAGGCATACATAATATCAAGATGACTATTTTCTTAGTGCTTGCCATCCTGCCTGAATTACCAAATAGTGAAATATCACCATATGGACAGTCAACCAAAAAATATAATGGCACAATTTTAATATGACACATTCTAGTACTACTTATGCATTAACTTTTCACTACACTAAATTCAATCCTGCAGTGGGATATACAAAATGAATAAAGCAGAGAGCCCTATCCTCAATGACCTTACAATGTATACTTTATAATAGTACTATTTCTAAGTCATTTCATGTATATTTTAAGGAAGTAGCCATGTTTCCAGAATGAAATTAATCCAAGGTATTCTATGCATTTGTACATATGAAAACTATAACTTACAAGCTCCCACCATTACATTTACCTTTAATAATCAGTCTAAACACTGAATTATTTCAAAAAAAGGAAATGTAATGAAATGGTTTAGTAAGCTTGAGGAATAATTTTAGTATCCTTTATAGTCAAATTTCTGTTATATCAAATACAAATATTGGCAGCTAAAGTCTAAAAATACATAAAAGCATATATTCCATGCCCCTCTCTTCCTTCAACATTATATATACATATATATATATATATATATATATACATACACACATATATATGTATGTGTATGTATATATATATATATATATATATATATATATATTCACACACACATGGACCTACATGGACACACACATATGCACCTACATACACACACAAAGTTGCAAATGATAATCACGATGGTGAGGGTGTTTTTTTTTTTATCTAGTATATAGCTTCAGAGTGTCTGGTAGAGGCTTTTGGGAAAAGTAATGCTTTAGTAAACATTCATGGATAGATCATACCAACTCATTACAGCACAACTTTATCCACAAAGTCTTCAATTTCTTTTCTTTAAAAAAAAATTTAAAACTTTTTTTTTTAAAAAGTATTATGATTTTTCTTATTACCTTAGCAAATACTTTAAGAAAGAAACATCTCTATGTAAAAAGAATAGAAAAGAAATCTATATTACAATAATAATTTCCATTACTTATAGCTTATTTTAATGTATATACCAAATACATTAGTTATTCAATTAATAGACATTTAGTAAGCACTAACTATGGTCTAGGCTCTGTGATAAATGTTGAAGATACAAAGAAAGGGGAATAGGAGTAGGTAGTCCCTGTCTGTAGGGACTGTCTTTAGGAGCTCACAGCCGGTTTAAACTATTCCATTTCTCTGTCTTTCCTTCCCAACTTCCTTCTACTCTAATTTCTGCAAGATGAATGTATATTAACCAAAAACTAAGACAAATGTAGTGTTTAGATTAATATAACAAAAATTAATTTAAATTATCCTATGACAAAAACGAACTTATAAATAAACAAAATAAAGTTCAAGACCAAATGGATATACTTTTTGATAAGGATAGTGAGGACATTTGGTATTGATCTTGACTCCCTGAGTTCTTATCTTTGCATCCATTGGTGTTTCTTCACTCAGATTATTGGCAAGGTTTAGTGTAATCAATCCAAACTTTATGATATTTCATCCCTAGTCAAGGCACTGATGCAATCTTCTATCTCCCTAAGAAGATCCCTGGTCAGAATACTGCTACAGTGTTCCATTTTACTGTAAGATCTTCAGTCAGAATGTTGCTTATGTCTTCCCCACCTTGTGATTCCCTATGTCA